>NC_045974.1:39600744-40200744 GCF_010909765.2 Amblyraja radiata | reverse complement strand
TAAAGCTGCATCAGGACTTACTGACTCCTAGATTGAAAGCCCCAGCCTGCGAAGGCAAGCGTACGATGTGCCTTCTTTGACTCTATCTACTAGTTACAGTGGTGCAACGGTAGAGTTGCTGCCTTACAGCGCTTGCAGCATTGGAGACCCCGGTTCGATCCCGATTATGGGTGCTTGTCTGTACAAGAGTTTGTACGTTCTCCCCATGACCTGCATGGGTTTGCTCCGAGATTTTCGGCCTCCCCCAATGCTCCAAGGATGTGCAAGTTTGTAGGTTAATTGGCTTGGTATAAATGTAAAAACTATCTCTAGTGTGTGTAGGATAGTGTTAATACGTGGGTATTGCTGGTCGGCAAGGACTCGGTAAGCCGAAGGGCCTGTTTCCACGCTGTATCTCTAAACTAAACTAAACTAAACTAAACTAAACTTGTGTTGCCACTTTCAGGGAGTTCTGGACTTAGCCCCCAAGATCCTTCTGTACATCAATGCTGTTGAGGGCTTTGCCGTTAATTGTACATATGGTGAATAATAATTATACTGAAGAAGGTTACATGAAAAGGACTGCAAATCTGATCTCCACCAGATTGGGGTGAGGACAATTCGCCAGCAGTTGGGAGCAAGTGACAGAGAGGAGGTCAATAAGTGTGGAAGCATTTCTCAAAATTAGGAAGTAACTTAATATTACACAATGTCTGAAAAATGAAAGTAAATGCCTTCAAAAATCATTCAGATCTCAATCTGAGGAAAGAATGAACCAGGAGTCCAACAATAGAACATTCTCTGATGGAAACATAAATGTGGTTGGCAGGTTTGGATAAGAGAACTGACCTAAAGAGCCTTCTGACAGGAAAACTAAATGCTCTTGAAAGCTAAATGCAAATAAAAGATGTCAAAATAGATACATTCCAAAGGGCACTGAATAAGGTGAAAGGTAATCTGTCTGAGCAGTCGTCTCAATTACAACAAAATATACAGGTAAATAGCCTGAGAAAGCAAGCATTGATAATGTTGGTATTGCAAATCACTGAATTACAAGCTGGACTGGATACATTCTCAGTTTTGCATTTAAACTTTGAGCTGCCATTAATGCATTCAATCTAAACCAATACAGCACAGGAACAAACACTTTGACCCTTGATGTTGCTGCTGAACATGACGTCTTTCAAACCAATTGCAATTAAACCAACGCTTCTACTTCCTTCGAAGGCTTCAGAAGTTCGGCATGTCCCCTACAACTCTCACCAACTTCTGCAGATGCATCATAGAAAGCATTTTATCAGGATGCATCACAGATTGGTTTCGGAACAGCTCCATCCAAGAATGCAGCGAATTGTGGACGCAGCCCAGACCATCACGCAATCCAACCTCCCTTCTATTGACTCAATTTATACCTCATGCTGTCTCAGCAAGGACAATAGCATAATCAAGGATGAGTCGCACCCTGGCTTTGAAGATTGACGCGCATGCGGACTGGCGGGGTTCTTCACGTAATCGCTCATCGTAACTCCTCATAAAATAAAGATCAAACTTCAAACTGGTAAGTTCTCGTTTAATCTTACTATTCTATCTGCCTGCATGTGATCCACAACCTGCATATTGATGTGCTTATCTAAAAGCTTCTCTCCTATCTGCTTCCACCACTATCCCTGATCAAGTGTTCCAGGTACATATCACTCAACACTTGCTCCACACATTTCCTTAAACTTTCTCCCTCTGACATTTCCATGCTGGAAAAAAGTTTCAGGCTGTGCATCCTACCTATGCCTCGAATAATTTAGTAAATTTCTATCAGGTCTTCCTTTTGCCCTTGGCACTCTGGAGAAAACCATCCAAGGTTGTCCAACCTCTCCTTCTAGTTCATACCCTCTAACCCAGGCAGCATCCTGGTAAACATTGTCTGCACCCTCTCGAAAGCATCTACATCCTTCCTGTAATGGGGTGACCAGAACTACACATAATACTTCAAATGCAGTCTCATCAAAGTTTCATAAAGCTGCATCATGACTTCTTGACTCTTATACCCAGTGCCCCGATTAATTCCATCCACCTTCTTCACTGCTTTCAGGGAACTGTGGACCCCCAGATGTGTCTGTGCATCATTACTGTTGCAGATACTCCCATCCATATGATTTCTCTTTACATTGCCCCCCACCGAAGTGCAACACCTCACACCTTTGGAGATTGAACTTCATCTGCCTTTTCCCCCTCAATACCAATATCAATAACTAGCCCATTCTCTTCCAAATGTAAGTAAATTCTATCTTGAAGAATCCTCTCCAATAACTTCCAAACCATTGAGGTGAGGATCACTACAATTTCCTGGATTATCCTGATTTCCTTTCTTGAACAAAGGAACTACATTGGCTACTCTTCAGTCCTCCAGGATCTTGCCTGTGGCTGGAGAAGATGTGAAGATCTTCATCAAGGCCCCTACAATCTACTCTCTCTACCTCTCAATAACCTGGGATAGGCCCCCATCAGGTGATGGAGATGTATCCACCTTAATACTCGTCAAGAGCCCCAAACCACCAGCTTCTTGATCTCAAATTGCCCTCGCTTATTAGTATTCCCCACACTGATCTCACTGTCCTCCATGTCCATCTCCCTGGTGAATGCCAGTGCAAAGTTCTGGTTTAGTAACCTGCCTACATCCTCTGTCTCCAAGCATAAATTCCTTCCTTTATCTTGTCATGGTCCTACCCTCTTCATAGATAACCTCTCTAGTTTTAAAGTATAAATAAGCCTCAGGTTCGGTTTTACTGTGAACGATACTGTGGTTGAGAATTTGCAGAGAAACTCCGCGGCAAATGAAAGGTATATTTCTGAAGTTATAGAAGACGTGATTGGAATGTAGTGGTTTTGAAAGAAGCTTTCTGGAACATGTGGATCAAATTGAATTAAGTAGGTATGTTGCAAAGCCTACCTGAAGCGTCGCTGAAAATCTGTCGCTGCGGGTGTGCGCGATTTTGGCGCCGTTTAGAGGGGGGCGGGTTTAAAACGCGATTTTCCCTAGGCTGTTCAAATCGAAGATGTTCAGCCTAGTTAATTATTAACGAAAAATCGCTGGAAGACTCCGTCGCAAAAGCTATTATTAGTTTTAAAGGCCTTGGATAATAGTTATAGTAGTTTAAAAACCAATCTCTAAACCCGCGACCACCGACAGCCGTCAGGGTCCCATAGAGCAAACCACAGAAGGTATGTAGCTTATTTTTACATTAAAAAGGGCTTCTTAAGATCCCTTTATACAAAGTTTAATATTGCGAGTAGCTCATTTTGGGCCCATTATATCCCGCAGTATTTTTCTGGGCATTTGAGGGCACAAATCTACCGCAATGTGAACGTTCTAAACCAGCGCGTTCACAGGATCCCACTAGAAAGCTGATTTAAAATGGACTTTGATTTACAGCAATTGAACACTAAATTCCTTCCATTTGGCCTATAAATTAATGTAAATGAGATTTAAAAATCATGTTTTATTGTGAATTATTTATGAATATTATTTGCACACTTAGGCTATTTAAAAATGTTAATCATTTATTAAGAAATGGATAGATGTTTAGATCTAGTAATTGAAGTTTGAAATTAGCTACACTTGGGTAACTAACTAATTATATGCTTTAATTTCAGGTCATCCAAGTAAGATTATTTTATATTTGTTTCAGAATGGTTCAATCTATGATAACTGAAAATTTCATTCAGTTCTCTTAATTTTTAAGAAAGTTATGGGCTTTTGACCAAAGATCTTATAGCAGAGCAAGATAGACCACTCCTCCGAAATCCAATGGGCTGACGTGTAGTACGTGACGAAACGTCACGGCCGCCATTTCTTTAAGCGTAAGGGAGGGAGAGAGAGAGATCGAGAGAAGAGAGGGAGAGAGAGATTCGAGAGAAGAGAGGGAGAGAGAGATTCGAGAGAAGAGAGGGAGAGAGATCGAGAGAAGCGAGGGGAGAGAGGGATCGAGAGAAGAGAGGGGAGAGAGGGATCGAGAGAAGGGAGAGGGATCGAGAGGGGAGAGGGATCGAGAGGGGAGAGGGAGAAGGGGAGAAGGGGGAAGAGGGAGAAGGGGGGAGAGGGAGAAGGGGGAGAGGGAGGGTGGAACGATAGCATGTTATAACGTTCACCCGTCCCATTCCGACCAAAGATTATAGAGCAGAGCTCCTCTAGTATCTTTGATTGCAACCGCCGCCACTGCCGAACGCCACGGCCCACCATTGCACCCAAAGATGATAGAGCAGAGTTGTATAATCTTTGATTGCACCCTTCTTCACGGCGGGCTTGTGATCTTTGCTTGTGATGTCTCGACAAATCGAGGGCTATAACTAGGTATGTTGCAAAGCCTACCTGAAGCGTCGCTGAAAATCTGTCGCTGTGGGTGTGCGCGATTTTGGCGCCGTTTAGAGGGGGGCGGGTTTAAAACGCGATTTTCTCTAGGCTGTTCAAATCAAAGATGTTCAGCCTAGTTCATTATTAACGAAAAATCGCTGGAAGACCCCGTCGCAAAAGCTATTATTAGTTTTAAAAGCCTCGTATAATAGTTATAGTAGTTTAAAAATCAATCTCTAAACCCGCGAACAACGGCAGCTGTCTGGGTCTCATAGATCAAATAATTGAAGGTATGCTGCTTATTTTTACATTAAAAGGGGCTTCTTAAGATCCCTTTATACAAAGTTTAATATTGCGAGTAGCTCATTTTGGGCCCATTATATCCCGCAGTATTTTTCTGGGCATTTGAGGGCACAAATCTACCGCAATGTGAACGTTCCAAACCAGCGCGTTCACAGGATCCCACTAGAAAGCTGATTTTAAATGGACTTTAATTTACAGCAATTGAACACTACATTCCTTCCATTTGGCCTATAAATTAATGTAAATGAGATTTAAAAATCATGTTTTATTGTGAATTATTTATGAATATTATTTGGACACTTAGGCTATTTAAAAATGTTAATCATTTATTAAGAAATGGATGGATGTTTAGATCTAGTAATTGAAGTTTGAAATTAGCTACACTTGGGTAACTAACTAATTATATGCTTTAATTTCAGGTCATCCAAGTAAGATTATTTTATATTTGTTTCAGAATGGTTCAATCTACGATAACTGAAAATTTCATTCAGTTCTCTTAATTTTTAAGAAGGTTATGGGCTTTTGACTGCATCGATCACAGCTTTTTTGTTATGTCCATAGAAAATCAATAGGGAACAAGATGTTAATTTCCAGGTATGAAAATGGCCATAACTTTTTAAATACTTGAGATATGAAAGTGAATTAGGTGTCAAATTAAACTTCTTTTTATGCTTTATCTGATGGGATAAATTACAGACTTGATTTTTTAAATCTCAAAATTTTGTAACATTGCTACTATAACGGGTAACAGCCGCCGCGTTCTCGGACTTGAATCTGAGCTCGAAAAATCCCGTGGTCACTGGGCCCAATGTGTTCCGCGGGCCATATTTTGGAGACCAATCCCTTACAAGAACAAAACCAAAAACGTACAGAAGTGTTAAAATTGTCTTTATTATTATGGTAAGTAAAGATCTATTAAAAATAAGTCTACTAACTTTCTAATGTACCGACAAACCTAGTTTCACAATGGCCGTTGATGGGAGAACAGAAAATAAAATTTTCACGACAGAATATCGACAAAAAATAATAATAATATTTTCTTACCTTTCTTTTTTATCGGGGAACCTAAAGAATGACAGGTCGGGTCGTTTAGATTTACGATTAGAACAATTGATAGCGGAGCAGTGATGTGAAGATTTACATGAGGACGCCATGACAGCCCAATAAAATGCTCAAAAAATGGCGTCGACAATCACACACGTCATACTACGCGTTTTTCGAGGAGTGGTCTATCTTGCTCCTCTATGATATTTGCTTTTGACTGTCCACGATCACAGCTTTTTTGTTACGTCCATAGAAAATCAATAGGGAACAAGATGCTAATTTCCGAGTATGAAAATGGCCATAACTTTTTAAATACATGAGATATGAAAGTGAATTATGTGTCAAATTAAACTTCTTTTTATGCTTTATCTGATGGGATAAATTACAGACTTGATTTTTTAAATCTCAAAATTTTGTAACATTACTAAATTAAGTCATCAGGTTAAGCTGGATTTTTCCCTGGGACATGGAGCTGTGCTCAAGAAATCTTCAGAGCAATCATCAGTTGCATCAAGCGAAACACAAATTATTTTCAAAGAGAAAAGCCAGCCAATGTTTCTCTGCAGAATTTTTTTAAAGTCCTGGCAGTTTAGTTTACTTTAGTTTACTTTAGAGATACAGCATGGAAACAGGCCCTTCAGCCCACCGAATCCACACCAACCAACGATCCCCGCACATTAACGCTATCCTACACACACTAGGGACAATTTTACATTCATACCATGCCAATTAACCTACAAACCTGTACGTTTTTTGGAGTGTGGGAGGAAACCGAAGATCTTGGAGAAAATCCCCGCAGGTCATGGGGAGAACGTACAAACTCCGTACAGACAAGCACCCGTAGTCAGGATTGAACCCGGGTCTCTGGTGCTGTAAGGGAGAAGCTCTACTGCTGTGCCACAGTGCCACTCCATTGAGAAGTAAAACGATGGACAAGGAAAAGGTTCAAACTGGATGATTAACCTGAAGCAAGTCAATGAAGTCATGCAACAGAGGAGACAACCTAGAAAGGGGCTCCAGCACGTCCAGAATCTTCTTCACATGCCTCAAGAAAATCACTGAAGATGTTGCAAATGTTGTAGAATCTTGATGTTGAGTGTGCTGAATTTGAGTATAAAGGGACCACCAAATTAACATTAAAATAAACCCCCAATTGCAGAAGCTTGGTTTAGTTTAAATCTAAAGATACAGTATGAAAACAGGCCCTTCAGTCCATCGAGTCCATGCCAATCTCGATCACCTCTTCATATTCATTCTGTTAGCCACCTTTGCATCCACTCCCTACACACGGCCCAATTATCCTCCAAACCTGCACATCTTCAGGACTTAGAGTAAACTGGAGCACCTGGAGGAAATCCACATGGTCACAGGGAGTATGTGCAAACTCCCCACAGACAGCATGCCAGGTTGGGATCGAAAATGGATCTCTGGTGCTGTGAGGCAGCATCTCTTCAAGCTACGCCATTGTGTCACCTTTAATTTGGTCTACTTTGTCCATTTTGTGGTCCTTATTGTTTTTCAAGATGACCAGTTCTGGCACAGGTAAAAGATTTTAAAGCGGTAATGATGGTTAATGCCTTGGTCAGAGGTGAGCATTCACGTTGATACAGGAATAGCCAAATTAATACTTGAGTCGGACAGGCTGAAGCTGCAAGCTGAAAAAGCCAAAACATTCCAGCGATCTTGAGTGGAACCAAGTCAACATTAACATGGCTTCCTAGAGGGGACATGGAATGATGAGGACATTTTGAAACCAACAGAAGTGCTTAGATGAGATGTGAAGAGCACTGGTTGAAACAATGATCAGAGAAGCTACAGATCATGAGCAACATTATTCTGTAGCCAACAAGTACCCAAGAAAAGGAGGTAATATTTGATGTAGTGCTGTTGGGCTTTACACTGTGGACCCAGGAGCATGTCGGAAGTCTGTGATGTGGTGGAGGAAAAGCGAGAAGATTAATGAGAGAGTAAAGGGAAAGTACTGTAAAAATAACTTGACGATTCCTAGCATTCAGATTATTTGTCCTTTATGCTCAATTAAATTTGTTCAGAGAAGTCTACAATGAGAATATTCAATGTGAATAAGAAGCAGCAAGCAATCTCAAAATTATCAATATTAATCTCGGACACCTCTCTCTCCCTTCTCGATCTCTCTGCCTCCACCACAGGAGACAGACTATCAAAAGGCACCTGTTACAAACCTACCGATTGCCATAGCTATCTGGACTATACTTCTCCCCACCCTGCCTCTTGCAAAGATGCTATTCCTCCCCACAATTTCCTCTTTCTCTTCCTCATCTACTCCCAAGATGAGGTGTTCCATAGATGTCCTCTTGCTTCAGGGAACATAGGTTCACCTCTTCTGTCATAGATGGAGCCCTCACATGTGTCACCTCTGTGTCCCGTGGTTCTGATCTTGCTCCCCCTACCACCCAGACGCAAACATGGACAGAGTTCTCCACGTCCTCACCTTTCACCTCACCAGCCTCCTCATCCAACACATTATCCTCCGACATTTCCATCACCTCCGAAGGGATCCCACCACTAATCGGTTTGTCCCATCTCCACCTCTTCCCGCCTTCCGCCAAGACTGCTCCCTCCGCAACTCCTTGGTTCACTCATCCCTTCCCATCTAAATCACCCCTTCCCCAGCTACTTTACCCTGCTATCATTGTAGACAGAGGTTCACATATACCTACTCTAACCTCATCTATTGCATCTGGTGTTCCTGATGAGGGCTCCGGGTACATCCGGGTGTAGACTCCACCACCATTTTGCAGAACTCTTACGCTTGCTCCACCTAGGCCTATGAGATCACCCAGTTACCAACCATTTCAACTCCCCTTCCCATTCCCACACTGACCTTTCCATCCTCTGCTGCCTCCCTTGACAGAGTGAGGCCACATTGAAATTGGAGAAACAGCACCTCATATTTCACTTGGTCAGCTTACACTCCAGCGGTATGAACGCTTGCTCTCTTCCTCCATCCTAGTCCTTTTATCAGTTCCACCATTCTCCACATTGTTTTTTCTCTTGAGATCATACCTTCCCTAGACAACGATGTGCTTATCAGGCATAGCCCTGCCCGAGGTCATTTATGGCCGGCCCTGATTCAGTCCTGGACTTTTCTTGCCTCTATCTATTCACCTGCGCACGTCCCACTCCCTACGTTCAGTCTGAAGCAGGGTCTCGACGCTTTTTCTCCAGACATGCTGCCTGAGCCTCTGAGTCACGCCAGCACTTTGTGTCTATCTTAAACAAAACTAAGGCACAGAGATTTTAATCATAGTTAGGCCAGAGGAAGGCTTGGCTTCAGGCTACTCATGAATTATTGCTGCTGTTAATTTACTGGCATAGCAACATTAATTCCAAAGAACTTTAGGGCAGAAAGTCCCGGGGCCAAAGCTTCAGATAACCAAGGGTGTAAATAAAGCAGCTGGCTCCCAAACTACACGTGAACTTAAAGAAGTGACTGTTTTCTACAAGAACTTTCTTGCACATAGAACTTTTAAATGGACTGAACCAAGTGCAGTAAAAATTGGACGTGTTATGGATAGAATGGGAAATTCAAGAGATAAGTCTCAAGACAAAGATGATTTCTTCTGAAAATATAAAAGCTGTTTTTAATGTCAATTGGCTCAGTTTCTTCGAAAGTTGATTTATTTGTTCATTTGGACGTGGGTTTCTCCCAATTAGTTTTGTTTTGCCTTCTATGTAAATGTTTGAATATTAATGCTTGATTTCAGATTTGCACAAATGTTAAACACAAGACATAGTAATTGAATAGAATTTTTCAATGTCTTAAGGCCAAATATGGAAATGTTTTAATCATGCATTGCACACTTGTGAATTCAACATCAGTATATATATAAGGTATACAAAAATGCTGGAGAAACTCAGCTGGTGAGGCAGCATCTATGGAGGGAAAGAATATTCCTTCGTTCCATAGATGCTGCCTCACCCACTGAGTTTCTCCAGCATTTTTGTCTACCTTCGATTTTTCCAGCATCTGCAGTTCTTTCTTAAGTATATATATAAGCCTCTGGTATAAATATATTTGGCTGCTGATTCAGTGTCATTTGTTTTCATTTTAAATGAGGGTGTTGTGCAATATATGCATGTTGATGGTTGCCCTCCCTTTTGCAGAGTCTGGATTTGCAAGAGGGTCTGGAGAAGGATGCAAGGGTCCTTGTCACGTGGAAGCCTTGGAAGCCTTACCCCACTACTCAAACCTCACGTTAAAAACCTTGGCTTGATATTTGACTCAGCACTGAAATTTGACAAACAAATCAATGCCGTGGTAAAAGCTAGCTTCTTTTAGCTTCGGATGATCGCTAAAATAAAACAATTCCTCCAGTTTGATGACCTGGAAAAGATCATCCACACATTCATCTCCTCTCGCCTAGATTACTGCAACTCCCTTTACACTGGCATCAGCCAATCTTCCCTGTCCCACCTGCAACTGGTCCAAAACGCCGCAGCAAGTCTCCTGACAGGCACCCGAAAAAGGGACCACATCACCCCGATCCTGGCCTCTCTCCACTGGCTCCCTGTGTGGTTCCGTATAAACTTCAAAATACTCCTCCATGTCTACAAAGACCTCAATGGGCTTGCCCCCACCTACATAAAAAGTCTTCTCACCCACCACTCCACCTCCAGGCCCCTCAGATCGGCCGACTTGGGGTTGCTGAATATCCCACGGTCTAGGCATAAGCTCAGGGGCGACCGCGCCTTAGCGGTTGCAGCTCCTAGACTGTGGAACAGCATCCCCTTTCCCATCAGAACTGCCCCCTCCATCGACTCTTTTAAGTCAAGACTAAAGACTTATCTATACTCCCAAGCCTTTCCTGACGTCCTCTGAGTGATAGCTACATGTATATATGTATGTAGTCTGTTTTGTTGTGCTATTCTTCTAACAAATGTAAAGCACTTTGGCCAACGAGAGTTGTTTTTTATATGTGCTATATAAATAAATGTGACTTGACTTGACTTGATTTGTCACAGTTCACCCCAAGAAGATCAAAAAAAAGAGAATGATCTGATTTAACCTTCTGTTCCCAGACACACACTTGAAGATGGACATCAAGTGCTGCTGGAAGACCATGAACTTGGTGAAAGCCACTCTTTAGTCTGTCTGAAACTTTTTGGTCTCCCAGCACAGCGAGATATCCATTGGGAAATGTTGCCAACTGGGCCATTTCAGACTGTAGGAGTACAGGCTGAGAGGTGCACTGGGGCTGGGTGCAGCCAACACCAAGGCTTAGTGGGGGAGAGCCACGGTCCAGGGTTCTTCCACTGCTGGACATTGAGGAGCTGAGTCTAGTGGGAATACCCCACAAACAAAGGAAGAGATATCACTCCATGGGCCACAGAGCGGCAAGAGTATTTTGTTTAAAGATGAGTACAAACACCACTGAACACACATTATTGAATATTTAACAATATGAAAAGTCACAGTTTTTGTTTTATATATTATTTATTCTGAATAATGCTTATTTCTGAGGTATCTATGTCTATATATATGTGGAAAAGCTAACTCAAAGTTTGTGACTTGCTGCTACCTGAAGTGACTGTGTCGTGCTGATATATACATGCCTTAGATCAAGAGACCAGTTTACAATGAATTCAAAATATGTGACACGACTATCTCTACTTCCATCCTTCCTTTTTCACCTCTCTCTCCCATTTGGTTCTCTAACACCCAATCCTTCCATCTGAATATTTTCCATTTATTCTTTATGATTTTCTCTTTTGGATTTTGCCTTGTATTCTCTTTTTATTCACTCAATCCATCCAATTTCACTTCTCGTATTATATTTTATTCATACTCCTCCACGTCTTATGTTTCTCTCTGTAATTTTACCCTCCCTCCCTTTTGTTTGATTTCAAGTGTATTTTCCTCATTCTTCATTCTGATGATTTCTCTACATCCCAAACCTCATTCACCGTAGTCTCAAAGGTTTCCTCTCTTCTCATCTGAAAATCGATTCATTCTTTATTTTTCCTTTAATCCCGTTGCCTATTTTTTTCTGTCCTTGTCTGCAGACCAGCATTTCAGCCTTGTTGTGATTGGGAGAAATCTGGTAACGCTCAGGTTGTCAGGTTGTGCATTTATTATTTTTTTTAATCCTGCATTATTATTAGAAACATAGAAACGTAGAAACATAGACAATAGGTGCAAGAGGAGGCCATTCTGCCCTTCGAGCCAGCACCGCCATTCATTGTGATCATGGCTGATCGTCCCCAATCAATCCCATGCCTGCCTTCTCCCAAAACCCATTGATTCTACTAGCCCCTAGTGCTCTATCTAACTCTCTCTTAAATCCATCCAGTGATTTGGCCTCCACTGCTCTCTGTGGCAGGGAATTCCACAAATTCACAACTCTCTGGGTGAAAATGTTTTTTCTCACCTCAGTCTTAAATGGCCTCCCCTTCATTCTAAGACTGTGGCCCCTGGTTCTGGACTCGCCCAACATTGGGAACATTTTTCCTGCATCTAGCTTGTCCAGTCCTTTTATAATTGTATATGTTTCTATAAGATACCTCCTCATCCTAAACTCCAGTGAATACAAGCCTAGCGTTTTCAATCTTCCCTCGTATGACAGTCCCGCCATCCCAGGGATCAATCTCGTGAACCTACGCTGCACTGCCTCAATCGCAAGGATGTCCTTCCTCAAATTACTGTGCAGCTGTTGTTCCTTTATTATTATTGAATCATTACTACCCTTAGCCCTGCATCAGACGTGTCTTATATGTTTGTTTCATGTCTGTCTTTTACCTGACATAAGTAATGCCAAGCAGTATTTCTGTGTTTGTTATAGATTCCAACAGTTAAAGCATTTTGCTTCAATATTGTATTGGTTGTACAAAGCTGTATCTACATAGATCTTGTTAAAGATGAACAATAGTTTCCGCAGTCAGAATTCAAGAACATTTGCCCCTAAAGTGATTCATTGTAAAAGGGCATTATTCATTTTTGATACATTGAATAATGTTCCTAGTGTCAGTTCCACTCACCAAACTTTCTCACCATCAGAGGGGATCCTGATGCAGATCAGAAGAGGCAAACAAGTAAATGTTTCATCTCATCAGAACCTGTAATTCTGCTTGTTATTTTAACCACTTCTTCCCATGAAATGGTCTTAGTTTGGAATATGCAACTTTTGCATTAAATTTACCTTTTTTGGGGTCCAGCTAATACTCTTATATCATTCTTCATTACAAATCCTCTCCGGAACAAGACACAGGAGTTGCTCAGGAGAAATCCGACAAAGACTTTCACACCTAATCATTGCAAATTTGATTTCAATGCTTTATATTCTACGGAGATTGTCAAGGACTGCTATTATAATTGAACAAATGGATTAGTGTTGGGACCCTTGCTGTGTTTTAATATGCATTACTGACCTGGATGTGAATGAAGGAGGTATGATTAGTAAGTTTGAAGTTATTGTGAAAACTGATGGTGTTATTGATAGAGGTGGTCTCTCAGTCAAACAGAACAATGACTTTGATAAGAAGGAACTGCAGATGCTGGTTTAAACCGAAGATAAACACAAAATGCTGGAGTAACTCAGCGGGACAGGCAGCATCTCTGGATAGAAGGAATGGGTGATGTTTAGGGTCGAGACCCTTCTTCAGACACAGAAAATGACTTTGGTAAAATGGGTAAAGCCATCGCAAATCGTAACTAATCAAAAAAAAAATGCGAAGACTAAATGCTAGGAGATACAAAACAAATGCTAAGATCTTAGGAATGCTAAGAAATTAAGAGATGCTGGTATACATGTCCATGGATCCCTGAAAGAAGGTAGATTAGGTGATTAAAAATGCATATGGGATAATTGTGTTGAACACAAAGTGTTGGTGCAACTCAGTGGGTCAGGCAGCATCTCTGTCTCTGGGGGACATATAGGGGCAATTTTTTGGGTCAGAACCTGCTTTTAGACTTGAATCTGACCCAAAACGACAACTATCCATATCCTCCAGAGAACGTACCTGGAATTCGGAGCACTTTGTGTTCTAGACATGATTCCAGCAGCTACAGTTCCTTGTATCTCTATGGCATCATTGCCTTCTTTAGCCTGATCACAGAATATAAAAAAGCAAGAAGGGTGGATGCAACTATATAAAATATTAAAGGTAACCCTTGTGTTACGGATATTATGGCAACAAAAATTTACACTTAAGGGGCTGTCCCACTTGGGCGACCTAATTTGCGAGTGTAGAAGAGTTTGAAAAAATGACGTGTTGAAGACCTCTTTCGACTTTGTAGAAGACCTCCTTCGAACTCCTTCGACTATGTTGAAGACTAGCTATGACTAGCTCCGACTAACTTCGGGAAAATTGGGCACCATATAGTGGAGAGTAAAGATGACCTCCTTCGATCTCCGTCAACCTCCTTTAGACTATGATGAAGACTATCTATGACTACCTTCGGCTACCTTCGGCTACCCTCAATTACCGATGACTAACATGCCGACCTACTACGACCCACTATGACTAAACCTACGATGGATGGCCATTCGCGGGTCCAGGCAGCGGGCAGTCGATGGCCGCACACCGGTTGCCTGCCTGCCCCTTTTCCGGGGTTACGTCCGAGCTCGCGTGTCCCTAGAAAAGGAACACGCGGTGTCCATGGGGACTGTGGAGGTCTTCTGTGCACGCTGGTCACCACAGGAGGTTGAATATATTATCGATAAGCATGTTAATATTTTAATTTGATAATTTTGTTTAAGTGTTAAGAGGGAACACGTGGTGTCCATGGGGACTTTGGAGGCTTTCCATGAATACTGGTCGCCGTTGAAGGTCGAGTGTTTTGTTGATAAACGGAACACTCGACCTTCAACGGCCATTCGTGGGTCCAGTTGACGTTGACGTTATTAATTTGACGATCATTTGTTTGTAAACTGTCAGCATAGGCAGTCTTTGATTGTGTTAATACTCTATGTTTATTTTTATTTTTTGAATAAAAGTAGTTTCATAATTTAAAAAAAAAAAAAAGCCTTTCCTGACGTCCTCTGAGTGAGAGCTACATGTATATATGTATGTAGTCTGTTTTGTTGTGCTATTCTTCTAACAAATGTAAAGCACTTTGGCCAACGAGAGTTGTTTTTTAAATGTGCTATATAAATAAATGTGACATGACTTGTCACAGTTCATCCCAAGAAGCTCAAAAAAAGAGAATGATCTGATTTAACCTTCTGTTCCCAGTGCTGCTGGAAGACCATGAACTTGGTGAAAGCCACTCTTTGGTCTGTCTGAAACTTTTTGGTCTCCCAGCACAGCGAGGTATCTATTGGGAAATGTTGCCAACTGGGCCATTTCAGACTGTAGGAGTACGGGCTGAGGGGTGCACTGGGGCTGGGTGCAGCCAACACCAAGGCTTAGTGGGGGAGAGCCACGGTCCAGGGTTCTTCCACTGCTGGACATTGAGGTGCTGAGTCCAGTGGGAATACCCCACAAACAAAGGAAGAGATATCACTCCATGGGCCACAGAGCGGCAAGAGTATTTTGTTTAAAGATGAGTACGAACACCACTGAACACACATTATTGAATATTTAACTATATGAAAAGTCACAGTTTTTGTTTTATATATTATTTATTCTGAATAATGCTTATTTCTGAGGTATATATAATAATAATAATAAATTTTATTTAATGGGCGCCTTTCAGACATCTCAAGGACACCTTACATAGTAATCGGAATAACATATAATCGGAATATAACAAGTAATAAAGACATCACAGAGACACAAATTAAAAACAGAATTCAATCCAAAAACAGAAAATCAAAAACACAGTGTGAAGAGAGAGCAGCGGCAGCCAAAGCGCGCCAGCGTCCACTCTCTCTTCACGGCAGCCATCTTGGACACAGACCTACAGGACTACAATTAGACAAAAAAATCATCCCCCCACAGTGGATAGCACTGTGGAGGAAGGCACAATGTCCAGTCCCCACCCCATGTTCACCCCAAAGTCAGGCCTATTGAGGCCACCGCAATTGCCTCTACGGAGGCCCGATGTCCCTGGCCGTTCTCACCGGGTGGTCTTGCCCCGGCGTCGGGAGAGTCCTTTCGGCGGCTGGGCCACCTGGAACGGCCGCTTCCTGGTTGGATCCCGCAGCTGCCAAAGCCGAAAAGGCCGCGCCGGTTTGGAGCTCCCAGGCTCCCGATGAAAAAGTCGGCGCCGCCTCTCCGCACTGCCGCCTCTCCGCTCCGCAGACCCGCAGCCCGGAGATGTTGCTCTCGGCGGTCCAGCTCGCCAGAGCTCCAGCGCGTCGCTCCAGCGCGGCGACCCAGGCAAGGCATCGCCCGCTCCACTCCGCTCCGCTCCAGCGCTCCAATGCTGTGCCGCCGCCGAGGCCGAGGTGCTGGGCGGTCCCCGCCAGGAAACGGCGCTCCAAGCCCGCAGGTAGGCCACGAGGACGGGTCGACGGGCAGCCCGGAGAAAAGGCTGCCACACCGACCAGGTAGGGACCTAGAAATAAAGTTTACACCTACCCCCCACATTAAAAAGACCATATCCCCTACAAACAAAAAACAGGACTCACTAAAAACTATTAAAAAAACGGATTTAAAACGGACGGCTGCTGGCTAGCAGATGGCTCCTCCTCCGACATATATATATATGTCTATATATATGTGGAAAAGCTAACTCAAAGTTTGTGACTTGCTGCTACCTGAAGTGACTGTGTCGTGCTGATATATACATGCCTTAGATCAAGAGACCAGTTTACAATGAATCCAGAATATGTGACACGACTATCTCTACTTCCATCCTTCCTTTTTCATCTCTCTCTCCCATTTGGTTCTCTAACACCCAATCCTTCCATCTGAATATTTTCCATTTATTCTTTATGATTTTCTCTTTTGGATTTTGCCTTGTATTCTCTTTTCATTCACTCAATCCATCCCATTTCACTTCTCGTATTATATTTTATTCATACTCCTCCACGTCTTATGTTTCTCTCTGTAATTTTACTCTCCCTCCCTTTTGTTTGATTTCAAGTGTATTTTCCTCATTCTTCATTCTGATGATTTCTCTACATCCCAAACCTCATTCACCGTAGTCGCGAAGGTTTCCTCTCTTCTCATCTGAAAATCGATTCATTCTTTATTTTTTCCTTTAATCCCGTTGCCTATTTTTTTCTGTCCTTGTCTGCAGACCAGCATTTCAGCCTTGTTGTGATTGGGAGAAATCTGGTAACGCTCAGGTTGTCAGGTTGTGCATTTATTATTTTTTTAAACCTGCATTATTATTAGAAACATAGAAACGTAGAAACATAGACAATAGGTGCAAGAGGAGGCCATTCTTCCCTTCGAGCCAGCACCGCCATTCATTGTGATCATGGCTGATCGTCCCCAATCAATCCCATGCCTGCCTTCTCCCCATATCCATTGGCTCCACTAGCCCCTAGTGCTCTATCTAACTCTCTCTTAAATCCATCCAGTGATTTGGCCTCCACTGCCCTCTGTGGTAGGGAATTCTACAAGTTCACAACTCTCTGGGTGAAAAAGTTTTTTCTCACCTCAGTCTTAAATGGCCTCCCCTTCATTCTAAGACTGTGGCCCCTGGTTCTGGACTCGCCCAACATTGGGAATATTTTTCCTGCATCTAGCTTGTCCAGTCCTTTTATAATTGTATATGTTTCTATAAGATACCACCTCATCCTAAACTCCAGTGAATACAAGCCTAGTCTTTTCAATCTTCCCTCGTATGACAGTCCCGCCATCCCAGGGATCAATCTCGTGAACCTATGCTGCACTGCCTCAATCACAAGGATGTCCTTCCTCAAATTACTGTGCAACTGTTGTTCCTTTATTATTATTGAATCATTACTACCCTTAGCCCTGCATCAGACGTGTCTTATATGTTTGTTTCATGTCTGTCTTTTACCTGACATAAGTAATGCCAAGCAGTATTTCTGTGTTTGTTATAGATTCCAACAGTTAAAGCATTTTGCTTCAATTTTGTATTGGTTGTACAAAGCTGTATCTACATAGATCTTGTTAAAGATGAACAATAGTTTCCGCAGTCAGAATTCAAGAACATTTGCCCCTAAAGTGATTCATTGTAAAAGGGCATTATTCATTTTTGATACATTGAATAATGTTCCTAGTGTCAGTTCCACTCACCAAACTTTCTCACCATCAGAGGGGATCCTGATGCAGATCAGAAGAGGCAAACAAGTAAATGTTTCATCTCATCAGAACCTGTAATTCTGCTTGTTATTTTAACCACTTCTTCCCATGAAATGGTCTTAGTTTGGAATATGCAACTTTTGCATTAAATTTACCTTTTTTGGGGTCCAGCTAATACTCTTATATCATTCTTCATTACAAATCCTCTCCGGAACAAGACACAGGAGTTGCTCAGGAGAAATCCGACAAAGACTTTCACAACTAATCATTGCAAATTTGATTTCAATGCTTTATATTCTACGGAGATTGTCAAGGATTGCTTTTGTAATTGAACAAATGGATTAGTGTTGGGACCCTTGCTGTGTTTTAATATGCATTACTGACCTGGATGTGAATGAAGGAGGTATGATTAGTAAGTTTGAAGTTATTGTGAAAACTGATGGTGTTATTGATAGAGGTGGTCTCTCAGTCAGACAGAACAATGACTTTGATAATAAGGAACTGCAGATGCTGGTTTAAACCGAAGATAAACACAAAATGCTGGAGTAACTCAGCGGGACAGGCAGCATCTCTGGATAGAAGGAATGGGTGATGTTTAGGGTCGAGACCCTTCTTCAGACACAGAAAATGACTTTGGTAAAATGGGTAAAGCCATCGCAAATCGTAACTAATCAAAAAAAAATGCGAAGACTAAATGCTAGGAAATACAAAACAAATGCTAAGATCTTAGGAATGCTAAGAAATTAAGAGATGCTGGTATACATGTCCATGGATCCCTGAAAGAAGGTAGATTAGGTGATTAAAAATGCATATGGGATAATTGTGTTGAACACAAAGTGTTGGTGCAACTCAGTGGGTCAGGCAGCATCTCTGTCTCTTGGGGACATATAGGGGCAATTTTTGGGGTCAGAACCTGCTTTTAGACTTGAATCTGATCCAAAACGACAACTATCCATATCCTCCAGAGAACCTACCTGGAATTCGGAGCACTTTGTGTTCTAGACATGATTCCAGCAGCTACAGTTCCTTGTATCTCTATGGCATCATTGCCTTCTTTAGCCTGATCACAGAATATAAAAAAGCAAGAAGGGTAGATGCAACTATATAAAATATTAAAGGTAACCCTTGTGTTACGGATATTATGGCAACAGAAATTTACACTTAAGGGGCTGTCCCACTTGGGCGACCTAATTTGCGAGTGTAGAAGAGTTTGAAAAAATGACGTGTTGAAGACCTCTTTCGACTTTGTAGAAGACCTCCTTCGAACTCCTTCGACTATGTTGAAGACTAGCTATGACTAGCTCCGACTAACTTCGGGAAAATTGGGCACCATATAGTGGAGAGTAAAGATGACCTCCTTCGATCTCCGTCAACCTCCCTTAGACTATGATGAAGACTATCTATGACTACCTTCGGCTACCTTCGGCTACCTTCAATTACCGATGACTAACATGCCGACCTACTACGACCCACTATGACTAAACCTACGAGTAAAAAAAAGTATCAATTTTTTCCATGGCGACCTTATTTTTACTCGTGAACATTTTTTAACATTGAAAAACACGCCACGACCTAGCTGAGGCCTCGAGTACGCGGAGATCACTCTCGAGCATGAAAGAGAGTTCCGAAGACCTCCTACGCTCATGTCGACCATGCTGCAAGTATGAGTCGAGGGCAAACACGCCAGAATCACGGATTAGGTCGCCTAAGTGGGACAGGCCGTTTATAGTGTTCACAAACCTCAACCTAAACATTTGAACAATGGAAATATATATTAGCTCTCTCAGAATTTCTGTGAAAAAATTAATAATTCCAGTAATATGTATAATTTTCAACTCACGGTGCTTAAGTGGCATGATCCGTAAATGCCAATTGAGTTGGTGATACTACAGCCTGTAAATGCCCATTGTGGTCTTTGTACTCAGAATAAGGAACACTATAGGGATGTGTGATTGGGGGCAAAGTGGCAAAGCTATAAGAGCTGTTGCCTCACAGCTCAAGCAACCTGGATTGAATTCTAACCTCTGGTGCTGTCTGTGTGGAGTTTGCACATTCTCCCATTGATGCCATGGGTTTACTGTGTGCTCTGGTTTCCTCTCACATCCCAAAGTTGTGCGGGTCGCTCAATTAATTGGCCACTATAAATTGCTCCAGTGGAAGGGAATATCAGTGGAAGGGCGGCACGGCGGCGTGGCGGTCGAGTTGTTTCCTTACAGCGCCAGCGACCAGGGTTCGATTTTAACTACAGGTGCTGTCTGTAAGGAGTTTGTACGTTCTCCCCGTGACCTGTGTGGGTTTTCTCCGGGTGCTCCGGTTTCCTCCCACACTCCAAAGACGTACAGTGTGTTAGATCGAGTTAGTGTTCGGGGTGATCTCTTGTCAGCGCTGACTAGGTGGGCCGAAGGGCCCGTTTCCGCGCTGTGTCTCTATACTAAACTAATCAGATCATAGGGGGGTGTGTGGTAGTGGATGGGAATATTTAGAATTAGGGTAAAGTTGTGCAATGTGGACTGAGTGTATCTATTTCTCGGCTCAAAAACCCATATAAAAGTAAAAGTCGGCTATCCGGTCACTCATCTCGCTCAGCCAGTCAATATGATCATGGCACATCTGTCCCCTCCTTTCCAAATCTCATATTTCTTGATTCCTTTAATGATCTTATTGACAATAATTTGTGATGAGCACTTGATATAAAAAAATAGAATGGAACAGATATTTCATTCTTTTGTCTACTAATCTGGATGTAAAATTAAGAAGATTAATGGAAGATAGGATTACGAAGAATATGTTACACAGACACAGGGTATCTATGTTGCTATTGAAACTTCGTTAATTCGATCAGCACATCTCTCCATTATGTTTGCCTCTTGTACATAAATAACTTCCTTTCAATTGCAACCATGCGATTTGCTAACCTCACACTATGGAATTACATCACATTTTTACGACTCTCTGGATAAAGAATTTTCCCTTGGATTCTCTTTTGAATTTAACAATTTTTAAGAATATATTTAAATTCTCTAAAGTATTGTATCTCCCCATGCCCCCTGTAGTTCAAATATCCCTCAGTCTCCATCTTCAATATGTTTATTAACTCAGGGGCCATTGCTGTCTGATATAAGGGATTTCAATGAGTCAGGACACTCAAAAGAAAAAATATTCTCATCTGTCTCAAACATGTGAGTCCTTATTCTTAAACTAGTTCTTGATACCTCTTCTGGGGGAAACATTCATCTGATATTCAGCAAGAATACCTGTTGTTTTTCTAAACTTCATTGAATATAGGCCTATCGATGTATCGAGTCGGTATGTCAAGGAGGACTCTCTCAAACTTCTACAGGTGCACAGTAGAGAGCATGCTGACTAGTTGCATCGTAGCTTGGTTCGGCAACTTGAGTGCCCAGGAGCGGAAAAGACTGCAAAAAATTGTAAACACTGCCCAGTCCATCATCGGCTCTGACCTTCCTTCCATCGAGGGGATCTATCGCAGTCGCTGCCTCAAAAAGGCTGGCGGCATCATCAAGGACTCACTCAACTCCCCGCTGCCTTCAGGTGGAAGGGACAGGAGCCTGAAATCTGTAACATCCAGGTTCATGAATAGCCCCTTCCTCACAGCCATCAGGCTATTAAACTCAACTCAAACAAAACTCTGAACATTAATAGCCCATTGCATTTTATCTGATTATTTATGTGTGTATATATATATTCAATAGTATATGGCCACACTGACCTGTTCTGTATTTATTTATGCCTACTATATTGTGTTGTGCTGAAGCAAAGCAAGAATTTATTGTCATCTGGGACACATGACAATAAACTCTCTTGAATCTTGAATCCTGCGCAATTCCTCTATATGTTAACCCCTTCTTCGCAGGAGTCAACCTGGTTGACCGTTCTTTCACTGCCTCTGATGAAACTTTATTCTCCTTAAACATAGAAGCCAAAACCAAATGTAATATTCCTGGTTCAGTCTCACTGGCAAAGTTGCATCAATAGTTCACATATTCACTATGAATGTCCTATGATTAGAAATACCCTCATTCTAATCACTTGCTATATCTGCAACAATTTTCTTTTTGATTAAAAAAAATACAGCACTGCACCAGGCTCTTCAACACAACAGTGTCCACAGTGAACATCAGCCACCTACTATCCCGATACTAATCCTTTTTTAGTCTACTTATATGCTCGTCAATATAGAAGTGCGAAAACGCACACCTCCAGATTTAGGGACAGTTTCTTCTCAGTTGTCATCCAACAACAGAATCGTCCTGCAGCAACCCGAGAGCAGTGCTGAACTACTATCTACCTCATTGGAGACCCTCAGACTATCTTTGATTGAACTATACTGGCTTTACTTTGCACTTATAAGTGATAAGTGTTCATATGTGATAGGAGCATAATTGGGCCATTCGGCCCATCAAGTCTAAGCTGCCATTCAATCATGGCTGATCTATCTTTTCCTCTTAACCCCATTCTCCTGTCTTCTCCCCATAACCTTGGACACCCGTACTAATCAAGAATCTTTCTATCTCTGCCTTAAAAATATTCATTGACTTGGACTCCACAGCCTTCTGTGGCAAAGAATTCCAATTCATTCTTTTGAAATCATCCGGAGAATTGGCCTCCAATGCCTTCTGAGGCAGAGAATTCCACAGATTCACAACCCTCTGTGTGAAAAGGTCTTTCCTCATCTCCATTCTAAATGGCTTACCCCTTATTCTTAAACTGTGGGCCCTGGTTCTTGGACTCCCCCGGCATTGGGAACATGTTTCCTGCCTCCAGCGTGTCCAAACCCTTAACAATCTTATATGTTTCAATAAGATATCCTCTCATCCTTCTAAACTCCAGAGTGTACAAGCCCAGCCGCTCCATTCTATCAACATATGACAGTCCTGCCATCCCGGGAATTAACCTTGTACACCTACGCTGCACTCCCTCAATAGCAAGAATGTCCATCCTCAAATTTGGAGACCAAAACTGCATACAATACTCCAGGTGTGGTTTCACTAGGGCTCTGTACAACTGCAGAAGGACCGCTTTGCTCCTGTACTTAACTCCTCTTGTTATGAAGGCCAACTTGCCATTCACGTTCTTCGCCTGCTGTACCTACATGATTACTTTCATTGTAGAAATACCCTCATCATGTGTCTATACACTGTAAATGGCTCGATTGTAATCATGTATTTTTTTTATTTTTTTTAAATTATTTATTATTTATTTATTTTGAACAGAATAAAAGAATAAAAAGCAAGTGTGAAACAGCATACAAAAAACAAAACAAGAATATTTATAAAGTGTCATAAACAATATCTATAAATAAATGAAATCGTATGTGTCCGAAAAGGATTGTCTTTCTGCTGACTGGATAGCATGCAACAAAAGCTTTTCACTGCACCTCGATACACGTGACAGTAAACTAAACCGACGCTGAAACAATCTGGACATTTTTGGGACATTGGGAGGAAATCAGATCATCCAGAGAAAACTCACACGGTCACAAGGAGAATGCGCAAACTGCCACGGACAAGATTCGAGGTCAGTATTTTAATGTGTATTTCTGGTGCTGCTAAGGTAGAAGAACTCCTGGCCCCTTTGTGGCACACCATTTAATGATATCACCCCATTATAATATTAACTTGCTTTTTCACTCCTCTTTCTACAGTGGATAACTTCATCTTTTCTCACATCATATTCCATCTGCCAGCTTCTTGGCCATTCGCGTAACCCACCGTTTTCCTCTGAAGAATCTTTGTGTCATCCTCACAACTTGCAATGTTCCTACCTTCACATCATCAATGAATTTGGCTCCAGTGCACTTGGTTCCTTTACCCAAGTCTTCAGTACAGATTGTAAATGGTTGATCTCTGTGGTACCCTAACCACAGAACAATAAGCGGAATAACAGCATTCATCCTAAAATAATACATTCATTTTCTGAAACATCGCACCCATATTCTGATCATTGGAGGGCAGCCTTGCTTGCGAACTCTATTGTTCCCTGTTTATTCTGTATCTCTTACTATTCATATGGATTCTATGAACGGGCAGGTTAGCTAAAGAAAACATTTAACAAGCTGCATTTCAGTCTCAGGTACTCTTGAGATACTGGTCACTCACCTCTGTCCTCTGGGCTTCAGCAGATGAAAGCAATATTTACTATACCACTGAGCCTCTGAGAAATGGAAATTGTAATCCATTATATTTGGTGGGTGAATCTAGTTCTTTATCAACCTCCAAATAGATTTGATTCAAACGTTGTTCTTTTATTCCCATTATCTGTGAAACCTTTGGGAAATAGCTCAACATCATTGTGGCAGTATTTCTTGAATGACTGTCATGTTTAGTGATATTTCACAGGCTGCTGAAATTGCCCAGTGATCAGGGTTTCACGGTTAATAAGTTGGACAAACAGTCAATTTGGTAGTAATCGAAAGGCAAAGAAGAAAGAACTGCAGGTGCTGGAAAACCGAAAGGAAAATAAGAAATATTATCAGTGTTAGGTCAAAGCTACTGTATGCTTGTGGTTTGTAGGTTTATTGAAATCAGATGACTCTATAAAAATGGGTCTGTTCAACTCAGTGTCCTGTTAGTCCAGTGCCAATCTCACTAAGTGACTTGTGAGTGAACTAGAAAATGTTGGCAGCGCTGAACAGGTCAGATACATCCCCTTAGTTCTCTACAGCCTTCCGCTGTAACTTAAAACATGGTCATTTTCTAGGTTTACCTAGTTCTTCTGAAATGTTATCAATTTGAAAGATAAACCCATGGTTTATCCACTTACATATATACTGCCTGATCTTCTGAGTTTTACATGTTTGTTTAGTCAATGTACGGTGTTTTTCACTTGTAGCGATTATATTGTCACTTTAATAACTCTTACTTAGTGAGATTGGCCAAGTCTGCCTGAGGTATTTGGGTACTGAACTAACAGGACACTGAATTGATAGGACCCAATTTTATAGGATCATCTGATTTCAATAATTACATAAAGCACAAGCATAGTTTTGACCTAACGCTGATAATATTTCTAATAAGGAAATGTAAATCTTGATTGATATCTCATTAGAAGCTACCTGCAGCTTCAAGGTAGGCATGCCCTTATACTCAGGGGAATATCATTTCAATCAGAATTGTCTTTTAAGTTTAAGAAGTGGAGAAAATATATCAGGTAAACTGAAGTGAAGTTAGTGCCCGTGCTAATGAAATGAATGGGATCATTGAACAACTGGTGGAGCGGTGCTTGGTTTATGACAGGTAAATTGGATGCCCTTCCGCACAATGTCAGTGTGGGGAAAGTATGGGGAGAAGTCCTATCAGACACTAACGTTATCCTCCCACAGGACAGCAGAAGGTTGTGGGAAGGCTTACAGTACCAGTGTATCATTAATCACATCCCGTATTGTTGGGAAACCTTGAGTCTGATAAATATTCTGCAGCCTCTCAAATTGTTCAATGGTGAATATGTTTCCATTGCAAACACAATCTCGGGGACTTGTTCAGACATCCTTGGATAGCAAATGGACTATTTTGTTTGTTGCCGCACACGGCGTCAGAAAAGTCCAAGTGAAATAAAAGCTTAATGCCTGTCAAGATAGTGGCTCTTTAGCTACAGGTGTGTTTCTGACAACTGACATGGGAGCTCCTTTGCAAAGAAAAGATCTTCATTGACTTGCCTGAACCTGACTATCTAGGTTGGTACGGTGATTCCTTGGGCCGCGCATATCGTCTCAGACCAAAGATAGACACAAGAAACTGGAGTAACTCAGCGGGTCAGACAGCATCTCTGGAGAAAAGGGATAGGTGGTGTTTTGGGTCGAGACCCTTCTTCAGACTGAGAGTCATGGGAAAGGGAATCGGGAGATATGGACAATGATGTAGAGAGAAATCGAACAAATGAATGAAAGATATGCAAAAAAGTAAAGATGATAAAGGTAACAGGAAACAAATCTGTGTTACGTAGAATAGATGTCATCTATAGATGACTAGATAGAAACATAGAAAATAGGTGCAGAAGTAGGCCATTTGGCCCATCGAACCAGCAGTGCAATTCCCTATGACCATGGCTGATCATCTATAGTCATCTATCTGATCATCAGTACCCCGTTCCTGCTTTCTCCCCATATCCTTTGATTCCGTTGTCATAAGAGCTATATAACTCTCTCTTGAACACCCAGTTAATTGGCCTCCACTGCCTTCTGTGGCAGAGAATTCCACAGATTCACAACTCTCTGCGTGAAAAAGTTTCTCCTCATCTCGGTCCTATATAGCCTGACCCTTATTCTGTTGTCCAGTTACGGACCCAGGTCGATAAGTAATGTTTTTTATTTAAATCCTAAGGATATATAGAAGTTAAATTATGGTTCAGCCAAGAAGGTGTTAATTGGAGTTTGAACACAGATACTCCACAGGTTTGCAATCTTGTTTTGGCAGCCGCAAGCATACAGCGAGATTATAAAAATGTGGAGGATGAAACACGACTCACTTGAAAGAACAAACCTTCAAATAAAACATTTATTTTACAAAAAACACATTATTGGAAACAATTTAGGTTGGCATGTTTATTACTGACTATCAGTGTTTGTTGCAGATGTATTTAGAATCATTATCTATGTCATAGATGCTCGGCTTATGGTTTCAAAGGTCATTAGCTTCATGCATGTAGATGCTGGCAGTTTCAGGGAATGAGTATGTAGGCATGCCAATCAGCCATGTACAATTGCACATACTCTACAGGTATCAACAGTCCCTAGATGTGCACTGTAAAAGGAAAAGACCATTTAGCTGTTCAGGTACAATTTTATGCAGCGTAAATGTATAAATTGCATTGTGTGTCATTCATGTTATGCTGCATTGCAGTCCACAAGTTTCTGTCGCCTACGCATAAAAACCTATTGATGCTACACACGATTGCCCTTGAAATCGCAGCTTGCAATTTCCACATCATTTAATATGCTCTTGTACTTTTAACTTTTTTCTAGACCAAGTGCAGACCCGCTGGGTCTGTTCCCCCTAACGCGCGGTGGGGGGGGGGAGGGGGGTGGGGGGTGTTGCTGCGGCTTCACACGCACACTAGCCACCATCCCACACACACACAGGGGGGGGGGGGGGAGGGAGAGATGCGGTGGGGAGAGGGGAGGGAGAGGAGATGTGGCGAGGGAGAGGAGGGGGGAAGGGGGGGAGAGATGGGGGAGAGCGAGGAGGAGGAGAGAGAGAGGGGGAAGGAAGGGGGGGAAATAGAGTAGAGAGGAGAGAGGAGGTGGGGAGAGAGGAGGAGAGAGGAGGGGGAGAGAGGAGGGGGGAAGATGAGGGGAGAGAGAGGAGGGGTAGTGGGGAGAGAGGGGGGAAAGGGAGGGGGTAGAGGGGAGGGGAGAGGGGGTTGGAGGAGGAGAGAGGGGAGGTCGGTGGGGGTGGAGGGGGGTTGGAGGGGGAGAGGGGGATTGGTGGGGGATACAGGGGGGTTGGAGGAGGGGAGGAGGAGGGTGGAGGAAGGGAGATGGGTGGGGTCGGGGAGAGGGGAGAGGAAGGGAGGGAGGAGGAGAGGCGGAGATGGAGAGGTGGGAGAGGGGGGAGGGGAATGGGAGGGGGAAGGGGGAGGGAGGAAGGGAGAGAGGGGTGTGGGGAGGGGAAGGAGAGCGGGATGGGGGAGGGGTGGAGAGAGGGGGGAGGGAGGAGGCGGGGACAGGGAATAAGGAGGAGGGGGAGGGAGGAAGGAGGAGGAGATGGGGAGGGGAGATGGGTGGTAGGAGGGGAGGAGATGGGGAGGGGGAGAGAGGGGTGAGGAGAGGTGGAGACGGAGAGAGGGGGAGGAGAGAGGGGGAGGAGAGAGGCGGAGGAGAGGGGAAGGAAGGGTGGAGATGGGGGAGAGATTGGGGAGGGGAGGAGAGGAGGGAAGGGAGAGAGCGGGTGATGGGGAATGGGGAGTAGAGTGGAGAGGGGGGTAGGGGAGAGAGGGGTAGGTGGTGGGAGAGGATGTGAGAGTGGCGGGGGAGAGGTGGAGAGAGGGGATGGGTAGGGGGAGAGAGGGATAGGGGGAAGGGAGAGGGGGAGAAGAGGGGGAGAGGGGTGGGGGAGGAGAGTAGGAAGGAGGGAGAGAGGGGAGGGGAAGAAGGGGAGGGGGAGGAGAGGGGGAGAGGGGAGAGGTGGGGAGAGATTGGAGCGAGAGAGTGGAGGGGAGGGAGAGAGTGGATGGGGAGAGAGTGGAGGGGAGAGAGAGGAGGGGGAGAGAGAGAGAGAAGGGGAGAGAGAGAGAGAAGGGGAGGAGGGAAGGGGGGAGAGAGAATGGGGGTGAGAGAGAAGGGGGAGCAAGAGAAGGGGGAGCGAGAGAAGGGGGAGCGAGAGAAGGGGGAGTGGGGGAAAGGTGGGAGAGAGGGAGGGGGAGTGAAAGATTAGAGGGGAGAGAGAGATTAGAGGGGAGAGAGAGTAGAGGGGGAGAGAAGGGAGGGGTTAGTGAGGGGGAGGGAGGAGAGGGGAGGGGAGAGTTGGAGGGGAGAGAAGAGGAGGGGGAGAGTTGGAGGGGGAGAGAAGAGGAAGGGGAGAGGTGGAGAAGAGGTGGGAAGTGTGGAGAGGGGAGAGGATAGGAGGGGTAGAGGGGGAAGGGGGAGTGGAGAGGGAGGGGGGTGGAGAGGGAGGGGTAAATAGTGAGAGGGGTAGGACAACTTGCTCTATTTGATCTCATTTGATTGTGCACGCCAGACCACGTGAATGTTCCAATCTTCCACACCTGTCCCATTGTGATGTCATAGCATATGTGAAATCCATTGTGATTGGACATCTGTGAGATGGCATTGTGACTCATGCAGCAGCTTGATTTTAATTTGTTTTAATGTTTTTTACTAAAAAAGTGGGGAAATTAATAACCAATTTTTTTATTTTCCAATGTGGAGGAGGAAAAACTCCATTACGGCAAACGGTGGAGGAGTAAATTATCAAACAGCTTAAACAAATTTTCGCAAAATAGAACCCGTTACAAACCAACAATCGAGAGTTTTAATAGTTTCTAGACTAAGTGGGACCCGTTGGGTCCCAGCATCAAATGGGAGGGCTGGTCACCAATGCAATATTCCGCCTCTCCAATAATTCAAATATTGCTCGCCTATGTGGGGGGGGGTGCTTTCTGTTGCGCTAGTATGGGTGTTGCGGGCCGAAGGTACTGGTTTCCAGAGGGCTAATATAGACATTGTGGGCCGAATGGATTCTTGGGCAGGAAGCCAACTGTTGCAACAATTTAAAAAGCCAAGGCAAACAATATGGATGCAGCTACCTGACAACAAAAATTCATTTTGTGAACACAAACTTTTTTTAAAAGGCGAGGCAAACAATTGAGCAGCAGCCACCCGACAACCAAAATTAATTTTGTGAACACAATTTTTTTTAAAAAGGCGAGGCAAACAATTGTGCAGCAGCCACCTGACAACCAAAATTCATTTTGTGAACACAAACTTTAAATAAAATGGCAAACAATTTGGTATCAGCCACATCGAGGGGACTCACCATGGAGTAGAAGTGCGTTCAGTGTTATTCACAGCTCAGAGAGCCGTGACATGCTCGCTTCCTGGGTCTGGCAGAGACTTAGTGAGGGGGGAGGTTTTATAGTCCCTCCCTCCTCCCCCCCTGCCGCCTGCGGGGGCAGCAGAGAGAATGGGGAATTTTTTAAAACATTAATATTTCTCTGATTTTTCATCGATGGGAAAATTCCTCTGGTCACGGAAGGCGGAGGGGGGCTCTGAGCGAGGTGGCCATAAATGATGGCCGTAGGTGGCGGCGTTCTCTCGGAAATCGCAGCACAGTGGGCCAAAAGTGGTCAAGATCAGACTTTTAGTAATATACTAGACCAAGTGCAGACCCGTTGGGTCTTTACCCCCAACGTGCGGTTGTGGGGGGGGGGGGGGGGGGGAGGCGGCACGCAGCATCACACAAACTAACTATCCTCCCCTCCCGCACTCACGCTAATTACCCCCCTTGATATTATATTAATATTATTAATTTGCTCCTTTTACCCCATAACCACACTATCTACTGACGCATAGCCAGGGGCAGGGGTAGAGAGTGAGGTCAGAGAGAGAAGAGGCAGAGACAGAGAGAGAGACAGAAGCACAGAGAGAGGGGCAAGAGGGAGAGGGGGGTGCAGAGGAGGAGAAGAGGTAGGGTGGGTGACGGGGGAAAGGTGGGGGAGGAGGGGAGGAGAGAGAGAGGGTGAGAGTGAGGGGGAGAGAGGGGGTGCTGAGAGGGGGGTGAGGGCGAGAGGTGGGGAGCAGGGAGGGGGAGGTAGGGGGGATGGTGGAGGGAAGAGGGTAGGGGGTGTGGAGGGGAGGGGCTTTAGGGGAGGGAGGGAGGGTGGGGAAGAGGATGGAGGGGAGGAGGGGAGAGAGAGAGAGGGGGATGGGAGGAGAGACGGGGAGAGAGAGGGAGGGGGAGAAGAGAGGGGGAGGAGAGAGGGGGAGGGGGGGTGGAAGAGGTGGGGAGCAGGGAGGGGACGGGAGGGGGGATGGAAGAGGGTAGGGGGTGTGTAGGGGAGGGGGTTTAGGGGAGGGGGTTGAGGGGAGGGGGTTTAGGGGAGGGAGGGAGGGTGGGGATGGAGGGGAGGAGGGGAGAGAGAGAGAGAGAGAGAGAGAGAGAGGGAAGGGAGAGAGGGGGGAGGAGAGAGGGGGAGGAGAGAGGGGTAGGGGAGAGAGGGGGAGGAGAGAGGGGGAGAGGGGGAGAGAGAGGGTGTGCTGAGAGCGAGGTGAGGTGAGGGGAGGGGGAGAGGTGGGGAGTAGGGAGGGGGAAGTAGGGGTGCAGGGAAGGGGGTAGGGGTGTGTTGAGGGGAGGGGGGGTTTAGGGGAGGGCCGGTGGGGGAGGGGATGGAGGGGAGGAGGGGGGGGGAAGAGGGGAGAGAGAGGGGGGGGGAGAGGAGAGGGGGGGAGAGCAGGAGAGAGGAGAGAGGGGGGAGAGAGGAGAGGGGGAAGAGAGGAGGGGGGAGAGGAGAGGCTGGGGGGGAGAGGAGAGGGGGGAGAGGAAAGGGGGAGAGGAGAGGGAGGGGGGGGAGAGGGGGGGAAGGGAAGGTGGGAGAGGAGAGGAGGGGAGAGAAGAGGGGGGAGAGGAGAGGGGGAGAGGAGAGGAGAGGGGAGGGGGGGGAGAGGAGAGGAGAGGGGGAGGAGAGGAGAGGAGAGGGGCGAGAGGAGAGGAGAGGAGGAGGGGGAGGAGAGGAGAGGAGAAGGGGAGAGGAGAGGAGGGGGGCAAGGAGAGGCGGATGGGGGGAGATGAGAGGAGAGGAGAGAGAGGGAAAGGAGAGGAGAGGGGGGGGAGGAGAGGGGGGGATGGGGAGAGATGTGGGGGGAGAGATTTGGGGAGAGAGAGGAGGGGAGCGAGAGAGAGAAAGGGAGAGAGACAGGGGGGAGAGAGAGGGATAGGGAGAGAGAGAGGTGGGGAGAGAGATATGGGGAGAGAGGAGGGGAGAGAGAAAGAGAGTGCCTTTTTACTTCAACCCAAACCCCCCAAACAACCATTTGCAGTCAGTGCTTTTTTATTTCAAACTAATCATATTTTCATTTTCAAACCACATTAAGGGTACTTACTCACAGGTGTGAAGAAATTTGTTCAGTGTCATTCAGAGCTCAGGGTGACATAGACTAATTGACAGAGCTCCATCTTGATGAGGGACTGATTGAGGCACACCACTTCCTGGTTTTATAGTCCCTCACCCTCCCTCCAGCAGGGGCAGCAGAGAGAATGGGGAATTTTGTAAAAACATTAATATCTCCGTCATTTTCCATCAACGGGAAAAATCCTCGGCACACCTGCGGCGGAGAGGGGCTCTGAGCAAGGTGGCCAAAAATGACGGCCGTAGGTGGCGGCGTTCTCTCGGAAATCACAGCACAGAGGGCCAAAAGCGGTCAAGAACAGAGATTTAGTAATATACTAGACCAAATGCAGACCCGTTGGGTCTGTTCCCCCAACGTGCGGTTGTGGGGGGGGAGGCGGCATGCAGCGTCACACACACTAACTACCTCCCCCCCCCGCACTCACGCTAATTAACCCCCTTGGTATTATATTAATATTATTAATTCGCTCCTATTATCCCATAACCACCCTATCTGCTGACGCATAGCCCCCAACTTGCAGTCACATGTATAGAGGAAGGGGGTGGGGGCAGGGGTAGAGAGTTAGGGCAGATAGAGAAGGGGCAGAGACAGAGACAGAGACAGAAACAGAGAGAGGGGCAAGAGGGAGAGGGGGGTGGAGAGGAGGAGAAGAGGAAGGGTGGGTGAGGGGGGAAAGGTGGGGGAGGAGGGGAGGAGAGAGAGAGGGTGAAAGTGAGGGGGAGAGAGAGGGGGTGCTGAGAGGGTGGGGAGCAGGGAGGGGGAGGGAGGAGGGAGGGTGGAGGGAAGAGGGTAGGGGGTGTGGAGGGGAGGAGGTTTAGGGGAGGGAGGGAGGGTGGGGAGGGGATGGTGGGGAGGTGGGGAGAGAGAGACAGGGGGAGAGAGAGACAGGGGAGAGGAGAGAGGGGGGAGGAGAGAGGGGGAGGAGAGAGGGGGAGGAGAGAGGGGGAGGAGAGGGGGGAGAGAGGGGGAGAGAGGGGAGGGGGTGGAGGGAAGAGGGTAGGGGGTGTGGAGTGGAGGGGATTTAGGGGAGGAAGGCAGGGAGCGGTTGGAGGGGAGGAGGGGAGAGAGAGAGAGGGGGAGGGCGGAGGAGAGAGGGAGGGTAGGAGACAGGGGGAGGGTGGAAGAGCGGGGGCAGAGAGGGGGAGAGAGGGGGGAAGAGGGGGAGAGAGAGGGTGTGCTGAGAGGGGGGTGAGGTGAGGGGAGGGGGAGAGGTGTGGAGCAGGGAGAGGGAGGGAGGGTGGAGGGAAGGGGGTAGGGTTGCATGGAGGGGAGGGACGGTGGGGGATGGGATGGAGGGGAGGAGGGAGAGAAAAAGGGGGAAAGAGAGAGAGGGGGGAGGGGCGAGGGGGGAGGGGGAGAGGACAGGGGGGAGGGGGGGAGGAGAGAGGGGGGAGGAGAGAGGGTGGAGGGGTGGAGAGAAAGGGGGAGAGATAGTGGGGAGAGAAATGGGGGAGAGACAGGGGGGAGAGGGGGGAGTGAGGGTGTGCTGAGAGGGGGGTGAAGTGAGGGGAGGGGGAGAGGTGGGGAGCAGGGAGGGTGGAGGGAAGGGGGTAGGGGTGTGTGGAGGGGAGGGGGGTTTAGGGGAGGGACGGTGGGGGAGGGGATGGAGGGGAGGAGGGGGAGAAAACGAGGGGAGAGAGAGGGGGGAGATGACAGGGGGGGAGAGGAGAGGGGGGAGAGGAGAGGGGGGTGTGGAGGGGGAGAGGAGGGGGGAGGAGAGGGGGAGAGGTGAGGAGAGGGGGGGATAGGTGAGGAGAGGGGGGAGAGGTGAGGAAATGGGGGAGAGGTGAGGAGAGGGGGGAGAGGTGAGGAGAGGGGGGGGAGAGGTGAGGAGAGGGGGGGAGAGGTGAGGAGAGGGGGGGAGAGGTGAGGAGAGGGGGGAGAGGAGAGGAGAGGGGGGGAGGAGAAGAGATGGGGGGGAGAGGAGAGGGGGGGAGTGGAGAGGAGAGGGGGGAGAGGGGGGGAGAGGGGGGGGAGAGGAGAGGAGAGGGGGAGGGAGGAGGGGGAGGGGGGGAGAGGAGGGGGGAAAGAGGAGAGGAGGAGGGGGTGAGGTGAGGGGGGAGAGGAGAGGGGGGATGAGGAGAGGGGGGATGGGGAGAGAGGAGGGGAGAGAGAGAGAGAAAGGGAAAGAGACAGGGGGGGGGGGAGAGAGAGAAAGAGAGACAGATAGGGAGAGAGAGGTGGGGAGAGAGAGGAAACCAAACCCCCCAAACAACCATTTGCAGGCAGTGCTTTTTTATTTCAAACTAACCATATTTATTTTCAAACCACATTAAGGGTACTTACTCACAGGTGTGAAGAAATTTGTTCAGTATCATTCAGAGCTCAGAGTGCCCTCCATGTTGCAGAGTGATTGAGGCACACCACTTGCAGAGACTGATTGAGGCACACCACTTGCAGAGACTGATTGAGGCACACCACTTCCTGGTTTTATAGTCCCTCAATCTCCCTCCAACAGGGGCAGCAGAGAGAATGGGGAATTGTGTAAAAACATTAATATCTCTGTCATTGTTCATCGACGGGAAAAATACTCGGCACACATGCGGCGGAGGTGGGGCTCTGAGGAAGGGTGGCCAAAAATGACAGCCGTAAGTAGCGGCGTTCTCTCGGAAATCGCAGCACAGAAGGCCAAAAGCGGTCAAGAACAGAGATTTAGTAATATAGACTAGACCAAGTGCAAACCCGTTGGGTCTGTTCCCCCAACGTGCGGTTGTGGGGGGGGGGGGGGGAGGTGGCACGCAGCGTCACACACACTAACTATCTCACCCCCACCCCCCCACACTCACACTAATTACCCCCTTGATATTATATTAATATTATTAATTTGCTCCTTTTACCCCATAACCACCCTATCTGCTGACGCATAGCCCCCAACTTGCAGTCACATCTAGAGAGGGGGCGGGTGGGGGTAGAGCATGAGGGCAGAGAGAGAAGGGGCAGAGGCAGAGACAGAGACACAGACACAGAGAGAGGGGCAAGAGGGATAGGGGGGTGGAGAGATGGATAAGAGGGAGGGTGGGTGAGGGGGGAAAGGTGGGGGAGGAGGGGAGGAGAGAGAGAGGGTGAGTGTGAGGGGGAGAGAGAGGGGGTGCTGATAGTGGGGTGAAGTGGGGAGCAGGGAGGGGGAGGGAGGGTGGAGGGAAGAGGGTAGGGTGTGTGGAGGGGAGGGGGTTTAGGGGAGGGAGGGAGTGTGTGGGAGGGGATGGAGGGGAGGAGGGGAGAGAGGGGGGGAGGAGGGGAGGGAGGGGGGAGGGACGGGGTGGAGAGGGGGGGTGAGGGGGGGAGGGAGAGGGGGAAGGAGTGGGGGAGAGAGGGGGGGAGAGAGGGGGGGAGAGAGGGGGGGAGAGAGAGGGGGGACAGAGCGGGAATGAGGGGGAGAGAGAGGGTGTGCTGAGAGGGTAGGGGGAGAGGTGGGGAGCGGGGAGGGAGGGTGAAGGGAAGGGGGTCGGGGTGTGTGGAGGGGAGGGGGTTTAGGGGAGGAATGGTGGGGGTGGGGATGGAGGGAAGGGGGGGAGAAAAGAGGGGAGGGAGAGGAGGGGGGAGAAGAGAGGGGGGGGGAGAGGAGGGGGATGAGAGGGGGGGAGAGGAGAGGGGGGGAGGGGAGATGGGGGGAGAGGAGGGGTGAGGTGGGGAGAGTAGAGGAGGGGAGGGGGGAGAGGAGAGGGGGAGAGGAGAGGGGGGAGAGGAGAGGGGGGGAGAGGAGAGGGGGGAGAGGAGAGGGGGAGAGGAGGGGGGAGAGGGGGGGAGAGGAGAGGGGGGGGAGGAGAGGGGGGAGAGGAGAGGGGGAGAGGAGAGGAGAGGGGGGGGGAGAGGAGAGGGGGGGAGGGGGGGGGGGAGAACCTAAAAAAACATTTTAGAACCAAAAAAGACACATTCTGCAAGCATTGTAGAACCAAAAGAGACACTTTTTGCAAACATTTTAGAACCAGTAAACACTTTTTGCAAACATTTTAGGACCAATAGCCACATTCTGCAAGCGATTTAGAACCACTAAGGACACTTACATTTGAGTAGACATGTTTTCAGTGTTATTCACAGCTCAGAGAAACGTGACCCCCTGCCTTCCTCCAGCTTGCAGACACTGATTGAGGCACACCACTTCCTAGTTTTATAGTCCCTCCCCCCTGCCGCCAGCAGGGGCAGCAGAGAGAATGGGGAATTTTGTAAAATCATTAATATCTCTGTCATTTTTCATCGACGGGAAAAATCCTCGGCACACATACGGCGGAGGGGGGCTCTGAGCGAGGTGGCCAAAAATGACGGCCGTAGGTGGCGGCGTTCTCTTGGAAATCGCAGCACAGATTGCCAAAACAGGTCAAGAACAGACTTTTAGTAATATAGACTAGACTAAGTGGGACCCGTTGGGTCCCAGCATCACACGGGAGGGCTGGACACCCAACACAATATTCCACCTCTCCACCAATTCCAATATTGCTCGCCAGTGGGGGAGGGGGGGGGGCTTTCTGTTGCGCTAGTATGAGTGTTGGGGGCTGAAGGTACTGGTTTCCAGAGGGCTAGTATGGAATTTGTGGGCCAAATGGATTTTTGGGCTGGCAGCACAGTCACTGAAGGATGGCAGCTCAGTCACTGAGGCCTGGCAGTACAATCACTCGGACCTGGCAGGCTGGCGGCTGAGAAACTGCCAGAAATTCTGCCCAAAACAGGTGAGACTGTAAGAGAGAAGGGGGAAGAGGGTGGACTGAATAGATTATTGGGCTGGCAGTTCAGTCACTTACAGCTGGTGGGCTGGCAGTTCACTAAATCACGGCTCGTCTGCTGGCAGTGCAGTCACTCACGCCTGGTACGCTGGCAGTTCACTCAGTCACCCCACCTATCTTCACCCCCCCCCCCCACTCTGCTCCTTGCCATTACTCTCCCACCCACACATTCAGTGCATATCCAAACAACCTCCCCCCCATGCACTCTTAGTGGGTCTCCCACAGAGCAGCCGTTCCTGCCTATTAGGTTCTATTGTGATGAAGAACACACAGCATTAAAAGTGCAAAAAGGTTTTATTAAAGTTTAAAATGTGAATGACTCTTAAAATATAAGAACAATTTAAATTTTAAATATGAGATTTGTGTTCTGCTGCTCGCTGCCTCTTGATGACTATTTCCTGTTGATAAAAAGAGACAATTTTAATATAGAGAAAGTCAGCGGTCAAATTTTAAGAAGTTTGTGGGCGGAATGGATTTTTGGGCTGGCAGCTCAGTCACTGAGGGCTGGCAGCTCAGTCACTGAGGCCTGTACTGGCAGGGGGGCACCAAAATGCTTAGTGTTGCTGAAGACATCTGGAAGATTTCTGTCCACAAGTTCAAGGCATTCTCTCCTAATCATTGGACATTCATCCCAAACAATGACTTTCACTTGCCTCGTGAAATGTGCCGTCTTAGAGTTCTTCTCGATGTTGCACAATGTATCCTTGGCCACTTGGATGGGTATCTTGAATCGAGAATGTGTAGATCTTCCACCAGGCAAAAATGTAGCTGCTATCCTAGAGGATACTATAGCAATAGCCACATCACCTTGACCTCTAACATTTCCTGACATGATGTTGAAAAAGCAGCCTAAAGACAATTTCAGTTGTTAATGAACACAGAAGATTTTGTGCAAAACATTTTTTTGAGTTGGGGGCTGTCAGGGTGGGGTGGGGGTGGTAAACATTGTGCATCCAAGGGAGGGGCACAGCTTCAGGTGGGGGTTCTCGTGAGCTGATGAGAAATGGGGGGCGGGGGCTCATGCAGGGGATGAGGGCGGCTTCAGTAGGGGGTGCATCCTATAGCCAGGCGGAAGTGTGGCATGTCAGTGGAGGAGAGGGGGCAGTGAGCGATTTACTCATGACCTGTGGACTCACTCACTGCCTTGGGATTAACTCATGGCCTTTGGACTGACTGACTCTCACGGCTTGTGGACTGACTGATGCCCGACTTCTGGAGTCACATCCAACTTATCAAAGGTTATTCAAAGGTTATTTATTAGTCACATACACCTAGGTGTAGTGAAATGCTTCTTGCCAATGCAGCACATAAAGAAGGAATACAGACATAACATTAATAAGAGTTTTAAACATAAAGAACATCCCCCCACAATGGCTCCCACCATGAGAGAAGGCATAATGTCCAGTCCCCAACCCCAGTTCACCCATAGTCGGGCCCATTGAGGCCTCCACAGTTGCCTCTACGGAGGCCCGATGTTCCTGGCCGTTCTCGCCGGGTGATGTGAACCCTGGAACGGCCGCTTCCGTACTGGAGGCCGCGGCTTCCGAAGCCAACAAGGCCGCGCCGGTTGGAGCTCCACAACTGGCGATCTCATCTAGAGATCCCAGGCTCCCGGTGTACAGTTCGGCGCTGCCGCCCGCAGCTGGCCGCTCCTCAAACCCGCAGCTCCGCGATGTTTTACTCGGCGGTCTTCAGCTCACCGGAGCTCCAGCGCGGCGACCCAGGCAAGGCATCGCCCGCTCCACGATAGCGCTCCAGCGCTGTGCCGCTGCCGAAGCCGTGGTTCTGAGCAGTGCCCGACAGGAAACGCCGCTCCAGGCCCGCTGGTAGGCCGCGAGGACGGGTCGAAGCTGCAGCCCGGAGAAAAGCTGCCTCTCCGACCAGGTAGGGACCCTGAAAGGTAGTTTCCCCCTTCCCCCCCCCCCACCCCCCACATAAAAAAGTCTAGAACTCCAGAAACAAAAACACTTTAACTAACTAAAAATAAAAAAAAGATGAAAAGACAGACAGCTGCAGGCTGGGCAGCCGCGCACAGGTCAGCGCCCCCTGTTGGTTATGTAAACTGAAAACTGTAACATATACATTGAGGAACAGCTTCTTCCTGACAGCCACCACGCTACTAAACATAACAAATAAGCTCTGAACTACAAAACACTATATTATTTCTCACACACACATATTCCACATACACACACACACGCACATATTCACACACACTCATTCACACTCACATATATTCACACACACACACACACACACACACACACACACACACACACACACACACACACACACACACACACACACACACACACACACACACACACACCCACACACACACACACACACATACACAAACACATACACACACACACACACACATATATTCACACACACACACACACACAGACACACATACACACACATTCACATATATGCACACACAGACACAGACACAGACACAGACACAGACACAGACACAGACACAGACACAGACACAGACACAGACACAAACACAGACACAGACACACACACACACACACACACACACATACAATTGCAGCTTTTGCTGAAACACAATTGCCGCTGTGGCTGCAACAAACAAACACTTACCAGTTCTGTAGAATTTTCCAACACCTCGTGCACTCTGCGGGCAGCGCCATCTCGCCTCCGACCGGAAATGAAGTTATCGCCGCCATCTTCCCTCCGACCGGAAATGACGTCATCGTCGCTGGGTTACCGATCACCGGAAATGACGTCATCGCCGTCGGCTTACCGATCACCGGAAATGACGTCATCGCCGCCATCTTGCAACCGCCAAAATCACAAAATGAGCGCCGATTTTAAATTTAAACACAGTTCTGGTCCAAATATAAAGCTTTATTTGTGCATTACTCGCCTGAAAACGTTGCAACAAATGCATTTCAATTTACATGAACATTTCAAAGACATCATGCTTTAGTCACCTGAAAACGGGTGCAACCATTTTAAAACCCAAGAGAAACAAATTTGCAAACACTTTATAACAATAACAAATGCTTTTCATGTTCAATACACATTTCAAACACAATATAGATAGACAAATATACAAATGCTTTTTATTTTCAATACACATTTCAAACACAATATAGATAGACAAATTTAAAAATGCATTTCATGTTCAATACACATTTCAATGACAATATAGATAGACAAATATACAAATGCTTTTTATTTTCAATACACATTTCAAACACAATATAGATAGACAAATATACAAATGCTTTTTATTTTCAATACACATTTCAAAGACAATATAGATAGACAAATATTCAAATGTGTTTTATTTTCAATACACATTTCAAACACAATATAGATAGACAAATTTACAAACTCTTTCCAACAAAATGCCAAGAAACTTCAGACCATGGTGAATGGTGAACAACATACATATCAATTGGCTGAAAAAGCATATGCAGGGGACTCACCTTGGAGTAGAGCTGCAGCTCAGCGAGCCGTGACCCTTTCACTTCATGGTCCGGCAGAAAGTGATTGAAGCAGGACACTTCCGGGTTTTATAGCCCCTCCCTCCCCCTGCTGCCAGCGGGGGCAGTAGAGAGAATGGGGAATGTTGTAAAAACATTAATATCTTGGTCATAGTTCATCGACGGAAAAAATCCTCGGCACACATGCGGCAAAGGGGGGCTCTGAGCGAGGTGGCCAAATATGACGGCCGTAGGTGGCGGCGTTCTCTCGGAAATCGCAGCACAGATCGCCAAAAGCGGTCAAGAACAGAGTTTTAGCAATATAGATAGATAGATAAGATTGCCTAAAGATGCACTTTCATCCTCTCTGATTGGGATTGGTGTATCTCAGCTAATTTAGCTTTGCAGAGTAATTAGTTTATTAAATGTCTTGTGTGATATTTGTTGGTCACATCTACACAGTTCACAGAGACTGCAGTGCACAGAAACATCCTTTATTTGTCATAATTTTCACAAGAAAGAAATATATGCAACTAAGAAGATGCAAAGGGCATTACTACACTACCAACGTTAAAACTTGTGAATTTAAAGCTCATGATAGGCATTTCATTTGTATTTTAGCATTTGTGTTTCAGTTCAAAACTATTGCTATAGAATAACAGAAATGGTTTCACATAGTTTAACCATCACAGTGGTGGAGGACACGTTGGCCATAAAGGTACCAAGCATACCTGGTCGCAAGAGGTGGCACAGACACTTTAAGCCAAAAGGTAGTCTATTTTTTAGTTTTAGTTTTTTCGAGATACAGCGCAGAAACAGGCTCTTCGGCCCACCGTGTCCACACCAACCAGTGATCCCCGCACACTAACACCACTCTACACACACTAGGGACAATTTTACATTTATGCCAAGCTCATTAACTTACAAACCTGTACGTCTTTGGAGTGTGGGAGGAAACCGAAGTTCTCGGAGAAAACCCATGCAGGTCATGAGGAGAACGTACAGTACAAATTCTGTACAGTCAACACCCGTAGTCAGGATCGAACCCATGTCTCTGGCGCTGTAAGGCAGTAGCTCTACCAATATGCCATTAGGCTGTTGAAAGATTATATTATTGTGTGAGTTGTAAAAGCTCCAGAATTTTACACTAGACAATTTGAAATGTGTCTGGATCCTTCGGATAGTTAAAGACGAGATGGAACTGCAGGAATTTTTCAGTACTAGAAAGGCTTAGACTGTCTTTGGTGTCTGGTGGGACAAGTTGAATGCTGTTATGATCTCGAGAATCTGTGCTAATAGGGTTATTTGATCCTGGCAGTTTCCAGCCAGATCACTGTCTAATGCCTGCTCGCACAGACCAGACACCTTCATCTCCGGCCTGGGACCGAGGCACAGGGTTAACAAGCCTGTCCTGCAAATCAAAAGAGTGGAGAACGCAGTCACTTCTGTAGAGGATGGCATTCAGGATTCAATGACCTCCATGACTGCCTGTGGTGAAAGCTGAAATGAAGCCACGAATGTTAAGGCGGAAATGCTACATGTTAAGAAAACAAAATGTAAGCTGTTTTTTAGAATGAAAATGGGAAAGCTACCTCAGCTCACAGGAGAAAAAAACACTACTGCTTATAAACCTGGGTATCAGCAAGGGTGGGTAGTTTAGATTAATTTAATTAATTTTATTGGCACATGTACAGTGAAAAGCTTTCTTGTTGTGTGCTATCCAGTCAGCGTAAAGGCTACACATGATGACAGTCAAGACGTCCACTATGTACTGATAAAGGATATAGAGAATAATGTTTAGTGCAAGGTAAAGTCCTATTAAAGATAGTCTAAGGGTCTCCAATGAGGTAGATGGTAGCTCAGGACTGCTTTCTAGTTGGTGATAGGATGGTTCAGTTGCCTGAAAACAGCTGGAAGGAAACTGTTCCTGGAGGTCTGCATTTTCACCCTTCTTTACCCATAGATGTAGCTATAGATAGCAGTAGATGGGATCAGGAAGATTATAAGCAGAAACTCTGCTATATTCTGGATGGGATGTTGGGCAACAGCACGAGGGTACGGTAATTCGCTGCTTGAATGAAAGAGCATCAGAGGCAGACTTGTGAGAGGCAGACTGAAAGGGAACACAACTACCTTGATACAGTGCTAAGTTGCGACACTGTACAGGACTGCACAGTCCTGACACTGATGAAGAAGCAAAGGGCAACTTCCGCCTCAAACTCCAGTTAGACGCAGTACCATGACATAACCTAACTATTTTCACAGGAAACATACAACATGAATCCTAGAACATAGTACAGCACAGGAACAAGCCCTTAACCCCACAATGTCTGTGCCGAACATGATGTGAAGACCAAGTTTTGTCTGCCTGTACATAATCCATATCCCACCACTCTGCCTCAGAGGGTGGTGGAGGCGGGTTCAGAAGGCAGGAATGGGGTACTGATTGGGGATGATCCGCCATGATCACATTGAATCAGCGGTGCTGGCTCGAAGGGCCGAATGGCCTACTGCTGCACCTATTGCCTATTGTCTATTGTCTATTGTCTATTGTCTATTGTCTATTGTCACCCTGAATGTCCATGCACCTATCCAAAAGCCTCTTAAATGCTACTGTTCTATCTGTTTCCACCACCACCCCTGACATTATGTTCCAGGCACTCACCAACCTCTGTGACACATCTCCTTTAAACTTTTCCCTTCTCACCATGCACTCTAGTAATTGATATTTCCATCCTGGGAAAATGGTTCAAACGGTCCTATCTACCGCCTCTCTTCATTTGATATATTTCTATTAGTTTTCACCTCAACCTCAAGCATTCCAGAGAAAACAATCTCTGCCCAACATCTTCCGATACAAAATCCCCCCAAATCCAGGCTACACGAATGCCAAGGTCGGCAAGGAAAATAATAAATGATGACAGACAGTGGGGCATCATGAATGTGGCACTGCAAATGAACATACAGAGAGGTTTGTTGATCTCCGCATTACGATCAATCTAATCTCAGGCAGAACATTATTTCAACCTCATGAAAATCGCAAGCTATCATGGTGTTCTCCAAGTGGCAGAGATAAGAACCAGATTGATCATATGGTGTTGAAGAACAATTGGGAACACGCACTGCGAAATGATGAGTGATGAGCAAGTTGCAGAACAGATGTCAACAGCCACCACTGCCATCTTTCTCACTGCCTTTGATCGAGCTACAATTGCCAAGTGTGGGTTTTTCTGAACAAGGACTTGCATGTAATGATGTTGACAAGCTGAAGGTGCCTGAAATATCTTCATTTAAAGAGCAGGTTTCAGGCGCATGCAGTCCATGATGAATGGAAGGGAACACACATGAGGAGATCAATAAGAAGAGAGACAAATGGCAACAAACTACAAACAGAGCAGTATTTAGGCCACACGCAGGTGAAAAAAGGGAATGACTTACATCCAGTGCACAGATCACCACAGAAACCAGATAAGGCTGAAGAAAAAGTATCCAGACACACAATCCAAGACATTAAAGGACAAATACCAGGCAGTAAAGGCTCATCGGGAAAGTCAAACTGCTATGTTTGGGAAGGAACTGCAGATGCTGGTTTAAATTGAAGATACACACAAAATGCTGGAGTAACTCAGCAGGACAGACAGCATTTCTGGAGAGAAGGAATGGGTGACCTTTCGGGTTGAGACCTTTCTTCAGACTGACGAAGGGTCTTGACCTGAAATGTTACTCCAGCATTTTGTGTCTATCTTCAAGTCAAACTGCTTATAGCTTTGGACAAGCAATGTTGATAACTTGGCAATAACAGCATTGGTGGCAACTCCTGGTGATGAAAAAAGAACTAGCTATAAAACAACATGGCTTATCAACACCAAATGGTGAAAATCAATGAATGTTCTCAACAGAGACAAATGAGGTGACCTAAGAAAGAGTATGAGAACAAAAAATGTACAGGCCAGAGCACCTCAAAGAAAAGCTGAATAGATAACCACCTAATCAAGAAGCAAACACCAATGAGGCAAAAGATAAAATAATTTCTGACCACATAGGAGGCTAGTTAGTCAGCTGTGCCACCCTTCCCGTCAAAGCCACCCCCCCCCCCCCCCCCCACTAATTCCCCTATAACATACTGTATTATCTCTCACTCGCCCAGCAACTTCACACAATTGTCTTGCCATTGACTACAGTGGGGATAATTTACAGTGACCAATTAATTTACCAAAAAATATGTCTTTGGAACAGGGAAGCTGGAGCATCATGTAAAATGGAATATACAACAGGACAGCACAGGAACAGACCCTTCAGCCCACAATCTCTGTGCTGTACATAATACTAAGTCACAAAGTCCATATTCTATTCCCTGCATATCAATGTCTATCCAATATGTCTATTTAATATATTTATCCAAAACTATCTTAAATGCCCCTATTGCATCTGCATCAACCACCACCCCAACAGCACGTTCGAGGTACATACCACCCTTGTGTAAAAAACTTGCCCTGCACATCTCCTTTAAACTTTATCCCGCTAACCTTAAAGCTATCCCCTCTAGTATTTCATTTTTCCATTCACTCTGACTGTCTACTCTATCTCTGCCTTTATCTCGGGACTAGGACTATCTGCTGCACCACTGTCCTCTCCTTTCAATAGAGCTCCCCAGCCATCCCAAACATAGGAAGAGACCAGCAAAGCTATAAAATGGTTAACAACTGAGAACGATCCTGGCAAGAACCAGCTGAATACAAAATTAATCGCGGCATCTCCTGAGTTGGCAGCATTTACCCAGGCTCGTAATATTCACTGTCACATTCAATGTGGGAAAGGGAAGGATTACCAGATGAGAGGACTAATGGGATTATTATGTAGATACCAAAGGAAAGTGGAGCCAATAATTTTAATAACTGGCACGATTTCATAGTTTTATTTGTGCCAAGCAAGGTATTCTGCAAGGTCAAGGTCACAAAAGAGAGACACAAAATGCTGGAGTAACTCAGCGGAACAGGCAGCATCTCTGGATAGAAGGAATGGTGATGTTTCGGGTTGGGACCCTTCTTCAGACTGAGAGTCAGGGGAGAGGGAGACACAAAGATAAGGAAGCGTAAGGTGTGAGAACGGGACATCAAAGGGGATGTGGATCAAGGAAAATGTAGAATAGTTCATTGTTAATTAGGAGAATTTGACAACAAAGCAAACAGAGATAAAATTTAATCAAGGGGACAGTCAGACTGGTTGGAGAACTAGAAAGGGGGAGGGATGGAGAGAGAGGGAAAGCAAGGGTTTCAAAAGGCAGGTTAGTTTTCGGTAGAAATGGATGCACAGGCCAGAACTTTACAAAGAACAGAACGGTAACAGCAGATTGCCACAAAAACCTGGAGTAACATCCTCAGAAGGGTCTCGACCCGAAACGTCACCCTCTCCTTCTCTCCAGAGATGTTGCCTGTCCCGCTGCGTTACTCCAGCATTTTGTGTCTATCTTCGGTTTCAACCAGCATCTGCAGTTCTTTCTTACACAGAACAGTAACAGCAAATGTACATGAACTTCACACGGCATTAGATAGACAGCCATTGAATCTTCCATTGAAGATATTAACTTTTTAGTTGATTTCGATCATATTTCCCAAAATCATATATAGGAAAAGAAAACAACCTGGCTCAATGCCTTCAACAGCAAATTGAACCCAGTTAATCTCAGATGAGCATTATCATGACACAAAGTGCTGGAGTAACTTAGCGGGTCAGAGAGCATCTGTGGATTTCACCATTTCTCCCATTATCCCCCTCCTCAACCTCCTGTCCCCTCCACCTATATCCCCCGCTCTGGCTTTATATTTTGCTCCAATTTTCTCCTTATCTGATACCTTATGTCTCCTTTTCATCTCTAGCCTTTGTCCACCCATCTGCCAATGAAAGCCCCGTCATCTGTATCCACCTGTCGATTGGCAGGCTTTGTCCCACCCAATACAATACAATACAATACAATACAATATTTATTGTCATTTATATTGTCCCACACCTCTTTTCCAGCTTTCTCCCCCTCACTACAATGGCTGATGAAGGGTCCCGACCCGAAATGTCACCTATCCATTCCTTCAACAGGTGCTGCTTGATGGACTGAGTTAGGCCAGCACCTTGTGCTTTATGCAAGATTCCAGCATTCCTTGTGTCTCCTGCCAACATTTTCATGTTTCACCGTCATCTGTGCAAATGATGATCACCTTCACATCATTGCAGAAACAGTCACAAACTTAAGCATCACCATTACAATGAGCTGTAATAGTAAGATTAAATGAGAACTTACCAGTTTGAAGTTTGATCTTTATTTTATGAGGAGTAACGTTGAGGGATTACGTGAAGAACCCGCCAGGACGCATGCGTGTCAATCTTCAAAGCAGCGGTGTGATATCACAAATAACAGTAAATGAACTGAACATAGTAAGATTAGAGAAATAGGATACCAGTTGAACTTTATGATCAAGGGTGGGCGTGGAGGGCACATAATCCCTCAACGTTACTCCTCATAAAATAAAGATCAAACTTCAAACTGGTAAGTTCTCGTTTAATCTTACTATTTTACTTCGGAGTCACGTGAGTGACTACGTGAAGATTTTAAAGCTCTGTGATTTTGTGCCGTGGAAACAAGTCCAGGCGTCATACACAGCATAAGTGGGCCAATGATGAGTGAACATTAATATAGCATTCAGACATGACATAGATATAGATATGTTGATGCTATTAATGAACAATAGTGGGAATCGTAACCTCCCTCAACCTGGAGGAAGTATGAACCATACCTAACATAGAGTTGGCAAATACCCCCGATCTGGCAATGGGTTTATTCTGAATATTTGTACAGATTAATAGTTTGACCATCCTGCAGCAGCTAGGATGCGGTCCATAAGCCTGCTGCTGAGGTATAGCGGTCCTGGTAGAGTGGGACTCAATTTCAATGTACACTCCTGTATATGCCAGATCCATTTAACCCTCTGGAGAAGATTTGTAGTGATTCCTTCTAACGAAGTTTTATGTAACTAACAATATTACTAGTTAGAGTCTATGAGGCTCTTAGAGACCTTGACATACTGGTGTAGATGCGTGTTCACACGCAACCCAAGGTCCATGGGATATGCAACATCTAGTTTGGTCTTGTGTCCCTGTCTACTCTGCTTGACTAATCATAAACAAAACATGTTATTATAGCCCACAGATATGATCATTCTATCCAGTGTAGCAATGACTGGACCCGTAGCACTATACTCAATGCTATGGCATAACCACTAGTACGTGAGTTTGACCAGGACAGGGATGTTGCTGGTGCCTATCGGCGAAGTGACGTAGCACAGTGTTAAAAACACATATCTCTGTGTCCCTAGGCCTAGGAGGTTTTTAGTTGACGATACCCTTCATAATCTAGATGTCAGAGGGTGAGACCGGAAAGAGTAGTTTATATTCTCCGCAGCCAAATGATGAGGAGGTACTTCAGGCTCAGTAAATGGAATTTTAACTTGATGTTATAATCCCATAAAACTGAATTTTAATGTTTCAGTCATCCGTGCCGAGTTAAACGTAAAGAAGAATAAACATCTCCTATTCGGTTTGTTGCTATTTGGTGCTATCCCTGCAATCTGCAGTGGGTACTCCTAATGCTTATGGTTAGACAACCCGAGCCGCAGGAAACTGTCTCTCAGAGTCTGCAAGTCTATGAATTGATTATATCATGCAGAGGATGGTTTCAACATCATAACTGAACCAGCATCTTTTTTATCCGGAAATAACCATGTGTGGTTTTATGTTCATTCCCCACATCAGCAGGAATCATGGGTATATAACCCAGGCAGGGACTATGGAACCTGGAAGCGGGAATCTTGCTGAATTTTGCAAGACCCGTCTATTGAAGCCAAATGGAGGAAGACAGAAAGAACATTCCTCCCTTGTGTAGCGAGAATGCACCCTTTGCCACTATTATGCCTTGTATTTTTTGCAACTGTTGATTGAACCTGGATGCAAGCATCTCAATCGTTAGTGTTCCATCGATCCACAATGTTATTAAATGCTTTGTGATCACACATTCAATCTGTGTTGTCATTGATTTTGCATGATGATACACCAGTGCTAAATGCGGTTAGGTAAAAACTATCACCGGATACTTTGACTTGATTGTACCTTTGTGATTAACATATACCACCACCAAAGTGTATCACCTTGGACTTGTGCATGCAGGTTATGCATATCCACATGCTCTTTAATGCACAAATTGCACCTTGTGTCCATTGGTAGTTGATACCATAACTGAACACTTGATAACTCATGCTAATCCCATCTGCCTCCATAACTAGAGATGGTATTAGTAGATTTCCCATCTTTGGGCAATAGCATCAGTTTGCAAATGACTGAAGATTTACAGATGAGAGGTTTTTAGAGGAGCAACGCTGAATACTGTTCGTCCATCATTGTGACTTTGTTAGTTTCAGCTGAGAATAGCAGAGGTCTAATCTTTTGTCTCAGAGCTGATCCCAGACAAATAAATGGTTTGATTCCAATAATCAATAGTTTCAGTTGGTATCAACTTAATTTGAATTTAACTGGACGGAAAATTGAGAACCTCAATTTCTCAAATATAGCTATGTGGCTGATAAGGCTAATTTAGTAAAATATAGTATGTTCAATATCATCCAAATTGGCCAAGCCACTTATTTGTTAGCTCTGTGCAGTCGAAGCACTGATTGTAGTGATTTAGTAATAATCTGGAAACTGGGTGGACCATTTTACAACGCAACTGAGTGCATCATTGCCTCATCCAGTTAAATTTCAAATATCTTCTGTGAAAGGAAATAATCACATGGAAGTTATTCAGAAACGTCTAAACTGCACATGCAGGTTGAGGCTGTTGACATTGATCAGTCCACATCCCATATTGTGAGCCTGCCTTGAAAGGCAAACTCCACCATACCTGTTGTGCAGTATAAACTAATCTTATGTTATCCCAAACCAGTGTAAATATTCAAACCAGTTTAAGATTACTAACTTGTATCCATGACGGGAGACGTCATCGATGTGGCTCCATACCCTTATCCGGATGGGAGGACTTATGCAACCCGACCCAGGAGCTGCCTCAACCATGTGTGCATGATTTTGCTCTTCTGCTCCTGGGAGGTAGAGGAGCTTGAGTACGGAGTTGGCGCATCTTCCAGGAAGGCCGTTCTGGGCTGTGGCCTAAAAAAGACCTTTGTTCTGGTTGTACGGTCTTCAAGCTTTCACCAGCTTCAGTGCATCGTGGTTTGCTGGTGGGTGCGTAGGGGTGCTGCCGCCGGAGATGTGAGGTCTTGTGTGATGATGTGGCCTTCCTGAGCCCGATGGCCCTCATCGAGCTCCTGCTGCTGGTTGTGTTGTTTCTGCACCCCCTGCACACTTGTGGTATCTTGAGCCAAACCCCTGTCTTCAGAGTCAGCCCAGAAATGATACCTAATGCTCCCCTCTGTCGAGGGAGATGCATTATGCAGCCCTCAATAAGGTGCTGCCTTGGGCGTCCTAGAACACCCTGGTGACTAAACTCCATATACCGGAGCATGTCACATTGGAGCTTCTGCTCCATCAACCGCTCCATGCAGGATATGCGATCACAGTTGCTCCCGCCGGCGGTGAGTCTTCACAGCCCGACTCGTCCGAGTCTTCGGTCGGTCCGACTTCTGCTTGGCTTTCCCACCAGTCTGTGGTGTCGATTCCGACTGTGCAGATGCCAGGTCGGAGACTGCTGATCAATAGCGATCCAGGTGCAGTCTACCGCTGCTGACTGCCCGCAATTCCGCGATCCTCCGCAGTCAGTCTGGTGCGATCCATTCCTGTAACATATTCTCACAAAATAGCATAAAACGACCTTCGAGTAAGGAATTTACCTGCATGTCCTTTTTAAACTTTCTACTGCGGGGCAACGCTCCTCCTGAGCCTGGTCTCGTGGTCGTAGTTTGTTACAGATGGGGTTCCTTCTGTGGTCCTTGTAGAAAGGCTTCCATTGCGGGTATTTCTCCCCCGAGCTTTCTCTCCACGGTCCCTTATAGCAGGGCTTCTCCGCGATGTTCTCCAGTCGGGGCTCCCCCCCCCCCTCCCCTCCCCTCCCCCCTGATCTGGGAATCCCCGCAGTAACTGAAGCCGGGATATCCCCGCGGTCCCTATAAAAGGGATAGCCGCGTTACAAAGTCGGGGGGGGGGGGTATCCTGCTTCGGGGGGGTATATGAAGCCGCTGGTTTTATTGCCAGCGGCTCAGTAGCGACTTACCGCCGTCCGCTCCTCGCATCCCCGGTCTACAGAGCGGGTTGTCCAGGTGCCTCCGGCTCCAATATGAAGCCGCTGGCTCCACTGCCAGCGGCTCGAAGGCGAATCCACCGCCTCCCGCTCACCATGTTCCGCGGTCTCTGGAGCGGTTTTTCAGGTGCCCCTGACACCAATATGAAGCAGCTGGCTCCACCGCCAGCGGCTCGAAGGTGAAACCACCGCCGCCCGCTCCCCGTGTTCCACAGTCTCCCCAGCGGGTTCTCCACCAATATGAAGCTGCTAGTTCTACCGCCAGCGGCTCAAAGGTGAATCCATCGCCGCTCGCTACCCGCATTCTGCGGTCTTCCGAGCGCCTAGGTCCGTGGGCGGGATACCCCATGACCAGGGTTCTTTGAAGTTCGAGACTGGGGTCTCCCCTCCGTCCCGACTTTGCCCCGGACTTTTAGCAGGACCTCCAAGTAGGGATTCCTGCAAGAAGATTTAACCTGAAAAGTTAAAAAAAAACTTACCTCAGGTCTGTTGCTGGCAGGTGAATAACGTCCAGTCATCACGCAATGCGATAAACGATATGACACGCATGCGTCCTGGCGGGTTCTTCACGTAGTCACTCACGTGACTCCGAAGTAAAATTTGGTGGTTAGCATGTGATGTATAGAGATGGAATGACACAGTGTCTAAATCATGTTTAAGTCATACACCCTGTTTCAGAAAAAATATTCTCTGCATCTTTAGGCCCAAGGCAATCATAAATCAAGCATTACAGTTAAGCCAACAAGATGTTAGTACTGTGGTTACCAGTAAATGTTGAAGATGGATCGGCCTTGTCACCGAGAAGCAGATTTCAACACTTTAGTTTAGTTTAGTTTTGTTTTATTTAGAGATACAGCACGGAAACAGGCCCTTCAGCCCACCGAGTCTGCACCGACCAGTGATCCCTGCACATTAACACTAGCCCACACACACTAGACATGATTTTACATTTATACCAAGCCAATTAACTTACATACCTGTACACCTTTGGAGTGTGGGAGGAAACTAAACCCACGGGGAGAATGTACAAACTCCGTACACACAGCACCCGTAGTCGGGATTGAACCTGGGTCTCTGGTGCTGTAAGGCAGTGGCTCTACCGCTGCACCACCTTGCCGCTCTTCTACCGCTACATCTCCGTGCCGCCCTTGAGCAGTAATAACACCTGAAAATGGGTGAAAATAAGACTGCATAAAAAATCACACGTCTCTTATGTAGTAAGTAAGTAAACAGCTTAGAAATTAGTTACCTCCTAAAAACATTCAGTGTTGTCCCTCGGGTGGCATGTGACCATTTTGTGCAAGGTCATTGGAGGCAAGATGCTGTAGCTGATGCGGTCTAATATCTTGTGTGCAATAGAATAACTGCACGCATAAATTGCACAGAAACCTTCTCTCTTCCAGCTCTTCCAGAACCTTTCCATGGCAAGACAAACTTTTAGAAGTTTTTTTTTAAATTTAGAAATACAGCATGGAAACTGGCTCGTCGGCCCACCGAACCAAATCCATGTCAGCCATCGATCACCCATTCTCACGATGTTATCCCATTTACTCATCCACTCCCTATACGTTAAGGGCAATTTACAGAGACCACTTAACCTACAAACCCACACGTCTTTGAGATGTTGGAGGAAACCAGAGCACCTGAAGGAAACCCATGCAGTTCCAGGGTGAATGCGCAAACTTCACACAGACAACACCCAAAGTCAGGATCGAACCTGGTGCTGTGAGGCAGCAGCTCAAACAGCTGTGCCCCTGTGCTGGCCGTAAGAAGAATAAATCAAAAAGGGATGAGGGAGGGGAGATGTGGGATGGGGTCGAAATGATGGCGTCCAGATTCTGGGAACTTGGGGCCATCAGTTGAAGTAGCATGAAAGGATGGAGCAACATTGTGCGTTATCTGATGGATATCTGGATATCAGGTGGTTGTATCTACAGTGGGGAGGAAGGTGTGGACTTGTTATCAGGTGGTGGGGATAGGGTGTTGGTTGTTGAGAGGTTCGTTGGACAAGATACCACAAGCTCAAGCAGCATCAGTTATAGGCTGCCTGGGAACTGGTGAATTGGGAACAAACGTCAACCAAAATAATTAAAGAAGTTGATAAGTGTATAAGTTCCTCGATCTTCCTGGCACAGACTGATAGGAATGGCATCCCTTAATGAACCTCAGCTCTCCAGTTCATGCCTGTACATCCTTGGTGCCCAGTTGCACTATTGAATGTTGGTTTCTGCAAGGCATTCACAAGGCATTGCTACATGTGGCCATCTGTCTTCATTCATATCTGTGCCATATGTATGTAGCAACTGAACAGATTTGTGGAGATGGGCGATCTGGGTACAATGGGGCCGATCATATTTCATTATCAGGCTTCATCGTGGCACAGCTAATAGTGAAACTGCCACACTGCTCCACCAATCTGGGTTCAATTCTGATCTCCTGTGTTGTCTTTGTGGAGTTTGCCTGTTCACCCTGTGACTGCATGTGTTTCTCCTGTGTGTGCTGGTTTTCTCCCACATCATGAAGACATGATGTAGTTGATGTAGTTGAATGGTGTATGAGATGCAGGGGGTGAATGTGGGAAGGGATTGATGATATTGGTCTGAGAACCAATATACACTCATAGTCATAGAGTCATACAGCATGGAAACCAATCCTTCAGCCCATCTAGCCCATGCTGAACAACATGTCCCATCTACACTGGTCCCACCAGCCTGCATTTGCCCCATATCCCTCTTGGGCGACCTAATCCGCGAGTTCTGGCGAGTTTGCCCTCGACTCATACTCGCAGCATGGTCGACACAAGGTCGTAGGAGGTCTTTGTAACTCTCCTTCATGCTCAAGAGTAGTCCCCGTGTACTCGAGGCCTCAGCTAGGTTGCGGCGTATTTTTCAACATGTTGTAAAATGCCCGCATGTAGAAAAAGGTCGCCATGTAAAAAATCGATACTTTTTTTACTCGTAGGTTTAGTCGTAGTAGGTTGTAGTAGGTCGGCATGCTAGTCGTAGGTAATCGAGGGTCGTCTAAGGTAATCGAAGGTAGTCGAAGATAGTCTTCATCATAGTCGAACGGAGGTTGAAGGTGGTCTTCTACATAGTCGAAGGAGATCTTCAACATGACATTTTTTAAACTCTCCTAAACTCTTCCAATTAGGTCTCCCAAGTGGGACAGCCCCTTAAACCTGCCCTATCCATGCACCAGTCTGAATATTTATTGAATGGCATGATAGTACCTGCTGCACTCAATGGATCAAAAGCCCTCCTTTTATCTCTTGTCCTTCACCTAATATATAGCCAAGGTGATATTTAACAGCTGGGTCTTGAAAGGCCATTATAGAAGAAGTGACAAGTTGCACTTAGACGTGAATAAACTTAGCTCTTAGGTTTTTCTATTATTCAATTCGATGTTCAATGTCTTAACAGATCATTATTTCCTTAGAATCATGTCATCATTCAACAATATGCGTAAAGTAAAAGTACTTAATGCTGGAGAAGATGCAGAGGAGTTTCACCAAGATGTTGCCTGAGAGGGAGCATTTCGTTTAAGAGGGGAGACAGGAAGCTGGGTCTGTGTTCCCTGCAGCACAGAAAGTTAAAAGGAAACAAGAGGTATATAAGAGGTATATGAGGCAGTACAGATAGGGTAGGCTGTGTCAGAGATAACTAAAAATAGAGATTTTACTTCGGAGTCACGTGAGTGACTACGTGAAGAGCCCGCTCAGCACGCATGCGCGGCATTGTGTTCAGCAGTGCAACAGCGGCCGCATCGGGAGTCAGGTGCTCCCGCTACAGGTGAAAGAACGGACCGTCAGGTAAGCTCTGAGGTCGGGTTTTCTTTCACAGGGAGCCTTCTGCTTTCAGGTAGAGAAGAAAGGCTCTTGGACAAACCTGTCCCCCGCTCGACTCCACGGAGGAGCGTTCCATCTGGGGGGGGGGGCAGCAACAAGGCGGTCGGACCGCTTACCCGGCGCTCCGCTATTTCCCGACACCGTGCCAAGCCCAGCCCGCTAGCGCCTGAGCAGCGGGCTGGAAGTAAAGCCACGGAAGAGGTGTCCGGCCGGTGGCTTCCGACTTGTCGGAAGGGGACGTCTCTCCACCCGCATGGGGGAGAAAGACAGCCGCCTGAAAAGACCTGTCCCCACCGGACCAAGACGCCGTAATCCATCCCGGGAGCCGGTCCCACACAATTTGAGCCGCCTTTCCTCGACACCCTTCGTCTCCCTCCGAGACGCAGGGAGGCGTGTCCTGTACAGGCTCCTCCTCCACACCCTGCACTTCCTCGCCCTGGTCCACCATCCGGACACCAAGTGGCGGTCGGTGTTCCCTTCCGGTCACGAGGGGGGCCCCCGGTGGGGGTCCCTCTACGCAGGGATTCTCCCCTCTACATTGGGGACCTGGGGTGGAGGGTATTGCACCGAGGTGTTCCCTGCAACCTGTTTCTCTCACGGTTCACAGACTCGCCAGCCGCCTGCCACTTTTGCGGGCTGGAAGAGTCTGTGTACCACGTGTACATGGAGTGCGTGAGGCTGCAGCCACTGTTTGAATATCTAAAGGGGCTGCTCCTTGCCTTCTGGCTGCATTTTTCACCCACCATCCTCATCTTTGGACACCCTGTGCGTAGGGGAGAGGGTAGGGCTGAAGATGTGCTGGTTGGGTTGCTCTTGGGCCTGGCCAAGCTGGCCATCCGCGAGTCACGGCGCCAGACGGTGGAGGGCTCTACCCGAGCCGGCTGCCTGCCCCTTTTCCGGGGATACGTCCGTGCCCGGGTGCGGATGGAAAGGGAATACGCCCTGTCTACGGGCACCCTGAGGGAGTTCCGCGACCTCTGGGCACCGAGGGAGGTTGAATGTATCCTTGACAAGGATTGTAATATAGTTGTTTAGCAGTTGATTAGCATAATTGTTGATCTTGCATTATGGTGGTGTTTTGTTTTATTGTATTGTAAATACAATTTTAATATTTGAATAAATATTTTTGATTTATAAAAAAAAAAAAAAAAAAAAAAAGACCTCTCCCCCGCTCGACTCCACGGACGAGCGTTCCATCTGTGGGGGCAGCAACAAGGCGGTAGGACCGCTTACCGGGTGCTCCGCTATTTCTCGACACTGTGCCGAGCCCAGCCCGCTAGCGCCTGATCAGCGGGCTGGAAGTAAAGCCACGGAAGAGGCGTCCGGCCGGTGGCTTTCCGACTTGTCGGACGGGGACGTCTCTCCACCCGCACGGGGAGGGGAGACAGCTGCCTGAGCCGCATGGAGCGGCTCCTGGAGCAAGAACTCCAGCGGGACGCGCTTCGTGAGGGGCGCTCTCGCAGGGGGAGTTCAGGCACTCCCTCCACAGTGTCTTGTGCACTGTCCATTGCTTCCTCCTTACCCGAGGGTAGCTTTGGTGACCAGGACTGGGCTGGTCAAGAAGAGGGGACGATGGCTGAATATCTCGGGAGTATGCAAGGGGTGCAGGAACAGGAAGAGCTGCTAGGTGTGGTGGACAGCTACGTGGCAACCCCACGTGCAGGAGGCCGTTAAAAGCCTGACGTCAGCCATCACATCGTTTGCTTGTTCCGTGGACAAATACGGAGATGACCACAACCTTCGTAAACAAATCATAAGACCTGCCATAAAATCCTAAATTTGCGGGGTTGTGCATACCCCAGCCACTGAGCCAGACCCACTGCTCTTTGGCAAAAACCTCACAAAGCATATGAAGGATATGGAAGAGGCTTTAAAAAACTTTCGGTCTCATGAGGGCAGGCCCGGGACGAGCAAACCGAAAACAATAATTCCTAAGCAGCAGCACCCCATAGCGTCCATCAGTCGACGTCTACCATATGGGACTGGTGAAAGCTCGGGGTCCGCATTCTACCCCCAGAAGTCTTCTTTAGACCAGGGCCCAGAGCGGACCCCATGGAAAATGCACCACCCCCCAACGTCACCGCCACGTCAGACAACGTGCAACACTCGTTGGACCGGCAGGAAACAGAAGAATACCCATAACCATGGAGGTAGGTGGGTCTGGTTCCTACCAGCGTATAGAGTAATACTAACAGGGGGGAGATTACACCTGTTTAAAGAAGCACGGGAGTCTATCACGAGTGATCAGTATATACTCAATGGCATTAGTGGATACAAATACAATTCATACTAGAAAAATTGCCACCAGTTCAACATTCACCCCAGAGGGTATTTTCCCTCTCCGTTAAAGAAACGTGAGGGACAAGCTGAACTGGTGAGACTAATTCCAAGGGTATCATGGGGAAACATGAACACTTGGAATTCGTATCAAATATGTTCACTAAACCCAAAAAATATGGTGGATGTCGCATCATCATTGACTTAACTTCACTAAATATGCTTGTTAAGTATATACATTTCAAAATGGAAACGGTTGTTACTGCCAAACAACTAATTTCCAAAGGATACTTCATGGCAAGCATTGATCTCAAAGATGTTTACTATTTAGTACCATTCACAAGGATCATCGCAGATACCTGAAATTTACCTGGATGGGGCAGCTATAGCAGTTTAAAGCGTTACCCAATGGGTTCACATCAGCCCAAGATTGTTCACCAAGATACTAAAACCAGCTCTGGCAGTATTCAGAAGACAAAAACATATTGTCATGGCATATCTTGATGATATCTTAAATGGTAGGCAAGACCATGGAATTGACTATGTTAGCTGTATCAGCTACCAAACAGTTATTCGAAACCCTGGGATTGTCTTACATCCAGATAAATCTAAGTTGAAGCCATCCACAATCATGGACTACTTGGGCTTCACAATTAATTCAGTCTACGTGACTGTAACATTGCCAAGAGACAAAATAGTTGAATTGGCACAATCATGCAACAATTTAATGGTCAACGAACTACCAACTATTCGACAAGTAACAGAGTAATTGGGAAAATGGTAGCAGCATTTCCGGCTACATAATTCGGACCTTTGCACTGTCAAAACTTACAACGAGCAAAGGTACAGGCACCAAAAACGACATACAGGTCATTATGATCGTGTCATGAAGTTACCCACTGAAGCAATATCAGAACTACAGTGGTGGGCAAAAAACGTTTGGCATAGTTTTCAGCCCTATTATCATCACTAACCCTATGTTAGTTATCCAAACAGATGCCAGTGCTCAAGGCTGGGGAGCAACTAACTCTATATCCAGCACAGGTAATAGATGGACTAACCCAGAGTCATCATTACTACTTACACTGGGCATTAATTATCTAGAGATGTTGGGTGACTTTTATGGTTTAAAGCATATGCACAAATATGCATCACTTGCATGTACGGTTACAAATAGATAATACTACGGTGGTGGCCTACATTAACCATATGGGCGGCATAAAATCGGTATCATGCGACAAGTTGGCAACACAATTTGGCAATGGTGTGTCGAAAGACATATTTGGCTATCAGCAACTTACCTGCCAGGTAAGCTAAATACAGTGGCAGACACCAGGTCACGTAAATTTAATGACAACATCGAATGGATGTTAAAACCCCCAAAAATTTTGCAAAAGTTATCAAGCAATATGGCATGCCAGATATCGATTTATTTGCATCAAGGCTAAATCACCAGGTACCTATGTATGTCGCTTGGGAACCAGACCCTGGGGCAGCAGCGGTAGATGCGTTCGCGCTGGATTGGGGAAATTCTTCTTCTATGCATTTCCTCCCTTCTGCCTCATCAGTCGGGGACTACGCACAATACAAATAGACTCTGCTTCAGGTATTTTGATAGTACCCAACTGGCCTATGCAGCCATGGTTCCCAATACTCCATGACATGGTTGTTGAAACTCCGATGGTATTCCCCAGTGACCCAGAGTTATTAACACCCAGTGTCGGGCATAAGCCACCCGTGCCATGAAAAAAAAAAAAAATAATAAAAATCAAACTCCTGGGTTGCAGATTCTGCACAAACCACTTCTGGGACTGGGATTATCAGAACAAACCGTCGACACCATGTCAGCATCCCTCCGAACATCAATCAAAAAATGTGAGAAGTACTGCTTGGATACAGGGGCCACCTACTCAACCGCTACAGTTACCAACGTACTGGAATTCCTGGCGAACCTTCACCACGATGAAGGACTTCAGCTACAGAGCCATCAACACAGCTAGAAGTGCGCTGTCTGTCTATTTAAAACCAGCTCCAGGACAACAGGCCGTGGGGTCCCACCCGCTGGTGGTCAAACTAATGAAGGGTATTTACAACTCTAACCCTCTAGACCAAGGTACACCCATACATGGGATGTCAGTGTGGTCCTGACATACCTCAGGGGATGGCCACCAGGCAGATCCCTCAACGTGGAACAATCTATGCTCAAAACACTCATGTTGATGGCACTTGTAGCTGCACAGAGGGTCCAGTCACTACACCTATTGCGACTGGACAGCATGCTCACAGCTCCAGACCAGATCTCTGTCGTTATCCAGGGAGTTATCAAACAGAGCAGATCAGGAACACCTAATCCAGTCGTGGAATTCCGGGCTTACCCGCCAGAACCACGGTTATGTGCCATGACCCACCTACTATCCTACATAGACACAACCAAAAATATTCGAGGGAGATGAAAAGCCTTGTGGGTCAGTCATAAAAAACCTTATGGTCGGGTGACGAGCCAAACCATTTCGAGATGGCTCAAGCAGGTGCTAAAAGCTGCTGGGATAAACACTAACATGTACAAATCTCACTCCACCAGGGCAGCATCCACATCGATGGCCAAAAGAATGGACGTGCCTATAGACCACATCCTGACTACAGCAGGATGGTCGGGGGAAAGACCGTTCAGAAATTCTATAATAAGCCGTTGGCAAAACCTGCTTTATTTGCAGAATTTTTTTTTACAGTGCAAATATTTAATTTAAGCCCAGGGGAGCAATTTAATTTCTTTGTTGTTATTGTTAAAAAATACCATTGTGTTTTTCTACAAACAGAATCATTGTTTGATTACGATAACACACTTCCTCCCTCAAGGACTTCGGCAGTGCGTGAAGTAATACCTGTTACACGGTTTGAAATCACAGAGCTTTGAAGTCTTCACGTAGTCACGCACGTGACTCCGAAGTAAAATAGTAAGATTAAACGAGAATTTACCAGTTTGAAGTTTGATCTGTATTTTATGAGGAGTTACGATGAGGGATTACGTGCCCTCCGCTCCCACCCTCAATAATATGGGTCAAACTGATAAACTGATGTCTCCTTTTCTTTACTATGTTTACTTCAATAACTGTGTCTATCTGTGATTCCACACCGCTGCTTTGAAGTATGCCGCGCATGCGTGCTGAGCGGGCTCTTCACGTAATCCCTCATCGTAACTCCTCATAAAATACAGATCAAACTTCAAACTGGTAAGTTCACGTTTAATCTTACTATTTTACTTCGGAGTCACGTGAGTGACTATGTGAAGAACCCGTCCAGCACGCATGCGTGACATGAGCGTTCACGCAGTGCAACAGCGACGAACGGGAGTACAGGCGCTCCCGCTTGAAGTTTAAAAAGACAAACCATCAGGTAAGTAACTTACTCTGAGGTCATAAATTCCCAAACCTTGTTCTGTTTTGTGCACTCCACAAAAAATGAACAAGGCAAAACAGGGAAAGAAGGTCACTCCCCATTCGACTCCAACAGAACAGGAGCGTTCCATCAGTGGGGGGCGATCGGCGGCACCTGGACCGCACACGCTGCGGTCCTTAATCACTGATTCCGAGCCGAGCCCAGTATCGCTAGCACAGCCTGACCAACAGCAGCGGACTAGAGGCAAGGCGAAAAGGAAATCGGACCGGCCGGTAATCTCCGATGACTCCGGCGAGGAAGACTCGCCGCCCGAGAGCGGCAGAGGCAGCTGCCTGAGCCGCATGGAAAGGCTCATCGAGTCAATGCTCCAGCGAGGCTTGCTTCGGGAGCTGGGGTAGTCTCGCCAAGGGAGTTCAGGCACTCCCGCACCAGTGCATTACAATGCACTGGCCATCGCTTTTCCCTCAGCCGAGGACAGCGTTGGTGACCAGGGCTGGGCTGGTCAGGAACAGGGGTCGGGAGTATGCACAAGGTACAGGATCAGGAAGAGCTGCTGGGTGTGGTAAACCGCTACGTGGCTACACCATGAGCGGGGCGGCCGTTGCAGTCAAAACTAGCAGCCAGCATTGATTACCTGTCCTTCAAATCCCTATAAGAACAGGTAGTCAATGAGGCATTGGAACTCTACTTGCCTCCGGAGAACTGCATTTCACTCAACGTACCCGCCGTCAACAGCCAAATCTGGGGGTACATTGGCCAGGCTATCCGAACCCAGGAACTGAAATTGCAGCGCATACTAAAGCTCCTGACGTCAGCTATCACATCCTATGCTCATTCCGTGGACGGGGTGGACATGACCACCAATCAGCAAGACACCCTGGCTCTGCTGTGTAATACTCAGTACGAGATCAATAACCTCCGCAAAGAGGCAATAAGACCTGCCCTCAACCCCAAATTTGCAGGACTGTGCACAACACTGGCCTCAGAGCCACAGATCCTGCTATTTGGAAAGGACTTGTCCAAACAAGTCAAAGATCTAGAGGAAGAGTCAAAAGCATTCGGCCTCATGAGGGCAGGCCCCAGAACGAGCAGACCCACAAACCCAGACGGCAGTACCTCACCGCGTCCACCAGTCGACGTCAACCTCATGGGACTGGTGAAAGCTCGTGGTCCGCATACCATCCCCGAAAGCCTTTTTTAGGCCAGGGCCCAGAGCAGACCCCATGGAAAATGCACCACCCCCAACCAGCACCACTTCGACAGATGAAGAAACCGAAGAAAGGAACACACCAATAACTATGGAGATAGGTGGGTCTGGTTCCTACCAGCATATAAAAGGTGGGGGAACTGTACTAACAGGGGGGAGATTACACCTGTTCATGGAAGCATGGAGGACTATCACAAATGATAGTTATATACGTAACAGTATTCGTGGATACAAAATAGAATTTATTCAAGAAAAAATGCCACCAGTTCAGCATGCACCCCAAAGGGCCTTTACCCTCTCAGTTAAAGAAAAACTAGAGGGTCAAGCAGAACTGGTGAGGTTGCTTACAAAGGGTACATTGAGAAATCTAAACATGAACCTTTGGAATTTGTCTCAAATATATTTACCAAAAACTAAAAAGATGGTGGATGTCGCATCATCATTGACTTAACTACACTAAATAATTTTGTTAAGTATATACATTTCAAAATGGAAACATTTGTAACTGCCAAACAACTGATTTCCAAAGGATACTTTATGGCAAGCATCGATTTAAAAGATGCCTACTATTCAGTACCCATTCAAAAGGATCATCGTAGATACCTGAAATTTACCTGGATGGGGCAACAATGGCAGTTTAAAGCGTTGCCTAATGGTTAACATCAGCCCCAAGACTATTTACCAAGATATTAAAACCAGCCTTGGCAATATTAAGAAAACAAAAACATGTTGTCATGGCATATCTTGATGATATCTTAATAGTAGGCAAAACCATGGAATTGGCTAAATCAGCTGTGTTAGCTACCAAACAATTGTTTGAAACCTTGGGATTTGTCTTACATCCAGATAAATCTAAGTTGACGCCATCCACAACTATGGACTATCTGGGATTCACATTTACTCAGTCCAAATGTCTGTAACATTGCCAAAAGATAAATCAGCAGAATTGGCATAGACGTGTAACAATTTAATGGTTAGCAATCGACCAACCATCCGAAAAGAGGCAAGAGTAATTGGCAAAATAGTAGCAGCATTACCAGCTACATAATTTTGACCTTTGCACTATCAAAACTTACAAAGAGCAAAAGTGCAAGCGTTAAAACGACATGCAGGTCACTTTGACCGAACCATGAAATTACCCATTGAAGCGATATCAGAGTTACAATGGTGGATAGAGAACATTTGGCATTGTTCCAGTCCTATCATCATCAATAACCCAATGTTAACTATACAAACAGATGCCAGTGCTCAAGGCTGGGGAGCAACTAATACCATATCCAGCACAGGTGGTAGATGGACTAACCTAGAATCATCTTTACTACAGACACTGGGTATAAATTATTTGGAAATGTTGGGTGCGTTTTATGGTTTAAAAGCATATTCCACAAATATGCACCACTTGCATGTTTGTTTACAGATTGAAAATACCACGGTGGTGGCCTATATTAACCATATGGGCGGGATAAAATCTATATCATGTGACAATCTGGTCAACATAATCTGGCAATGGTGTGGCGATAGACATATTTAGCTATCAGCAACTTACCTACCAGGTAAGCTAAATACTGTGGCAGACACCAGGTCACGCAAGTTCTATGATAACAACGAATGGATGTTAAATCCTAAAGTATTTGCTGAAATCACAAAGCAATATGGCACACCAGATATCGATCTCTTTGCATCCCGACTAAATCACCAGGTACCAATGTATGTCGCTTGGGAACCAGACCCTGAGGCAGCAGCGATAGATGCATTCGTGCTGGACTGGGGGAACTATTTCTTCTATGCCTTTCCCCCCTTCTGCCTCATCAGTCGGGTACTACGCAAAATACAGATGGACTCTGCTTCAGGTATTTTGATAGTACCCGACTGGCCTACATGGTTCCCAGTGGTCCTCGACATGGTCATTGAAACTCCAATGACCATTCCTAGTAGTCCAGACCTATTGACTCACGCGGTATCAGGCATAAGTCGTCCATGCCATGACAGAATTAACCTACTGGGTTGCAGATTCTGAAAAGACCTTTGCTGGGCCTGGGATTATCTAACAGGACCATCAACACGATGACAGCGTCCCACCGTATGTCCACCAGGGAACAATACCTATCGAGCATAAGGAAGTGGGAAACATGCTGCTCGAAAACAGGGACAACATATTCATCAACAACCATAACCAATGTACTGGAGTTCCTGGCCGGCCTTCACCATAATGAAGTCTCAGCACAAAGGGTCCAGTCCCTCCACTTACTTCGACTGGACAACATGGTTATAACACCAGACCGTATCGAATTCACTATTCAGGAGCTGGTAAAGCAGAGCAGGCCAGGAACTTCAGGCCTTGTTATGGATTTCCGGGCGTACCCACCTGACCCTCGGTTATGTGTCATGACTCATTTACTCGTTTACATCAACACAACAAGAGATTCCCGAGGGAGAGAAAATGCTCTATGGGTCAGCCACAAAAAACCTCATGGTCGGGTGTCGAGCCAAACCACCTCCAGATGGCTCAAGCAGGTACTGGGAGCTGCTGGAGTAGATACTGACGTTTATACATCTCACTCCACCAGGGCAGCAACATCATCGGCGGCTAAAAGGATGGACGTACCATTGGACCACATCCTGGCTACAGCGGGGTGGTCCATGGAGAAAACATTCCAAACGTTCTACGATAAGCCGTTAGCAGAACCTGTTTTATTTGCAGAAAGAGTTTTAGAATCTGCAAACATATAATTTAAGCCCGGGGGAGCATTATTTTCTTTTTGTTATCGTTAAATAAATACCATTATTGTTTTACAAACAGATTCATGGTTGATTACGATAACATACTTCCTCCCTTGGATGACTTCGGCAACGAGTGAAGTATGAACTGTTACACGGTTTTAAATCACAGAGCTTTAAAATCTTCACGTAGTCACTCACGTGACTCCGAAGTAAAATAGTAAGATTAAACGAGAACTTACCAGTTTGAAGTTTGATCTGTATTTTATGAGGAGTTACGATAAGGGATTACGTGCCCTCCGCTCCCACCCTCAATTATAGAGATCAACTGGTAACTTAGTTCTCCTGGTCTTTACTATGTTTATTTCAATTATTGTGTTGTTTCTGTGATTCCACACCGCTGCTTTGAAGTATGTCGCGCATGCGTGCTGGACGGGTTCTTCACGTAATCCCTCATCGTAACTCCTCATAAAATACAGATCAAACTTCAAACTGGTAAGTTCTCGTTTAATCTTACTAATATAGTTTAGAGATACAACACGGAAGCAGGCACTTTGGCCCGCTGAGTCAACGCTGACCGTCGATCTGCCGTTCACACCAGTTCTATTTTTCTATTTTATCCCAATTTCCATCCACTCCTTGCACACTTTGGGCAATTTTATAAAAGCCAATTAACCAACCGAAACGTTGCCTATTTCCTTCGCTCCATAGATGCTGCCTCACTCGCTGAGTTTCTCATGCACTTTTGTCGACATTCAATTTTCCATCATCTGCAGTTCCTTCTTAAACATTGAGAGGGCCTTTTCATCCAGGGAGTGTCGAGTACTTGGAATACATTGCCTGAGAAGATGGTGGAAACAGAGTCACTGCCAGGAATTATGCCGAGAGGAGCACTTGAATAGCCTAGGCATTACAGGTTGTGGGCCAAGTGCCTGAAGGTGGGATTATGCAGATGGACCAGCTTGAGGTGATGTTCCATTTCCATGTTATATGACTCTCTGACTGCATTTTAATGTTTTACATGATGTACAATAAGTAGCTGCTATTTTTCATTAGAGATCTCATCCTCCTAGGTCTGTGGACACAAGGAACTGCAGATGCTGTGTTACAGTAAAAGGCATAATGTGCTGGAATACCTCAGCAGGTTTGTGGGTTAAAACTGTGGAGAAAATAGATAGGTGACATTTCTGCTTCTCTGGAGAACATGGATGTATTCCAGAGAGAGTTAAACCCCTGTCTCACGGTACGAGTCCAGCCACGAGTTATCCCGAGTTTAAAACAAATTGCGTACAATTTTGGTCTCCAAATCTGAGGAAGGACATTATTGCCATAGAGGGAGTGCAGAGAAGGTTCACCAGACTGATTCCTGGGATGTCAGGGCTTTCTTATGAAGCTTTCAGAAGGCTTTCCTTCAGGACTTTCAGAAGGCTTTCGACAAGGTCCCGCATAAGAGATTAGTATACAAACTTAAAGCACATGGTATTGGGGGTTCAGTATTGATGTGGATAGAGAACTGGCTGGCAAACAGGAAGCAAAGAGTAGGAGTAAACGGGTCCTTTTCACAATGGGAGGCAGTGACTAGTGGGGTACCGCAAGGCTCAGTGCTGGGACCCCAGCTATTTACAATTTATATTAATGATCTGGATGAGGGAATTGAATGCAACTTCTCCAAGTTTGCGGATGACACTAAGCTGGGGGGCAGTGTTAGCTGTGAGGAGGATGCTAGGAGACTGCAAGGTGACTTGGATAGGCTGGGTGAGTGGGCAAATGTTTGGCAGATGCAGTATAATGTGGATAAATGTGAGGTTATCCACTTTGGTGGCAAAAACAGGAAAGCAGACTATTATCTAAATGGTGGCCGATTAGGAAAAGGGGATATGCAGCGAGACCTGGGTGTCATGGGACACCAGTCATTGAAAGTAGGCAAGGTACACAAAATTGCTGGAGGAACTCAGCGGGTGCAGCAGCATCTATGGAGCGAAGGAAATAGGCGACGTTTCGGGCCGAAACCATTGAAAGTAGGCATGCAGGTGCAGCAGGCAGTGAAGAAAGCGAATGGTATGTTAGCTTTCATAGCAAAAGGATTTGAGTATAGGAGCAGGGAGGTTCTACTGCAGTTGTACAGGGTCTTGGTGAGACCACACCTGGAGTGTTGCGTACAGTTTTGGTCTCCAAATCTGAGGAAGGACATGATAGCCATAGAGGGAGTGTAGAGAAGGTTCACCAGACTGATTCCTGGGATGTCAGGACTTTCATATGAAGAAAGACTGGATAGACTTGGCTTATACTCGCTAGAATTTAGGAGATTGAGAGGGGATCTTATAGAAACGTACAAAATTCTTATGGGGTTGGACAGGCTAGATGCAGGAAGATTGTTCCCGATGTTGGGGAAGTCCAGGACAAGGGGTCACAGCTTAAGGATAAGGGGGAAATCCTTTAGGACCGAGATGAGAAGAAACGTTTTCACACAGAGAGTGGTGAATCTCTGGAACTCTCTGCCACAGAGGGTAGTTGAAGCCAGTTCATTGGCTATATTTAAGAGGGAGTTAGATGTGGCCCTTGTGGCTAAAGGGATCAGGGGGTATGGAGAGAAGGCAGGTACGGGATACTGAGTTGGATGATCAGCCATGATCATATTGAATGGCGGTGCAGGCTCGAAGGGCCGAATGGCCTACTCCTGCACCTATTTTCTATGTATTTATGTATCTAAGACTGGATAGACTCGGATTGTACTCGCTAGAATTTAGGAGATTGAGGGGGGATCTTATAGAAACTTACAAAATTCTTAAGGGATTGGACAGGCTAGATGCAGGAAGATTGTTCCTGATGTTGAGGAAGTCCAGGACAAGGGGTCACAGCTTAAGGATAAAGGGGAAATCCTTTAGAACCGAGATGAGAAAAACATTTTTCACGCAGAGAGTGGTGAATCTCTGGAACTCTCTGCCACAGAAGGTAGTTGAGGCCAGTTCATTGGCTATATTTAAGAGGGAGTTAGATGTGGCCCTTGTGGCTAGAGGGATCAGGGGGTATGGAGAGAAGGCAGGTACGGGATACTGAGTTAGATAATCAGCCATGATCATATTGAATGGCGGTGCAGGCTCGAAGGGCCGAATAGCCTACTCCTGCACCTATTTTCTATGTTACAATGTTTCTAAATCAAACTCGTGGTAATTACGTAGAATTAACATAGCGGGAACGTCGGAACTCGTAACGCTAACGGCAGGTACTCGGGAAACTTGTTAACTCGTGAAAATCTTTCAACATGATGAAAGATTTCCACGAGTCAAATTTACCTCTTGAAGTAAACATTTGTAACTTTTAAACTCGTTGTAAGTACGTAAGTAGCCCGTGAGTTTACCGTAGTGTCTCGTGAGTCTACCCTGGGCACTCTTTAACTCAGCTGGACAGGCAGCATCGCTGGAGAGAAGTAATAGGAGATGGGATGACGTTTCCAAAATTATGCTGCGTCTTTGTGTTACTCCAGCACTGTGTGTTTACTTTTTGTCAACCAGCATCTGCCCTTTCTTGTGTCTAACATAATTTGTATCTGTGGCAATTGATTGTCGCTCCCTTCAGTTTCCCAGGGGGTCAGGACAGGGGGGGGTGGGGGGGGTGGAATGCTGCCTAGTGACGATCTCATTTATCCAACGAGTTACGCTCTCTTTAAGGATTAATTTTTAAATAACCCGCCAATTTCTCTTCATTCGCTGTTATATCCGAGAACTGCTGCAGATGAACTCCTGGATTAGATTTTTTTGCCTCCCGGGGGTAAAAGAAAAAACAAATGCACTTAAAGCACCAGGGGTGGGGTAGAGGCGTACGACCAACGAACGGGGCGATATTATCCAGAATTAGTAAAATAAAACAAAAATTGGGGTACTGAATAATAGCACATATTTGAGAGGTGCAGGTAGGAACTGCATATGCTGGTTTAAACCGAATATAGGCTCAAAAAGCTGGGGTAACTCAGCGGGACAAGCAGCATCTCTGGAGAAAAGGAATGGGCGAGATTTCGGGTCGAGACCCTTCTTCAGACTGCAGTTTGCAGTCGCCTAGTCCATTTCTCCTTAAAGAGAGCGTAACCCGTTTGATAAATGAGATCGTCACTAGACAGCATCTCCCCCCTCCCTCCCCCCCCCCCCCCCCCCCCGTCCCGACCCGACCCCTTGGGAAACTGAAAGGAACGACAATCAACTGCCACGGATACAAATAATGTCATACACAAGAAAGGGCAGATGCTGGTTGACAAAAAGTGAACACACAGTGCTGGAGTAACACAAAGACGCAGCAGAATTTTGGAAACGTCATCCCATCTCCCATTCCTTCTCTCCAGAAATGCTGCCTGTCCCGCTGAGTTAAAGAGTGTCCATGGTAGACTCACGAGTCACTACGGTAAACTCACGGGCTACTTATGTTCTTACAACGAGTTTAAAAGTTAAAAATGTTTACTTCAAGAGTAAATTTGACTCGTGGAAATCTTTCATCATGTTGAAAGATTTTCACGAGTTAACAAGTTTCCCGAGTACCTATCGTTAGCGTTACGAGATCCGACGTTCCCGCTACGTTAATTCTACGTGATTACCATGAGTTTGATTTGTTTTAAACTCGGGATCACTCGTGGGTGGACTCGCACCGTGAGACAGGGCCATTAGATATAGCTCTTAGGCCAAACGTAATCAAGGGAAATGGGGAGAAAGCAGGAACAGGGTACTGATTCTGGATGATCGGCCATGATCATATTGAATGGCGGTGCTGGCAAGAAGGGCCGAATGGCCTACTCCTGGGCCTATTTTCAATGTGTCTATGTTTCTATTTTGTGCCAGGATCCTCTCCCTATCTGCAGAAGGGTCCTAATCTGAAACGTCATCTATCCATTTTCTCTCGAGATGCTGCCTGACCTGTTGAGTTACTCCAGATCATTGTATCTTTTTTTCCTAGGTCTGTATTTGTGTTCAATTTCAAGTGCCTGAAATGCATGGATGTCTTGGTTTATGTGAAAATAGAGATAACACGCTAGGTCATAATGGCATATTTAAATAAACGAACAATCATCAGTTCAAGTATTATACAGGCTGGCAGTATCAATCAGATGGTAAGTTTGAAAACAAATCTATCAATCAGGCATAACTACTGTAACTTGACAGATCGAGAATTAGCAAAGCAAGAGGCTTCTTCATAAGGTCCTGTACTAAAAATCAGTGATAAGTGATAAACATTTAAAATCATTCAATGGTGAAGTGAATTACAGAACAGCCTCAGAAAATCTTTTTTTTAATCTTTCACTCAGCACTATATTCCTTATTAATTAAATATTCTTTCCGTACTGAATGAGAATCCTAAACTGATCGTTGCTTTAGATGTAAAACCTGAGCCGACTTGCATGAACGTGAAATGTGACAATCCTATTTGCTGGTGCAGTAACTGCTTCACATTTGCCATCCGCATTAACAGGTGGGTGATTTCAATTAGAGTGGGGTTTACACCAGTATGCAAGGGACTAAGGGAGAGTCAAACTAACACCTTGCTCTTTTGAGATCCTATGTTGAGATGGACATCAATTGCTGCTGGAGAACCATCAACTCGGTGAAACATGCTCTTTGGTCTTCCTGAAACTCTTGGGCTCCCAGCACAGCAGGAAGTCCATAGTCCATTGGCAGATTCCAGATTGGCATATTTCAGATTACAGGAGTATGCGCAGAGTGAAACAACTATGCTTGATGCAGCCATCGTGAAGGCTCTGTGAGTCTAGGGTCCTTCCGCTACCAAACATTGAGAGGTTGAAACTACGCTGCTGAGAATGACACTATTGAATGCATTGACACTGAAAATTTATGAAGAGTTTTTGCACAGTTCTGGTTTCTTATGTATTTTATATTCTGAATTTATTTTTGAAATAAATAAAATATGTTGTGTTTGACACCATTGCCCAAGGATCTTGTGAGGCTAAGCAGGCAGCAAACTAGAATATCAGACAATGAGTGTAAGTGATGGAATGGCTTACAGCTTTCCCCAAAAGTAAGGCCTTGTTATCAAAATGGCTGATCTAATTTCACTATTTAAATCAGTCCAATAAATAGCTCTATCAAATTTAACAACTTTGAGTATGATTTCACTTGTATTCTGAGCCTTTCAGATCTTGAGTAGGTGGACTATCTGGAATCTTGACATTCACTTAAAGCTTCATAAAATGGTAGTCACAAGAGACTGCAGATGCTGGTTTACAAAAAAAGACACAATGTGCCGGAATAACGCAGTGGGTCAGGCAGCATCTCTGGATGAGATGAAGAGGCCACACTTTGGTGGTGAATGTTCCTGACCCGAAACGTCACCTATTCATGTCCGCCAGAAATGCTGCCTGACCCATTGAGTTACTCCAGCACTTTATATCTTCATTTTAAGAAGAAAGAAACAAAAGTTTTTGAAGGTTTTCTTTGATGCTTTTGCTGCTCACTCTGTATTTAGTTGCATTGGGCAAATCCAGGATGCTCCACTATTGAGATACTGTGAGAAAGAAAGAAGAAAATCAAATATTTGAAATGTTTTTTCTTCACACTCATCCAACTTCAATCTTGAGTTCGTAGATTCCTAAACATTTAAGGTACAACTTACATTTACTCCTTCCATGTTGTGCGACATGTTGTCATTGAACTGTGCTGTTTCCAACACAGTAAACTGCAGACAACACACAGATATCCAATACATCTCCCTAAAGAACTGGAAATCAGGAGCGTGTGAGGTTTCCATCTTAGCACATCTTTCTAAGCCATGACAAGAGCCTTCTGCTCCACCAAAGCACACAAATATCAAAGCCATCAGCGGAAATAAATTGGAGCGAAGGAAATAGACAATGTTTCGGGTTCCTTCGCTCCATAGATGCTGCTTCACCCACAGAGTTTCTCCAGCATTTTTGTCTACCTACAATTTTCCTGCATCTGCAGTTCCTTCTTAAACAGCTGAAATAAATTGATTGAGAGGAACTGGTTTTATTGAAAGAAACAGCCTGGAAACAGACTCATCAGCCCACCGAGTTCATGCTGACCATCGATCACCCGTTCACTCTAGTTCTATGTTATCCCACTTCCTTACACAATCGGGGCAATTTACAGAGGCCAATTAACCTATAGACTCGCATGTCCTTGCGATGTGTGGGGGAAACCAGAGCACCTGGAGGAAATCCACACAGTCATAGGGAGAATGTAGAAACTCCATAGAGACAGCACCCAAGGTTAGAATTGAACCTGGGTCTCTGGCATTGTGCCACTGTGTTGCTCCACAGGAAACAACCAGCCGTATGGCAATTGGGCTTCAAACCTTCCCAGATTTCTGACTCAGAGCACAACAGCCAGGCACAGGCGGTGCAGGAGTGAGTGGATGTGTGCACGACAAATCTGGCCCCACACCAATCCGATTCATTAGCATTGGGTCACAGGTGCATTGGAGAAATATGTGCAGTTATTCTAGTTATTTCATGTTCGTATTTCATGGTGTTATTGTTGATTTAAAAACAATTTAAAATGATACACGATTGAATAGTTTTTAAATGTCGCTGTACTAATCAAGAATACATTTATTTCTGGCTTGAAAATATTCACTGATTGGCTTCCACAGCTGTCTGTGACAAAGAATTACGCAGATTCACCACCCTTTGATTAAATAAATTTCTCCTCATCTCCTTCCTAAAAGAACGTCCTGAAAGGACTGCCTAAAAGGAACGCTGTTCCTCAAACATTTTTGCAGTCGTTGTGAGCGATTGGACCCGTTTTTTTCCTTTTCATAGATTTATATTATTTGATGCGACATCCTTTCCGATCTATGGCTTTGTCAGTCAAACACGTCTTAAGACAATTTGCTAGCATTTATAGCATCTGTGGCCATTTTTGCATCTCCAACAAAACTAAACTTCTGTGTGCCCCTCTCGCACTATGAGAGTTTATGATTCACTTGACATTCGTGTTGGAGAAGCTCATTGATGCATTTGCAATATTATTATTTGGCTTTCACTTTCTCTTTTTTTAGTTTAGTTTAGAGATACAGCGCGGAATCAGGCCCTTCGGCCCACCGAATCCGCGCCAACCAGCGATCTTCGCACACTAACATACACACACTAGTGACAATTTTAGACAATAGACAATAGAAAATAGGTGCAGGAGTAGGCCATTCCGAGCCAGCACCGCCATTCAATGTGATCATGGCTGGTCATCCCCAATCAGTACCCCATTCCTTCCTTCTCCCCATATCCCCTGACTCCGCTATTTTTAAGAGCCCTATCTAGCTCTCTCTTGAAAGCATCCAGACAACCTGCCTCCACTGCCCTCTGAGGCAGAGAATTCCACAGACTCACCACTCTCTGTGAGAAAAAGTGATTCCTCATCTCCGTTCTGAATCGGTTACTCCTTATTCTTAAACTGTGGGCCGTGGTTCTGGACTCCCCCAACATCGGGAACATGTCTCCTGCCTCTAGCGTGTCCAAGCCCTTAGCAATCTTATATATTTCAATGAGATTCCCTCTCATCCTTCTAAACTCCAGAGTGTACAAGCCCAGCTGCTGCATTCTCTCAGCATATGACAGTCTTCCTTAGTGAAGACGGAACCAAAGTAGTTATTCAATTGGTCCGCCATGTCCTTACATAGAAACATAGAAACATAGAAATTAGGTGCAGGAGTAGGCCATTCGGCCCTTCGAGCCTGCACCGCCATTCAATATGATCATGGCTGATCATCCACTCAGTATCCCGTACCTGCCTTCTCTCCATACCCTCTGATCCCCTTAGCCACAAGGGCCACATCTAACTCCCTCTTAAATATAGCCAATGAACTGGCCTCGACTACCCTCTGTGGCAGGGAGTTCCAGAGATTCACCACTCTCTGTGTGAAAAAAGTTCTTCTCATCTCGGTTTTAAAGGATTTCCCCCTTATCCTTAAGCTGTGACCCCTTGTCCTGGACTTCCCCAACATCGGGAGCAATCTTCCTGCATCTAGCCTGTCCAACCCCTTAAGAATTTTGTAAGTTTCTATAAGATCCCCTCTCAATCTCCTAAATTCTAGAGAGTATAAACCAAGTCTATCCAGTCTTTCTTCATAAGACAGTCCTGACATCCCAGGAATCAGTCTGGTGAACCTTCTCTGCACTCCCTCTATGGCAATAATGTCCTTCCTCAGATTTGGAGACCAAAACTGTACGCAATACTCCAGGTGTGGTCTCACCAAGACCCTGTACAACTGCAGTAGAACCTCCCTGCTCCTATACTCAAATCCTTTTGCTATGAAAGCTAACATACCATTCGCTTTCTTCACTGCCTGCTGCACCTGCATGCCCACTTTCAATGACTGGTGTACCATGACACCCAGGTCTCGCTGCATCTCCCCTTTTCCTAGTCGGCCACCATTTAGATAATAGTCTGCTTTCCTGTTTTTGCCACCAAAATGGATAACCTCACATTTATCCACATTATACTGCATCTGCCAAACATTTGCCCACTCACCCAGCCTATCCAAGTCACCTTGCAGTCTCCTAGCATCCTCCTCACAGCTAACACTGCCCCCCAGCTTAGTGTCATCCGCAAACTTGGAGATATTGCCTTCAATTCCCTCATCCAGATCATTAATATATATTGTAAATAGCTGGGGTCCCAGCACTGAGCCTTGCGGTACCCCACTAGTCACTGCCTGCCATTGTGAAAAGGACCGGTTTACTCCTACTCTTTGCTTCCTGTTTGCCAGCCAGTTCTCTATCCACATCAATACTGAACCCCCAATGCCGTGTGCTTTAAGTTTGTAAACTAATCTCTTATGTGGGACCTTGTCGAAAGCCTTCTGGAAGTCCAGATACACCACATCCACTGGTTCTCCCCTATCCACGCTACTAGTTACATCCTCGAAAAATTCTATAAGATTCGTCAGACATGATTTACCTTTTGTAAATCCATGCTGACTTTGTCCAATGATTTCACCACTTTCCAAATGTGCTGCTATCCCATCTTTAATAACTGACTCTAGCAGTTTCCCCACTACCGATGTTAGACTAACTGGTCTGTAATTCCCCATTTTCTCTCTCCCTCCCTTCTTAAAAAGTGGGGTTACGTTTGCTACCCGCCAATCCTCAGGAACTACTCCAGAATCTAAAGAGTTTTGAAAGATTATTACTAATGCATCCACTATTTCTGGAGCTACTTCCTTAAGTACTCTGGGATGCAGCCTATCTGGCCCTGGGGATTTATCGGCCTTTAATCCATTTAATTTACCCAACACCACTTCCCGGCTAACCTGGATTTCACTCAATTCCTCCAACTCCTTTGACCCGCGGTCCCCTGCTATTTCCGGCAGAGTATTTATGTCTTCCTTAGTGAAGACGGAACCAAAGTAGTTATTCAATTGGTCTGCCATATCCTTGTTCCCCATGATCAACTCACCCGTTTCTGACTGCAAGGGACCTACATTTGTTTTAACTAATCTCTTTCTTTTCACATATCTATAAAAACTTTTGCAGTCAGTTTTTATGTTCCCTGCCAGTTTTCTTTCATAATCTATTTTTCCTTTCCTAATTAAGCCATTTGTCCTCCTCTGCTGGTCTCTGAATTTCTCCCAGTCCTCCAGTATGCTGCTTTTTCTGGCTAATTTGTACGCATCATCCTTCGCTTTGATACTATCCCTGATTTCCCTTGTTATCCACGGATGCACTACCTTCCCTGATTTATTCTTTTGCCAAACTGGGATGAACAATTTTTGTAGTTCATCCATGCAGTCTTTAAATGTCTTCCATTGCATATCCACCGTCAACCCTTTTAGAATTAATTGCCAGTCAATCTTGGCCAATTCACGTCTCATACCCTCAAAGTTACCTTTCTTTAAGTTCAGAACCATTGTTTCTGAATTAACAATGTCACTCTCCATCCTAATGAAGAACTCAACCATATTATGGTCACTCTTGCCCAAGGGGGCACGTACAACAAGACTGCTAACTAACCCTTCCTCATTACTCAATACCCAGTCTAAAATAGCCTGCTCTCTCGTTGGTTCCTCTACATGTTGATTTAGATAACTATCCCGCATACATTCCAAGAAATCCTCTTCCTCAGCACCCCTGCCAATTTGATTCACCCAATCTATATGTAGATTGAAGTCACCCATTATAACGGTTTTGCCTTTGTCGCACGCATTTCTAATTTCCTGTTTGATACCATCTCCAACTTCACTACTACTGTTAGGTGGCCTGTACACAACACCCACCAGCGTTTTCTGCCCCTTAGTGTTTCGCAGCTCTACCCATACCGATTCCACATCCTGCAAACTAATGTCCTTCCTTTCCATTGCGTTAATCTCCTCTCTAATCAGCAACGCTACCCCACCTCCTTTTCCTTTCTCTCTATCCCTCCTGAATATTGAATATCCCTGGATGTTCAGCTCCCAGCCTTGGTCACCCTGGAGCCATGTCTCCGTGATCCCAACTATATCATAGTCATTAATAGCTATCTGCACATTCAAGTCATCCACCTTATTACGAATGCTCCTTGCATTGAGACACAAAGCCTTCAGGCTTGTTTTTACAACACTCTTACCCCTTATACAATTATGTTGAAAAGTGGCCCTTTTTGATTTTTGCCCTGGTTTTGTCTGCCTGCCACTTTTACTTTTCACCTTGCTACCTATTGCTTCTACCCCCATTTTACACCCCTCTGTCTTTACGCTCACACATTTAAGAAACCCTTTCCCTTTAACTCCATCCTCCACTAGCCCATTCGACACCCCACCCCCCTTATTCAGTTTAAAACCACCCGTGTAGCAGTGGCAAACCTGCCTGCCAGAATGCTGGTCCCACACCTGTTAAGATGCAATCCGTCCCTTTTGTACAGTTCCCCCTTACCCCAAAACAGATCCCAGTGATCTAAGAATCTAAATCCCTGCCCCGTGCAACAGTTCCTCAGCCACACGTTCAGGTCCCGTATCTCCCTGTTCCTGCTCTCGCCAGCACGAGGAACTGGAAGCAAACCGGAGATAACAACCCTGGAGGTCCTGCTTTTCAGCATTTTTCCGAGCTCTCTAAAGTCACGCTGCAGAATATTCATCCCCTTCTTTCCGACATCGTTTGTGCCGACATGCACTACCACTTCCGGATGTTCACCTTCGCCCTTGAGGATTTTCTGCACTCTGTCCGTGACATCCTGGATCCTGGCACCAGGAAGGCAGCACACCATCCTCGCATCCCGTCTGTTGCCGCAGAAACCCCTGTCCGTACCTCTCACAATGGAGTCTCCTACTAAAATGGCGTTGCCTGCCTTAGGCCTTTTTGTTTTTGGCTCAACAGCCCTATTCGCATCACAAGCCAGTCCGCCGCCCAGTGTAAACACCTCTTCTGTCCCGACAGCTTCTAAGTGGGTGAACCTGTTCACAAGAGGTACAACACCCGGGGATGTTGGCATTCCATGCTTCCCTCCCGTTCTCACTGTCTCCCACCTTCTCTCTTCCAGTACCTTAGGTGTAACAATCGTACTGTAGGACTTGTCGAGGAACGACTCCGTATCTCGGACGAACCGGAGGTCATCCACTTGCTTCTCCAGTTCCCCAACACGGCCCTTCAGGAGCTCTACCTGGATGCACTTTTCGCATTTGTAGCAGCCAGAGGCACCAGCGGTGTCCTTGACCTCCCACATACTGCAAGCATCACACTGAATCAGCTTGCCTGACATCTCCTTCTTTCGTCTCTCCCTCTGCAGTGTTTTGCGTAGTCTCCTCTCCTCAGCCTCCTCTCCGAAGACTCTCGAGCCAAAGACTCACACGTTTCTCACAGGGCACTTCACTCACAAAGCCGCTCACTCACTGCCGCTCCCTAAGAGCAGTCTTACTTAAATTGATGATAAATTGCCTGATTTACCAATTTACAAACCAAATTCCTCAGTTTTCAACTGTTTTCCCAGCACTGACTCACTTCTCTCCTCCCACTTGGGCTAGAGCCAATCAGTCGTATCTCTTGCTAATCTCCTCCTGCTGCTGTTGTTGCTCCCAAAGCTACAATTAACCTTGTAAACCTACGCTGCACTCCCTCGATAGCAAGAATGTCCTTCCTCAAATTAGGGGACCAAAACTGCACACAATACTCCAGGTGTGGTCTCACTAGGGCTCTGTACAACTGCAGAAGGACCTCTTTGCTCCTATATTTGATTCCTCGTGTTATAAAGGCCAACATGCCATTCGCTTTCTTCACTGCCTGCTGTACCTGCATGCTTACTTTCGTAGACTGATGTACAAGGACCCCCAGATCCCGTTGCACTTCCTCTTTACCCAACTTGATGCCATTAAGTGGGATAGTAATCTGCCTTCCTGTTTTTGACGATGATAGTAATCTGCCTTCCTGTTTTTGCTACCAAAGTGGATAACCTCACATTTATCCGCATTAAACTTCATCTGCCATGCATCTGCCCACTCCCCCAACTTGTCCAAGTCACCCTGCATTCTTCAAGTTCAAGTTCAAGTGAGTTTATTGTCATGTGTCCCTGTATAGGACAATGAAATTCTTGCTTTGCTTAAGCACACAGAAAAATAGTAGGCATATACTACAAAACAGATAAATGTGTCCATATACCATGATATAAATATATACACACATGAATAAATAAACTGGTAAAGTGCAAATAACAGAAAGTGGTTATTAATAATCAGAGTTTTGTCCGAGCCAGGTTTAATAGCCTGATGGCTGTGGGGACTGGGCAGTGTTTACTACTTTTTGTAATCTTTTCCTCTCCAGGGCGCTCAAATTGCCAAACCAAGCCACGATGCAACCGGTCAGTATGCTCTCGACTGTGCACCTGTAGAAGTTAGAGAGAGTCTTCCTTGACAATCCGACTCACCGTAATCTTCTCAGGAAGTAGAGGCGCTGATGAGCTTTTTTGATAATTGCGTTAATGTTCTCGGACCAGGAAAGATCTTCAGAGATGTGCACGCCCAGGAATTTGAAGTTCTTGACCCTTTCAACCATCGACCCGTTGATATAAATGGGGCTGTGGGTCCCCCTCCTACTCCTTCCAAAGTCCACAATCAGTTCCTTGGTTTTGCTGGTGTTGAGGGCCAGGTTATTGCGCAGGCACCATATGGACAGTTGCTCGATCTCTTCTATATTCTGACTCATCCCCATTAGTGATACGCCCCACAATAGTGGTGTCGTCAGCGAACTTGATGATGGAGTTCGCACTGTGGTTCGCTACGCAGTCATGGGTATAGAGTGAGTACAGCAGGGGGCTGAGCACGCAGCCTTGAGGTGCTCCCGTGCTGATTGTTATCGAGGCTGACACATTTCCACCAATACGAACAGACTGTGGTCTGTGGATGAGGAAGTCGAGGATCCAGTTGCAGAGGGATGCGCAGAGACCCAGTTCTGCGAGTTTGGTAACCAGTTTGGAGGGGATGATTGTGTTAAATGCCGAGCTGTAATCTATGAATAACAACCTGACATATGAGTTTTTGTTGTCCAAGTGGTCCAGTGCGGAGTGGAGGGCCAGTGAGATCGCATCCACCGTTGATCTGTTGTGGCGGTACGTGAACTGCAGTGGGTCCAGGTTTTTGTCGAGGTAGGAGTTGATTTGCTCCATGATCAACCTCTCAAAGCACTTCATCACCACCGGCGTTAGTGCCACTGGTCGATAGTCATTGAGGCACGTCACTTTACTCTTCTTGGGCACCGGTATGATTGATGCCCTTTTAAAGCAGGTGGGGACCTCAGACCTCAGAAGTGAGAGGTTGAAAATGTCCGTAAAAACTCCCGCCAGTTGGTCCGCACAGGTTTTTAGAACACGGCCAGGTATACCATCAGGGCCAGGTGCTTTTCGGGGGTTCACCCCTCTGAAGGATTTCCTGACATCGGCCTCTGTGACTGAGACTGAAATGCCATCACAGCGAATGGGGAACCGGAAAGGCACATCAGTATTCTCCCTGTCAAAGCGTGCGTAAAACGCATTGAGCTCGTCAGGGAGTGATGTTACACCGACATTCGAGCTGCCTCCTGGTTTCGCCTTGTAGGAGGTGATTGCATTCAGGCCCTGCCACAGCTGCCGAACATCTGTCTCGTCCTCCAGTTTGGACCAGGTCCCTTTTGGCCTTTTTGATGGCCTTACCAAGGTCATATCTGGTCTTCATGTAGGCGACTGTATCATTGGAGGTGAATGCCCTGTGTCTGGACTTCAGGAGAGTGCGGATCTCAAAGTTCATCCAAGGTTTCTGATTTGGAAGGTTTTTGTAGGGATGCAGTCCTCCACACATTTCTTTATGAAGTCTGTAACGACTGTGGCGTATTCGTTCAAGTCCGTTGCCGAGTCCTTGAACATTGCCCAGTCTACAGACTCCAAACAGTCCTGGAGTTGTTCTTCTGCCCCCCCCAACCAGCTCTGTGCTGTCCTCACTTCTGGGGGTGCGCTCTTCAATTGCTGCCGGTAGGCAGGAAGAAGCAGCACCGCGGTATGGTCGGACTTACCGAAGTGAGGGCAAGGGATAGAATGATAGGCATTCTTGATGGTGGTGTAGCAGTGGTCGAGGGTGTTAGGTCCTCTGGTGCAGCAGGAGACATGTTGGTGGAAGTTGGGAAGTGATTTCTTGAGGTTCGCCTTATTGAAGTCCCCAGCAATGGTGGTAAATGCCTCGGGGTAAGACGTCTGGTGTTTGTTGACCATGGCGTGCAGCTCCTCCAGTGCCAGACGGACGTCTGCCTGGGGTGGGATGTAGACCGCGGTCAGGATAACGGAGGTGAATTCTCTCGGGAGGTAGAAGGGACGGCACTTCACCGCCAGATGTTCGAAGTGTGGAGAGCAGGAGTTGGACAGGACTGCCACGTCGGAACACCACGCAGAGTTGACCATGAGGCAGCCGCCCCCTCCTCTCCCTTTCCCAGATGCCAAGGTACGGTCCATACGGTGGATGGAGAACCCTTCAGGCTGGACCGCTGAGTCTGGGGAGCTGGGGGTGAGCCATGTCTCTGTGAACCAGAACACAGAGCGTTCCCTCAGCTCCCTTTGATAAAGCAGTCTTGCCCTTGTCCTCCACTTTGTTTTCAAGGGACTGTACATTAGCCAGTAGGATAGTAGGGAGAGGGGACCGAAGGCCCCTGCGCTTCATTCTGACCTGAAGTCCTGCCCGACGGCCACGTTTCCGGACGCAATGGAGGCTTCCCCTTTGTTTCCAGGTACTGTACTTGCTGTACCTACTGTTTCTGCGGACCTGCGCTGGAACGGGGATTCCCTCACAGACGGCAGCTCCAGTTCCATTGTTCCTGGAAGATCCAGCCCGTCGGCTCTGGGGGTCATCCCGGGGTTTCAAGGTACAGTACCTGTGATCTACAGTCAGGTTGGGAGTTCCACAGCCAGCGTGGGAAAGTTTAAAGTCCTGGGTTCCCGCAGCTGCGGGAGATCGCGAAATTGCAAGAGCCTTGAAGTGCTCAAGCAGCTTGTCGGAAACGGCACCGATTTCTGCCGTTTTTCTGATCCAGGTAAGTTGTTGGAAGTTGTAGTTGAGCCTTTTCTTTTCCAGAGCTCCGCAAAAGTCGCCGCAGGCAGGCGCCATCTTGCAGTATGTACAGATTTCAACATTGAGTACAACATGAGTACAACATTCTCATGGCATCCTCCTCACAGTTCACACTGCCACCCAGCTTTGTGTCATCTGCTAATTTGCTAATGTTACTTTGAATCCCTTCATCCAAATAATTGATGTATATTGTATAATATATATATATAATAGCTGCGGTCCCAGCACCGAGCCTTGCAGTACCCCACTAGTGACTGCCTGCCATTCTGAAAGTGATCCGTTAATCCCTACCCTTTTTTTTCCTGTCAGCCAACCACTTCTCTATCCATGTCAGTACTCTACTTACAATTATACCAAGCCATTAAACCTTACCGACGGTAAGGGTTCCCGATGGTGGGGGAGTGGCTGTGAACTGAGAACGCAGTCTCGATGGCTCCCAGATCGCCGCGTAGAAGCCCGGGTCATGGCCTCGCGGGTCGAAGCCATGGTCAGGCGAAGCAGCTGATGGAGCCCGCAGCTGGGGCCCGGGTCGGCACCATGGAGGCGTGAAGTGGGGCATCAACAGCGGTGAGGCCACGGTAGTGGCAGCGGTGAAGCTTTGCGACGATGGGGCCTCGGTGGTCGTGAAGCTTCGTGGCGGCGGTGGCGATGCCTTGCGGGTCGACCTGCGGTCAATGGTCGATGAGAGCGCGGAGGACCACCGTGAGGGGGGAGCAGAAGAGCAATGGAGGACCCAGCATGGGGGAAACCACCCTGAGGGAGGTGGGGGAAGAACAACGGGGACCCAGCGTGAAGGGAGGCTGTGATGGAGGAGTGGGGAGAACAATGGGGAACCAGCGTGCTTTGTAACTTTGTCAGCGCTGTGGGTGGCCGCTATTTCTATACATTGTGTATGCAAGCAAAGAATCTTACTGTGCCTGGCAAAGATCATAGAGCATTAGCAAGATAGACCATGCACTGAGGTGTTGTACGCAACGGAGTGGAGCATCCGCCATTTGAGTATGCAAACCCCACCGTCCGTTATGCCTCTCACAGTGTAATCAGTGTTATGGGGGAACAGCATGTGTGATGATACCATAAAAATGCAGAATATAGCTCATCTATCAATGCACATATTTTTGTTATTTTTCTTTTTAAATGTATTCCCCCTGTTTAATCTCTCAGATTTTATTATTTCTTACTGTTTCTGCCCATTTCCCTCACATCTTTCCTCCCCAGCCCTCTCTTGTGCAGTTTCCCTTGTATTGCTCTAAAGGGCCTGTCCCTGCGCTCTGCGCTCGCCACAAGCTCGCCACATGGTCGCCACATGTTCGTAGGTTTTCCCTGGTGAGTCTCCTTCGTGGTCGAGAGGTCCCTCAAGGTGGTTATTATTCGAGGCCTCAGTATAGTCGCGCAACATGTTTTCCACGACCAAAAATTGATCGCCATGGAGAAAATCGATACTTTTGAAGTCGTAGGGCAGTGATAGTGGGGTCGCCATGTCGTTGTAAGTAGTCGAGGTAGCCGTAGGAAATCTCTTTTGCTGACCGGGCATTTTAATTGGCTCATTGGAGAAAAAAAAACGTAAGCATGAGTTTTCAGAATCAAGGAAAACCGACCGGTAATGTTAAATGCCCGCTACACTTCACAGCTGTGTATATCTGGCTTATTAAAAGTTGTCTGGCTTCTTAAAAGTGTCTCCACTCCTTCTCCCCCCCTTCATAAAGGCGATTATATATATATATATAAATATATATATATATAATATAAATATATATACAAACACACACATATATTTCTCTAGTTTCTTTCATGTGATTTCCTCTAATTATTTGTTTAGCAACCTTTTTATTTCAAAAACACGCACACACTCTCTCTCTCTCTCTCTCTCTCTCTCTCTCTCTCTCTGTATGAAATCAATCTTGTGAATAAAATATCCGTGAACACATGTCAAGATGTGTTAAGTTCTGCATGCATTATATTCTTTTAAATTACTGTCGTTAGCATAGCCAGATTTCCTGGATTGGGGAGGGGGGGGGGGGGGGGGAGCAACCATCCTTAACATCCTTAATGTTCCCACAAGAACTTGAGAGAAAAAAAAGCCCCCTAAATGTATTTGCCTATTTTTATCACCAAATGCCCTAATACCTTTGCTAGAGTAGTAAAAAAAAAAAGGTTTCCATAACTTTCCAATGCACCGGTAAACCTTGTTTCTCCATGACCGTTGATGGGAGAACAGAAAATAATATTTTCGCGGCAGAATAATATCGACAGAAAGTAATAATAATTTCTCACCTTTCTTTGTTCTTGGGGAACCTGAAGAAAGACAGGTCGGGTCATTTACTTTGGCGATTTGAGCAATTTACAGCAGAACAGTGAGCTGAGCTTGTAGAAGTACATGTAGATGCCATGACGATTCTCGCGAATCTGTTTACCAAGATGGCGCTAAAATTTACCCACGACTCGGCTTTTTCGCTGAGTGGTCTATCTTGGTCTGCTCTATGGTCTTTGGTGCCTAGTCACATGTGTCAATAAAGTATTCCTATTCCTACCAACCTGTACGTCTTTGGAGTGTGGGACGAAAATGGAGATCCCGGGCAGGTCCCAGGCAGGTCACGGGGAGAACATACAATCTCCGTACAGACAGTGTGAATATGCAGGGGTTTGGGTGCTTGGGAAAATGCCTGTGTCAAGCAGATCTGTGAAACCTGCTTGACATCATTTGCAGGGAGTTGCTGAACCATATGACATGGATAGCTCCAGGGAGTCTGAAGCCTGGGAAGGGCTTGCAGAAGGTTTCTGTCCTGATGGCATGCAAGTTGCCAATATGTCTAGAATTCTGTAGGTGGAACTATGTCCTGATGCTAAAGGCATGCCTGGGATTGGTTGGGGAATTGTTATGTCTCAATTATGTTGCAGTACCTTACTGCCGGTACTTGTAATTGATCCAGAAGAGTGACTTCACCAAAGTTGTTTCCAATACAATACAATACAATACAATACAATACAATACAATACAATACAATACAATACAATACAATACAATACAATACAATACAATACAATACAATACAATACAATACAATACAATACAATTTATGTTATAAAACGAAATTCTGTTTCCACAGCCATACAAACAAAGACAATTTCCTAGACATACACACAATTAATTCACGCAAACATCCGTCACAGTGGACCCACTGTGATGGAAGGCAAAGTATTTTCTCTCCCCTGTTCTCCATATCTCTCCCGATGTCCAAGCCCCAGGCGGGCGATGATAAGTCCCACGGCCATTTTAGGCCGTGCCGGGCGATTTACGGCCCCGCTCCAGGTCTAAATGTCACAAAGTTGGAGCCCCCGGCGGGCGCTGGAATGTCCCACAGCCATAAAGCCGTGCCGGGCGATGTACGACCCCGCTCCAGGTCGTTCCAACCCCGCGACAAGGGCTGGAGAAGTCGCGTTGCGGGAGCTCCGGGAAGCGGTCTTTCTCTCCCCCCGGACCCGCGAGCTCCCGATGTCTCAGTCCACCGGACCTGCGGCTGCGTTGCTCGAGCCTCCGAGCCCCAGGAGTCGAGTCGCAGCAGCGAGTCACCACCGCTCCCCACGCTCCGAGGCCGGCCAGCCCCACGATGGTGAGTAGTCCGCAACTCCGCAGTCTCCCGAGCCCCCGGGTCATTCAGGTTGGAGGCCGCTCCACGGTGCTAGGCCCCAACGACAACGGAGACCCGACAGGGAAAAGGTCGGGTCTCCCGGACAGGGAAAAGGTCGGGTCTCCCGGACAGGGAAGAGATTTTAAACGGTTTCCCCCTCCCCCACCCGCCCCACACATATACACATTTAAAACTAGTATTAAAAAACACCAACACTATATTTAACTAGACAAAAAATAAAAAAAAGACAGACAGGCTGTAGGGGCCGCTGCAACGGGTGAGTCGCGCTGCCAACTCGGTTTCTTTATCTAGTGATAATGTTTCTTCACTGAATGGAAGTGTTTCTCCCTAAGTGCTATGTGTTGAAACTATTTTATATACTATTATATGAATGGGCCAAAGAGTTGTCATTCTATGTATTTTGTAGCCAGTATCGGTAATTGGCTTGTAGGGGTTGTCTCCCCAAGTAATGTCACGCACTTAGCTCGGAGGGGTATAAAGGGGTGAGGAGCACATTGGGCTGTGCCAATTGCCTTGAGTCTGTTCTATTTGCGCGAGGTTGTATTGGGCTCGAGAAAGTGGTAACGAGGATCGTCCCCGTGGTATCGTATACAATAAAATAGTTGGAATTCCAATGCTCGTATTCGGTGTTTGACTGAACCAGACTTCGGGGGTACGTTTAGATCCGGAATTAACAAAAGCACCCGTGGTCATGATCGAACCCGGGAGTCTAGCGCTGTAAGGCGGCAACTCTACCACTGCGCCACCGTGCTGCCTTTTTGTTTGAAATGTAACAAAAGACACTTAATTATCATCAATGGATTCAAGAGTTGTTAAAGCCTGCATGTCATAGAGAATAATGAAAGGTCTATCACTGTTATATATTGATCAGTACAGAGAAAATCAAGATCAAGATACATTTATTTGTCACATGTACCAATTTGTACAGTGAAATGTGTGGTCATCATACAGCCATACAAATAAATAATAAAGAGCACAGGACACGATCGTTTTTAACACAGACATCTCCACACAGCGGGATCAAATTCCCACTGTGAGGGAAGGCTCCAAAAATTCAGTCATCCTCCTCTGTTGTCCTCCCGTGTTCGGGGGGCTCCTGAATCCCCCGCTGTTGCCGCTCCGGGCGGCCCGATGTTCAGGCCCTCTCACCGGGGTGATGGAAGTCCGACGTCGGGACTGGAGGGCCTCCTCAGCGGCTTGGACATCCGAGTCGGGCACCTCCTACCAGAGTCCGCGGCTCCCAAAGTCCGCAGGCCATGCTGGGCGGAGATGCAACGCTGGCGGCCCTCGGCAAAGGGCCCCAGGACTCCGAGATGTTGTTCAGCGTTGGCCATGCTGGAAGCTCTCCAAATCCCAGCTCAACAATGTTGGAGCAGCAGGCCCAACACTCCGGTGCTCCAAACGGCGATCCAGGTAGGCATCGCCCGCTCCGCGGTGAATCCAGCGCTGTGCCGCCGCTGTTGAAGCTCTGGTCCGGTACCCGGCAGGAAAGGCCGCGCCAATCCAGGTGGTAGGCCACGAGGAGGGGGGCGAGGAGGCGAATCGGAGAATGGTCGCGTCCCCGCCAGGAAGCGACTGGGAAACAGATTCCCCCTTACTCTTCCCCCCTCTCCCACATAGAAAAGTTAAAGATCAGTTTTAGACTAAAAATAAAAAAAAGATTGCCAAACAAACGGACTGTAGGCAGAGGCTGCCTTCAATGTGGTGCCCCTAGAGCCAATGCATTAGGATGATCTAACTTAGGTAGCTGGTGTTGTTCTGTTGAGATAATCCTCAGGAAATGGCACAGTGGCACAGCAGTGGAGTTGCTGCTGTAGAGCACTAGTGACCCAGGTTCAATCCTGACTACGGGTGCTGTCTGTATGAAGTCTATACATTCTTCCTGTGACCATGTGGGTTTTCCTTGGGTGCTCCAGTTTCCTCCCACACTTCAAAGAAGTGCTGGTTTATAGGTTAATTGTCTTTGGTAAGAATGTGAAATTCTTCCAAATGTGTAGGATAGTGTTAGTGCATGGGGCGATCACTGGTCGGCGCGGACCTGGTGAGCCGATGGGCCTGTTTCCATGCTGTATCTCTAAAGTCTAAAGTCTAAAACTGAAAAAAAGTCCACTTTTGGAGAAAAGGAAAAGCAGATGAAATACCAGCAAAAAATGAGTAGCACAGTGCGGATTCAAGTGCGCAAGCTGTGGTTTACAATGATATCATCCAATAAGTAATTGGCACATTGCTATGGGAATAATGCCTACAAGAATAACCATTAGATGTACAGCCTAACAAATCGTGCATTTGTGTAAAATACTTCACAAGTTGCCATGGGAATACCGCCTACTGCAGTAGCCAGCAGAACGATAGCTGTGTTAAGTAAGCAAAGTGAAGTCCAATTGTGGCTTGCATTAGTTATTAGTCATTTACTTCAGTCATTAAATTTTATAAGTTGCTTGACCTTTACAGTGAAATGTCTATCATGCAGAACTATTTGCACAGTGTTCCATCACATGCATTCACCGTCGAGTCATTTACTGTGATGTGATGGATCTCTGATATTTTGAAAAGTTAAGGGTGTTGTGAAGGAACTGAATTTTAAAATCAAACTTGCATTAAGATTCTAGACCATTGAATTGTAAAACTCCATCTGACGTTCTGCTCATTGACAGGTTGGCATGCAGGGAATAGAACAGTGTTTTAGACTAATGGTGCAGAAAAAGAGAAGGGCAAAGATTTAGTAGGGACCTGTGGGGTAATTCAGAGAGAGGTGGGTTTTCATTCAGAGTGTGGTGTGCATGTGGTGTGGAGAGGCCCGGGGAGCCGTTGGTGCGAGGAGGAATTACCTGGAGCTGTGAGTATAAAAACAGCGCGGGGCTTGCTTCTACAGAGGCCCGGGGAGCCGTTGGTGCGAGGAGGAGTTACCTGGAGCTGTGAGTATAAAAACAGCGCGGGGCTTGCTTCTACAGAGGCCCGGGGAGCCGTTGGTGCGAGGAGGAGTTACCTGGAGCTGTGAGTATAAAAACAGCGCGGGGCTTGCTTCTACAGAGGCCCGGGGAGCCGTTGTTGCGAGGAGGAGTTACCTGGAGCTGTGAGTTACCCAAATCTGCAACGTTCCATCTCACTTCCAGAGAAGGAGTCTGGTGGAAGCCTCTGATTGGCGGAAGAGGACCAAAGGAAGCAGCTGATTGGCTTCTATCCCAGGTAAGGCTTTATTGTATTCGGATAAGGGGGAGAATGAGGGCCAGGGCAGTTTACTGTTCTGGATGTCAGATGTGGGAGGTCATGGAATCTGTGTGCCGTCCAGACGTCCACATCTGCGCCAGGTGCCTCGAGATGGGGCTCCTAAGGGATCGTGTTAGGAACCTGGAGCAGCAACTCGATGACCTCTGTCTGCTCAGGGAGAGCGAGGAGGTCATAGAAAAGAGTTACAGGGTGGTCACTCCAAGACCATGGGAGAGAGAAAACTGGGTCACAGTTAGGAAGGGCAATGGGCAGAGGCAGGGACTGGTGAGTACCCCGGTGGCTGTACACCTTGAAAATAAGTACTCTTGTTTGAGTAAGGGTGGGGGAGACAGCCTACCTGGGGGCAGCGTCAGCGGCCGGGCCTCTGGCACAAAGACCGGTCCTGTTGCTCAGAAGGGTAAGGAAAAGAAGAGGAGGGCAATTGTAATAGGGGACTCTATAGTCAGGGGATCGGACAGGCGATTCTGTGGACGCAGACAGGAGACCCGGTTGGTAGTTTGCCTCCCATGGTGCCAGGGTCAGGGATGTGTCTGAACGTGTCCAAGAAATCCTGAAATGGGAGGGAGAGGAGCCTGAAGTTGTGGTACATATAGGTACCAACGACATAGGTAAGAAAAGAGAAGAGGTCCTGAAAGAAGAATTTAGGGAGTTAGGTAGAGAGTTAAGGAGAAGGACTGCAAAGGTAACAATCTCAGGATTACTGCCTATGCCACGCGACAGTGAGAGTAGGAATGGAGCGAGGTGGAGGATAAATAAGTGGATGAGGGACTGGTGCAGTGGGTATGGATTCATGTTTCTGGATCATTGGGACCTCTTTTGGGGAAGGTGCGACCTGTACAGAAAGGATGGGTTGCACTTGAACTCGAGGGGGACAAATATCCTGGCGGGGAGATTTGCAAAGGCTACTGGAGAGACTTTAAACTAGTATGGTTGGGGGGAGGGACTCAAATTGGGAATGCTAGCAGTCAGTGTGTGAGGCAGGAGGCAGAGAATGGTAGCACTCTGACCCAAAATGTAGGGGAGAGAGAAGAAAAAGACAATAAACAGAGAATAAGAGAGGGTGGGTTTCTTAAATGTGTATATTTTAATGCTAGGAGCATTGTAAGAAATGTGGATGAACAGAGCCTGGATTGACACCTGGAAGTATGATGTTGTGGCGATCAGTGAAACATGGTTGCAGGAGGGCTGTGATTGGAAACTAAATATTCCAGGATTTCGTTGCTTCAGGTGTGATAGAATTGGAGGGGCAAGAGGTGGAGGTGTTGCATTGCTTATCAGGGAAGATATTACAGCAGTGCTTTGGCAGGATAGATTAGAGGGCTCGTCTAGGGAGGCTATTTGGATGGAACTGAGAAATGGGAAAGGGATAGCAACACTTATAGGGGTGTATTATAGACCGCCAAATGGGGAGCGAGAATTGGAAGAGCAAATCTGTAAGGAGATTGCAGATATTAGTAGTAAGCACAAGGTAGTGATTGTGGGAGATTTCAATTTTCCACACATAGACTGGGAAACACATTCTGTAAATGGGCTGGATGGGTTGGAGTTTGTAAAATGTGTGCAGGATAGTTTTTTGCAGCAATACATAGAAGTACCTACTAGAGAAGGGGCGGTGCTGGACCTCCTGTTAGGAAATGAGACGGACCAGGTGGCAGAGGTATGCGTTGGGGAACAGTTCGGGACCAGTGATCACAATACCATTAGTTTCAATATAATTATGGAGAGGGTCAGAACTGGACCTATGGTTGAGATTTTTGATTGGAGAAAGGCTAACTTTGAGGAGATGCGAAAGGATATAAAAGAAGTAAATTGGGACAGTTTGTTTTATGGGAAAGATGTGGAAGAGAAATGGAAAACATTTAAAGGTGAAATTTTAAGAGTACAGAATCTTTATGTCCCTGTTCGGTTGAAAGGAAATAGTAAAAATTGGAAAGAGCCATGGTTTTCAAGGGAAATTGGACACTTGGTTCGGAAAAAGAGAGAGATCTACAATAATTATAGGCAGCATGGAGTGAATGAGGTGCTTGAGGAGTATAAAGAATGTAAAAAGAATCTTAAGAAAGAAATTAGAAAAGCTAAAAGAAGATATGAGGTTGCTTTGGCAAGTAAGGTGAAAGTAAATCCAAAGGGTTTCTACAGCTATATTAATAGCAAAAGGATAACGAGGGATAAAATTGGTCCATTAGAGAGTCAGAGTGGACAGCTATCTGCAGAGCCAAAAGAGATGGGGGAGATATTGAACAATTTCTTTTCTTCGGTATTCACCAAGGAGAAGGATATTGAATTATGTGAGGTAAGGGAAACAAGTAGAGTAGCTATGGAAACTATGAGATTCAAAGAAGAGGAAGCACTGACACTTTTGCGAAATATAAAAGTGGATAAGTCTCCAGGCCCGGACAGGATATTCCTAGGACATTGAGGGAAGTTAGTGTAGAAATAGCAGGGGCTATGACAGAAATATTTCAAATGTCATTAGAAACGGGAATAGTGCCGGAGGATTGGCGTACTGCACATGTTGTTCCATTGTTTAAAAAGGGGTCCAAGAGTAAACCTAGCAATTATAGACCTGTTAGTTTGACGTCAGTGGTGAGCAAATTAATGGAAAGGATACTTAGAGATAATATATATAAGCATCTGGATAAACAGGGTCTGATTAGGAACAGTCAACATGGATTTGTGCCTGGAAGGTCGTGTTTGACTAATCTTCTTGAATTTTTTGAAGAGGTTACTCGGGAAATTGATGAGGGTAAAGCAGTGGATGTTGTATATATGGACTTCAGTAAGGCCTTTGACAAGGTTCCTCACGGAAGGTTGGTTAAGAAGGTTCAATTGTTGGGTATTAATGGTGGAGTAGCAAGATGGATTCAACATTGGCTGAATGGGAGATGCCAGAGAGTAATGGTGGATGGTTGTTTGTCAGGTTGGAAGCCAGTGACTAATGGGGTGCCACAGGGATCTGTGTTGGGTCCACTGTTGTTTGTCATGTACATCAATGATCTGGATGATGGTGTGGTAAATTGGATTAGTAAGTATGCCGATGATACTAAGATAGGAGGGGTTGTGGATAATGAAATAGATTTTCAAAGTCTACAGAGAGATTTATGCCAGTTGGAAGAGTGGGCTGAAAGATGGCAGATGGAGTTTAATGCTGATAAGTGTGAGGTGCTACATCTTGGCAGGACAAATCAAAATAGGAAGTACATGGTAAATGGTAGGGAATTGAAGAATGCAGGTGAACAGAGGGATCTGGGAATAACTGTGCACAGTTCCCTGAAAGTGGAATCTCATGTAGATGGGGTGGTAAAGAAAGCTTTTGGTGTGCTGGCCTTTATAAATCAGAGCATTGAGTATAGAAATTGGGATGTAATGTTAAAATTGTACAAGGCATTGGTGAGGCCAATTCTGGAGTATGGTGTACAATTTTGGTCGCCTAATTATAGGAAGGACGTCAACAAAATAGAGAGAGTACAGAGGAGATTTACTAGAATGTTACCTGGGTTTCAGCAACTAAGTTACAGAGAAAGGTTGAACAAGTTAGGTCTTTATTCTTTGGAGCGCAGAAGGTTAAGGGGGGACTTGATAGAGGTCTTTAAAATTATGAGAGGGATAGACAGAGTTGACGTGGATAAGCTTTTCCCACTGAGAGTAGGGAAGTTTCAAACAAGTGGACATGACTTGAGAATTAAGGGACAGAAGTTTAGGGGTAACATGAGGGGGAACTTCTTTAGTCAGAGAGTGGTGGCTGTGTGGAATGAGCTTCCAGTGAAGGTGGTGGAGGCAGGTTCGTTTTTATCATTTAAAAATAAATTGGATAGTTATATGGACGGGAAAGGAATGGAGGGTTATGGTCTGAGCGCAGGTATATGGGACTAGGGGAGAATACGTGTTCGGCACAGACTAGAAGGGTCGAGATGGCCTGTTTCCGTGCTGTAATTGTTATATGGTTATATGGATCAAGCTGCCAGAGGAGGTAGTTGAGGCAGGTCCTACAACAGCAGACAAAAGACACTTGGACAGGTACATGGGTAGGTTTAGAGGGAAATGAACAAATGGGACTAGCTTAGATTGGGCATCTTGGTCAGAATGAATGAGTTGGGTCGTAGGACCTGTTTCCATGATGTATAACTCTATGACTCTGTGGCACTTTATGATGCTTTCATTGACCTTGGCCTTCCATACAAGGTCAGTGATTTTTCTCTGCCATTGTATCCAGGACCTTGAGGCCCCATTACCACCACTGATCTGCAGGTCCTTCATCTCTCACCGCCTTCTGGAAGTTTATAATAAACAAAAAATCAATAAATTAATCACCCCGATACTAATGCAAAATAACTCAAAATCCTTAGAATATCTCCCTAATTGAGGAGATTTTGTTTTGCAAGTGGATTTTTTTGTATTCAAATTTATTGTCATTGTCTCAGTTAGAGACAACGAAATGAATTTCCCTTACAGGCAGTATCATAAAAATAAATAAATAATAATAAATAATAAAAAATATTAAAAATAAAATAGAATTTAAAAAAAAGCACAAACACTGAAAGTCCACGACACAACATAACACAGTGGCACCAAGGTGAAGAAGGCACCATAGTCCAGCCAGCCTTCCCTCCGTTCTTCCCAGATGTTCACTCGTGGTCGAGGCCTTCCTAGCATCCGCAGCCCCGGGTGGCCCGATGTTCAGGCCCTCACGCCGGGCTGGTGGAACGCCGACGCCGATCCCCGACGGTGAACATCCTCGCAGCTCCCGAGTCCGCAGGCCGAGCCGGGCAGAGTCGCAGGACCCCGCGTTGTTGATCAGCGCCGCCCGCGTTGGGAGCTCCGCAAACCGCAGCTCCATGATGTCGGTGCAGCAGGTCCAGCACTCCGGGCTCCAGACGGCGATCCCCGGTAAGGCATCGCCAGCCCCACGATGTTACAGCGCTGTCCCGCCGCTGCTGGAGCTCTGGTCGATCCCGGCAGGAAAGGCCGCGCCAATCCAGTAGGTAGGCCGCTGGGGGTGGGGGGGGGGGGGCGAGGACGCGACTCGAATAATAGTCGCGTCCTCACCAGGAAGCGGCTGAAGGACGGTATCCCCCGCACCGTACCCTCTTCCCCCACATAAAAACACCAAAAAAACACACTTTAACATAACTAAATAAACAAAAAAACAAAAAGATATCGGGCTGTAGGTGGAGGCTGCTGGCACCAGCGCCACCGGAAGTTTGATTTGTGTTTGTAGAAGGATTAGATTTAGGGTTCAGTCACACAACTCTCAAGGTTATGGACAGACTCCAACTAGTCTGACTGTCCTCGTTTACATTTTATCTCTGTTTGCTTTGTTGTTACCCTCCTAGCTAACAATGTGATCTATTCTACATTTTCCTTGATCTCTATACCCTTTGACTCATTTTCACACCTTACATTTCCATTGTCAGAGTGAGGAAGAGCGCAAATTGGCGGAACAGCACCTTATATTTTACTATCGGGTGGCGCCAGCAATGGCTGCCTCGTCAACAGTCTGCCTGTCCCTTTCTTCTTCATTATTTTTTTAGTATGTGTTAAATGTATGTCTTTAGCTTGTTTTATGTGGGGGGGGAGGGGGAGGAGGTTGAGGGAAACTTTTTCTACTCTCTTATCATGACAGAGATGCAATTTTGCGGACTTAAATATCGCAGAGCTTCAAGCGCCCGGACGCGGGAGCTTCTACCGCCCCAATACTGGACCAACGATTGCCCCGATGCGGGGGCTTCGACCGCCGACTGCGGGAGCTTCGATTGCCCCGACGGATGGGAGAAAATGAGGGAAGGAGATCAGACTTTAATGCCTTCCATCACAGTGAGGAATGTGGGGAATTCGCTGTGGTGGATGGTTATGTTAACTTTTATGTAGTTGTGTGTCTTGTTGCTTTTTTAGTATGACTGTATGGTAATTTGCTTATCACTGTACCTTAATTGGTACACATGACAAAAAAGACCTTTGAAACCTTTATATTTCATTTGGGCAGCTCACACTCCAGCTGTATGAACATTGACTTCTCTAACTTCAAGTAACCCTGACTTTCCCTCTCTCTCCATCCCTCCCCTTTCCCAGTGTTCACCGGCCAGTCTGACTGTCCTCCTTTACCTTTTATCGCTGTTTGCTTTGTTGTTACCTTCTCCCAGCTACATTTTCCTTGATCTCCATCCCCTTTGTCCTGTTTTCACACCTTAAACTTATTATGTATTTCCCTCTCCCCTGACATCAGTCTGAAGAAGGGTCTCGACCCGAAACTTCACCCATTCCTTCTCTCCAGAGATGCTGCCTGTCCCGTTGTTACTCCAGCATTTTGTGTCTATCTTTGGTTTAAAACAACATCTGCAGTTCCTTCTTACAACTTAAGGTTTTTAACCACAGAGAGAGGATCAGGAAAAGAATAAAAAGCTATGGAGCAGAGTTCACTATTTGTGTCCCAGGATTATGGCTGAACCCTTCCCAATGTTTAACAGTTTTCAGTGTTGTACATCTGCCAGTACAACTTAATAATGGCAAAGTAGCTATTAATTTTAATAATGATTCATATTACATACTTCTGGATGGCCCACTTGAAGGACTGCTGGTTGCTGAAATGATTTTCTTCAAACCTATGCGGTAACGAGTGGAGAGTGAAAAATCATTAGCCCTGAAAATAGATGCTGGAGTCATGAAACGCAATTAACCTGCCCATTGATTACAGAATAAGCTGCACAACAAATTCACACTTTAAGCTCAGATGAATAATTTTAGCTCTAGGTGTGCTGAAATAATTGGCTAAATGCATTAACAGTGGATCAGTACAAGGCAGCCGGCATCTTTTGAATGCAAGATGCCTGGTCACCTGCTGCTGGCAGTCCTAAGGAAATTAAATCTGACCTGGTAAACAGACATGCCGCAACATGATAGAGCAGCGTTTCTCAACTGGGGTTCCCCGGAACACCAGGGTTCCGCAAGAGGTCTCTAGGGGTTCCGAGAGCAATAGTGATAAATAGGCTAATCATATGTAAATACATTTTTGAGTCATTTTTGTGTTAGCAAAATCTCGTGATTTTAACAGGGTTTATGTCATCCTTTGGTAATGATAAACAATAGCAAGGCACTCATCCATTCCACATACAATACACAAAACAGATTGCAGCAAAAGCACCTTCGAATTTTACATTTTTAAATAGCTCTTGGGTTTAATGAGTGTGGAACGATTGGAGTCGTTTAAGACTTGATTCCTCTGAGACGAAAACAATTTGTTAACTGCCGCTGTTAGTGTTGGTTAACTGCCACTGTTAACATCCTACTAACACTGTTATACAAAGTGTCACCAATACATCGATATGCATTCCTCAATAAATATAATTGTGTTTTGATCTTCAAGTATTATTGACGCATTCTTTTGAATGAAATTCATGGGAGAATAGCACATTTTGCTGATTTGTCTGCTCTTTTGTCAAATAAAAGTATGGAATGCTACACCTACAAATCATATCCAGTTACTGAGAAAATTTCTTAAAACTGTCTGATGCGGGTACAATTACCATTTGAACTTTGCATGTATTGGTGGATGGGAAAGATTTAAACAGGTATCTGATGGTCATTAAGGGCAGTCGAGCACGTGCTTCACGCCCTCATTCACCACATTATTTAGTTATTTTTACCTATCATTTAGGGATGTTATCTATACTATTACTAAAACTCTAATCTTGACCACTGGGCCCCACTGCTTTGTATTTAAATTTGCGCAAAAACACTACCCTATATTACTAGGGTTACTCGCCACCTTACTCACTGTTCTCCTCTGCTCCAAGCCACCAAGTTTTGTTCCGATCGGTGGAAGATTACAAAAGATATGAAGATTTAAAAAATTGTGAGATCAGCAGATGGTCTTCTCACCTGTGAGTCACCATGAATGTAACGCCCCTTATTCTGTTAATCTTTGCTGTTAATCACCGGGCGGGGCGAGGAGAATAAAGCCCCGGAGGCGGGGCGAGGAGAATAAAGCCCCGGAAGCGAGGCTGAGTCCGCAAGCCGTGCGGAGAAGAATGACCAGCGAAGCAACCAGCGCCCACTGTGAGTCCTCATCGCACCCCCACCCCCTTCCCCTCTGGTCCCCCTCGTTGGCTCCTGCCCCCCTCCCCTGTAATACCGCACTCTCCCCAAGGCTCTTCCCCCGTCTTTTCTCCGAGCTCTCTTCCCCCTGCCCACACACCCCTCCCCCCCACATCCCAACCCCCTCCCTTCCACACACCCCGCCCTTCCACACACCCCGCCCTTCCACACACCCCTCACAACCAACCCCCTGCCCACACACACCCCGAGCTCTCTCCCCCCCGCATCTTTACTGCAGCTGCGGGAGACTCTGGATGAGCCGGCCCGGCCCGACCCAGCCCAGCCAGCACCGAGTTGGAGATGGCGCCGATGTCGCCAAACGGAAAGCGGAGATTCCCGGCAGAGGAGAACGACCAGTGAAGCGACCAGAGCCCGCTGTGAGTCCCCATCGCACCCCCAACACCTTCCCCTCTGGTCCCTCTCACTGGCTCCTGCCCCCCTCCCCCGTGATACACAACGGGTCCCACTTAGTCTAGTATGATTTTTTAGAATGTAATATGTTCATGTTTATTTTTGTTAGTTTATCAAAAATGTATTTATGTCTGTTTTTGTTAGTTTGTGAAAAGTATATGTTTGTTGTTTTCTCTCTCTCTCTCTCTCTCTCTCTCTCTCTCTCTCTCTCTCTCTCTCTCTCTCTCTCTCTCTCTCTCTCTCTCTCTCTCTCTCTCTCTCCTCCAAGGTTAGTTCCTCTGTTTGCAATTATTTGCTTCAGTTTTATTTGTTTAAGTATTATTTGTTCATATGACATATTGCCTTGATTTATCTTATGTCTTTTCAACATTGGCAATAAATGATTAAGTTATTGCGATAGTTATTATCTGATTTTGTCTGTTATTTATGATGTTGGTTATTTATGTTTATTTTTTTGTGTTTACAGATATGCTTGGTTTATGCATGTGTAAATGAAAAACTCCTTATAAGGTCTCTTGAACAAGCAGTTTGATTTCAGTTTTTTTTTTGCATTGTCAATAAACTTGAGAAAAACATAAGATTTTTTGCTTAAATCAGAAAAATGGATTATGTTTGCCTTAGGCGGACAAAAATGCTGGAGAAACTCAGCGGGTGAGGCAGCATCTATGGAGCGAAGGAAATAGGCAACGTTTCGGGTCGAGACGTATTGAGTGTATTTGGCACTCATATACACCTGGACCATTTCCGACATCTCCCTACCGTTTCTAGACCTCACTATGTCCATCGCAGGTGACAGATTATTGATCAACATCTACTATAAACCCACTGACTCCCATGGCTATCTGGACTACACTTCTTCCCACCTTGCTTCCTGTAAGGACTCTATCCCCATCTCCCAATTCCTCCATCTACGCTGCATCTGCACCCAGGATGAGGTGTTCCAAACCAGGGCATCGGAGATGTCCTCTTTCTTTAGAGAATGGGGGTTCCCCTCTTCTACTATAAATGAGGCTCTCAACAGGGTCTCTTCTATACTCTGTGACTCTGCTCTCACTCCTCATCCCCCCCCCCTTGTAACAAGGGCAGAGTTCCCCTTGTCCTCACCTTCCACCCTACCCACTGTCACATACAACAAATAATCCTCCGACATTTTCGCCAACTACAATGTGATCCCACAACTGACCACATCTTCCCATCTCCTCCCCTTTCGGCTTTTCACAGAGACCGCTCCCTCCGTAACTCCCTGGTCAATTTGTCCCTTCCCACCCAAATCACCCCCTCTCCTGGCACTTTCCCTTGCAACAGCAGGAAATGCTACACTTGTCGCTTTACCTCCCCCCTTGACTCCATTCAAGGACCCAAGCAGTATTTCCAGATGGGGCAGAGGTTCACCTGCACCTCCTTCAACCTCATCTATTGCATACGCTGCTCTAGATGAGGTTGCTCTACATCGGTGAGACCAAACGTAGGCTTGGGGATCGCTTCGCCCAACACTTCCGCTCGGTTCGCAATAACCAACCTGATCTCAGCACTTCAACTCCCCCTCCTATTCCGAATCTGACCTTTCTGTCCTGGGCCTCCTCCATGGCCAGAGTGAGGCCCACCATAGATTGGAGGAGCAGCACCTTATATTTTGCTTGGGCAGTTTACACCCCAGCGGTATGAACATTGACTTCTCCAATTTCAGGTAGTCCCTGCTTTCTCCTTCTTTCCTCTCCCCTTCCCAGCTCTCCCACAGCCCACTGTCTCCACCTCTTCCTTTCTTCTTCCCGCCCCCCCCCCCCCCACCCCCACATCAGTCAGAAGAAGGGTCTCGACCTGAAACGTCACCTATTTCCTTCGCTCCATAGATGCTGCCTCACCCGCTGAGTTTCTCCAGCATTTTTGTCTACCTTCGATTTTCCAGCATCTGCAGTTCCTTCTTAAGCATTATGTTTGCCTTATGAACTTTAAGTTTATGGTGGAGAAAGAAAGCGATTAATAAAGATATATAATAATTTTTATGTAGGAGTTCCTTGAGACATCAAAATTATTTCAAGGGTTCCACAAGGGTCACAAGGTTGAGAAATGCTGTGATAGAGAATGGGCTGTAGGGTTTCAGACAATCTACTAGAGGTCTACAGTAGGTAGAGAGAAAGCAGCGCTGGAGAACTGTCCAATAGTAGCAAGGGGCCAGGAAATCCTCCCAGCAAATTCCCAGAAGACAGCCATAGCCGATCATCCTGGAGATCAGTGGCAGCTATTTAATTTAGTTTGGTATTGTTTGTTTAGAAATACAGTGCAGAACAGGCCCTTTGGCCCACCGAGTACACGCTGACATAGAAACATAGAAACATAGAAAATAGGTGCAGGAGTAGGCCATTCAGCCCTTCGAGCCTGCACCGCCACTCAATAAGATCATGGCTGATCATCCAACTCAGTATCCTGTACCTGCCTTCTCTCCATACTCCCTGATCCCTTTAGCCACAAGGGCCACATCTAACTCCCTCTTAAATATAGCCAATGAACTGGCCTCAACAACCTTCTGTGGCAGAGAATTCCAGAGATTCACCACTCACTGTGTGAAAAATGTTTTCTTCATCTCGGTCCTAAAAGATTTCCCCCTTATCCTTAAACTGTGACCCCTTGTTCTGGACTTCCCCAACATCGGGAACAATCTTCCTGCATCTAGCCTGTCCAACCCCTTAAGAATTTTGTAAGTTTCTATAAGATCCCCCCTCAATCTTCTAAATTCTAGCGAGTACAAGCCGAGTCTATCCAGTCTTTCTTCATATGAAAGTCCTGACATCCCAGGAATCAGTCTGGTGAACCTTCTCTGTACTCCCTCTATGGCAAGAATGTCCTTCCTCAAATTAGGAGACCAAAACTGTACGCAATACTCCAGGTGTGGTCTCACCAAGACCCTGTACAACTGCAGTAGAACCTCCCTGCTCCTATACTCAAATCCTTTTGCAATGAATGCTAATATACCATTCGCCTTCTTCACTGCCTGCTGCACCTGGATGCCTACTTTTAATGACTGGTGTACCATGACACCCAGGTCTCGTTGCATCTCCCCCTTTCCTAATCGGCCACCATTCAGATAATAGTACACTTTCCTGTTTTTGCCACCAAAGTGGATAACCTCACATTTATCCACATTATACTGCATCTGCCATGTATTTGCCCACTCACCCAGCCTATCCAAGTCACCTTGCAGCCTCCTAGCATCCTCCACACAGCTAACACTGCCTCCCAGCTTTGTGTCGTCCGCAAATTTGGAGATGTTGCATTCAATTCCCTCGTCCAAATCATTAATATATATCGTAAATAGCTGGGGTCCCAGCACTGAGCCTTGCGGTACCCCACTAGTCACTGCCTGCCATTGTGAAAAGGACCCGTTTACTCCTATTCTTTGCTTCCTTAGACCGCTAAGATCTTCTGAAACCAATCTGCTAGTGATTCCCAGAGTAAATACAAAACATGGGAAAGCAGGATTTAGTTACTATGCAACAAATAGCTGGAATAAACTTCCTGAAGATTTAAGACTTGCCTCAACTTTGACCACTTTTAAAACAAGACTGAAAACTTTTATGTTTACTTTAGCTTTCAGCTAAATCTTAACTACATTGCACTTTTAACTTTTGCACTTTTTATAATCCATTTTTAATTTTGCTTTTCTTTTCTTTTAGTTCTTCTATTTTATTTCATTTTATTATTTCATTTATTGTATGACATGTTTTTATGTGAAGCACTTTGAGTCTGCCTCGTGTATGAAATGAGCTATATAAATAAAGTTGCCTTGCCTTGCCTTGCCTTCATGTCTGCCAGCCAGTTCTCTATCCACATCAATACTGAACCCCCAATACCGTGTGCTTTAAGTTTGTATACTAATCTCTTATGTGGGACCTTGTCGAAAGCCTTCTGAAAGTCCAGATATAACACATCCACTGGTTCTCCCTTATCCACTCTACTAGTTACATCCTCGAAAAATTCTATAAGATTCGTCAGACATGATTTATCTTTCATAAATCCATGCTGACTTTGTCCAATGATTTCACCACTTTCCAAATGTGCTGCTATCCCATCTTTAATAACTGATTCTAGCAGTTTCCCCACTACCGACGTTAGACTAACTGGTCTGTAATTCCCCATTTTCTCACTCACTCCCTTTTTAAAAAGTGGGGTTACATTAGCTACCCTCCAATCCTCAGGAACTACTCCAGAATCTAAAGAGTTTTGAAAAATTATCATTATTGCATCCACTATTTCTGGGGCTACTTCCTGAAGTGCTCTGATATGCAGCCTATCTGGCCCTGGGGATTTATCGGCCTTTAATCCATTCAATTTACCTAACACCACTTCCCGGCTAACCTGGATTTCACTCAGTTCCTCCATCTCATTTGACCCCCGGTCCCCTGCTATTTCCGGCAGATTATTTATGTCTTCCTTAGTGAAGACAGAACCAAAGTAGTTATTCAATTGGTCTGTCATGTCCTTGTTCCCCATGATCAATTCACCTGTTTCTGACTGCAAGGGACCTACATTTGTTTTAACTAATCTTTTTCTCTTCACATATCTATAAAAGGTTTTGCAGTCAGTTTTTATGCTCCCTGCCAGTTTTCTTTCATAATCTATTTTCCCTTTCCTAATTAAGCCCTTTGTCCTCCTCTGCTGGATTCTGGTAGGCTGCTTTTTCTGGCTAATTTGTACGCTTCATCTTTTGTTTTGATACTATCCCTGATTTCCCTTGTTATCCACGGATGCACTATCTTCCCTGATTAATTTTTTTGCCAAACTGGGATGAACAATTGTTGTAGTTCATCCATGCAGTCTTTAAATGTCTTCCATTGCATATCCACCGTCAACCCATTAAGAATCAATTGCCAGTCTATCTTGGCCAATTCACGTCTCATACCCTCAAAGTTACCTTTCATTAAGTTCAGGACCCTTGTTTCTGAATTAACAATGCCACTCTCCATCCTAATGAAGAACTCAACCATATTATGGTCACTCTTGCCCAAGGGGGCACACACAACAAGACTGCTAACTAACCCTTCCTCATTACTCAATACCCAATCTAGAATAGCCTGCTCTCTTGTTGGTTCTTCTACATGTTGGTTTAGAAAACTATCCCGCATACATTCCAAGAAATCCTCTTCCACAGCACCCTTGCCAATTTGATTCACCCAATCTATATGTAGATTGAAGTCACCCATAATAACTGTTTTACCTTTGTTGCATGCATTTCTAATTTCCTGTTTGATGCCATCCCCAACTCCGCTACTACTGTTAGGTGGCCTGTACACAACTCCCACTAGCGTTTTCTGCCCCTTAGTGTTTCGCAGCTCTACCCATATCGATTCCACATCCTCCAAGCTAATGTCCTTCCTTTCTATTGCGTTAATCTGCTCTCTAACCAGCAACGCTACCCCACCTCCTTTCCCTTTCTGTCGATCCCTCCTGAATATTGAATATACCTGGATGTTCAGCTCCCAGCCTTGGTCACACTGGAGCCATGTCTCCGTGATCCCAAATATATCATAGTCATTAATAGCTATCTGCACATTCAACTCATCCACCTTATTATGAATGCTCCTTGCATTGAGACACAAAGCCTTCAGGCTTGTTTTTACAACACTCTTACCCCTTATACAATTATGTTGAAAAGTGGCCCTTTTTGATTTTTGCCCTGGATTTGTCTGCCTGCCACTTTTACTTTTCACCTTGCTACCTATTGCTTCTACCCTCATTTTACACCCCCCTGTCTCTCCGCTCACACATTTAAGAAACCCTTTCCCTTTAACTCCATCCTCAACTATCCCATTTGACACCCCATCCCCCTTATTCAGTTTAAAACCACCCGTGTAGCAGTGGCAAACCTGCCTGCCATAATGCTGGTCCCCCACCTGTTAAGATGCAATCCTTCCCTTTTGTACAGTTCCCCCTTACCCCAAAACAGATCCCAGTGATCTAAGAATCTAAATCCCTGCCCCATGCACCAGTTCCTCAGCCACACATTCAGGTCCCGTATCTCCCTGTTCCTGCTCTCGCCAGCACGAGGAACTGGAAGCAAACCGGAGATAACAACCCTGGAGATCCTGCTTTTCAGCATTTTTCCGAGCTCTCTAAAGTCTCGCTGCAGAATATTCATCCCCTTCTTTCCGACATCATTTGTGCCGACATGCACTACGACTTCTGGATGTTCACCTTCGCCCTTGAGGATTTTCTGCACATGTCCGTGACATCCTGGATCCTGGCACCAGGAAGGCAGCACACCATCATCGAATCACGTCTGTTGCCGCAGAAACCCCTGTCCGTACCTCTCACAATGGAGTCTCCCACTACAATGGCGTTGCCTGACTTTGGCCTATTTGGTTTTGGCTCAACAGCCCTATTCGCATCGCAAGCCAGTCCGTCGCTCAGTGTAACAGTCCGCCGCTCAGTGTAACAGTCCGCCGCTCAGTGTAACTGACCAGTGATCCCAGGCCCATACGAAGCTTTCCCAAAAGGGGGGTGGCATGACAGGATTACAAAAAATGTAACGTGAAACATTGTGCGCGCTGCGCACATCATGAGCGCAAAGCGTGAAGTCCCTTGATGCGTGAAGTCCCTTAAGCGGCCCTGGAAGCTCTGGGGTTTTAGATGCTCTCTGATGCATTCTGAGCCTTATTTTGTAGCATTTTTGCACCAAGTTTATGACCAATATTTCAGAAATTAACAGGAATCTGACAGGTAGCTTTTTCACACAAAGGGTGCTGGGTGTATGGCACGAGCTGCCAGAGGAGGTAGTTAAGGCTGGGACTATCCTAATGTTTAAGAGACATTTGGACATGTACATGGATAGGACAGATTTAGATGGATATATGGGCCAAACGCGTGTCAGTGGGACTAGTGTAGATGGGACATGTAGGTCGGTGTGGGCAAGTTGGGCTGAAGGGCCTGTTTCCACACTGCATCACTTTATGACTAAAAAGTTAAGAAGAAAAATGAATGTAGATAAGTAGAGCAGATTTGAAAGAGGAGTGAAATGTAAAGGCAGAGAGAGGTTTATGGGTGGGAAGGAACATAGGAAAGGAGGGGGGAGAGTGGGCTTGGGCAGATGGGTGAAGGGAAAATATACACAAAATGCTGGAGTAAGTCAGTGGGTCAGGCAGCATCTGCGGAGAATATGAATAGGCGACGTTTCACAGAGTGCTGGAGTAACTCAGCGGGTCAGGCAGCATCTCAGGAGAACATGGATAGATGACATGTCACAGAGTGCTGAAGTAACTCAGTGAGTCAGGCAGCATCTCTGGAGATTATATTTCGGGTCAAGACCGTTCTTCAGTAATATTCATGATGTGACATGCATAGACATTCCTGAATGTTACCCAAACCATCGTGAGCAACTTTGTTACGGTGCTTGCCCTCTCCTATAACGTCTCTGCTGCCTTGGGTGATGCAGGACAGGACACAAGCTTTGGGACATGGTGTGAAGCTGTTGCCGTCTGTCCCAGCCCGGTAAAAACCTGGATGGAGTGGATGTGGAGAGGATGTTTCCACTAGTGGGAGAGTAGTCTAGGACCAGTGGCCACAGCATCGGAATTAAAAGACATTCCTTTAGGAAGGAGATGAGCAGGAATTTCTTAAGTCAGAGGGTGGTGAACTGTAGAATTCATTGCCACAGACAGCTGTGGAGGTCAAGTCAATGGACATTTTTCAGGAGGAGATTGATAGATTCTTGATTGATACGGGTGTCAGATGTAATGGGGAGAAGGCGGGAGAATGTGCTTGAGAGGGAAAGATAGATAGAGCCATAGAGTGATACAGTGTGGAAACAGGCCCTTCGGCCCAGCATGTCCCATCTGCACTAGTCCCACCTGCCCACGTTTGATCCATATCCCTCCGAACCTGTCCTATCGATGTACCTGTCTAACTGTTTCTTAAATGTTGCGATAGTCCCTGCCTCAACTACCTCCTCTGGAAGCTTGTTCCATACACCTACCACCCTTTGTGTGAAAAACATACTCCTCAGATTCCTATTAAATCTTTGGCCGTTCACCTTAAACTTATGTCCTCTGCTCCTCGATCCACCTACTCTGAGCAAAAGACTCAACCATATCTATTCAAATCATGATTTTATACACCTCTATTAGATCATCCCTCATCCTCCTCTGCTCCATGAAAAAGAGTCCCATCCTACTCAACCTCTCCCTATAGCTCTGGCCCTCTAGTCCTGGCAACATCCTCGTAAATCTTCACTGTACCCTTTCCAGTTTGATGACATCTTTCCTATAACATGATGCCTGGAACTGAATACAATACTCTGAATGCGGCCTCACCACCTTCTTATGCAACTGCAACATGACCTCCCAACCTCCATACTCAGCCTGACCCGCTGAGTTACTCCAGCACTCTGTGAAACGTCACTGAACAGGGCAAGATTAGCAAGTTTGCTGATGATACAGATGTGAGTGGCTTTGCATATAGTGAAGATGGTTGTGAAAGATTGCAGCAGGATCTGGACCAATTAGCCAGGTGGGCAGAGGAATGGTTGATGGTTGCATGGTTCCTTGAAGGTCGTGTCGCAGGTATATCAGGTGGTCAAAACGTATTTTGGCACTTTGGCCTTCATCAGTCAGAGTATTGAGTATAGAAGTTGTGAGGTCATGTTGCAGTTGTATAAGACGTTGGTGAGACTGCATTTAGAATATTGTGTTCAGTTCTGGGCTGAAATAGGAAATTTATAGGAAATATGTCAAATTGAAAAGAGTACAGAGATCCCCATCCTGGATCAGTCCAATCAGGGTTGTGTCGTCCACAAACTTGAGAAGCTTGACAGAGGTGTCTGTGGAGGTGCAGTCATTGGTGTGGCGAGAGTAGAGGAGAGGGGAGAGTACGCATCTTGTGGTGCTCCTATGCTGAACGTTTGCGGGTCCGAGATATGCTTTCCCATCTCACATCCTGCTTCCTGTCAGTCAGAAAGCTGGTGATCCACCGACAGAGGGGTTCAGGCACAGCCAACTCAGAAAGTTGGGAGCGTAGTAGCTCTGGCACAATGGTGTTGAATGCAGAGCTAAAATCAACAAACAAAATCCTCGCATAGGTCCGCCGGTGGTCTAGGTGCTGGAGGATGAAGTGTAGGCCCAGATTGACTGCTTCATCCACAGATCTATTGGCCCAATATGCAAAATGCAGAGGGTCCAGCAGAGGGATTGTGATATTTTTCAGCTTGTCCAGCACAAGCCTTTCAACGGTCTCCATGACTACAGTGCAACAAGCCTGTAGTCATTAAGACCAGTAATCCTTACCTTTTTGGGTACAGGGACAATAGTGGGGACTTTGAAGCAGGCAGGGACAGTACATCTTTGCAGGTACTGGTTAAAAATGAGTAAATGGATGTGAAGTGTTGGTGGGGGTGGGAAAGGGTCCACTCTTTTCATTACTGGAGTCTTGCCTTAAGTAGGTGTAAGGTGGTGAATGGGAAGGAGAGGGTGCAGGGTCCATTCTTTGCAGACTGGGATCTGGCTGTGTTTGTTGGGGAGGGGGTACCAGGGTTACGTTTCTGATTTTCAAACCTGCAGTAAAACTCATTCAGGTAGTTCGTCAGCTGACGATTGCCCAAAGAGCGGGGGGCTTTCCTCTTATAGCTGGTGATTTCTTGCATGCCCTTCCAAACTGAAGAAGAGTCACTAGCTGAGAACTTGCTCCTCAACTTCTTTCCTTTCCTTGGCAGCTCTGATTCCTCTTCTCAGCTCTTCCTCGATTAGGCTATCTTTTAACTGTTTAACGATTAGGCTATCGGCTTGACGCATATTTGCCCCCACCCCCCCCCCCCCGCCCCGATCTCGAAATGTAAATGTTACCTGTATATAATGATCCCATTAAAATGTATATTTATGTCACAAACTATGGAATTCATATTTTTCAGTATTGTTATCAAGGAAAAGAAAGCAGTTCCAATTGTTTGATATTATTTGATATTGTTTAAAATTATTCATATGGAGGAAAAAATATAATAGCTCTAAAACCTACCTTAATTTTGGAATCTCACTAAAGATAATCCCCCTTTCCCTCTTCCCTCCCCCATCTCTCTCTCCCCTCCCTTCCCCTCTCTCTCTCCCCCTCCCGCATCCCACTTTCTGGCGGGGGATGACAAAGATGAAGGTGGCGTGGGCCCAGCGGGGGTGGCGTGGGCCCAGTGGGGGTCAGCGGGGGTGGCATGGGCCCAGTGGGGGGTCAGCATGGGTGGCGTGGGCCCAGTGGGGGTGGCTTGGGCCCAGTGGAGGTGGTGTGGGCCCAGCGGGGGTGGCTTGGGCCCAGAGGGGGTGGCTTGTGGCCAAGCGGGGGTGGCGTGGGCCCAGTGGGGGTGGTGTGGGCCCAGTGGGGGTGGAGTCAGCGGGGGTGGAGTGGGCCCAGCGGGGGGCTTTCCTCTTACAGCTGGTGATTTCTTGCATGCCCTTCCAAACTGAAGAAGAGTCACTAGCTGAGAACTTGCTCCTCAACTTCTCAGAGTACCTTTCCTTGGCAGCTCCGAATCCTCTCTCAGCTATATATTAACTCTTTAACGATTAGGCTATTAGCTTGACGCCCAGTGGGGGTCAGCGGGGGTGGAGTGGGCCCAGCAGGGGTGGTGTGGGTGGCGTGGGCAGCGTGGGCCCAGCCGGGGTGGTGTGGGCCCAGCGGAGGTGGCATGGGCCCAGCGGAGTGGCTTGGGCCCAGTGGGTGTGGCTTGGGCCCAGCGGGGGTGGCGTTAGCCCAGCAGGGGTCAGCGGGGGCGACGGGGGCCTAGCAGGGGTCAACGGGGGCCCAGCGGGGGTGGTGTGGGCCCAGCGGAGATGCTTGGCCCAGCGGGGGTGGTGTGAGCCCAGCTGGGTAGCTTGGGCCCAGTAGGGGTGGCTTGGGCACAGCGGGGGTGGTGTGGGCCCAGCGGGGGTGGTGTGGGCCCAGCGGGGTTCAGCTGGGGTGGCATGGACCCAGCAGGGTGGCGTGGGGGGAAGATGGCTTGGACCCCAACGGCGGGGGGAGGCGAGGGGAGCGGGCCCCGCCGCATCGGCGTCTGGTGTTGGGGTTACAGCCACTCGGTTCAGAGTCAGCTACTCCCGCCCGGTCTCCTGGTCGCCATGCAAGCCGTTGGTGAGGCTCCAACGCTGCGGATGGAGACGCTGGACCGGGCGGGCAGACACCGCACCTCCCTTATCCAGCGGGCCAGATTTTTTCCCAATTTTTTTTTAATTTTCTGATTTTGCCCCAACGCACCCCCCCTTCGGACGGCCATGGATCACTGCACACTAACATTATTCTACACTAGGGTGCAACACTAGGGACAATTCACAATTTTACCAATTATGCCAATAAGCCCACAAACCTGTACGTCTTTGGAGAGTGGGAGAGTGAGATGTAACGGAGGACCCAGAGAAAACCCACACAGGTCATGGAGAGAACGTGAAAACTCTCTACAGACAGCACCCCATTATGAGGAACGAACTCGGGTCTCTGGCGCTGTAAGGCAGCAACTCTACCGCTGCGTCACCGTGCATCGGGGTCTTGGATACAGAGCCAGATGAAATCCACTGACCTCAGACGAGTGGCCAAGGTCAATGAGTGCCAACTCATACCAATGGTGCCACCGGTATCTGACTGCGCACTTATATTTCGCTGGGGCAGTTTACACCCCCAGCTGTGTGAACATTGACTTCTGCAATTTCAGGTAGTCCCTAGCTTTCTCCTTCTTTCCCCTCCCCTTTGCGTCCTCCACTGTTCAACTACCCATAATCTCTGCAGTACACGACTCAATAGTCAGATGCTGCACTCCTTCTCAAAACAAAAGGTTCACTGTACCTTGGTACACGTGACAATAATTTAATCTGAACTGAACTATTCTGTCATCAATGGGCATTAGATCAGGAGGATGAAAAGGTTAAAGAGTTTAGTTCAATGCATTAGTTGCATTCATGTTCACATGGGAGGGCTGGTCCCCCAACGCAATATTCTACCTCTCAACCAATTCCAATATTGGTGGCCAGTGGGAGGGGCGGGGGGGGGGGGGGCTTTCTGGAGCATTAGTAGCGAGTGTTGTGGGCTGAAGGGACAGGTTTCCAGAGGGCTAGTATGGACATTGTGGGCCAAATGGATTCTTGGGGTGGCAACTCAGTGATTCAAGCCTGATGTGCTGGCTGCTTACTCACGGCTGGTGGGCTGGCAGTTGACTCACGGCTATTCCTTGAAATTCCATTTCAAGCAGGGTGCAAAGCCACCAAATTCAGGTGCAGTTTCCTACCACTTCAAGCAGGGTGCAAGGCCATTGAATTCAAGTGCAGTTTCATACCACTTCAAGCAGGGTGCAAGGCCACAAAAACTCGTGCAGTTTCAGGCCACTTCAAGCAGGGTGCAAGGCCACCAAATGTATGTGCAGTTTCATGCCAATTCAAGCAGGGTGCAAGGCCACCAAATTCAAGTGCAGTTTCATACCACTTCCAGCAGGGTGCAAGGCCACCAAATTCAAGTGCAGTTTCATGCCCCTTCAAGCACGGTGCAAGGCCACCAAATTCCAGTGCAGTTTTATGCCACTTCAAGCAGGGTGTAAGGCCACCAAATTCCAGTGCAGCTTCCTACCACTTCAAGCAGGGTGCTAGGCCACCAAATGCAAGTGCAGTTTCATGCCATTTCAAGCAGGGTGCAAGGCCACCAAATACAAATGCAGTTTCATACCACTTCAAGCAGGGTGCAAGATAACCAAAGTCAAGTACAGTTTCATACCATTTCAAGCAGGTTGCAAGGCCACCAAATTCAAGTGCAGTTTCCGACCACTTCAAGCAGGATGCAAGGCCACTAAATTCAAGTGCAGTTTCATACCACTTCAAGCAGGGTGCAAGGCCACCAAATCCAAGTGCATTTTCGTACCACTTCAAGCAGGGTGGAAGGTCACCAACTTCAAGTGCAGTTTCATACCACTTCAAGCAAGGTGCAAGGCCACCAAATTCAAATGCAGTTTCATACCATTTCAAGCAGGGTGAAACCATCATAAAACCACACAAAACGCCACAAAGTAGCACATACACACCACACTCATAGTTCAGTAGACATTCAGTGTGTTCAGTTGATTCACAGCTCAGACAGTCGTGACCTCTCCCTCCTCCATCTTGCAGAGACTGAGCCACACTCACACTTCCGTGTTTTATAGTACCTCGCCCCTCCCACCAGAAGGGGTGTGGCCTTCATAGCGTGATTGACAGGAGAGAGATTCTCAACATTTTTAAAATACTAATAGCACTTTTATTTTTCATTGATGGGAAGAAGCCTCTGAGTGGAGGGGGACTTAGATGGCCAAAAATCACAGCCGTAAGTTGTAGCGTTTTATCTAAAATCAATATACAGTGCAAACAGGAAGTTGTCAAGTTTAGACTTTCAACCATTTGCTGTGCTTTATTTCAAACCAACCACCACCACCAACCATTTGCTGTGCTTTATTTCAAACCAACCACCACCACCAACCATTTGCTGTGCTATATTTCAAACCAACCAACCACCACCAACCATTTGCTGTGCTTTATTTCAAACCAACCACCACCAACCATTAGTAGACATGTGTTCAGTGTTATTCACAGCTCAGACTGAGAGACGTGACCCTCTCGCTCCCCCCTTGCAGAGACTGACTGAGGCACTCAACACTTCCGGGTTTTATAGTCCCTCCGGAAGGGGCGTGGCCTTCAGGAGAGAGAATCTTAACATTTTTTAAACACTAATAACTCTTTTATTTTTAATTGATGGGAAAAATCCTCTTGGCGGAGGGGGACTGAGTAAGATGGCTAAAAATCACAGCCGTAAGTGGCGTGTTTTTTCTAAATTCAATATACAGAACAATAGGAAGTGGTCAAGATCACACTTTTAGTAATATAGATAATTTGTTTATGGTCACTATTTTAAATATTTTCAGCGAAAGGCTGTATGTTTTTAGCCTTTAGTATTTTTAACTAAAGACACATAACCCCGCATTCAAACCTTCTCTCATCGACAACACATATCAACAATGGGATAGACTGGGGATTAGGAAAGTAGGGGATATGTATGAATTGGGTAAACTGTTATCATTTCAACAATTAAAATTAAAATTTAAATTGAAGGATAATCAATATTTTAAATATATACAGGTATGTGACTTTATGAAGAAATATATACATAGATTTCAAACTATATTTTTAGACCCTTTAGAAGAAGCAATGAATATTAAGGCTGATTCACAAAAATTAATTTCATACTTTTATAATAATATATTAGATAGAGTATCACCCTCAACAGAAGCACTAAGGGAAGATTGGGAACATGAGCTAATGATAAAGATCTCGAAGGATAGATGGGAAAAGTATTTGATGAATACACATAACTGTTCTATTAATACAAGACATAATTTAATTCAATTCAAATTATTACATAGACTATATTATTCAAAAACGAGGTTGAATAAATTTTATCCAAACGTCTCTCCCAGATGCGATAAATGTTTGTTTCAAAACGCTAATTTAACACATTCATTTGTAGGATGTACAAAGTTGAATAAATTTTGGAGTGATATATTTGATATATTTACAAAGCTCTTCAAGTCAAGAATAGAACCCAAAATGGAATGGATTATATTTGGAATAATAGGAGAAGATACCAATTTAAATAAAGACCAAAATGTTTTTTTTAATTATGGGTTAATAATTGGAAAGAAATTGATACTTAAATTTTGGAAAAATACAACCATACCAACTGTTAAAATGTGGATTAGGAATATGATGGACATAGCACGCCTTGAAGAAATGAGACTCCGACTAATAGATAAATATGACCAATTCTTAAGGAGTTGGTCTCCTTTCATCGACTTTTTGGAATCATGTGATGCAGCGGTACCATAAGGATTGCTGATTTCAGTTCATGACGTGGATAGATCTACATCTCCGAATATAGATTTGAAAAATTCTCTTTTAAGGGGCCTTTTCTTCTATTTCTACTTTCCACTTTTTCTTTTTTATTTTATTTTTTTATTTTTATTTTTTATATCCACACTTCACATTTTTCTACTCTCTACCATCTATTTTTCCACTCTTTCCCCTTTCTATTGTTTTCTTTTTCTTGTCTTGCCTTGCCTACTCATAACATAAAACTAGAGGTTGTACATAGAATGGATTACGGTATGACATAGTTGGCACCTAAAATTAGGTGCCACTGTATTGTTTTGTATTGTATTAACTTCTAATAAAATAAACAAAAAAAAAAAAAAAAAAAAAAAAAAAAAAAAATAATAATAATAATAATAATAATAATAATAATAATAATAATAATAATAATAATAATAATAATAATAATAATAATAATAATAATAATAATAATAATATATTTTATTGTCATTGCACATCAGTGCAACGAGATTTGGTATGCAGCTTACAACCAATTTCAAAAATTAATAAATAAATAAATAAACTGTGCGACGTCACCATCTGAGGGAGACAGTTCAGGTGGGATGGGGGGCACTCAGTAGGGCCGGTTCAGAGCCGCTATAGCTGGGGATAAAGCTGTTTCTGAGTCTGGAGGTTCGGGCGTAGAAGGCCTTGTAACGTCTGCCAGAGGGAAGTAGTTCGAACAGTCCGTTACAAGGGTGTGAGGAGTCTTTATGGATGCTGATGGCCTTCCTGAGGCACCGTGTGTGGTAAATGCCCTCCAAGGCTGGTAGCTGTGTCCCAATAATCCTCTGCGCTCTGTGGACGACGCGCTGAAGAGCTCTCCTCTCCGCCTCCGTGCAGCTGAGATACCACACAGAGATGCCATACGTTAATATGCTCTCTGTGGTGCAGCGGTAGAAGGTTGTCAGCAGCTGTTGGGGCAGACCAGTCTTTTTAAATGTCCTCAGGAAGAACAGTCGTTGCTGTGCCTTCTTGACCAGCTCAGCGGTGTTGGTGGACCATGTGAGGTCCTCTGAAATGTGTGTGCCCAGAAACTTAAAGCTGGACACTCTCTCCACACTTTCCCCGTAAATGGAGATTGGTGCGTATTCTCCATTATGGGACCTCCTGAAGTCAATAATCAGCTCCTTGGTCTTGGAGGTGTTTAGTGACAAGTTAGTGACAAAATACTAAAGACTATATATTACATTGCTATTTTAATAAAGTAATATTGCGCAAGTGTTAATAGAAGTGATTGTATTGAAATTGAAATGGTCTCTCGCTGGCAAAGCAGTTGGGTTCCTAAAGGGCCTGTCCCACTTAGGCGATTTTTTCGGTGACTGCCAGCAACTGTCACAGTAGAAGCAGGTCGCTGAAAAAATGGCGATTGGACCCCCCTACGATAATGTCTACAACAAGCTATGACAACCTACCTCCATGTCGATGTCAAGCTACGGCAAGCTACCGACAACCGGTGACCAATTAGTAGCAATGTTACAAAATTTTGAGATTAAAAAAATCAAGTCTGCAATTTATCCCATCAGATAAAGCATAAAAATAAGTTTAATTTGACACCTAATTCACTTTCATATCTCAAGTATTTAAAAAGTTATGGCCATTTTCATACTGGGAAATGAGCATCTTGTTCCCTATTGATTTTCTATGGACATAACAAAAAAGCTGTGATCGTGAACAGTCAAAAGCCCATAACTTTCTTAAAAATTAAGAGAACTGAATGAAATTTTCAGTTATCATAGATTGAAGCATTCTGAAACAAATATAAAATATTCTTACTTGGATGACCTGAAATTAAAGCATATAATTAGTTAGTTACCTAATTGTAGCTAATTTCAGACTTCAATTACTAGATCTAAACATCTATCCATTTCTTAATAAATGATTAACATTTTTAAATAGCCTAAATGTCCAAATAATATTCACAAATAATTCACAATAAAACATGATTTTAAAATCTCATTTACATTAATTTATAGACCAAATGGAAGGAATTTAGTGTTCAATTGCTGTAAATTAAAGTCCATTTTAAATCAGCTTTCCAGTGGGTCCCTGTGGAACGCGCTGGTTTAGAACGTTCACATTGCGGTAGATTTGTGCCCCAAATGCCCAGAAAAATACTGCGGGATATAATGGGCCCAAAATGAGCTCCTCGCAATATTAAACTTTGTATAAAGGGATCTTTAGAAGCCCTTTTTAATGTAAAAATATACAGCATACCTTCAGATATTTGCTTTATGAGACCCTGCGGTTGCTGGTGTTCGCGGGTTTAGAGATTGATTTTTAAACTACTATAACTATTTTACGAGGCCTTTAAAACTAATAATAGCTTTTGCGACGGGGTCTTTCAGCGATTTACCGTTAATAATTAACTAGGCTGAACATCTTCGATTTGAACAGCCTAGAGAAAATCGCGTTTTAAACCCGCCCCCTTCTAAACGGCGCCAAAATCGCGCACACCGCAGCGGCAGATTTTCAGCGACGCTTCAGGTAGGCTTTGCAACATACCTACAATTAGGACGTCTACCTACGACCACACCTACGAAACCTACGACCACACAGGCAACAACCTACGACAACCAAAGTCAACCTACGTCCACCCACAACAAGCTACAACAAGTAACGACCCTGTCGGCGACAACTGAAGGAAATTCAGTCGCCGGTTGACATAGATTCACGTAGGTAGTCGCCAATGGAATTCACCAAAGTCAGCACCCAGCGCCAACCAACGTCACCTGCACCAACAACAGGAGAAGACAACGAACGGCACCAACAACAGGAGAAGACAAGCTACATCAAGCCCATAGTCGCCGAAAATTTTTGAACATTTTCAAATCCAGCGACGACTTGAGGAGACTATTCACGACCGTAAAGGTGTCACGCCGCGACCATGTGGCGACGGCTTAGTCACCAAAAAAAATCGCCTAAGTGGGACAGGGGCTTAAGAGACAATGGTGTCTGATTACAGTGGGGGTGGGGTGGTTTCCATAGCAGCTTCTTTCTCGTTCTCTGTTTGCAAAGTAATCTTTAAGAGGTTCTCAAATTCACGATTGAAATTGTGCTATAACCAATTAGATCGGTTGATACATTTGGTGTTCCCTAATTCATTAATTGTGCTATTTCCAATTTGTGTTGTGGAAACCGGCGTAATAGTAGAATGTGTATGAAAAACTGTAGATGCTGGTTTACAATGAAGATAGACACAAAATGATGGAGTAACTCAGCGGGACAGGCAGCATCTCCAGATAGAAGGAATGGGTGATATTTCGGGTCGAGACCCTTCTTCAGACTGTGATTGGGGAAAGGGAATCGAGAGATATGGAAGGGCAAGGTGTGGAAATGAGAGATCAAAGGGGATGAAACACAAGGAAAATGTAGAATAGACTATTGTTTCATCACTTTGATGATAATAGATTATCACTAGGGGAAGGTGACAACGTGGCATACTAAGTGAAATTTAATCAGGAGGACAGTCAAACTAGTCAGAGAACTAGGAAAGGGGAGGGATGAAGAGAGTGGGAAAGCATGGGTTACTTGAAGTTAGAGAAATGAATATTCATACTGCTGGGTTGTAAGCTGCCCAAGCAAAATATGTGGTGCTGTTCCTCCAATTAGAATGACCTGTAATTAAATGTTTTTTTTGCACGATAGTTTTCATTGCATGAACACCTCATTCAGCTTGGAATGGAATACTTGATTGTCACATGTGACAAAGCACAGTGAAATGCTTTGCATGCACACTCAATGTACACAAATAGCAGCCACATACGACGCTGACAAAGTTACAAAGTACGCCGGCTCCTCCTTTGTTCGCCCCCTCCCCCCCCTCCTCCACAGCGGTGCCCCCACACAGGGTCCCCATTGCCCTTTGTTCCCTCTTGGAGGTCCACCCACGCTGTGTCCTCCATTGTTCTCCCCCTCCCTCTTGGAGGTCGCACATGCTCTCGTTGACCATGGGTCGACCTGCGAGGTTTGACATAGTGGCTTGAATTCAGATGGCGTAGCAGAGTGCGGAGTTGAAAGCATCGGGGATGTTGCCAGGACTAGATAGTGTGAGTTATAGGGAGAGGTTGAGTAGGTTGGGTCTCTATTCCACGGAGTGCAGGAGGATGAGGGGATATCTTATAGAGGTGTACAAAATCATAAGAGGAATAGATCGAGTCGATGCACAGAGTCGTTTGCCCAGCGTAGGGGAATCAAGGACCAGAAGACATAGGTTCAAGGTGAAGAGGAAAAGATTTAATAGGAATCCGAGGGGTAACTTTTTCACACAAAGAGTGGTGGATGCATGGAACAAGCTGCCAGAGGAAGTACTTTATCTGTTTATTTATTGTGTATACAGGTATATGGTCTATGGTCTACAGACACACTGAACTTTATCTCTCATTCTGTATTATGTTTACATATTCTGTTGTGCTGCAGCAAGTAAGAATGTCATCATCCTGTCTGGGACACATGACAATAAAACTCTCTTGACTTGACTTGGCTGGGACTTTCCCATCGTTTAAGAAACTGTTAGACAGGTACATGGATAGGACAGGTTTGCAGGGATATGGACCAAGTGCAGGCAAGTGAGACTAGGGTTGCTGGGACATTGTTGGCCGGTGTGGGCGAGTTAGGCCGAAGGGCCTGTTTCCACACTGTATCACTCTATGACTGAGGCTGGACACTTCAAATGCACTCTGACGTCTTTTCCAGTTGCAACATACGGTGGGAATGGATATCACTCAGCATGCAGCATGCAGAATTGACATGAGGTGTTGTAGCAACGTGCATGCAGTCTATGGCACCTTCCCGCCCTGCGATGCATGAGATGGAGCAGGAATCGGTCGTCTTACCAAGGCCCTCTGCTGCTCTTTCACAAAAGTTGGTATTTCCCTTTGAGAAGAGGGTTGCAGCATGCCCCTTATACATCATACTGTGAGATGTTGCGAATATCTCCTTAATAGCTGACTTCTGAATCCTTTGATTTCTCATTTCTTTCTGAATGATTTCTTTCTTCTCTCTTCCTTATTTGATGTGATAAACCATGTGGTGCATCTTTAATTAGCAGTAATTTACACCGCTGCAGAGATAAATGTAATTATAGCACACATGCTGACTCCTGGCTCACAACTTCACAGCAGCATTCTGTGAATTACTTTGCAGCACCTCACTACTCACTGTTATTTTTTTGCCATTAATCGCAAAGAATGAATTACTTTCAGTATGAGTGTGTCAACATCCAAGACAAATATATTGAACTGAGAAATGATATTGGAGACAGAAGAACGAAACTCTCCCTTGGATCTCCATTCCATTGGGGAGCACCACATTTATTTTGGTCACATTACTGGTTTCATTACAATTTCGAACTTCCCAACATGATGGAACATTATTACACCATGGCTCTCTGAAAGACTTCTGATTTCATCTCCTCGCAACTTCATCATGCCTTTTGCAATTTGTCTTTTGCAGATTGTAAACATTTGCAGATTGTTGTGTACTGAAGCTGGAGTGAGTGGAATAAACAAGATGCCTTAGTTTTAGCCACTCGTCTTTCCTCTCCGTGAATCATTATATTATCATTCATCATTATATTAATGATTCCTGACACCATTTTCTGTTCGAATAAGAACCTTCACACAAATATTACACAGGTCTAGGCATGAGCACTCTAAACTATTATAGATTGCACTTCTTTCACTTAAAGCAGTTTTTCAGGGTAATAATTCAGAAAGTAATCTTGTGATGGATTGAACACAATATACACAAACCTCATCTGTAACAAAGTTCTTCTGAATTTAACCTGCACTAATTCCACAACTGATTATTCAACATAAGAAACATTGGATGAAGGCCTGTGAAGAGGGAATTGACTATTTCATTCAGGCATTCATGCTGGAAAAAATTAAATGGACTTAAATGAGTTGTGAATCTGTGGAATTCTCTGCCTCAGAAGACAGAGGACGCCAATTCTCTGGATGTTTTCGAGAGCTAGATAGAGCTCTTAAAGATAGCGGATCAAGGGCTATGGGGAGAAGGCAGGAACGGGGTACTGATTGTTGATGATCAGCCATGATCACAGTAAATGGCGGTGCTGTCTCAAAGGGCCGAATGGCCTACTACTGCACCTATTGCCCATTGTTTATTAAACTGACTCAAATAATAAATGCTTGCAGATTGAATAATTCTCTTTACAGAAAGGCAATACAACATTGTTTATCTTTTGATTGAATCTTGGATTCTTCCCAACCCTAAATAAAAGTATTTACATCAAGACAAGTGCCAATTAAGAATTGCATTATGTTAATGTTTATTAATTTAACATGCATAAATAAATACAATTAATCTCGGGTTGTATGACCACAAATAACCAAAGATATATTTATTTTGTATTTTACCTGCCATCCATTGGAAATAAGCTATTGGATGTCTTCAACTTGCAATTCCAAGTACTCAAGAATCATTGACCTATTATACTTCTTTACTGGAGCATAGCAGCAATGAAGAGATAATATACAAGATTGTGTAGGAAGGAACTGCAGATGCTGGGTAAAACCAAAGATAGACACAATAAGCTGGAGTAACTCAGCGGATCAGATGGTATCTCTGGAGAAAAGGAATAGGTGACATTTCGGGGCGAGACCCTTCTTCAGACTTCAGACGATGATCCAATAACAATGAAGAAATAGTTGTTTAAGGTTTACGTTTGTAATGATCACGAGGTACAGTGAAAAGCTTTGTTTTGCATCAAATTCAATAATGCTGCACATAAATACATTCGGCAAAGTCAAGTACGATGGGTAGAGCAAAAGGAACGATACAGAGTCTTTATATTGTTCACAGCATTGTAGTGCACCAGCTGCAGAGACAAAGTCCAATGTCCACAATAGGGTAGCAGTGAATCAGGCAGCACCTTAGCTTATTGAAGGACCGTTCTGAAGCCTGATTACAGTGGGGAAGAAGCTGTTCCTAATTCTGCTGGTGTGCACTTTCAAGTTTCTGTATCTTCTCTCTGTTGGGAGCAGGGTGAAGAAAGAATGTGGGACAAGTCTTTGATTGTGTTGGTGTCTTTTCCAAGTCAGGGTGGTGTGGCACTCAAAGGTGAACTTACACCTAGTAGCATTCCCATGCATTCCCATACATTTTTTGATCTTTGCTCTCTGGTGGTAGAAACTTCTGCCTTAAGAGATGCTATTGAAGGACCTAATTCTGGAATTCCTTCCCTGCCTGTCGAACACTCTTTTCTCCTCAAAACATTTCTCTCTGATAAGCATTCATTTGTTATATGGTATGGTCAAATTGTGCTGGATTTAATCACTGCCTTGCATCCCTTACCTTAAAAGTCCTCTGACTCTCAGTCTGAAGAAGGGTCTCGACCCAAAACGTCACCCATTCCTTCTTTCCTGCCTGTCCTGCTGAGTTACTCCAGCGTTTTGTGTCTCTCTTCGGTGTAAACCAACATCTGCATTTCCCTCCTACACACTTTCTCTCTCACCTTTTTCCTGCATGTCAATACAGATGTGGATCAGAGCTATCCTGTGAGGTGCAGTAGTGGTGGTCTGACGTTACTGAAGCCCTCCATTGAAATTCCCTGATGGACATAGCTGCTCACTGCTTTCAAAAGCTAGTTGTTGGTAGGATGATTCGGTTGCCTGATAATGGCAGGTAAGAAACGGCCCCTAATCAAGTTATCTACTTCTGTAAACATCCTTCCATACAATTGTGATTTCCTTCCTTTTTACATGTTATGGTAATGATAATGTCTCCCTAGAGTATTAAATAAATGTTTTATATTAATTGGAAAGTCTTCCTACAAGTTAATTAAAAATAAAACTTGTACAATATGTTCATTTTGCAGCTCAGCTAGATTGATAGCTTGTTTTCAATGTGGAGCGTTTCAGACCACTGCTGCTAGTGTTTTCTTCTGGCTACAGACCTACCGGTGTATAACCATCTATCGGGTGGTGAACTCATGTGTAGGAAGGAACTGCAGGATTTAAGGAACAATCTCGAAGTAAGGGTTTCCACTGTGACATCTACTAAGAAGTCTTCACTGTGCAGTCAAATATTTTTTCTGCAGAAAATCTTAAATTTAAAACTTTATCTAATCCAAAAATAATAGGAAATGTGCAAATATCACAACAGGAGGAAAAGAACCAGGCAAAGTAAAATAATAAGACTCTTGGAAAATTTAAGAGACACCAGAAAATATGCAGAAAATTGCAGGATAAATTAGACCTTTTTGATATTTAATGATCTTCAAGCAAGTCTGTTTCCCAAATAAAGATTATTAAGAGTATATTTTGAACAGGTATTTAAGGTTATCAATTTACCCACCAAGTTCTCAGTTGAAACCCGATTCACTGATAACCCGATAGTTAAACTGAGAAATATCAGAAAACAATGTAAGACTAGTCAACGATATTCAAGAGAAACCAAGATCGTCCTAGATATCTGTGGGAAAGTATCTGACACATCATACACCATGGAAGGTAAATGTCATAATTTGAGATGCTTTTGGCCTCTGCTAATATATGAGGGGCATTTATAATGGAGTAGGGTGAATCCACTGCTATGTGGGAAAGCTGGAGATGGGTCTAGGACATTGTTCTACAGCATTCATCAGTGGTGGCCCGATTGTCCTTCAGTGGATGTGTCCGACATGTCATAATCCCAGTTCAAGTGGTTAAAGAGACAATTTGAAATTGTGATTTATGGATTTGAAAGCAAGAGGGAAAGAATATTGATAATAGAGTTAGAATAATCAAATGTTGGTCCCTGCTTCATTAACATGTGCCTTGATGTGCAGCTGGGGACAGCAAGGATCCAGCAGAGAAACACTTCTGCACCACTACATGGAAGAGGCCTGCAGCTAATGCAAATAAATATTTCTTTGGAAATTGGCCAGGAAACCAGCAGATAAATGATACTCTGGATTCAGGCTAGAAACAGAGCCTGTTTCAAGCTCTGCTGGTCAGTGAGGTTGAAAACAGTTGTATGTTCCTGTTGTGTGCCTTGTCCTCATTCTCATGATGCCTTAACAAGCCTTTTTCACCTTCCATTCCTCAAGCCTATGACATTACAAGCACATCTATCTTTCTCGTTCTATACACGTTTATTCATTACAAAAGTTGCCCATCAGCCTTTATTACACCCCATCATCCTCACACAATTTAACATCACTCCCTGATTGCCACCCTCACCAAATGCATTATACGTGCAGGAAGAACACATTGTATTCCACTCAATCCTAGTCAAAGAGCCACTTGGAAGATGATTAATCTCCTTAGGGTTTAGTCTAAACTAAAATAAACAAGGGACACTGATAGTCTCCATCTATCTCCCAATTAACAACTGCATGGTTGGAAATGCTACAGATCATTGGAAGCAGCTATCAGACTATTTTGAGTTTAACTACCCTTGCACTGCTCACCCACCTCCCTCCATTCAAATAACCCTTAATGTCTCACTTAAGGCTTAATTTTTATCTCCACTGACGTACCATCTCACACACTTGTATGAGATGAGGAACAACCTGCTCCAAAGTTTGTAGGAAGGAACTGCAGATGCTGGTTTATATTCCAAATGCTGGAGTAACTCAGCGGACAGGCAGCATCTCTGGAGAGATGGAATGGGTGATGTTTCGGATTGAGACACTTCTCCCCTGACTCTCAGTCTGAAGAAGGGTGTCGACATTGAGTAAGCATATTTATGGGTTTACTTATTTCTAGGGCAGTATGATTTTTTAAAACATTTTTTAGAAAAAAATTAACATTGTAAAGCCACTTAAATAATGTCTGACTGAGAGAGGAATTTAAAAATACTCCAAAGATTATTGGGATTATTTTTGCTCGGGGCATAGTTGCTGGTTGTGATCACCTCCACATTGCAGGACAATGCTTGGATTAGGTCAAAAAAGCACAAAGTGTTGGAGTGGAGGAGAACTGACTGAACTTTGTGCCTTTCAACACAGTGATGAATGCTTTGGTGGATGTTTTGTGTTAAATATTTATTGTATAATGTGTGTTCTTTTTTAATTGTATCGATGCTGGAAAGTTCATTTCACTGCACTTCATTGTGTATGTGACGAATAAATCTGACTATTGACTATTGACTATTGAGTAGCTCAGCGGGTCAGGCAGCATCTCTGGAGGACATGGATCGGTGATGTTCTGAGTTGGGGCCCTTCTTCAGCCTCAGGATCAGGCTCACTGTATCAGGAACAATGAAATAGTGAATGGCTTGGATAGAGTTGACGTGTAGAGGATGGTTCCACTCGTGGAAGAGTCGAGGACCAGAGACCATAGCCTCAGAATTAAAGGATGTTCCTTCCGGAATGTGATGAGGAGGAATTTCTTCAGTCAGAGGGTGGTGAATTTGTTGAGTTCTTTGCCACAGAAGGTTGTGGAGGCTAAGTCAATGGATATTGATAAAGCAGAGATAAATAGATTATTGATAAGTACGGGTGTCAAGGGATATGAGGAGGTGGATGGGGTTAAGAGGGAGAGATAGATCAGCCATGATCAAATGGCATAGATTGGCTAAATGGCCGAATTCTGCTCCTATCACTTATGACCTTATGAACAGAGGAGTAAAGGAAGGCCAGTGCTTTCCTAATTACCAAACGACAACCAATGAAGTTAATACCTTATGACTATTGAATTAGTTTTAGGGATAGTGTCCAGCTCTGACAATTCTTACCCATTATAGCTGAGGGTGTTTTATATTTTATATCCTCAGCTAGTTTTATTTAAACACCATCTCCAGGACGGAATGTTTATTTATTCATAGTTTAAATTGGCTCATATTTGAGATGGTGGCAGAGACGAGCAATATAGTGTTTGCTTTTCATTGAATAACCAGCTTTTAGTAATAATTAAGCAGATTGTAATTAGATAAATGAATGGAAGAATAAGAAGAATATGCAGGCCTTAGGCATTCTAGGCATAAATATATCACATTTTTTTAATGTAGTGTACACTGTGAATGGCTCGATTGTGATCATGTATTGTCTTTCCGCTAACTGGTTAACACGCAACAAAGGCTTTTCACTGTACCTTGGTGCACATGACAATAAATAAACTAAACTAACTATTAAAATATTTCTCGCAAGCATGCCTACTTTATCAAAAGCTTTATAAAAATCTATCCTTCTTTCATTATTCTTTAACTAAATATAGTTCATTAGTTCATAAGTTATAGGAGCAGAATTAGGCCATTCGACCCATCAAGTCCACTCAGCCATTCAATCATGGCTGATCTATTTCCCTCTTAACCCCATTCACCTGCCTTCTCCCCATAACCCCTGACACCCGTACTAATCATATAAGTGCCTGTTACATCGTTGGAAATGTTTGGTCAGATATTCGTTTGAAGATTGTGAACTGTTGCCTATCAGATGTCCTGTGTAAATGTAAGCAGTCCCCAACGAATAAAAGTAACATGATGCATTGCTGTATATTCCCTGCGTCCTTGTTTCATTCAGTATTACAGACTAAAGGCCTGCCTTTCCAACTGGAAATTCAAAGAGTGTCATTCAGACATTCTGACTAGCCAGAATGATATCACCAGAAATATCACAATAAATAAATAAATATCAATCTATGTTATCACAAAAAATGTACTATTATGTATGCAATATCAACTTTACTAGCATTGCCAATATTTTGCTCTCATGATACGGGGTAACATTACACAGAACCTTAGACACGGTGAAGCATGTTATAATTAATAAAGTACTTTTGAAGCATACGGAAAATGTTTCTCTTGATCCATAAGCAGAAAGTGGTAGAAATAGTCTACAAGTCAGGAATAGTATATAAAGAGAGAAACAGTTAATATTTCAGATGACCTTTCATCATAACTTCTAATTGATCATTGATATACAATATCAACTATTTCTCTCTCTAAAAATGCTGCCGGACTTGCAATTTTCACCATTCCCTCATTATCTTTCAGATTTCTTGCACCACCAATTTTATTTCTTCTTTTTCTCAATTAATCTAATCTCCCTTCACCAAAAACCATACCAATAAAATGACAAAGAAAAGATTCATAAGTAGTTTTTTTTTCCAGCATTAGCAAATGCAAGAATACTCTCTCCAGGAAAAATCTTTCCAGATAGTCTGATGAGGAATAATGAAATATGTAGCATTCATAACTGCAAAACAGAGCAGAAAGGTTAAAATGCCATTCATCAACAGCTGAGAGATCTTACACTAAACCATTTTGATAATCAACGTATAGTCTAATTAAGTATTCAGAATTGCCAAGCTAGGGTACAATGGCCCAGAGCAATATAATACTAAAGGTGAATGTTCCTGCTTTTATCGATTGTCAAGATAATGTGCAAAGTATTATTTGTACCAATAGGTATGTGCCAAACCTGCCAGTTCATATTGAGGGGGCCGCTATGAGCTAAACGGCCTGCATATTTTAAGCAATAGCCCCCTCTAAGTATGTAAACCAGGGACACTAACTATGCAGGTTCTGCTATGGCGTGGTCAAAGCCTCTTAATCTAAAGTTTGTATGGGCAGCCCCTGGGTTGTATAAGGGTCCCTATCCTGAAGTTTGTCCATAAGCTGGTTTGTCCATATACCAGAAACGTCCATGTTCTATAGTAACCTTGTTATGTTTTGTGTTGCCTTGAAGTCTATCTTCAAGATAAAGAACAGAGACAGCACTCTCTGTGCTGTAGTTCTCTTTTAACAGTTCCATCTATTAAAACGGCTTCTACAGGCTTCTCATTCTGCAACTGTTTGCACTATCGAAATCACATGACTTAACTACGTCATGCATTTAATTTTCATGTTGCAACCCACTTTCAATTGTAACGATATACTGTAACAAACCTATATCGTATTCCTCTGCAGACATTCGATGCAGGAAGTCCCCAGGTTACAACACAATTGTGTTGCTGATCAATATCAGCACAGAGACCATGCAATGAAGTGTCTGGTCCTGTGCTGTACTGTCCTATGGTTTCAGGAAAAATATAATGTCAAAGCAACGGGAACAAATAAAATGCTGGAAAACCCTCTGCAGATCCGAAGGAATTAGCATGAATGACCAAAGCGGGTGATATAAATAGACTCCGAGACTCCTGAAGCATGGAAGGTATCTTGGAAATGGGGACAGGATATGGAAGGGAATTCCAGAACATGAGGAAAGGATGACTGGGACATGAGACGTGAGGTATAGGTGACTGGACTAATTGAGCTCATTGTTGTTAGTGCAGTGCTGGAGAATATTTCAAGCGGAATGGAGAGGTGGTGAAAGACAGTATGAAAGAAGCATCGATACACAAAAATGAAATATTTTAAATTGGAGGCAACGGAAAATCAAGAGCCCAAGTACAATATCAATCCAGAAGCAGTTTGTGTTCTTACTCCTTTTACTCAAAATGATCAAGTTTATTTATAATCATGTACAACAGCATTTAAACATTGAACAGGTTGACATAAAAATCAGCAACAGAGGTACACTTGCTTGCTCATGAATCAATTGCAATTACAGCCCTTTATATCGTTGCTTTGTACTTGTACCTGAGTGATCTCCCGGTTGCCAAACACTTTAATTCCCCTTCCCGTTCCCAGTGACCTTTCTGTCCTACGCCTCCTCCATTGTCCAAGTGAGGCTAAACGCAAATTGGAGATCTCATATTTCGCTTGGACAGCTTACAACCCAATGGTATGAATATTGATTTCTCTAACTTCAAGTAGCCCCTGCACTCCCTCTCTCTCCATCCCTCCCCCACCCAAGTCGCACCAGATTCTTGTTCCCACCTAGCAAACAGCTAACAATGGCTTGTTTCCTTTTTCATCGTTACTTGTTTGCAAATCTTTCATTCATTTGTTCTATATCTCTCTACATCACCGTCTATATCTCTCGTTTCCCTCTCCCCTGACTCCTAGTCTGAAGAAGGGTCTTGAATCAAAATGTCACCCATTCCTCTCCAGAGATGCTGCATGTCCTGCTGAGTTACTCCAGCATTTTGTATCAAATGAAGACTACTTTTGATTGACATCTATGCAATAGACATACTGTATGCTAATAAATGGATAGTCACTCTAAAAATATTTGAAAGCTGTAAAAGGAAGAGAAAATAAGTGCTACCTGACATGCCGATTTCAAGGAAGAATGAAGGGAACATATGACAGGAACATTTACTCTCAAAGCACTTTGTAGAGGAACTAATTGAAAATCCAAGCAGACCACTGCAATTTCCTTAATGCTTTGACTAATTTCATGGCCATCTTTGGTGGTGATCATATGTAAGGTATAGTAACAGGCACAGAAATTGAAACTGCAACATCAAACCAGATGAGTCAATGAATGGAAAGTCATTAAGATCATTCAGAATTTCAGTGAAGAACCTACCAGTCATTACAAATACTAAAACCAAGGTTTATCCATGGTTTTGACACTTCTCATACACATGCATTTAACATTTCGGGACGATTGTTATTTCCAAGCTCATGGAACTCAGAGTAGTCAATCACTTCCTTAGACAATGACAAATTAGACTACAACAGCCAGAGATCAATACATTTAGTATCTAAGATTCAAAAGATACTTAAAAGGGTTATCTACAACCAGGTCTGACAATAAATGATTGGTTGCCTCATCGGTAGCTCAACTTATCAATCACAGGCACATGAAAACGGAAGCTAATGCAATCAATATTATTCAGCTTACTAGATAACAAATAATGAAATATGCGTCAGGTGAAGAGATGGCTAGCTCCACATAGCTCCAACAAATCATTTGATTTCACAGTGTACCACAGCCTGGAGTTCATCCATCCTGAAAAGTTGACCTGGTTTTCCTGAGATGAGTTGATGCCACTTACATCTGGGTAAACCAATATTGTCAAGGGCGCTTCTTCAAATCGGTGTTAAAAATGACAAGGGCTTAATTCTTCTCGGTGCCACTGGACACCAACAGCGGTGGTTTGAGTTATTTCAACTTGGAGAACCACAGAAATATTTTAGGAGTAAAATTGTTCCAAAGCTTGGAAATAAACGAGTTAAATTGGATTAGAGAAATATTTCAAAGCGTGATAGGCTGAATGTCTCTCTTTTGAAATTAATGCGATTCTAGATAGTAAAGAGGTTCTTCTGTAGTTGTATAGGGCTCTGGTGAGACCACATCTGGAGTATTGTGTACAGCTTTGGTCTCCTAATTTAAGGAAGGACATCCTTGTGATTGAGGCAGTGCAACGTAGGTTCACGAGATTGATCCCTGGGATGGCGGGACTGTCATATGAGGGAAGATTGAAAAGATTGTATTCACTGGAGTTTAGAAGGATGAGGGGGTATCTTATAAAAACATATAAAATTATAAAAGGACTTGTCACGCTAGATGCAGGAGAAATGTTCCCAATGTTGGGCGAGTCCAGACCCAGGAGCCACAGTCTTAGAATAAAGGGGAGGCCATTTAAGACTGAGGTGAGAAAAAACTTCTTCACCCAGAGAGTTGTGAATTTGTGCAATTCGATGCCACAGAGGGCAGTGGAGGCCAAATCAATGGATGGATTTAAGAGAGAATTAGATAGAGCTCTAGGGGCTAGTGGAATTAAGGGATATGGGGAGAAGGCAGGCACGGGTTATTGATTGGGGACAATCAACCATGATCACAATGAATGGCGGTGCTGGCTCGAAGGGGCGAATAGACTCCTCCTGCACCTACTTTCTATGTTTCTAATCTATGTTTCTAGAGAAAAGTAAAGGTAATTTTCCTTCTTTAACCAAGCAGATTATCCATTTGGAAATTCAGTTTTTTCAATGTTGCTGAGTATGAGACAAATTTCAGAATATATGCAAAAGGTTTTAAGAATTGGTAAACAGAATGGAAGAACAATGTAAACTGGAAGCAGGAAGAGACAATTGATCAACCAAGGTGGCATTTCTCATCTAGTTTCACTGTGATATTCTGTCCATTAAGCCATTAACAAAAAGCAATTCACAGTATCAGTATCATTGCAACAGGCTATTTTAATTACGCTGGCATTCAGCATACTACCTGCAGAAGATCACCTGTCTGCATATAGATTGTCAGGCAAGTAGATTTCAAAACATACAGCAGGATCTAAATCAGTTGGACAAGTAGGCTGAGGAATGATTGATGGAGTTCAATGCAGATGAGCATAAGGTGTAAGTTGGGAAGTCAAACCAGGGTAGGATATCTGCAGTGAATGGCAGGGCCCTGGGGAGTGTTGTACTACAGAGGGATCTAGGAGCGCTTGTACATATTTACTTGAACGTGGTGTCACTGGTAATAAATAGTGTGGTCAAGAAGACTTTCAGTGCTTTAGGCTTTGTCACTCAATTGAGTATAGAAGTTGGGATGTTATGTTACAGTTGTACAAGATGTTGGTGAGGCCACATTTGGAGTGTTTTGTTCAGTTTTGATCACCCTGTTATAGGAAGGATGTTATTAAGCTGGAAAGAGTGCAGATAAGATTTACATGAATGTTGCCAGGACTTGAGGGCATGAGCTATAGGCAGAGGTTGGGCAGCCTAGGGCTTTATTCCTTGGAGCACAGGAAGATGAAGGGCATCTTGTGGAGGTGTATGGATCATGAGGGGAATGGGTAGGGTAAATGCAGTTTTTTTATTCGGAGTAGGGGAATCAAGAACTAGAAGACATTAGTAGAAGGTGGCCGACTAGGAAAAGGGGAGATGCAGCGAGACCTGGGTGTCATGGTACACCAGTCATTGAAAGTAGGCATGCAGGTGCAGCAGGCAGTGAAGAAAGCGAATGGTATGTTAGCTTTCATAGCAAAAGGACTTGAGTATAGGAGCAGGGAGGTTCTACTGCAGTTGTACAGGGTCTTGGTGAGACCACACCTGGAGTATTGCGTGCAGTTTTGGTCTCCAAATCTGAGGAAGGACATTATTGCCATAGAGGGAGTGCAGAGAAGGTTCACCAGACTGATTCCTGGGATTTCAGGAATGTCTTATGAAGAAAGACTGGATAGACTTGGTTTATACTCTCTAGAATTTAGGAGATTGAGAGGGGATCTTATAGAAACTTATAAAATTCTTAAGGGGTTGGACAGGCTAGATGCAGGAAGATTGCTCCCAATGTTGGGGAAATCCAGGACAAGGGGTCACAGCTTAAGGATAAGGGGGAAATCCTTTAAAACCGAGATGAGAAGAACTTTTTTCACACAGAGAGTGGTGAATCTCTGGAACTCTCTGCCACAGAGGGTAGTCGAGGCCAGTTCATTGGCTATATTTAAGAGGGAGTTAGATGTGGCCCTTGTGGCTAAGGGGATCAGAGGGTATGGAGAGAAGGCAGGTACGGGATACTGAGTTGGATGATCAGCCATGATCATATTGAATGGCGGTGCAGGCTCGAAGGGCCGAATGGCCTACTCCTGCACCTAATTTCTATGTTTCTAAGAGAAGATTTACTAGGAACCTGAGGGGCAACTTTTTCACACAGGGTGGGGGGTATATGGAACGAGCTGCCAGAGAAGGTAGTTCTTCTTCTTATCGAGTCCACATAGAAGATTAGAAGTTGTTCAGCCAGAGCTGAACACACTTCTCGGCATCTGCATACAATGGTGTCTGTCTTGTGCTTCTTGTGCGTGGTGGTGGACAGATTGATGGAACGTGAACGCTCTTTTCCTTGACCCCAGGAGGTAATTGAGGCAGGTACTATAACAAGATTTAAAAGATATTTGGACCGATTTAGAGGGATTGGGCCAAACGTGTGCAGGCTGGACTAGTGTAGATGGGCCATCCTGGTCGACATGAGCATGTTGGGCTGAAGAGCCTGTATCCAAGCTGTATGACTTTATGACTCGATATGAGTGATGCATGGTGTGATATTAAGATTGAAACCACTGGCTGCACATTTAATTCCCATTTCACTAGTAATCCCAATGTCATGAAAATTTAAATGGGTTCTATCCTGTTCAGTCAGTCTAACTGAGGGATAAATAATGCTTTTGGATTTCCGTGGCTCTTCTTCTGCAGTTTTACATATAATCAATAGAAACTCCATAAAAGTTCAGCCACTAATGTACTCTATGACGTAAATAGAAGTCTCATTGCCCATAAGCGAGCAACTTTTAAATCCACTCACTTTCTGTAAATCTAACATGTACTATGTCAACCCTCCCTTGGGTCCAAGAGATGTCAGCTTCTATGTGGGACATATGAAACAGTCCTTGCTTTATTAATAATTTGGGCATATTCATGTCTTTTTCGGTCTAGTGATCAGCACTGCTTCCTGCAATAATACGGATCAAAAAAGCCTCATTCTTTTTTGCTGTCAGCTTTACACCCTGGTCTCATTTCCACATTTCTTTCTTGACTTCTCTTTCCTGGCATTTTTGTCCCTGGAGATAGATTAGTAGGTGCAAGCCATGATTCCGCAAGTAACTTGAAAATATCATGGCCTGGATAAAGTGGATGTGGAGAGAATGTTTCCACTAGTGGGGTAGTCTAGAAAGCAGAGGGCGCAGCCTCAGTATAAAATGGTGTACCTTTAGAAAGATGATGAGGAGGAATTTATTTAGCCAGAGGATGTTGAATCCTCGGTATATAGTGTCACACATGGTTGTAGAAGCCAAGTCATTTGGTATTTTTAAAGCAGAGACTGACAGGCTCTTGATTGGTAAGGGTGTCAGGGGTAATGGGGAGAGGGCAGGAGAATGGGTTTGAGAGGGAAAGATAGATCAACTATAATTGAATGACGGAGTAGACTTGATGGACTGAATGGCCTAATTCTATGGCTTATGAATGTGAACATAGGAATCTCCCACTCTGCTTCCTATAGGGATTTCATTCTATTCTCCAGTTTCTCAGGCTCCCTTGTATCCATTCTGATGACAACATATTCCACACCTGTGGTTCTAAGATGGCTTCAGTTTTCCTTAACGGTGGTTATTGGCCCCACCATAGTTAACAACGGTCTCAACCAGATTTTTTCCATTCCCCCCTCTTCCACCCATGGCAAGGATTTGTCCTCATTTTTCACCCTCCCACTCTACATATTAATGAATCGTCCATTGTGATACATATCACCTTGAACAAGATGCCACCACCAAGCACATCTTACCCTTCTCTCCCTGTCCATATATCACAAGAATCATTTCTTCCTTGGCTCTCTTCCATCTGCATCAAGACCCACTCATCTGCTCATGTTGCCTGCTTGTGCAACCACAGGACCTGCAGCATCTTCCCTTTACATGTTTCCACCCTCACCATCCAGGGAACAAACACTCGATTTTCAAACAAATGTTATTTCAACAACTTTTTCCAATGTAGTCTCTGGCACAGTCTTCATGCAGTGATACGCTCCACATTGGAGAAATCAAATATGGATTGTGTGAGCTCTTTGCAGATTATTCATGTCCAGTCCATGTTTGACCATGAATTTCCAGTTGTTTGGTACTTCAATTCTGCAACCCACTTCCTCTCCAATTTCTCTGCCTTTGGCATCGTACTCTGTTCTAAGTGAAGCCCAAAGTGAATTTAAACGTCAACATCTTTTCTTCCAGCTAGGTAGAATTCAGCCAGCACTAAATAAACAACCTCAGCTAACAAACCTGGATAAGCAGAATAAATGACTCTAAAAATGTGCTTATTGTGGCCTTGACAAACATAAGGGGTAGCACTACACGCTACGAATCCCAGTTGTGGAGACACTGGTATCGTTGTCTCGTTGTAGGACATTGATCATCTTTTAATCTGGATTTTTAACTTAAGTATTGTGGGTTTAAAAAATATATAAATTATGATGTTTTTATGTGATATACCATGATTTTATATGTATTTATGATATTTAATATGCAATGCATTTTTTAATGTAATGTTGCCCCTTGTCTGGACCTTGAGTCCGTAATAAAGTTGATTATTATTATTATTATTATTATTATTAAACCTTTCCAGTGTGTGTCAGAGGTGGTCAGTTCTGATGAAGGATGATCAGCCTGTAATGTTAATTCTGGCGTGGTCTGATTTGCCAGGTCTTTTTACTTCAGATTTCCAGCAACTCCAGTGTTTCATGTCATGAATGGCATTTCTTTTGCTTTATTTGTTTTTTTTAATTTACATTTTTTCCACACAGACCAGCAGTGATTAACAAGTCTTCCCTATCCCCTTTCATCTGGCACCACCACCATTGCCATTCTTCAATATCTCGCAGTGTCCTTCCTAACACAGGTATGCCCTTTGTTTTCTCCACCCCTCTCTAGTCCAGTCATGGACAGGCCCCAGGCCCACAATGTCCATGCTGAGAGGCAACTGCTCCTCTACACTGAAGAAGGGTTTCGGCCCGAAACGTCGCCTATTTCCTTCGCTCCATAGATGCTGCTGCACCCGCTGAGTTTCCCCAGCAATTTTGTGTACTTTTGCTCCTCTACACTGATTTGTTACAGTCAAGTTCCCATCTATACTAGCAATCATGTTTGTGTTCAAAACCTTTCCAGTTGAGATGAAAAATCATTGAAAAGTTAAGCCTGTTTCCATCAACCAGTGTTTGCTAAATATTTCCAGCTGATTTTCACTTTCTGCTTTTCTCAAAGGTTTATACATTATTGCTCTACACTCCATTTTTCTCAAAAAAACATCACTTGTTGAAATCTATTGTCATAAAAATCCTAGTAAAATAGGTTAATTTCTTAGCTAGAATTTCGTTGTCCTATCTGGGACACATGACATTAAACTCTCATGGCTTGACTTGATTTGACTTTGATTAGAGCATTTTGGGAAGATATCATTCAAGCTGCTGAATACCAAGGGACATTAGGCGATAAATATTGTATCTAAGTTTGAAAATTTTGCATCTGGCATCAATTAATTGAGAGCACAGTCTATTCAGGACTGCTTTCACGCTACATCCATTGTGTTAAATGACTCTGCATTAACATAGACATTTGTCCATTGTGCCAATGTGCTTTAGTTTAGCAGAAGAATTTCTCATTGGCAACGATCTGGTAAGTAATTTTTAATTTTTCCGGGTTGTAAACTGATTTTTGAGAATCATTCTCTTATTTTGCACGTCATCTTAATTTCCTTCCAATAACTGTAATGGAATATAAGGTAGATAAAAATGCTGGAGAAACTCAGTGGGTGAGGCAGCATCTATGGACCTTTGCTCCATAGATGCTGCCTCGCCCGCTGAGTTTCTCCAACATTTTTATCTACCTTCGATTTTTCCAACATCTGCAGTTCCTTCTTAAACGTAATAGAATATAATGTACCTTATATCATATAACCATATAACAATTACAGCACGGAAACAGGCCAACTCGGCCCTTCTAGTCCGTGCCGAACACTTATTCTCCCCTAGGTGCTATCATGGACAGGCCCCAGGTGATTGATCACAAAAATGTGATCTATCCTGGTGATTGTTTAGTTTATTTTGTTTATTGTCATGGCTACTGAAGAATAATTAAAAGCTTTTTATTGCGTGCTATACTGGCAGCGGAATAGCGGATAAAGGCCAGTAAAGTCCAATTAAAGGTAGTCCGAGGGTCTCCAATAGGGTAGATAGTAGCTCAGGACTGCTCTCTAGTTGTAAATAGCATGGTTCAGTTGCCTGATAACAGCTGGGAAGAAACTGTCCCTGAATCTGGGGATGTGCGTTTTCGCACTTCTATACCTTTTGCCCGAAGGGAGAGGGGAGAAGTGAGAGTGGCTGGGTGCAACTGGTCCTTGATTATGCTGCTGGCCTTGCCGAGGCAGCGTGAAGTGTAGATGGAATCAATGGAAGGATAATTGGTTTGTGTGATGGTGTGGGCTGAATCCACAATACTCTACAATTTCTTTGAGTTCCCAAATCATGTTGTGATGCATCCTGATAAAATGCTGCCTCTGGCACATCCGAAGAAGTTGGTGAGAGTTATTGAGGACATGCTAAATTTCCTCAGTCTTCTAAGAAAGTAGAGGCTTTGAAGTGTTTTCTTGGCTATTGATTTGTTATAGGTATCCACGACATGTTTCTGGTGATATTTACTGCTAGGAATTTGAAGCTTTCATGTATGTATGTATGTATGTATGTATGTATTCCATTCATGTATGTATGTATGTATTCCATTCATGTATGTATGTATGTATGTATTCCATTCATGTATGTGTACTTCCACACTATCGCCTTTATCTTGCTGACATTGAGAGAAAGGTCATTATTTTGAACCAGGCTATGAGATTCTCAGTCTCCTACCTGTACTCGTTATTATTTGATATCTGGCCCACAATAGTGGTGACGTCTGAAAATTTATAAAATTAAATTGGATTAGTACTTGGCTCCACAGTCGTGGGTGTACAGGTGGGACTGAGAACACATTCTTGAGGAGCACCAGTGTTGAAGATTATCATAGAGGATGATTTGTCCCCTATCCTCACTGATTGGGGTCTGTGGTCAGGAAGTTGAGGATCCAGTTGCAGAGGTGAGTGCTGACTCCAAGTTCCACAAGTTTGGAGATGAGGTTGGATGGAAAAATGGTATTAAAAGCTGAGCTGTAGTCTATGAATAGATGTCTGACGTAGGTGTTTCTCTTATCTACTGTAGGTATTCAGGGATGAGTGTAGAGCCAGGGAAATGGCATTAGCCATGGACCTGTTGTGGCGGTAGGCAAACTAGAGTGGGTAAAGGCTGCTTGTTAAATTTACATTTCTCCCTTGAAAAAAATGCTTTCACTGTCTGCCCAATCTATGCCTCTTATAATTTTAAATACTTCTATCTGGTCTTTCCCTCAACTTCCAACACTCCCGATATAGCCATGAGGCATGGCATTGAAATAAGTGGTCCCAACGCAGGCAAATGGGATTAGTGTGAAAGAGCAAAAAGGACAGAATTTGTGCTAAAGGGCCTCTTTCTGATGTAAAACTCTTTGAAACCTGCAACCACCATTAAATGTTAAATTATGCTGTGACACACCTAAAATAGACACAGAAAGCTGGAGTAACTCAGCGGGTCGGACAACATCTCTGGAGAAAAGGAATAGGTGATGTTTCGGGTCGAGACCTTTCTTCAGACTGACTTAAGGTCATCAGGTCATGTGATAGGCATAGAATTACGCCCCAATAGGCCATGTCTACTCTGCCATTCAATCATGGCTGATCTATCTGTTCCTCCTAACCACATTCTTCTGCCTTCTCCCCCTGACCTCTGACACCCATACTAATCAAGAATCTATCTATCACTGCTTAAAAACTATCCATTGACGGCCTCCACAGCCTTCTGTGGCAAATAATTCCACAGATTCACCACCCTCCGACTAAGGAAATTTCTTCTCATCTCCTTCCTAAAAGACCGTCCTTTAATTCAGAGGCTATGACCTCTCGTCCTAGACTCTCCCACTAGTGGAAACATCCTCTCCACATCCATTCTATCCAAGCGTTTCACTGTTTTGTATGTTTCAATGAGATCCCCCCCCCCCCGCCTCATTCTTCTAAACCCCGGTGAGTACAAGCCCAGTGTCCACTTCCTACACACACCCAATATAACCTGGCAGACATGGTCGAGGCTGAAGTTATTTTGGCGATGCCAAGAACTGTTGGAGGAGTTTTCTAAACCGTCGTAAGGAATATTTGGGCTCCTCTTATCCTAAATATCCCCTGCCCTCCCTCATTGCAAACCCCTCTTGAATATACGGAGTGTTTACACTGAGCGGCAGACTGGCTTGCGATGCGAATAGGGCTGTTGAGCCAGAACCAAAAAGGCCTAAGGCAGGCAATGCCATTGTAGTGGGAGACTCCATTGTGAGAGGTACGGACAGGGGTTTCTGCGGCAACAGACGGGATGCGAGGATGGTGTGCTGCCTTCCTGGTGCCAGGATCCAGGATGTCACGGACAGAGTGCAGAAAATCCTCAAGGGCGAAGGTGAACATCCGGAAGTGGTAGTGTATGTCGGCACAAACGATGTCGGAAAGAAGGGGATGAATATTCTGCAGCGTGAATTTAGAGAGCTCGGAAAAATGCTGAAAAGCAGGACCTCCAGGGTTGTTATCTCCGGTTTGCTTCCAGTTCCTCGTGCTGGCGAGAGCAGGAACAGGGAGATACTGGACCTGAACGTGTGGCTGAGGAACTGGTGCACGGGGCAGGGATTTAGATTCTTAGATCACTGGGATCTGTTTTGGGGTAAGGGGGAACTGTACAAAAGGGACGGATTGCATCTTAACAGGTGTGGGACCAGCATTCTGGCAGGCAGGTTTGCCACTGCTGCACAGGTGGTTTTAAACTGAATAAGGGGGGTGGGGTGTCGAATGGGATAGTGGAGGATGGAGTTAAAGGGAAAGGGTTTCTTAAATGTGTGAGCGTAGAGACAGAGGGGTGTAAAATGAGGGTAGAAGCAATAGGTAGCAAGGTGAAAAGTAAAAGTGGCAGGCAGACAAAACCAGGGCAAAAATCAAAAAGGGCCACTTTTCAACATAATTGTATAAGGGGTAAGAGTGTTGTAAAAACAAGCCTGAAGGCTTTGTGTCTCAATGCAAGGAGCATTCGTAATAAGGTGGATGAGTTGAATGTGCAGATAGCTATTAATGACTATGATATAGTTGGGATCACGGAGACATGGCTCCAGGGTGACCAAGGCTGGGAGATGAACATCCAGGGATATTCAATATTCAGGAGGGATAGACAGAAAGGAAAAGGAGGTGGGGTAGCGTTGCTGGTTAGAGAGGAGATTAACGCAATGGAAAGGAAGGACATTAGTTTGGAGGATGTGGAATCGGTATGGATAGAGCTGCGAAACACTAAGGGGCAGAAAACGCTGGTGGGTGTTGTGTACAGGCCACCTAACAGTAGTAGTGAAGTTGGAGATGGTATCAAACAGGAAATTAGAAATGCGTGCGACAAAGGCAAAACCGTTATAATGGGTGACTTCAATCTACATATAGATTGGGTGAATCAAATTGGCAGGGGTGCTGAGGAAGAGGATTTCTTGGAATGTATGTGGGATAGTTATCTAAATCAACATGTAAAGGAACCAACGAGAGAGCAGGCTATTTTAGACTGGGTATTGAGTAATGAGGAAGGGTTATGTTAGCAGTCTTGTTGGAGTGACCATAATATGGTTGAGTTCTTCATTAGGATGGAGAGTGACATTGTTGATTCAGAAACAATGATTCTGAACTTAAAGAAAGGTAACTTTGAGGGTATGAGACGTGAATTGGCCAAGATTGACTGGCAATTAATTCTAAAAGGGTTGACAGTGGATATGCAATGGAAGACATTTAAAGACTGCATGGATGAACTACAAAAATTGTTCATCCCAGTTTGGCAAAAGAATAAATCAGGGAAGGTAGTGCATCCGTGGATAACAAGGGAAATCAGGGATAGTATCAAAGCGAAGGATGATGCGTACAAATTAGCCAGAAAAAGCAGCATACCGGAGGACTGGGAGAAATTCAGAGACCAGCAGAGGAGGACAAACGGCTTAATTAGGAAAGGAAAAATAGATTATGAAAGAAAACTGGCAGGGAACATAAAAACTGACTGCAAAAGTTTTTATAGATATGTGAAAAGAAAGAGATTAGTTAAAACAAATGTAGGTCCCTTGCAGTCAGAAACAGGTGAGTTGATCATGTGGAACAAGGATATGGCGGACCAATTGAATAACTACTTTGGTTCCGTCTTCACTAAGGAAGACATAAATAATCTGCCGGAAATAGCAGGGGACCGCGGGTCAAAGGAGTTGGAGGAATTGAGTGAAATCCAGGTTAGCCAGGAAGTGGTGTTGGGTAAATTGAATGGATTAAAGGCCGATAAATCCCCAGGGCCAGATAGGCTGCATCCCAGAGTACTTAAGGAAGTAGCTCCAGAAATAATGGATGCATTAGTAATAATCTTTCAAAACTCTTTAGATTCTGGAGTAGTTCCTGAGGATTGGTGGGTAGCAAACGTAACCCCACTTTTTAAGAAGGGAGGGAGAAAGAAAACGGGGAATTACAGACCAGTTAGTCTAACATCGGTAGTGGGGAAACTGCTAGAGTCAGTTATTAAAGATGGGATAGCAGCACATTTGGAAAGTGGTGAAATCATTGGACAAAGTCAGCATGGATTTACAAAAGGTAAATCATGTCTGACGAATCTTATAGAATTTTTCGAGGATGTAACTAGTAGCATGGATAGGGGAGAACCAGTGGATGTGGTGTATCTGGACTTCCAGAAGGCTTTCGACAAGGTCCCACATAAGAGATTAGTATACAAACTTAAAGCACACGGCATTGGGGGTTCAGTATTGATGTGGATAGAGAACTGACTGGCAAACAGGAAGCAAAGAGTAGGAGTAAACGGGTCCTTTTCACAATGGCAGGCAGTGACTAGTGGGGTACCGCAAGGCTCAGTGCTGGGACCCCAGCTATTTACAATATATATTAATGATCTGGATGAGGGAATTGAAGGCAATATCTCCAAGTTTGCGGATGACACTAAGCTGGGGGGCAGTGTTAGCTGTGAGGAGGATGCTAGGAGACTGCAAGGTGACTTGGATAGGCTGGGTGAGTGGGCAAATGTTTGGCAGATGCAGTATAATGTGGATAAATGTGAGGTTATCCATTTTGGTGGCAAAAACAGGAAAGCAGACTATTATCTAAATGGTGGCCGACTAGGAAAAGGGGAGATGCAGCGAGACCTGGGTGTCATGGTACACCAGTCATTGAAAGTAGGCATGCAGGTGCAGCAGGCAGTGAAGAAAGCGAATGGTATGTTAGCTTTCATAGCAAAAGGATTTGAGTATAGGAGCAGGGAGGTTCTACTGCAGTTGTACAGGGTCTTGGTGAGACCACACCTGGAGTATTGCGTACAGTTTTGGTCTCCAAATCTGAGGAAGGACATTATTGCCATAGAGGGAGTGCAGAGAAGGTTCACCAGACTGATTTCTGGGATGTCAGGACTGTCTTATGAAGAAAGACTGGATAGACTTCAAGTTCAAGTTCAAGTGAGTTTATTGTCATGTGTCCCTGTATAGGACAATGAAATTCTTGCTTTGCTTAAGCACACAGAAAATAGTAGGCATTTACTACAAAACAGATAAATGTGTCCATATACCATGATATAAATATATACACACATGAATAAATAAACTGATAGTGCAAATAACAGAAAGTGGTTGGTAATAATCAGAGTTTTGTCCGAGCCAGGTTTAATAGCCTGATGGCTGAGGGGAAGTAACTATTCCTGAACCTGGTTGTTGCAGTCTTCAGGCTCCTGTACCTTCTACCTGAAGGTAGCAGGGAGATGAGTGTGTGGCCAGGATGGTGTCTAGAATTATACTCTCTAGAATTTAGGAGATTGAGAGGGGATCTTATAGAAACTTATAAAATTCTTAAGGGGTTGGACAGGCTAGATGCAGGAAGATTGCTCCCGATGTTGGGGAAGTCCAGGACAAGGGGTCACAGCTTAAGGATAAGGGAGAAATCCTTTAAAACCGAGATGAGAAGAACCTTTTTCACACAGAGAGTGGTGAATCTCTGGAACTCTCTGCCACAGAGGGTAGTCGAGGCCAGTTCATTGGCTATATTTAAGAGGGAGTTAGATGTGGCCCTTGTGGCTAAGGGGATCAGAGGGTATGGAGAGAAGGCAGGTACGGGATACTGAGTTGGATGATCAGCCATGAAGGGCCGAATGGCCTACTCCTGCACCTAATTTCTATGTTTCTATGTTTCTATACCCTGATTGCAACGTAGGTAATATTTGCTGGTGATCTATTCCAGATTTCTTTGGCAGGGTCTCCTGCTGCAAGTACGTTAATGCAACCTGGCTATTAAAATAGAACAAGCCAGTTACAACATAGCAGACATTTTCTGTCTGCCTGCTAAGCTCTGGGGAGTTAAAATATATTCTTTAGTTCCTCTCTATCATATTTCATCAGTGACTGGAGTTTCTAATATTAATGCTAAAAATGTTCCAAGTTGTTTGGTAGAAAATCCTGCAGTGTGAACATAAGCAGAATGGATAAACAAATACATTTTTGATGCTTCAAAAGACAAATATAAGCCTTCAAATATGAATTAAGTGGATGAGGAGTATATCAATATGCTTGCAACAGAAGCTCTTCATGTTTAATATCCAGAAAACTCAAGCAACTATTTTCTTCAGTAAATAGCTGCATTTTGAAATATTGCAACGGTGAATGATTTTCAATTTTTTTCACGAGCATTACACTCAAATTTAATTAGATGTCTTAAAGCACTTTCAAATTGGGAATGATCTGTTGACCTATAACATTGCCTTCGATTGGTATAATCTTATCCAAAGCTGATAAAGAATGCCCTGTTATCTTTTTTGACAGCATTTTTGACAGCCTTGCCCTGTTATCTTTTTTTCATCTTCTGTTTCTAATAATTTATCTAAAATAGCCCTTTTTTTCCCTGACATCTTCATGGGCAATTACTTATTTGGGACACAACCACTGACGTCATATATTCATTAATGGATGTGGATGTGCACACGGCACTTCTCTGTTGCCATGACAAAGGCTGAACGTTCTTAATGTGTTTGCTATAATTCAGGAATATATACAGTATTATATGTTCTAAAATCTTTTTGAAACAAGTTAAGCAAGATATACTTGTGTTACATTTGTTCTGGTCTCTTTGAAAATCTTAAAATATCACTTGAAATAAAAACTACCAGTCCTACAGTTCTCAATTAAATGGACAATGATAGTAAAAGAGCAGAAAATGTACACGGAAATCCTGCCACATCATCTATTTAATAATAATTTTGAGACTTACTCAAAAGAGTCATCTGCTTGTATCTGTGCCAACCATGAAAAAAGTGTTGTGGTCTTGTTATCCATCAAGTATTTTACCAAGCAGCAGCTAGCTAGCTCCCACTTTCCTGGTCTCCCTCTCCTTATTTTATGCACCCAGAGTGATCCATCTGAACAGATTATTCATCTACTAAAACATGTAACCAATACTGCATTATTAAGATGAATAATAGAGTTGGAATGAAAGATATTTGCATTAGTGGAAAGATAAGCCTTTTTGAAGAATTTGACATTTCATAGGTTATAATTTGTATCTGATTATTTATTTAACAAACTCTTTAATTGTTGATATTATCTATGATGACACTATTGATGGTAGTAGGCATTGTTTGAAAATTAAACCAAACAGATGTTTGACTCCCTTAATAAGACCCAATCGTTTTAAACAAAGTGTATTAAGCATTGTGCAATAGGGATGTTTGTGGAGGAAATTTATTTTCTGAACCCTTTCGAGGCTGTCAATATCTTTCCTATAACATGGTGCCCAGAACTGAACACAATGTTCTCAATGTGGTCTCACCAACATCTTATACAACTGCAACATGACCTCCCAACTTCTATACTCAATACACTGACTGATGAAAGCCAAAGTGCCAATAGCCTTTTTGATCACCTTAACTGCCTGCGACTCGACCTTCAAGGAACCATGCACCTGTATTCCTAGATTCCTCTGCTTAGTAACACTACCCAGAGGCCTACCATTTACTGTGTAGGTCCTGCCCTCATTCAATGTCCCAAAATGCAACACCTCGCACTTTTCTGTTTTAAACTCCATCAACCATTCCTTAGCCCACCTGGCCAATCAATCCAGATCCTGCTGCAATCTTTCACAACCATCTTCACTATCTGCAATACCACTAACTTATGTATCATCAGCAAACTTGCTAATCTTGCCCTGTATATTCTCATCCAGATCATCGATGTAGATGACAAAGAGTAATGGGCCCAGCACCGAACCCTGATGCACACCACTAGTCACAGGCCTCCAGTCCGAGAAGCAACCTTCCACCATCACCCTCTGCATTCTTCCATGGAGTCAATTTACTATCCATTCAGCTATCTCTCCTTGGATTCCATGCGAGCTAACCTTCCAGAGCAGCCTACCATGCAGAACCTTTTCGAATGCCTTACTGAAGTCCATGTACACAACATCTACAGCTCTGCCCTCGTCAATCTTTTTGATCACGTCTTCAAAAAAATCAATCAGATTTGTGAGACACGACCTCCCATGTGCAAAACCATGCTCACTGTCCCTAAGAGGGAGTTAGATGTGGCCCTTGTGGCTAAGGGGATCAGAGGGTATGGAGAGAAGGCAGGTACGCGATACTGAGTTGGATGATCAGCCATGATCATATTGAATGACGGTGCAGGCTCGAAGGGCCGAATGGCCTACTCCTGCACCTAATTTCTATGTTTCTATGTAATCAGCCCTTGCCCATCCAAATGCCTGTACAACCTATCCCTCAGAATACTCTCCAGTAACTTACCAACTACAGATGTTAAGCTCACCAGCCTATAGTTTCCAGCATTTTCCCTGCAGCCGTTCTTGAAAAGAGGCACAACATTTGCCACCCTCCAGTCTTCCTGCACCTCTCCTGTATTTAAGGTAATCGATGGTTGGCATGGACTTAGTGGCCCAAAGGGTCTGCTTTCATGCTGTATTTCTAAACTAAACAAATGGAATCCTACAGAATGCTTTCCCCATTACAGTCATACCTCCAGTTAGAAATTAGAAATTTCGTTCAGACCGTAAGGTCTGAATGACAATAAAGGGATTCAATTCAATTCAATTCAATTCAACTGCAACTACAATTCATCGATTATCTGTAAGTCATAATTCATAAGTCAGGTGTAATTCTTCCATTTAGAAGTGTCATGGAAAATCTTCTTATGGACAATCATAAAACTAGCTTCTTTATTCATTACATTATTATTGTGTTATGATAATGATGATATTTTGGCGGATGAGACGAGAGTCGATTTTCCAAACTAGTTTTATTGACAAAACACTGAAATCAACGAAGAGACTCAACGCAGCCAATACACAGATCTAGCCACAACGGTGGTCCAGAACGATTGAAGGGTCATCGCCTCGAAAGCGCGCGATACGCAACCCCTCCCCAGAGTCACATGTCCAAGGCACCCGACCGCAGGGTTCGATTACCTGCGGGCACCAGCAGGTGCCGCTACAATATTACATTTAATCTATTATTTCTCAGCTCTGAATTGTTGTGCATAGAATTGCATTGAACAATCCTATACCAAATCATGGGCTTGTTGAAATCAGAAGAGTGCATCATGTTGACTGAATGAGTTTGTATTCCATCATTGAACATTGGATAAGTCCGAGGCTCTTTGCCAAATGTGTAAGACAAAGACTTACCAACACATGGTGCAGCCTTTCCTGGATGAAGCAGTGGGGCCTGGTCTTGCTGGAACTCCCCGGAATATCAGCCAAATGTGGACTAGCTGAGAGTGGCATGGATGGGTTGGCATGGATGGATTGGGCTGAAGAGCCTGTTTTCATGCTCTGTGGCTCTAAAACTCTTTGGCTGTTAATCTGGGAAGTTGTTATTCATAGGCCAGGCCAAACGATCATGTTAGTCCAGTACCAACCTTTTCAATGGAATTTCTAGGTGCTGCTGATTAGGACAAATAAATGTGTGTAAATATCAGCAACATTTAAGAATGCTTAAAATCTTTGACAAATTTGACACTCTGTTTGCCTTCTTTTGTAGCCTGTCATGAGGACCCAACACAATTGTGATCTTATCACCTTTGAGATCGTGTTACTCTGCAGTGAAAGAATGAGATCGGCCCTCTGCATCTGTGTCAGATGAGTGTGGACTTGTTGTGGCACTGACTGGTGATCTGTGCCCAGCACAATCCACACCATCTAAACGCCATCTTAAATGGAGCAGCGGTATCGTTGCTGCCTTGCAGCGCCAGAGACCCGGGTTCGATCGTAGCCTCTGGTGGTTGTCTGTACGGAGTTTGTACGTTCTCCCCATGCCCACGCGGGTTTTCTCTTGGAACTTCGGTTTCCTCCCACACCCCAAAGATGTACAGGTTTGTAGGTTAATTGGCTTGGTATAAATGTAAAAATTGTCCCTAGAGTAGGATAGTATGTTAATGTGTGGGGATCGCCGGTCAGTGTAGACTCGGTGGGCCGAAGGGCCTGTTTCCGCGCTGTATCTTTAAATGATAGCTCATTTCCTTTCCATTCAAATTATGAAATCAAGCAAGATTGATGAAAAATGTGAATTTAAATTTCAAAGCCAGAGTTCAAGTGAAGGTTGATTAGTACAGAACCAACATGTAATGGATTACCATCATGCTGTATTATATGTTTTACAGGCTATCGTTTATTTCTGCTCAGTATAATATTATTTTACTTTCAAGTGCACTGCTATACATAATAACCTGGTTTTCTAGATATATGTCTGCGCTGCATTATATGCCACTTGCATTGAATTTACAGTCGCTAAAGTAGTTTAATGAATAAAGACATCCATGCATTTCCTCCTTCTTCGAAGGGAAGAGCTACTTAAAAAGCTGTGGTCATTCATTATCCAGACTCCAACATTCTCAAGCAAGGGTAAGGCCACACGCAAACTAGAAAAAAGCACCTTGTATTCCAGTTGGGTACTTACAACCCAGTGATCGGAACATTGAATTGTCCAATTTTTGGTAACCTCCAAAACCATTCCCCCTCCCCCCCCCCACCCCCTTTCTCCCCTTCCCCTACCCTGTGCCCCACCTGGACTCCCATCTATATCTCGCCCTTCCCTCCCAACCTATCTTTCTTCCTCTGGCTTCACAAATCACAGCTCTTCAATCTGTACCCCCACCCACCTATCTGCCATGCTTTTTCCTGTCCCTCCTCTCTTTCAACTCCCCCCTCCCCCCACCTCTATAATCATCTGAAGAAGGGTCCTGACCCAAAATATCACTATCCACGTTCTCCATCATGAATTGCTCCAGCACTTTGTGTCAGTTTTTGTAAACCAGCAGAAGACTTAAAGACATAGGAACAGATTTAGGGCTTTCGGCCCATCGAGTCTGCTCCGCCATTCGATCATGGCTGATCTATTTTTCCCTCTCAACCCGATTCCCCAGCCTTCTATCCGTAACCTTTGATACTCTTTGATGGAACAAGCATCTGCAATTCCTTGTTTCTCCAAACTCATGTATTTGTTGCATTCTGAACTCACTTTGGTTTTGTTGTTGTGGTACGACCGCATATGAAAAGCCAATGTTGAAACAATCCAACAATACTAAGATTCAGTGTTCATTAGATGTCATTCCGAAGGGATAAATATGAAGCTTGAACCTTCCAAAAATTATATATACGTCAATTTATGGTGTGTATACACTAATTTTAAAGAAGTCCCCTGTGACAATGTTGAGTTGATATTTAAAATGCAAAATTTATTGTAAGCTTTTGACCTCTCTAATAAAGGTATATAAACTACATAGAAAAATTATTTGTAACTTTACTTTCAATTTACATTGTATGCATATAGAGATAGAATATATATTAATAATTAAAATAGAGACCGATTTCGGGAGCTCTAATCACAGGAGCTTTGATTGCCCCGACTCCGGAGCTTCGATCGCCCCGACGGATGGTTCAACTGCCCCGACTGCGGGAGTGTAAAGAGGGAAGAAGATTAGACTTTATTGCCTTCCATCACAGTGAGGAATGTGGGGAATCCACTGTGGTGGATGTTTATGTTAACTTGTATTTAGTTGTGTGTCTTGGTGCTTTTTATTTACTATGGCTGAATGGTAATACGAATATCACTGTACCTTAATTGGTACACATGACAATAAAAGACCTTTGAAACCTTTGAAATCCAAGAACATTTAAAGGATGGCGGGATTTGCTCAGATGTTACCTGCAACATAGCATTTCAATCATGAGCAAAGATTCTGTGTGGGAAGGAACTGCAGATGCTGGGTTAAACCGAAGAGAGACACAACAAGCTGGAGTACCTCAGTGGGACAGGCAGCATCTTTGGAGAGAAGGAATGGGTGACGTTTCGGGTTGACACCCTTCTTCAGACTAGTTAGGGAAAAGGGAAACAAGAGATATAGATGATGGTGTGGAGAGATAAAGAACAATGAATGAAAGATATGCAAAAAATAAACGATGATAAAGGAAACAGGCCATTGGTGGTTGTTTGTTGAACGATGATAAATGAAACTGAAAGGGTAGAAACGAGGAACTACAGATGCTGGTTTACAAAAGATGACACAGAGTTCTGGAGTATGTTAGAGGGTCAGGCAGCATCTCAGGAGAACATGGATAGGCACTGTCTGGGTAGGGACCCCTCTTCAGACTGATTGTGGGGATAATGGGGGGGGGGGGGTGGGTGGGAAGAATGCTGGAAGAAAGGAGGGACAGGACAAAGCCTGGCAGGTGATAGGCTGACACAGGTAAGGAGGGTTAAACCCAACTATTTGCTGAGTTACTCCAGCACTCTGACTTTTGAAGAGGCTTGTTCCGCTTACACTGGAGCAGAGCAGGTTATGAGGGAACATGATTGAAATATATAACATTACAAGGGGTATGGATAGGGTAGACTGCAGGAAATGTATCCCCACATTAAAGATGAATAAAACTAGAGGATATAGTAAGGGGTAAGAGATTTGGAGATGATCTGAAAGGGACCTTTTCTCACTCAAAGAGTGGTGAGTACCCGGTACTTGGAATGCTTTGCCTAAAAGTAATGGAAGCAGAGTCACTGGGAGCATTATAGAAGAAGCTTAAATTCCCTTGACAGAGACCGTAATAGGAAAAAAGTTGGAAGATTTAATTAATGCAGATGGGTGCCCATTGTTCGGTGTCAGTACTAGTAAAGGAAGAATCGAACACCACAAAGTGTCCTGATATTTGTAAATGTTTCTAGTGCAGGGCAAGTGAATGATGAGGCTTGTCCGGTGTAGGTGGCTGAGTTTAACAAGGGCATCATTGCTGGGGATGTTGACACTGACACTGGTTCACTTGCCCTTCCACTGAATTTGATAGATTTTGCTGTGGGATCTTTTCTCATTCCTGCTGCTCCAGGTCTGAGAAACATGTACAAGAGCAGAGAGGAACACACCACAATGTACAGGGGAATGTTACTACAAATGAGCAAGTGGCGAAATTGATGGAAAAAGACAGGCGAAGAAAATGCTCTCAAGGAAGGACTGGTTTAGTTTAGTTTAGTTTGGAGATACAGCGCGGAAACAGGCCCTTCGGTCCAGCCGACCAGCGATCCCCGCACACTAATGTTATCCTACACACACTAGGGGCAATTTAAATTTATACCAAGCCAATTAGCCTGTAAACATGTACGTCTTTGGAGTGTGGGAGGAAACCGGAGCACCCTGGAAAAAACCCATGTATGTCACCAGAGATCGTACAAACTCCGTACAGACAGCACCCGTAGTCAGGATTAAACCCGGGTGTCTGGCACTCTAAGGTGGCAACTCTACCGCTGCGCCACCATGCCGCTACTGTTGAAGATCTGTATTCACTAGAGGCACGGGCTTTGTGCATGGAAAACACATAGATCTTCCAGGGCTACAGCCGGGCATGCCAAGCAAGAGACTGATAGGGAGGACTCAGTTAGCATCAGTATTTTATGTAAGCAGACAAATACCTCAAGCCTTCTATGTCTGTTCCTGTGGGATGAAGGAGAAGTAGGTGAAGATGATGTCGGTGAATATATGCCTGAAGAAGGGTCTCGATCGAAACGTTACCCATTCCTTCTCTCCAGAGATGCTGCCTGTCCCGCTGAGTCACTCCAGCATTTTGCACCTATCTTAGGTGAAGATTATTATGGAATTTGTGTGACCCTCATGAAGCAGCACTCAGCAGCACAGTGTGAGATCAATCAGGGCCAAAGTGAGAATACACTTGAGAATGTAGGAGGGCTGAGATCTCAGTGAGGACAGAGAATGCAGTTTGACTGCTGGCCCTTTAAATAGCATCACTTTAGGGAAATGGGGTCAGTGAAACATAGAAACATAGATAGAAATTAGGTGCAGGAGTAGGCCATTCGGCCCTTCGAGCCTGCACCGCCATTCAATATGATCATGGCTGATCATCCAACTCAGTATCCCGTACCTGCCTTCTCTCCATACCCTCTGATCCCCTTAGCCACAAGGGCCACATCTAACTCCCTCTTAAATATAGCCAATGAACTGGCCTCGACTACCCTCTGTGGCAGAGAGTTCCAGAGATTCACCACTCTCTGTGTGAAAAAAGTTCTTCTCATCTCGGTTTTAAAGGATTTCCCCCTTATCCTTAAGCTGTGACCCCTTGTCCTGGACTTCCCCAACATCGGGAGCAATCTTCCTGCATCTAGCCTGTCCAACCCCTTAAGAATTTTGTAAGTTTCTATAAGATCCCCTCTCAATCTCCTAAATTCTAGAGAGTATAAACCAAGTCTATCCAGTCCTTTCTTCATAAGACAGTCCTGACATCCCAGGAATCAGTCTGGTGAACCTTCTCTGCACTCCCTCTATGGCAATAATGTCCTTCCTCAGATTTGGAGACCAAAACTGTACGCAATACTCCAGGTGTGGTCTCACCAAGACCCTGTACAACTGCAGTAGAACCTCCCTGCTCCTATACTCAAATCCTTTTGCTATGAAAGCTAACATACCATTCGCTTTCTTCACTGCCTGCTGCACCTGCATGCCCACTTTCAATGATTGGTGTACCATGACACCCAGGTCTCGCTGCATCTCCCCTTTTCCTAGTCGGCCACCATTTAGATAATAGTCTGCTTTCCTGTTTTTGCCACCAAAATGGATAACCTCACATTTATCCACATTATACTGCATCTGCCAAACATTTGCCCACTCACCCAGCCTATCCAAGTCACCTTGCAGTCTCCTAGCATCCTCCTCACAGCTAACACTGCCCCCCAGCTTAGTGTCATCCGCTAACTTGGAGATATTGCCTTCAATTCCCTCATCCAGATCATTAATATATATTGTAAATAGCTGGGGTCCCAGCACTGAGCCTTGCGGTACCCCACTAGTCACTGCCTGCCATTGTGAAAAGGACCCGTTTACACCTACTCTTTGCTTCCTGTTTGCCAGCCAGTTCTCTATCCACATCAATACTGAACCCCCAATGCCGTGTGCTTTAAGTTTGTAAACTAATCTCTTATGTGGGACCTTGTCGAAAGCCTTCTGGAAGTCCAGATACACCACATCCACTGGTTCTCCCCTATCCACGCTACTAGTTACATCCTCGAAAAATTCTATAAGATTCGTCAGACATGATTTACCTTTTGTAAATCCATGCTGACTTTGTCCAATGATTTCACCACTTTCCAAATGTGCTGCTATCCCATCTTTAATAACTGACTCTAGCAGTTTCCCCACTACCGATGTTAGACTAACTGGTCTGTAATTCCCCGTTTTCTCTCTCCCTCCCTTCTTAAAAAGTGGGGTTACGTTTGCTACCCGCCAATCCTCAGGAACTACTCCAGAATCTAAAGAGTTTTGAAAGATTATTACTAATGCATCCACTATTTCTGTAGCTACTTCCTTAAGTACTCTGGGATGCAGCCTATCTGGCCCTGGGGATTTATCGGCCTTTAATCCATTTCATTTACCCAACACCACTTCCCGGCTAACCTGGATTTCACTCAATTCCTCCAACTCCTTTGACCCCTGCTATTTCCGGCAGATTATTTATGTCTTCCTTAGTGAGACGGAACCAAAGTAGTTATTCAATTGGTCCGCCATATCCTTGTTCCCCATGATCAACTCACCTGTTTCTGACTGCAAGGGACCTACATTTGTTTTAACTAATCTCTTTCTTTTCACATATCTATAAAAACTTTTGCAGTCAGTTTTTATGTTCCCTGCCAGTTTTCGTTCATACTCTATTTTTCCTTTCCTAATTAAGCCCTTTGTCCTCCTCTGCTGGTCTCTGAATTTCTCCCAGTCCGGTATGCTGCTTTTTCTGGCTAATTTGTACGCATCATCCTTCGCTTTGATACTATCCCTGATTTCCCTTGTTATCCACGGATGCACTACCTTCCCTGATTTATTCTTTTGCCAAACTGGGATGAACAATTTTTGTAATTCATCCATGCAGTCTTTAAATGTCTTCCATTGCATATCCACCATCAACCCTTTTAGAATTAATTGCCAGTCAATCTTGGCCAATTCACGTCTCATACCCTCAAAGTTACCTTTCTTTAAGTTCAGAACCATTGTTTCTGAATTAACAATGTCACTCTCCATCCTAATCAAGAACTCAACCATATTATGGTCACTCTTGCCCAAGGGGGCACGTACAACAAGACTGCTAACTAACCCTTCCTCATTACTCAATACCCAGTCTAAAATAGCCTGCTCTCTCGTTGGTTCCTCTACATGTTGATTTAGATAACTATCCCGCATACATTCCAAAAAATCCTCTTCCTCAGCACCCCTGCCAATTTGATTCACCCAATCTATATGTAGATTGAAGTCACCCATTATAACAGTTTTGCCTTTGTCGCACGCATTTCTAATTTCCTGTTTGATACCATCTCCAACTTCACTACTACTGTTAGGTGGCCTGTACACAACACCCACCAGCGTTTTCTGCCCCTTAGTGTTTCGCAGCTCTACCCATACCGATTCCACATCCTGCAAACTAATGTCCTTCCTTTCCATTGCGTTAATCTCCTCTCTAATCAGCAACGCTACCCCACCTCCTTTTCCTTTCTCTCTATCCCTCCTGAATATTGAATATCCCTGGATGTTCAGCTCCCAGCCTTGGTCACCCTGGAGCCATGTCTCCGTGATCCCAACTATATCATAGTCATTAATAGCTATCTGCACATTCAACTCATCCACCTTATTACGAATGCTCCTTGCATTGAGACACAAAGCCTTCAGGCTTGTTTTTACAACACTCTTACCCCTTATACAATTATGTTGAAAAGTGGCCCTTTTTGATTTTTGCCCTGGATTTTCCGGCCTGCCACTTTTACTTTTCACCTTGCGACCTATTGCTTCTACCCTCATTTTACACCCCTCTGTCTCTACGCTCACACATTTAAGAAACCCTTTCCCTTTAACTCCATCCTCCACTAGCCCATTCGACACCCCACCCCCCTTATTCAGCTGGCTATTCAATGGTTAAGAAAGAACTGTAACCTTTCAGACTAGCAAGGATCAATCGTACACGTGGCACTACTATTGATATCACATACACTGGAGAAATAGCGCTCGAGAGAAATAAACCTGGAAAAGACATTTCCCAAAGGGCACTAATGCAACCCAAAATGCATTCAAACATTCTGTACTCCATGAATTGGCCTTTCAACTGCCTTTAGTTTTGGAATTGTATGAACAAATTTCGATGCTCAAGTAGTGATTAAAACACAATCCTGATAATTACCAGAAAGTGAAAACCCAGAAGAGAAAACACCGAACACACAGCAGATCGGTCAACATCTAACAACAAAGGGAAATAACTCAATGGCCTGACACCTCTGTTTTTAGATTAATATGAACATTGTGTGGGCATTATTCTGACACAAACCCAGTGTATTGAGCCTCTTACTGTTTAATACCATTGGATTGAATTATTGATCTGAGGATAACATTCTGATACGAAGCATAAAATGTTTCCCAATTAGTTGGCTTAAAATGCTGAGCACAGTGAATATAATCAATACACTATCACATTTCACCAAGGGACCACAAAATAGTTAGACATATAACTACTTTGTGTGCAGTCAGTGAAATTGTTAATTGTTTTCTGTTGTTTTGTTTAGATTAAATCAGTCAATGAATAATTAAAAGGAGTATAGTATCAAAACGTGGGACTATTTACTAAGTAATTGATAAAAGCATAAACCAGATTCAGGTTAAAGTTATATTTTAAGATAATGGAAGAGTAAAATGTTTTGTGCAGGAAGGAACTGCAGATGCTGGTTTAAACCGAAGATACAGCGCATTCAGAATGTATTCAGACCCCTTCATTTTTTCCACATTTTGTTACGTTACAGCCTTATTCTAAAATTGATTAAATTCTTTTTTTTATCATCAACCTACACACAATAGCCCATAATAAAAAAGTGAAAACAGGCGTTTAGAAATTTTTGCAAAGTAATTAAAAATAAATAACTGAAATTTCACATTTACATAAGTATTCAGACCCTTTACTCAGTACTTTATTGAGGCACTTTTGGAGGCGATTACAGCCTCAAGTCTTCTTGGGTATGACGCTAAAGCTTGGCACACCTGTATTTGGGTAATTTATCCCATTCTTCTCTGCAGATCCTCTCAAGCTCCGTCAGGTTGGATGGGGAGCGTCAATGCACAGCTATTTTCAGGTCCCTCTGTAAATTGCTTGTTCTAAGCTTCCCCCCAGTCTAGTTTCAGTCAAAAATCACTGAGTCAAGCACTTGCGCATCTAAACTTTATTTTGACCAAACACAATTACAGTTCCCACCACCATACCTAACCACCGCGGGTTCGATCCTCATATCTACCTGATCAATCCCTCTAGGCCTCGCTCAGGGACACTCCGGAAGGTCACGCAGTCCTAAGCGCTCTCCCAGAAGACCGACACAGGACCTCGTAGTAGTGGGCTTTTATAGGTCCCCAGGCATCGAGTGGTCTCATTACAATCCAATTACAGATATCGATTAACCCCATAAATGACAGACATTTCCCTAACCCAATAATACAGTGGCTAATACATTGTATTCAAACAGTGTTTCTCAGAGGAAACGAACATCACAACATGTGCCCTGAAATGCAAGAAAACTAGACAAGGCTCAATAATTAATCCAATCAACATTCAGCTTTGCAACATTATTTACAGTGTGTGTGTCTGGTTTGCATTCATTCAATCCATTCTTTGTATTTTGCACCTAATTTTCAGGGTCTTCAGATTTTCCCATCCTCTTCCTGCAGCTCTGATCTAGGTTCTAGACAAACTGGCACCATTCTGCAGCTTGTCCCATTTCTACAGAGGGCACTTTTAAATTGACCAAATGACCTAGCAGCCCAGATGCCTTTACATTTTAGTGTCCTAGCCTCTCCAATTTGGTAAGGATTAACACCTCCAGAGATGTTCGATTGTGGGCCACTCAAGGACATTCACAGACTTGTGACAAAGCCACTCCTGCATTGTTTTGGCTGTGTGCTTAGGGTTGTTGTCCTGTTGGAAGGTAAACCTCCACACCAGTCTGAGGTCCAGAACGTTCTGGAGCAGGTTATCATCAAGGATCTCTCTGTACTTTGCTCCGGTCATGTTTCCCTCAATCCTGACTAGACTCCCAGTTCCTGCCATTGAAAAACATCCCCACTGCATGATGCTGCCACCACCATGCTTCACCGTAGGTATGGCATTGGCCAGGTGATGAGCGGTGCCTGGTTTCCTCCAGACGTGACCCTTGGCATTCAGGCCAAAGATTTCAATCTTGGTTTCATCAGACCAGAGCACCAGAGAAATCAAACCTTTTGGCAAACTCCAAGTGGGCTGTCATGTGCCTTTTACTAAGGAGTGGCTTCCATCCAGCCACTCTACCATAAAGGCCTGATTGATGCCGCAGATGTAATTATCCTTCCGGAAGGTTCTCCCATCCCCACCGAGGAACTCTGGAACTCTGTCAGAGTGACCATTGGGTTCTTGGTTACCTCCCTGACCAAGGCCCTTCTCCCCGATTGCTCAGTTTGGTCGGGTGGCCAGCTCTATGAAGAGTCTTGGTAGTTCCAAAGTTCTTTCATTTAAGAACGACGGAGGCCACTGTGCTCTTCGGGACCTGCAATGCTGCAGAAATTGTTTTATACCCTTCCCTAGATCTGTGTCTCGACACAATCCTGTCTCGGAAGTCTACGGACAATTCCTTCTGCTGTGTCGTGCGCTGTCAACTGTGGGACCTTATATAGACAGGTGTGTGCCTTTCCAAATCATGGGCAATCAATGTAATTTACCACAGGTGGACTCCAATCAAGTTGTAGAAACATCTCAAGGATAATCAATGGAAACAGGATGAACCGAAGCTCAATTTTGAGAGTCATAGCAAAGGGTCTGAATACAATGGTGTGATATTTCAGTTATTTATTTTTAATTACTTTGCAAAAATTTCTGAACACCTGTTATCACTTCTTCATTCAGGGGTATTGTGTGTAGATTGATGATAAAAAAAATGAATGTAATCAATTTTAAAATAAGGCTGTAACATAACAAAATGTGGAAAAAGTGAAGGGGTCTGAATACTCTGAATGCATAGTAGACACAAAATGCTGGAGTAACTCAGCGGGACAGGCAGCAACTGGAGAGAAGGAATACAATACAATACAATACCGTTTATTGTCATTTGAACCTCAAATAAAGTTCAAATGAAATTTGGTTTCTCCAGCCACACAACAAGAAAAGAACCAATACAATACAATACAATACAATACCATTTATTTGTCATTTGAACTTCACATGAAGTTCAAACAAAATTTGGTTTCTGCAGTCATACAACAAGAAAAGAACCAAGACACACAACCAACACAATTTACACAAACATCCATCACAGTGAATCTCCTCCTCACTGTGATGGAAGGCAAAGTCTTGTCTCTCCCCTGCACTCCATTCTTCTCCCGATGTCAAAGCCAAAGTCAAAGCCCCTGGCGGGCGCTAGCAAGTCCCGCGGCCATTTAAAGCCGCGCCGGGCGATGTAAGGCCCTGCTCCGGGTCTTGATGTTGAAGCCCCGGCGGGCGCTAGCAAGTCCCGCGTCCATTTAAAGCTGCGCCAGGCGATGTAAGACCCCACTCCAGGTCACTTTCAACCCCGCAATTCGGGCGGGAGAAGTTGCCGTTGCTGGTGCGCCGTAAAGCAGTCTCCCACCGGGGACCTGCGAGCTCCCGGTGTCATCATCCACCGGAGTCGGGTCGCCGCCACGCGCCACCACAGCTCTCCATGCTCCGAAGCCGGCCAGCTCCACAATGGTAGGTCCGCAGCACCGCCGGCTCCGTGATTTGAGCACCCAGGTCGTTCCGGTTGGAGTCCGCTCCACGGTGCTATGCCCCAACGACAACGGAGACCCGACAGGACAAAGGTCGGGTCCCCGTACAGAGAAGAGATTTAAAAGTTTCCCCCACCCACCCCCCCACCCCCCACATATACACAGTTACAAACCCACTACAAACTATACCCTCAACGGGACAAAAAAATAAAAAAAGACAGACGGTCTGCAGAGGCCGCTGCAACGTCAGTCGTGCCGCCCACCAAGACACACACCAACACAATTTACACAAACATCTATCACAGTGAATCTCCTCCTCACTGTGATGGAAGGCAAAGTCTTGTCTCTCCCCTGCTCTCCATTCTTCTCCCGATGTCAAAGCCCCCGGCGGGCGATGGTAAGTCTTGCAGCTGTTAAGGCTGCGCCAGGCGAAGTAATGCCCTGCCCGGGTCTTGATGTTGGAGCCCCCCGCGGCCGTTGAAGCCGCACCATGCGATGTAAGGTCCTGCTCCGGGTCGCCTTCAACACCGCAACTCAGGCGGGAGAAGTTGCCATTGCGGGAGCTCCGAAAAGCTGTCTCTCACCAGGGACCCGCGAGCTCCCGATGTCACCGTCCACCGGACCTCCTCCTGGAGCCTCCGAAGCTCGGAAGTCGGGTCACAGCCGCGTGCCACCACAGCTCTCCACGCTCTGAAGCCGGCCAGCCCCACGATGGTAAGTCCGCAGGCTCCGCGACTGGAGAATGGGTGATGTTTCGGGTCAAGACCCTTCTTCAGAGACATTGTTTTGATGTTTATAAGTTAAAAAATACACAAGTAATTATCAAATTTGGATATGTGAGAATAGGTATGAATGACACCGCATGACAGGAGTGCATATCATGAATGAAAATACAAATACGTTCATGCTGCATTATGTTGGTGTCTATAAATAAAGGAGAGATTTGCCTTGTACACGGTCTGAAGGTTTGCCGCAATGTGGGGCTCAGAGGATTCAGTTTGATGTGAAGACATGGAGAGTTACATTATTAAAATCTGAAAACTGAGCGAAAGAAATTAAGAGAAAGAATAGAACATAGGAGATCCACAGATATGTTGAAGTGTTTGTGAAATTTTACCGTTGAGCAAGCAAAAATGAGTAAATTAATTGGCATTCATTTTTAATGGGAATTGTTGTTCTGGATCCAGTCCATTGTCTTTATTCAAAGTCTTATGGACTTGCACATTTGCTGCATGCATTGGGCTAAGCATTGTCAGATCGGTTTCCAAGAGGTGCCCTACAAGACGGACCAGGTCCCATACTGCATGCAGCATATCCTGAAAGCTGACACCAGGACATTATCTCCCAGACTGTTTCTGATCCCATCACCTCTGGTGATCTCCCCTCCAGAGTCTCCAATCTTATCATTCCCTGGTCCCGCACTGCCCGCTTCCATCTCCTTCCCAAAATCTACAAGAAGGACTGCCCAGACAAACCCATTATGCCGGCCTGCTCCTGCCAATAAAACTCATCTCCAAATACCTTGATTACATCCTACAGCTCTTACATCCTACAGTTCAGTCCCTTTCGACCTACATCCGAGACACCTCACATGGCCTTCAACTCTTCAATGACTTTCAATGACTTTCAATTACCAGCCCCCATTGCTTCATCTTTACCACGGATGTCCAGTCCCTTTACACCTCCATCCCCAATCAGAAAGATCCAAAGGCCCTCTAGTTCTTTCTTAAACAGAGACCCAATTATCTACTGACTCGTTCCTCCGCCTGCCTTGTCCTCACCCTCAGCAACCTCTCTTTTGACTCCTCTCACTTTTTCCAAGTTAGACATAGCTTTGGTCACTAGCACAGCTGAGCAAACCTTCCTTTTTGTTGGTTACATCTAACAGTCTTCGTTCCAAATATACACTAGACCGCCCCACAACTTTTTCTCTGTTACAGCGATGACTACATCAGGGCTGCCTACTACATCCATACAGAACTCAATGATTTCATTAACTTTACCCCTAACTTCCACCCTGGAGCCTATCCCCTACTCTCAATTTCCCTCTCTGCCACATCGGCTCCCAAGATGAGACTTCCCTTCTAAGACATCCGAGATGTCCTGTTTCTTTAGTAAACGTGATTTCCACCCTGCTGTCATAGATGGATCCTTCACCTGCATCTACTCTGTCCCTTACCTCTCCTCCAGAATGGAAAAAGGATAGAGTTCCACTGGTCCTCACCTTTCACCACATCACTATCCGCATTCAACACATCATTCTCCAACATTTCCGTCACCTCCAACGTGATCCCACACCCATCACAGCTTCCTATCCCCATCCTTTTCCACCTTTCACAGAGGTATCTCCTGATGCATCTCCTTGGTTCACTCATCCCTTCCCTTCCCACCCAAACCATCCGCTCCCAGGTACTTGGTGAACCAAGGAGATGCATAGAGAGTGGTCTCTGCGGAAGGTGGAAAGGGACCGGGATGGGAACATGTGATGGATGTGGGATCACGTTGGAGGTGATGGAAATGTTGGAGGACGAGGGTGGCACGGTGGCGCAGCGGTAGAGTTGCTGCCTTACAGCGCTTACAGCGCCGGAGTTCCGGGTTCGATTCCGACTACGGGTGCTGTCTGTACAGAGTTTGTACGTTCTCCCCACGACCTGCGTGAGTTTTCTCCGAGATCTTTGGTTTCCTCCCACACTCCAAAGGCATACAGGTATGTAGGTTAATTGGCTTGTTATAAGTGTAAATTGTCCATAGTGTGTGTAGGATAGTGTTAATTCCACGCTGAATCACTTTAAAAAACCCTAAAACTTTCCCCTGCAACCACAGGTGATATAACACACCCCTATACCTATCCCTGTAACACTTGGCCCTATAGGACAGCACGGTGGTGCAGCAGTCGGGTAGAAACGAGGACCCTGGTTCAATCCTGACTATGGCTGCTGTTTGTTTGGTGTTTATATTATTTCCCTGTAACTGCTTCGATTTTCTCTGGGTGCACCGGTTTCTTCCAACAATCCAAAGACGCACAGGTTTATAGGTTAATTGGCTTCTGTAATTGTAAATTGTCCCTAGTGATCACTGGTCGGTGTGGACTCAGTGGGCTGAAGGACCAATGCCAACTGTCAAAAGCTGCAAAAAGGCTTTATTTTAACAGCCTGTACCTGTCTGCAAAACTCAGAGATAATTAAAAACTATTCAAGTGAATTTAATGTTTTAAGTAATAATAAAAAAAGAATTACAAGCATTAAAAAGACTAACTAATGGATACAAACCTTAGAATCAAATAACGTAGGTAAGATTGGTACCTGGATTGCCTTTTTCCACAGGATTGGAATTGGGATTGATGTTCCTATAATTACCCTGTGCAAAGCTGAAGTGAGTGAGCAATGTAGATCTACAGCTTTCCTCAACGATTCCGTGTCCATTACAGGGCTCAGTGGTAAATCTGGAGCTGTTTAGATCAGCGAGCATCTTGAACTTCCATATTTAACCATGTGGATAGATATCCAAAACTTTGTCAAGTGGAAAGGGCAAATGGGCAGTAGTCCCAAATGAGCTATCGACTATCAAGCAGGGTGCGTTATATGACAAGTTTGGTTTCATGAATAAAAAATATCAATTTAATTTTGCAACCCATGCTCTGAATTAGTAAAGATTTGTCCAATTGGGCATTTTAACAAATTATTATCATCATTATTCAATGATAGCAGAAAGAAGCAATGCATTGGAACCATTATGCTGTTAGAGGAAATGCCAGAATTTAAAAACTAAAACTGCAATTGTATGGAGAGAAACAGAATTAAAGTCTTAGGACAATGACCTTACACTAGTTTAGGAAGGAACTGCAGTTGCTGGTTTTAAGTCTGAAGAAGGGTTTCGACCTGAAACGTCACCTATTCCTTCTCTCCAGAAATACTGCCTGTCCCGCTGAGTTACTCCAGCCATTTGTGTCTATCTTTGACCTTCCACCAGTACCAGAAAAGTAAGAAATAAGTGTCCCATGACAGACATTCCCTTTGTCTCTCCACTCATCTCCACTCTCTGCAATTTGTGACATTCCTGTTTTCTGACTTTTCCAGTTCTGATGACTTGATACCTTGTCTCATTCTCGCTCTGCAAATTCTGTCTGACCTACTGTACATTTCCACCATTTTCTACCCTTGTTGCTGTCTTTGAAACTGAAAAATGTTAGCTACCAGTTTCCAATCATTTGCTAAAGTACTTTCGCATGACTCTAAATCAACAGTGTGCTTTGTAAGTGCCATGAAAATGACTTACAATTGGATTAGCATGTATGACCAGCAAGGCAAAGAATTCACCCTAAAATAATTTCCAAAGTCATTTATTTCTGGCATTATGCCACCAATAACATAATTGGTCAAATATTTGATTTTCGTTGCTGTTTTTAACAATACTTATTGAAGACGCTTCTGAAAGACGACTTCATGCTTTAGAAGTGAACGGCATATTCAGTGCAAGGCAACAACTAATGCAGCAGAACAGTTGCTCATTTTTCTTTACAGACTTTGCTTGGTGACAAAAATGCCAGCTTGACTGCAAATCACTATAATTAATTAAGGTTAGAATTTTATGGGAGAGTGCTTTGCTGGATTTTCCTTTCTTAAAAGGCATGGAAGTGAGTTGTGTGGCTCACTTTAATTATGAAAAGAAATACTTTCGCAAGCCTTTTCATTAAGATCATTTTAATCATTAAGATGGGCTTTTCAACATGTTCACATCTTAACAATTGAAAGTGCATTTATTCTGAATGATCAATTCTATTTTGAAATTAACATTTGACCAATTTAAACTGATTTGATCAAGTTTGGCCATTTAGAATGTACAGCGGAATTAAACTAGCTTGGCGGAGGGCAGAGCCTAAAACAGAGAGGCAGATAAATAGATTCATGCCTGGAATATATTGATAAATAGGTAGATGCACAGCGTCTCTTGCCCAGAGTAGATGAATCGAGGTCCAGAGGACATAGGTTTAAGGTGAAGGTGAAAAGATTTAACAGGAATCTGAGGGATAACTATTTCACACAATCGGTGGTGGGTGTATTGAACGAGCTGTCAGAGGAGATATTAGAAGCAGGCACTATCCCAACCTTTAAGAAAGAGTTTGACAGGTAAATGGATAGGACAGGTTTGGAGGGTTATGGACCAAGCGCAGGCAGGTGGGACTAGAGTAGATGGGACTTGTTGGCCAGTGTGGTCAAGTTTGGCTGAAGGGCCTGTTTCCACGCTGTATCATTCTATGACTCTATGATGCAAATATAGAAGTTAAAGAGAGCAAGGTAAGCAGACAAATTCATAGACACCCTTCGACCTGAAACATCACCCATTCCTTCTCTCCAGAGATGCTACCTGTCCCTCTGAGTTACTCCAGAATTTTGTGTCTATTTTCAGATTAAACCAGCATCTGCAGTTCCTTCCTGCACAAGCAGACAGTATAGGACAGGGAGTGAGAGAAATCTGATGAATTATTGTGCATTTACTTCAATACAACATTGCTGACAGGTAAGGTAGATGAACTGTGAGCATGGATAGACACATGGGACCAGGATATTATTGCTATTACTGAGACGTGGCTGAGGGAGGGATAGGATTGACTGCTCAATGTTCCAGAGTATAAATGCGACAGGAGAGATAGAGGTGGAGGTTAGAAAGGAGGAAGGATGACGGGGTGAGGAGGGGGGGGGGGGAAGGTTTGCATTTTTGATAAGCGAGAACATCATGACAGAGAGGATAATCATAGATTCATTCAGTGAGGCTATATGGGTGGAACTGAGAAATAAGAAGGGGTGGACACTTCAAAGAGATTGTATTATTGTCCCCTGCCCCAATGATCAGCAGGAATTAGAAGATGAATTATGCAATGAGATCAAAGATTGGTTTTAATTTTAGTTTAGTTTGGAGATAAAGCACGGAAACAGGCCCTTCAGCCCACTGAGTCTGCGATTCCCACACATTAACACTACCCTATCCTTGTTCGGACTTTGCTGGCTTTACCTTGCACTAAACATTATTCCTTTATCATGTATCTGTAAATTGTGAATGGCTCAATTGTAATCAAGTAATGTTTAATTTAGATATACAGATACAGCGCGGAAACAGGCCCTTTGGCACACCAAGTCTACACCAACCAGTGATGCCCGCACACTACCACTATCCTACACACACTAGGGACAATTTTGACATTTACACCAAGCCAATTAACCAACAAACCTGTACGTCCTTGGAGTGTGGGAAGAAACCGAAGACCTGAGAGAAAACCCACTCAGGTCAAGGGGAGAATGTCCAAACTCCGAAAAGAAAGCACCCGGGTCTCTGGCGCTTTAAGGCAGTAGTTCTACTGCTACACCACCGTGCCGCCCTAGATAGTTACAAGAATAATAGGGTTGTAATAGAGGGGTATTTTAACTTTCCATTTGACATGGTAGCACAATGAAGACTGGTCTGGAAGGTTAGATCACATACCAACCAGTGCGAGCTAACCAGTCAGATCCACAATTGGCTTGAAGGTAGGAGACAGTGGGCGGTGGTAGAGGGCTGTTTTTCGGACTGATGGCTTGTAATGAGTGATGTGCTACAGGGATCGATGCTGAGTACACTGTTTGGTGATTTTTTATGTTCACACTTTGGATGAGAATGTAAGTGGCATGATTTGTAAGTTTGCTGATGATACTAAAACTGGTAATTTAGTAGAGAGTAAAAAAGGTTATCATGAGAACAAGAGAATCTTGATCAACTGAGCCGTTGGACTGCGCAATGATAGATGGAGTTTAAATGCAAGGTTTGCATTTTGATGACAAACCAGTGGATTTGAACATGAATGGTAGAGCAGTGGGAGATGGTGTAGAACAGAGAGCCTTGGTGTGACACAGATCCATAAATGTGGTGGCACAGGTAGATAGGAAGGTGACAAAGGTGTTTGGCATGCTTGTCTTGATCGGTCAATGTATTGAGTACAGGAATTGGGACATTATGTTACAGTTGTGCAAGAAATTGGTAAGGCCATATGAATGAATTAATGTTTATTGGCCAAGTATTCACATACAAGGAATTTGCCTTGGTGCCCTGCCCGCAAGTGACACCATGACATACAGTGACAATTAGGAATGACACATAAAACATTAATAATAAAACATTATCGATTAAACATGTGAATTTAACAAAATTCCAGAGCAAAAGGAGGCTACAGATTTTTGGTTATTGAGTAGAGCTACTACTCGTGGAAAAAAAGCTGTTTTTATGTCTGGCTGTGGCAGCTTTGAAAGTCCGGAGTCGCCTTCTAGAGGGAAGTGTTTGTGGCCAGGGTGAGAGGGGTCAGAAATGATCTTACCCACTCGCATCCTGGCCCTTGCAGTGTACTGTTCGTCGATGGAGGGAAGGTTGCAGCCAATAACCTTGTCAGCTGATTTTGGGAGTACTGTGTACAGTTTGGTCATCCTGCTAAAATAAGGATAACAGAATGCTGGAAAGGGTGCAAAAAAGACTTGAGAAAAAAGAGCAATCCACACTGGTGGTCAATCCACTGAAACGCATTGCAATCAACCAGAGACCGTTCGTGCAAGGTCCAGGAATATTTGACAGTCCTGTTCTAATCTTCCACTTCGCTTTGTGCAGAGTTGAGATATTCTATCCTGTTTACCAAGTGCTGGCTAGCTTGATCGCAATTCTTGATATCCCCTGCCCTATTGGATCTGCTTTCCAAAATCTCAATTTCTCTCACAAAATAAGCTGGGGTTATCTAACTTTGGAGGGCTGCAGATTTCTGCCATCATGGGTGTAGATAAAGGGCTTAGAAAGAGTCAAGGCACAGGTCATAAGGATTGCTCAGATGCACCCCTCAAAAAGGGGGTCTGGCTCGATCGCTTGCAAGTTACCACTGAATTTAACCACCACTCCGGCATAATCTCTGCATGGGGACATGTGGCTTGATGTTCTATCCTGCACTGGAACACTGCGGGGGAGGTTGTACCATGTGAACCTGTCATTGGACACCCCCAGAACAACCTGGTCTTCATTACCTGTCCTGACCCACTAACTAGCTCACTGGAGACCTTCGTTCAATTTTAGTTTCAATTTTGGTTTGGTTTATTGTCACGTGTGCCAGTGAAAGTGAGGGGCTTTTGTTGTGTGCTGACCAACCAGCGGAGGGATAGTGCATGGTTGCAATCGAGCCATTCATAGTGTACGGATACATTCTAATGGCCATTGGACTATCTTTAATCTGACTTTATCTTGCAATATTCCCTATATCATGTAACTGTACACTATGTACGACTTGATTGTAATCATGTATAGTAATTCCGCTGACTAGTTAGCATGTCATGAAAGCTTTGCACTGTACCTCAGTACATGTGACAATGAACTAAACTCAACTAAACTATGCCAAGGAGGTAAATACATAAAGGAGGACTTTTCTGACACCACTCTCCCGACGACCTTTCTGCAGCCACTGTGGGAGCATGGCATAGGGACAGCAGAACAGGCAAAGTGCTGAGCGAAAGCATAAAGAGGATTAGAGGATAATTGTTTTGGTCATGGTTGGATGTATTTAATATGCTTATGAATGATTAATTGGTGTTGGCTTTTATGCTTTCATTTAAGCTGCATGTTCAAATAGACACTGCAATGATCAGTGACAGACGGTTGCTGAATGGGAACAACAGTGGAATGGGGATCTGGGATAAATGCACTGGGAACAGTCTGATTATTTTAGTTTAGTTTAGAGATACAGCGCCGAAACAGGCCCTCCACGCAGACCAACAATCCCCGCATATTAACACTATATAAGCCAATTAATCTACAAACCGGTACATCTTTACAGTGTGCGAGGAAACTGGAGCACCCGGAGATAACCCACGTGGTCACAGGGAGAACTTACAAATTCCATACAAACAGCATCCACGGGCAGGATCAAACCTGGGTCTCTGGCACTGTAGGCAGCAACTATACTGCTGTGCCACTGTGCATTGTATGTTAATACAGTGAGGGTTACAGATTTGTCTGCTCTCTTCCTCCCCTTCCTCATCTTCCTTTCATCTCCTTCCCCATCTGTCCCATCTCTTACTATTCCAGGAGATGCTTCTCAGATGTGGGTGAACACTGATAATAATCAGGTTGTGGAGCATACAATAGATTGCCAATGCATTTCCCGAATGATTCACGGAACAAAATATAATTTGCAGAATTCCAAAGAAGCTTCGACATGGAAAAAGTCATTCGACTCATCGAGTCCAACTTTGTGCAAAAGAAAACAGCTAATCCAACTTCCCGACCCCCTCCCATTCAAATTGATTCACTTCAAGAAACCATTTCAATGTATTGACTACATTCTGCCCCAACTTCTCCCGAGTATAACATTGCACATACCAATGACTAACGGTATAAAATGCTTCTCCTTATGTCACTCTTGTTGCCATTGCCATCATTCTATCAGCATCAATCTTAACCCTTTAACCAACAGGAACAACGAGCAGAGGAATGGGATAACCTGGCTGCTGATCTGTCAGTGCTGTGCGGTCCATTTTAGATTTCACTACAGGAGACTACGCTGGAGATCAGTTCTGGGTCAAGTCGCACACAAGTCACACACAGGTCACACACAGGTCACACACAGGTCACACACAGGTCACACACAGGTCACACACAGGTCACACACAAGTCGCACACAGGTCACACACAGGTCACACACAAGTCGCACACAGGTCACACACAAGTCGCACACAAGTCACACACAGGTCACACACAGGTCACACACAGGTCACACACAGGTCACACACAGGTCACACACAGGTCACACACAAGTCACACACAGGTCACACACAGGTCACACACAGGTCACACAGAAGTCACACACAAGTCACACACAGGTCACACACAGGTCACACACAGGTCACACACAGGTCACACACAGGTCACATCCAGACTTGCAAAATTGGACCAGGCACTTCCAAGTGTGATTCACCTGAGTGTCCCTGACCTTATCGAGCCTCAGGCACACACCAAAGAGCATCACGAGTGGTCTCACGCCCATTTCTACCCATGTCAAAATAATTGGAGAGGAAATCTTTTCACTCTAGTGTTGAACAGTGAAACTATAGTTATTTCTTTCTTTCTTGCTATTTACAGGGGCATTCTTCAGTTGTTCTTCTGCCTGTGTCGCTGCTTAGACATCTTTTAAGTCCACAAGGCGTGCAACAACTAATGGCGAGTACTGTATCTGGCACCTATCGGCTGAGATAATCATTCCTCGAGAGTCTTGGTAATTGATACTTCCGACAGCTTTTTAATGAGTAAATCTATGGATAGGAGATATGTCCATCTGGGAGGAGTCAATACTGACAGAGTCTTCGGAGGCACATATACTGTTAAACCTGCCTGGGGTGGAACAGTGGCACAGCGGTAGAGTTGCTACCTTACAGTGCCGGGGACTCGGGTTCAATCCTGACGACCGGTGTTTGTCTGTGCAGAGTTTGTATGTTCTCCCTGTGATCGCATAGGTTTTACCTGTGTGTGACTTGCTCCGGATTCTCCCACATTCCAAAGACATACAGGTTGGAGGTTAATTGGCTTCTGTGAAATTGTCCCTAGTGTGTAGAATAGAACTAGTGTACGGGGATTGCTGGTGGGCACAGACATGGTAGGCTGAAGGACCTGTTTCCATGCTGTATCTCTAAACCAAACTGAACTGAACTAATCTCTTTGATGAACGATATATTCACTTAGATTTTTCAAGGTTATCGTCACTGTGATTTGTGCCTCTCAGTGAGTAGACGTGGGGCTGTGTTTCAATACTTGAACTATTCTCTCTCTCTGTAGGTCGAGGTTGTGTTTTACTCTCAATTTCCTTGTTACAACTACTTTTTGCTGGCCACATCAGCATGCTGCTCTACCTCCCAATGTACAAGTCACAGCAGGTAGTGGAGAGGTCACCCAGTCTCTGTATTTGCAACAAAGTTATTTCACCCACTTTGCTTTCAGTGAAGAACAGACGCCTGCTGGTTGTCATTGCCTGATTCCCACAAGCGCTGACAACTATTGACTACACTCATATGTCCAGACAGCTCCTGTAAAACATCCCAGACATCTTTAAGAAGAGGGACATTACCACTCCTTAAATGCACAAGAAGAATTTCTTCACGGCAAGCGCTTCACCCGATGGGAGTCAGCGCTGACACACATTTCCAGCATGATGTGCACTGAGGCACAAAGGCCGTCTTCTTCTTTCTTGACTGCTCGCTCCGATCTCCAGCTGCAACAGCTGAGTGCAGATGCAATGAGACCCACTCACCTGCCAGAACCATACTGAAAAATACATGGGTCTCCTGGAGCCCAGATATTATTACCTACATCTGTCCGGAGGGCATCTTACAAGCAGATGTGCAAATGTTGTGATCAGCTGCAGTGTACTGCACAAAGACAGCAGGCAGTGCCAGAGGAAGAGTAGCGAGGGACCCAGTGCCTGAAGGCCCTGAGATGGAGCCGGCACACTGCTATAAATAAAGATGAGCAGGAGGAAAAGGACAGTTGGTTGTCCTTGTTCAGAATCCCCAAGGGCTGGCCACCATGAGACCGCAAAATAAAACATCTCAAGATATATTGCGTGACCTTCTCCATCTGCCCCTCCCCCATGAAAGGAAATGAAATCAGTGCAAGATATAGCTGGAGATCATGTCTGACAGATTTCTTGTAGCCTCTACAGAGGTCTGTGTCTCTGTGGCTACTCCGCCAGTCATGTCAATCCTGATATGTGTGGGACGTTATGTGTAGGACATTAAGGTGTAGGACATTAAAGAGTATTGAAGAACAGTGTACTAATCCAAGGATCCATGAAGGTGGCAGCACAGATAGATAAGCTGGCATGGAAATCACATCTGATACTTGCTTTCATTAGTTGGGGCATAGAATATAGGATCAAGGAGATTACAATATAACTCTACATGACAAGGTGTGTTGGAAGGAACTGCAGATGCTGGTTTACACCAAGGATAGACATAAAATGCTGGAGTAACTCAGCGGGTCGGGCAGTATCTCTGGATAGAAGGAATGGGTGATGTATCGGGTTCAGACCCTTCTTCTGGGAGTCAGGGGAGAGGGAGACACAGAGATAAGACAGTGTAAGGTGTGAAAACGAGACATCAAAGGGGATGATGATCAAGGAAAATGTTAGTTTGGAGAAGGTGACAACAAAGCATACAGAGATAAAATTTAATCAAGGGGATAATCAGACTGGATGGAGAACTAGGAAGGGGAGTGATGGAGAGAGGGAGAAAGCAAGGTTACTTGAGGTTAGAGGTCAATATTCATACCAATGATCTATTCTACATTTTCCTGACACATCATATTTGATGTCTCGCTTCTACACCTTACACTTCCTTATCTCTGTGCCTCCCTATCCCCTGACTCTCAGTCTGAAGAAGGACCTAATACATCACCCTTCTATCCAGAGATGCTGCCTGTTCCGCTGAGTTACTCCAGCATTTTGTGTCTAACTATGTGACTGCTGGAGCAGAGTGTAAACGTGCCACACTATAGGAACGATGCAATAATACTGTAGTGTATGCAGAGGAGAATCACCGAGCGCTCTAGAATGGAGCAATTCCATAATGAAGTGAGGCTGGAGAGTCTGGTTTGTCTTCTTTGGATCAGAGAAAGCTGGTGGAGGTGGGGGAGAGAGGGATGGACCTGACAGAGCTTTACAAATGATGGAGGGGGTAGAGTGGTACTAGTAGTGGGAAATGTTTACCTCCAGCAGAGGGATCTAAAAATAAAGACAATAGATTTAAAATAAGGAGTAGGGCCTGTCCCACTGTACGAGCTAATTCAAGAGTTCTCCTGAGTTTAAAAAAAAATCAAACTCGTGGTAAGCACGTAGAATGTACGTAGCGGGTACGTCGGAGCTCGGGACGTCTCTTAGCGGCTTGTAACGCTAACGGCAGGTACTTGGGAAACACAGTAAGCTCGTGAAGACTCGTGAAGATTTTTTAACATGTTGAAAAATGTCCATGAGAGCCTCGAGTACCTACGAGCAGCTATTACCGTAATTCTCCGTGTTCGAATCAGGGGAAACTCGGGAGAACTCTTGAATTAGCTCGTACAGTGGGACAGGCCCTTAAGAATTTTAGGACATTAGAGTCCTACAGCACGGAAACAGGCCCTTTGGCGTTCCCTTGACTACGCCACAAACAAAGGTTTTCATTGTATCTCAACCCACATAACAATAATAAACCAAAATCAATATCAATACCAAAGTCGACAGACATATTGTAAAGTTTAGAGATACAGCATGGAACCAGGCCCTTCGGCCCACTGAGTCCATGCCAACCATCGATCACACTAGTTTCATGTTATTCCACTTTCTCATCCACTCCCTACACACTAGGGGCAATTTACAAAGGCCAGTTAACCTACAAACTCGCACCTCTTTCGGATGTGGGAGGACACCAGAGCACCCGGAAGAAACCCACTCAGGCGCACAGAGAACATGCAAATTCCACACAGACACCCCTGTGGTCAGCATTGAACCCTGGTTTCTGGCTCAGTGAGGCAGCATCTCGACTAGCTACGACACTGTGCCGCCCGCAAAGACTGTACGGCAAGGCTGCGTGCAACACTACGTCAAGTATGATGTTGGACAGGAGCAGATCAGCGCTGCAAAATATTCTTTATTTAAATTAATATCCATTTTCGTAAGCGTCCAGTGCTCCTTGGCTCAGTATTTAACCGTGCTAAAAGTACTCTGGCACGTTGCTGCAAGATCAATGTGTGCGTGAAAGCTCTGCTCACCCTCTCATGGAGTGAAGCACAACCACACACAGCAAAGAAGAATACGAGCTCATTCCAATCATGGTCAACAAAAGGGTATTGTTGAATAAACAGATGTCCCCTTTATGCATAAAATGTAGTAACTGATCATAAATAATTTATCTGCTGCTAGTATTTACATGGCTTCTGGGGAATGCTTATGTACAGGTGACACAATGAATCAGAAAAAAAAATGTTGCCAAATAGAAAGTGAAACTTCTGTTTTCAGGGACATTATCAAACTGGTTTTACATCATATTATTCACTCAGTACATTTGTAAATATACTCTGAATATATTCCACAAACTATACACAATGGGATGTTTGAAATGGGTGCACTTTTCCAGCTGTCATGAGTTCTGATGACGCAGATTAATTATTTTTGATTGCTACCATTTTAAAATAAGAGTAGCAAACAAACTTGCTTTAATGCACTTTCGGAGAGTGGAAGATGATAATTAAGTGTAAAATTTTATCCGTCATCTTAAATTTGTCTCAGTATAACTTCAACCCTATTACCAGTATTATTGTAATTGAACTCATGTTATAGATGTCATTCCTACTGTATATTGTTCCCCCAGGTATCTTTATGAGTCATCGGTTCCGCTTGGTGACCAGCGAGCAGAGCGCTGTTTCATCAAATAATAATTTAAGAAGACATCCCCTAAGAGGGAATGAAGCTGGCTATCGGTCAGTCCAGTGGAGTCTGTCTGAAGTTAATAAAATTATTTAATTAAATAATCAGTAGACTTTCAACCCGTAATTGCCATTTGAATTACTTTTTAATTTAAGTAGCAATTTAATTTTGCAATGCATAGAAAAATAGTTTGCACTCAATTGAATGAAAATATGCAATAGCACAGCAGGGTTCTGGTGCCGTATATCTACCCGAAGGAGGTGGGACGTGATACTCTTCTTGTTGCTACTTCATCCTTTTCCACCTTCAGTGAAGGCAATGATATTTTGATACAAATCTCAGGAATCTGAAATCTTGCTTTTTATTTAAACTGAGAGCCATAGATTCTCAAAGGTGAAGCTTTAGAAAAGGGGTCTGTGCTTTAATTGCCATCATTTTGAGGCTGTTTTGTATTACACTTACTTTTCCAGTCCATCTCCCATTCCCGTGTGTGTAAGAGTCGAAGACACAAACACACATTTCTTGAATTGCTTGAATTTGAATCTTGCTCTGTTCATCTTCATTACTGTCTCCATGTATGAATTGGTCCTATACTTGCGATTTCTCTACATCATCTTCATACATTAATCTTATACACCTCAAAACATTAACCTAATTATGCTCTTTGCTAAAATGCTGCCTAATCTGTATTTTACCTCAGACTGTCAACAAATGCACTATTTTGCTTCATTATTTGTTGTATTTCAGGATCGCCCTATTTCTGGAAATTCTTCTCATTGACAAGCTTTTTTGGACCAGCTTTCAAACTGTTCATTTTCATTTCTTTTTGTATCCGGTTGTGCATTCACTAATACTCTTTTTCATGGCCGTAACTCTTTTATCAACGGCTGTCTCATCTTAGATCAACGATACGATGCAATACGATACGATACGATAGAACTTCATTTATCCCAGGAGGGAAATTGATCTGCCAACAGTCATAAAAACACACCATACACAAAACACAAAATACATGAAACATGAAATTAAAGTGACTAGTGGAAAGACTTTGGGAATGCGCAAAGATTGGGGGTGGGTGGAGGGGGGGGGGGGGGGGGGGGGGGGATAGTGGGAGTCAATCTCAGTCTACCCCATGTCAGAAGGGGAAGGAGTTGTAAAGTTTGATAGCCACAGGGAAGAAGGATCTCCTGTGGCGTTCTGTCCTACATCTTGGATTCCTGGGGCATTCTGTCCTGCATCAATGTGCATTGATTTAAAATACTACCCTCATTTTAGTTGCTGCCTCTCCTGCTGAGCATTCTGCTTCTGTTATGAAGAAGGGTCTCGACCCGAAACGTCACCTATTCCTTCGCCCCAAAGATGCTGCCTCACCCGCTGAGTTTCTCCAGCATTTTTGTCTACCTTCGATTTTTCCAGCATCTGCAGTTCCCCATAAAGCAAGATATTAGATAGGATGCTCCTCTACAATCCCACTTGAACTCATTCTGGAATGCTGCATAAGGAATCAGAAAAGGTAACTGATGAGATAAGCCACTCCCTGACGGGCAATCCTGGCCTCTTTCGCTATTTCTGGGACTGTTGTTAGGATTGCTTGGATACGTTCTGTGACGTTTCATCACAAAACCTCTCATTTCCAACTCAATGCCCTGCCACTGACCCTCAATGTATCAGATTTTCATTACTTAACAGCAAATCAATTTTTCATAATCTGAATGACCGACACTGAAAATTCATCCAACTGCAATATTGGCCATGTGGCTCCAGTCAAGGGAGAGGGCTTTGTAATAATGTGGCATCTTCCATTCTGCTTTCAAGCATTGCAAATCCAGTAGCATGCTCCTTTTTGCCTTCTTTTGTCTTCTGTAGCAATAGTTCCAGTGTCTTAAGTTGCTGGAAAAAAGTTTCTAAGGGGATAATATTTCTTTTCCACTGTGTATAACAGACCACACTAAACAGGAGAAGTTGACCAACATGTCACGACCATGCCTGCTATAACAATATTTAAACAACATTTGGACAGGTGCATGGATAGGAAAGGCTTAGAGGGGTATGGGCCAAACACGGTCAGGTGGGTCTAATGTAGAAAGGCATCTTGGTCGGCATGGGCAAGTTGGGCCGAAGGGCCTGTTTCCATGCTGTATGACTCAATGATTCTATGTCAAATTGGAATTCAGAAGAGGATTCCAAATTTAGATGCTCCCAAATGATATTTCATCGAAGAACACAAAGTGTTGGAGTAACCCAATGGGTCAGGCAGCATCTCTGGTGAACATGAATAGATGACATTCTGGGTCAGGATGCTTCTTCAGACTGGTCTATTGCATTGTGATTGATTGCATTCATCTCCTAAAGAAATTAAAATAATAAAACCTTTACCTTTTCCAAGAAGGGTGTTGACAAGCATGTGAGCTGACTGGAATGTAGGCCATGTACAAACTTGTCCTATTGAAAAGTGTCTTGAAATTCTTACACGTTGCAGCACAAAGCCCATCTTATGAAAGTTCCAATCTTTCAATGTTACGCGTCAATTGGGATTCTGCCTGTTCTTTGCTGATTTTACTGCCAGTAAGAATGCTTAGGTGTGGTTTGTTGTGCAGCTTAACTGAAGGGCATTGCAACGGCAGGGCAGTACAGATTTACTTGAACTAATATCTGTGGATATCAGGAAAGCAGGAAAACATTGGCCCAGATAATGTAGGCTGTATGCCACACCTTGTATTTAGCTCCTATGATAGCCACATGTCACCTTTATCATTTTTCAACGTGACCCCTTAACATTTTTGAAGAAACCACGTCCTTCAATATTTTAGCGAAGATCAGCTACTCAGTTCAAGTGATCGATCCATATTAGATGTATCATAAGTTCATGTTCATTAGTACTTGGAGCAGAATTAGGCCATTCGGCCCATCAAGTCTACGCTGCCATTCAATCATGGTTAATCTATCTTTCCCTCTCAACCCCATTCTCCTACCTTCGCCCCATAACCCCTGACACCCGTACTAATCAAGAATCTGTCGAACTCCACCTTAAAAATATCCATTGACTTGGCCTCCACAGACATCTGTGGCAATGAATTCCACAGATTTACCCTCTGACGAAAGAAATTCCTCCTCTTCTCCTTTCTATAGGTACGTCCTTTTATCCTTTTTGATTCTATAGCCCCTGGTCCTAGTGGAAACAGCCTCTCCACATTCACTCTATCCAGGCCTTTCACAATTTGGTAAGTTTCAATTAGATCATTTAGTGAGTAGAGGCTCAGTGCCTTCAAACGCTCACCATATGTTAACCCAATCATTCCTGAGATCATTCTTATAAACCACCTCTGGACCCTCTCTAACGCTACAGCACATCCTTCCTCAGATACGGGACCAAAAAATGCCCATAATGCTCCAAATGCGGTCTGACCAGTGCCTGATAAAGCTTCAGCATATCCTAACGCCACATCCTATTTCTTCTGTGTTTCCGCAAAAATAATATGAAAAATAGAACATTAGGTTAAAGAATCATGGAGTTACAATATGAATACATTGAAGATAGACACAAAAAACGAGTAAAGGGCCTGTCCCACTTGGGCGACCTAATCCACGAGTTCTGGCGAGTTTGCCCTCCTCATTCTCGCAGCATGGTCGACACAAGGTCGTAGGAGGTCATCGTAGCTCTCCTTCATGCTCGAGAGTGGTCTCCGCATACTCGAGGCCTCAGCTAGCTTGCGGCGTTTTTTTCAATATGTTAAAAAATGCCCGCGAGTAAAAAAAAGGTCGCCATGGAAAAAATCTATACTTTTTTTACTTATAGGTTTAGTCGGCATGTTAGTCGTAGGTAATTGAGGGTAGTCGAAGGTAGTCAAATGTAGTCGTAGATAGTCTTCATCATAGTCGAAGGGAGGTCAAAGAGAGGTCGAAGGAGATCGAAGGAGGTCGTCTTCACACTCCACTATTCGGTGTCCAATTTTCCCGAAGTTAGTCGTAGCTCGCGTAGGTAGTCGAAGCTGGTCTTCAACATAGTCAAAGGAGATTTTCTACATTGTCGAAGGAGGTCTTCAACATGTCATTTTTTCAAACTCTTCTAAACTAGGTCGCCCAAGTGGAACAACCCCTTCACTCAGTGGGACAGGCAGCATCTCTGGAGAGAAGGAATGTATGACGTTTCGGGTCGAGACCCTTCTTCAGACTGTTGTCTCGACCCAAAATGACACCGATTCCTTCACTGAGTTACTCCAGCTTTTTGTGTCTATCTTTGGTTTGAACCAGCATCTGCAGTTCTGTCCAACACAGCAGCAATATACCGATGAAATAGAAAATTAAGAAACAGGTTCGAATTCAAAGTGATTTAAGTGTGGAATACACTTCCTCTCATGCAGCAAACTGATTTGTCTCATACTTGTCATTCAGGTATTCATTACTTTGTCCATCTTAAGATTCAGTTCTGTGTTTTTAATAGTAAAACTAATTGAAGTGAAGCAAAAACAACAGTTAATAAAAAGTAACTAGATAAATAACTATTTACATAACTTAACTTAACTTAACTTAACTGGTTAACTAATTAATTAGTTATTTAATTAATTTAACTAGTTAAATAACTAGTTTCTTATATTTAAGAAAACATAATTAATTAATTGGTCTGTGCAGTTGTACTGTTGGGTTCAACCAGGCACCGATCATAATTAAAATCCAAGAGTTTATTGGGTTAAACCTTAATATAAATATCCAAAACAGACTTCCAGATAAAGCAGCGATTCATTTGGACCTCTTCCAATTCATGCACTGCATTTGCTGCACATGCTGTGCTGTCTACATTGAAGAAATCAAATGCAGACTAGGTGAGGGCTTTGTTGAACCTTCATTGCGTCCAGGAGAGGCATCTGAATTTGCATTTGTCTGTCACTTTGCTTCTTTATCCCACCCTCATGTTAACCTCTTCCAACATTATCCATGTTATCCTGTTCCAATAAAGCCAGACATAAGCTCAAGGAGAGCATCTCATCTGCTCACTAGACACAATATTGCTCTCATAACTCGACATTGAATTCAGTACTTTAAGACCATCAAAGTAAGACATAAAGTGATGGAGTAACTTAGTAATTCAGGCAGCATCTCTGTCGGGCATGAATAGGTGACGTTCCAGGTTGGGACCCTTCTTCACACTGATTGTCGGAGAAATAGGGGAGAAAGCTGCTGAGTTACTTCAGCACTGTAATCCAGCAGCTGCAGTCTACATTCAGATAACCAGGCTTTCTCATTTTAAATTGTGGCTGCACAGTGGTGCAGCAGAAGAGTTGCTGCCTGACAGTGCCATGAGACCCGGGTTCGATTCTGACTATGGTGCTATCTGTACGGAGTTTTCGCGTGACCTCCGTGGGTTTTCTCCAGGAGCTCTGGTTTCCTCCCACACTCCAAAGACATGCAGGTTTGAAGGCTAATGGGTTTTGTATTTATAAATTGTCCCTAGTGTGCGTATGATAGTGTTAGTGTGCCTGGATCACTGATCGGCACACATTTGGCAGGCCAATGTGCCTGATTCTGCACTGTATCTCTAAACTGAACAAAAAACTAAACTAAACTAAACTCAAATCAGATCTGACCAGTTTTAAAGGGCTTCAAACATTTTCTCGCTTAACAAATGGGTGTTTGTTCTCACTTAACAAATGGATTTACTAGATGAAGCAATGAACAGTAAGGCAGAATCAAGCAATTTAATATCATATTTATATAATATCATTTTAAATATAGAATTACCATCGACAGAGGCAATTAGAGATGACTGGGAACGAGAACTACTGACAAAAATTCCAAAATAAATATGAGAAAAATATCTGATATACATACACAAATGTTCGATTAATGCAAGACACAACCTAATTCAATTTAAAATTTTACATAGATTATACTACTCGAAAACTAGATTGAATAAAATCTATCCAAATATCTCCCCCATCTGTGACAAATGCTTACCTCAAAATGCCATTATAACACACTCTTTTGTCTCTTGCACAAAACTTAATAAATTCTGGAATGAAATTTTTTAAATGTTTACAAAACTATTTAACAAAAAACTTGACCCTAATACAGAAATGATTATCTTCGGATCAATGGAAGATGGGAATAAGCTAAATACGTTTCAAAAATCGCTCCTTAATTATGGTTTAATAACGGCAAAAAAACTTATACTTAGATTTTGGAAAAACGCATCCACACCAACGCTTAAAATGTGGATTTCAAATATGTCGGAAACGTCACATCTTGAAGAAATGCAACTCCTCCTAGCAGGTAAAGCAGACCAATTCTTAGTGATTTGGTCTCCTTTTATCGACTTTTTACAAGCATATGGTGCAACACCGGGACGACAGATGGCACAATGGGCTAAGTGTTCGGCTGGCAACCGGAAGGTAGCCGGTTCGAATCCCGCTTGGAGTGCATACTGTCGTTGTGTCCTTGGGCAAGACACTTCACCCACCTTTGCCTGTGTGTGAATGTGTGTGAGTGATTGGTGGTGGTCGGAGGGGCCGTAGGCGCAGATTGGCAGCCACGCTTCCGTCAGTCTTCCCCAGGGCAGCTGTGGCTACAGAAGTAGCTTACCACCACCGAGTGTGACTGAGGAGTGAATGAATAATGCGATGTAAAGCGCCTTAAGTATTAGAAAGGCGCTATATAAATCCCATCCATTATTATTATTATTATTATTAACACAACCGTAGAAATCAAATGTTTCAGAACCAGGTGACGGGGTGGCCAAGAACATTAAATGAGTATATCTCCCTCTTTTTAACTTATTTTCTTTATCTCTCTTTCTCTATTTCTTCTTTTCTCTCTCTGTCTTCTCTCCATTCTTCTGTACCTTTTTGTCTACTTCTCTCTTCTTTCGGGCTACATTACTATCTCATGCACCAATCTCTTTTTCTACTCTTTTCTTCCTTACTCCTGTTTTATTGTTAAATTAAAAAATAAGAAGTTGTACATGAAATGTAACATGTCAATATGTATTAGGTACTTTGGTACCACATTATTGTACTTACTTCTAACAAAAATAAATTAAAAAAAAAAAAAAAACAAATGGGTGTTTCCAGCATTTTCTTTTTGTGTCAAATCCCCAGAACCTGCCATATTTTATTGCTGTGAGATTTGTTTGTATATTTATAAAAAACATAATTTCTCTTTGTCTCTCTTTATATCTACAAATCATAAAAGAAGTGCTGATATATCATGCTGATTCTTCAGTGAATACAAACATATTTTTGCTCACTTTCTGAACAAAACTGTCAGTATTCAAATTAAAAGCATGTAAGTAACTTAATTTAACGAATGGACTGATCCCAAGTTCCAACCCAAATGAGAAAAGTGGGAAATTGTGCAGAAAGACAAAAAGCGGGAGTGGCTTATTGTATATGCTGACATGAGGAACTGCAGATGCTGGTTTACAATGCTATTGTCAGGCAAATGATGCAAGCATGGGCAGCAGATTTGTGGAATGGGGCAAAAGATGGTGGTAAGATTGCTTCTGGGCTTGGTGTGGATACGGCATTGACTAATATCTAAACTTTAAAGAAGCAGCACTGGTTCCCCCTGCCTGGGCTGTTGCTGGAAGACCATGGCAGCATCCATTCTCAGCATAGGAACTAGTTTAACCCCAATCCTGGATTGCCAAATGCTCTGGTTGCATCAAAGCTTGGGTTGGGAACAAGCTCTGCTCAAGAATGTAAGAAATTGCAGGGAAGTATGGATGTAGCCTAATCTATCACACAGGCAAGACTCTATCCACACTTCATGCTACCTCGGGAAAGCAGCCAACATAACGAAAGACCTTTATCCCCTCCTCCCAGCATTCCCTCTTTTCCCCTTTCCAATTGGGCAGAAAATGCAGAAGCTTGAAAACATGTACCAACAGACTCAGAAGCAGCTACTGCCACTGTTATCAGACTTCCGAATGGTCTTCCCATGTTTTGGTGTCGTCCTGATCTCTAGTCTACCATCGTTGCGGATCCTGTAACTATCTATAATTGTAACACTACAATGCTGTAAAACTTTATTCTGGTATTTTTCTCTTTGCATTACATGTTATATTTGGACATGGCTTGATTGTACTCATGTACAGTACACTGATTTAATTAGATTTAATCTGTGGATAGCACACAAACAAAAACTTTTTACCGCAGCTTGGTATCCGGGACAATAATAAACCAATACCAATACCTCTCTGTGATTTTTAACTAACTTGCTGTCTCACTTTCCAGTTCTGACAAACGTTCTTCAGCCTAACAATGTTAATTCTGTTTCTCTTGACACAGATCATGCATCACTTACTGAATGTTGCCAATATTTTCTGTTTTTACTTTGATAAGTTCTGTGTTCTATCTGAGAGGTTGTAGATTAAAGCATCATTCATTCATTCATTCATTCATTCATTCATTCATTCATTCATTCATTCATTCATTCATTCATTAATTCATTCATTCATTCATTCACTCATTCACTCATTCAAAACGCTGACTTGATCATAACATTTTATGTTTAGGTCTCTCCAATGTGTTCGAGGGGATGGCACATTGTCAGCCATGCCATCTTTCATGTGAGGCATATTGGAGGTATAGAGGTATAAGGGTATCACGGTGGTGCAGCGGTAGATTTGACGCCTTACAATGCTTACAGCACCAGAGACCCGGGTTCCATCTTGACTACGGGTGCTGTCTCTATGGAATTTGTATGTTCTCCCTGTGGGTCGGGTACTTTTCGGCGCCGCCGTTCAGGTGCCGCTGTTTCTGCACCACTGTTTCGGCGCCGCTGTTTCGGCGCCTCCGTATTGGCGCCTCCGTTTTGGCACCGCTCAAAGTTAATGCTTATCACCTAGTTCATCTTAATTCATCTAAATTTTGGAAAGCTGTTATATACTTATCACCTAGTTCATGTTAATTCCTATAGTTTTAAATAGTTTTGGGAGCCTTTATTAAATAAAGAATAGGTGAATTAAAAATTGGTTAAAAAAAATTAGTATAAAATAAATTCAATAACTTAATGTATTTCATAGTTATGGGATAAACCACGCAAGTATTCTAGTCACTCTACACCTCCATCCCCCACCAGGATGGCCTCGGAGCCCTCCGGTTCTTCCTCGACCAGAGGAGCAACCTATACCCAGCCACTGACACTCTCCTCCGCTTAGCGGAGTTGGTCCTCACCCTCAACAACTTTACATTTGACTCCTCCCATTTCCTCCAAACACAAGGCGTAGCTATGGGCACACGCATGGGCCCCAGCTACGCCTGCCTCTTTGTCGGGTACGTTGAACAATCCATGTTCGAGACGTACCAGGGCCCCATCCCCGACCTCTACCTCCGTTACATTGACGACTGCTTTGGCGCCACCTCCTGCACCTACACACAACTGACTGACTTCATCCACTTCACCACCAACTTCCATCCGGCACTCCAATACACCTGGACGATTTCCGACACGTCCCTACCATTCCTTGACCTCACCATCTCCATCGCAGGGGACAGACTCCTGACCGACATACATTACAAACCCACTGACTCACATGGCTATCTGGACTACACGTCTTCCCACCCTGCCCCCTGTAAAGACTCCATCCCCTACTCCCAATTCCTCCACCTACGCCGCATCTGTTCCCAGGATGAGACATTTCATACCAGGGCATCGGAAATGTCCTCGTTCTTCAGGGAACGGGGATTCCCCTCCGCCACCATAGATGAGGCTCACACCAGGGTCTCATCCATACCCCGTAACACTGCTCTCTCTCCCCATCCCCGCACACGCAACAAGGGCAGAGTCCCTCTGGTCCTCACCTTTCACCCCACCAGCCGGCAAATACAACACATAATCCTCCGCCATTTCCGCCACCTCCAACGTGACCCCACCACTCGCCACATCTTCCCATCTCCCCCCATGTCTGCCTTCCGCAAAGACCGCTCCCTCCGCAACTCCTTCGTCAATTCTTCCCTTCCCTCCCGCACCACCCCCTCCCCGGGCACTTTCCGTTGCTACCGCAAGAAATGCAACCCCTGTCCCTTCACCTCCCCCCTCGACTCCATCCAAGGTCCCAAGCAGTCGTTCCAGGTGCGACAAAGGTTCACCTGTATCTCCTCCAACCTCATCTACTGCATCCGCTGCTCTAGATGTCAGCTGATTTACATCGGTGAGACCAAGCGTAGGTTGGGCGATCGTTTCACCGAACACCTCCGCTCAGTCCGCAATAACCTACCTGACCTCCCGGTGGCTCAGCACTTCAACTCCCCCTCCCATTCCCAATCCGACCTCTCTGTCCTGGGTCTCCTCCATTGCCAGAGTGAGCAACAGCGGAAATTGGAGGAACAGCACCTCATATTCCGTCTGGGGACCTTGCGTCCTTATGGCATTAACATAGAATTCTCCCAATTTGGCTAGCCCTTGCTGTCTCCTCCCCTTCCTTAACCCTCTAGCTGTCTCCTCCCACCCTCCCATCCGCCCGCCCTCGGGCTCCTCCTCCTCCTACCCTTTTCCTTCTTTCTTTCCCCCACCCCCCTTCAGTCCGAAGAAGGGTTTCGGCCCGAAACGTCGCCTATTTCCTTCGCTCCATAGATGCTGCTGCACCCGCTGAGTTTCCCCAGCAATTTTGTGTACCTTCAAGTATTCTAGTCGATCCCTTGTACCAAACTGTTGTACAATATTTAAAATGCGCTCATCAGCTCTCTTGTATTTAAGGAGTTTTTGTTTAGGTGCATGCCCAGCAACCAAGTGTTCATAATATGCATCACGGCCTTTCTGAATTTTCCTCAATCCATCAATGAATTTCCATATTATGGAGTGGTTAACTCCTAATTCTGCATATATTTTTCTATGTGTTTCTTCAGCATGATTGTTTGTCCGGTCCTCTCCAGCGATTGTTCGATTGTACTGATTCCACATTTCGGTAAGAAAAAGCGGAGAGCGCCTTCCGTTGCCTTGTCTCAGTGGTCTCCCAACGTAATTATCTTCAAACCAATTAAGCAATGGTTGAAGTTCATCAGGCAAATCTTGGGATCTAATCATGCATCATTTGGAACATTCGTACATACGTTGCTCGACGTTTATTTGACAATAAGGCATATAACACTGGATGAACTCCTCCGTGCCTTCTTCCCATGATGACATACACCTGTGCAAATAATGGAGGAGATAATTTAAATGTGCCGTCCGCATACCACACTTCTGAATCTTGTAAGAAAACAATCCAGCTGTGTCTCCCAAAAATTAAAATTCGATCATCTTCCTGACCACTATCACATATTAAAAAGTTTTCCCTTTGACCATTGTTCGTGATATAATATCTGTACTCATCAGTGATCACTAACTCAGGAACACTAACAGGATTTGGAGGAACAAAGTCAATCTGCTTTCATTTTCTTCTTACTGTTTTTTTCATTGCCTCTGCATTTGGAAGTGCTGCTTAATCTGCTTGATAAATATTTTCTACGCAAGCATTTATAATTGATGATGGCTGTTCTAAAGTTTCTCCAGCATGACGCTTTACACTTGTATAAATTGTAGCCACTTCGACACTTACTGCTGAAGCACCGTGAGAATGCACGTTCATTTCTTTTACCACTTCATTGTTTTTAGTATGAATATGACCTTTGCACTCGTCCTTGTGCTCACACCTCCAAAACATTAACAAAGGGTCTTTTTTACTATACTTATCAAACACATATAGATATCCATCGTGTGTAAATTTTGGTCTGTTTCTCTTGCTCAAAATATTTTCAGCCAGTTCTGTTAGGGGTTTTACTACAACTAACTTTAAAGTTTGTAAGACAAGCAGTATAACAGCTATCCAATATTAAGATAAATTAACTGATTACTGTTGTCCAAACAACCAATTAAAAAGAACTAGGTGATAAGTATATAACAGCTTGAATTAGATGAATTAGATGAATTAATAAAAGATCGGCGCCTCCAAAACGGAGGTGCCGAAACGGAGGCGCCGAAACAGTGGTGCCGAAACGGCAGCACCGAAACGGCGGCGCCAAATGGTACCATTCTGCTCCCTGTACCCCGTGGGTTTTCTCCGAGATCTTCGGTTTCCTCTCACACCCCAAAGACGTACAGGTTTGTGGGTTAATTGGCTTGGCATAAATGTAAATTGGTGTGAGTGTGTGTAAGATAGTGGTAGTGTGCGGGGATCGCTGGTCGGTACGGACCCGATGGGCTGAAGGGCCTGTTTCCACGCTGTATTCCTAAGCTAAATTAAACTAAACTAAACTCATTGAAGAGTTTCATACAAAACTGCACAAGTAGCTAAAAAAACAGCAATGTTTTAAAAGCATCCAGGCAAGGCATTGGCCAATAAAAGCCTTCCAACTAAAATGACACCATTCTGCTTTGCCAGTCATTATTGCATTGTCACTTTGTGGAAACTTGACATGTGCAGATTGACAACTGTGTTTCACGGATGACAACAGTGGTCACTCTTCTATGGGAAAGCACTGTGAGAAATATTGAAAGGAAACTTATCTGTGTTATAGAAATGTAGGTGTGTTATATAAGGGCCCATTGTCATGCCTGCCCCACTGTAGTTGCAGTCTCAGCCCTTGGTGGTTCAGCAACAGAAGGTCGGGAGTGCAAAGAGAAAATAAGAAGGCAGAAAAATATGAGAAATTGATACAATTGATACAATTTATTTGTTGTCATTTGAACCTCATTGAGGTTCAAACGAAATTTGGTATCTGCAGTCATACACACAAGAAAAAGAACCAAGACACAACACAATTTACACAAACACCCATCACAGTGAATCTCCTCCTCACTGTGATGGAAGGCAAAGTCTTATCTCTCCCCCGCACTCCTCATTCTCCACCTGATGTCAGAGTCAAAGCCCCCGGCGGGCGATGGTAAGTGTCCCGCAGCCATTAAAACCGCGCCGGGCGATGTAAGGCACCGCTCCAGGTAATTTTCAACCCCGCAACTCGGGCGGGAGAAGTCGCAGTTGCGGAAGCCCCGAAAAGCGGTCTCCCAGCAGGGACCTGCGGGCTCCCGGTGTTACTGTCCACCAGACCTGCGGTTGGAGCCTCCGAATCTCTGGGGTCGGGTCGCAGCAGCGCGCCACCACCGCTCCTCCCGCTCCGAACTCGGCCAGCTCCATGATGGTAAGTAGGTCCGCAGCTCCGCGACTGGAGCCCCAGGTCGTTCCGGTTGGAGGCTGCTCCACGGTGCTAGGCCCCAACCACAACGGAGACCCGACAGAGAAAAGGTCGGGTTCTCCGTGCAGGGGAAAGATTTTAAAAGATCCCCCCGACCCCACACACATACCCAGTTTAAAAAAAAAACACTTTAAACTACATTCAAACGAGACAAAAAATAAAAAACGGCAAACGGACTGCAGAGGCCGCTGCGACGTGAGTCGCGCTGCCCACCCAAACAAGAAATAGAGGGGAATAGAAATAAGGAGGAAGAGAGAAGAATATGAAGAAAAGACAAAGGAAGATATAGAGGACTAGTTGTTTTAATAATAACTTTCTGCCATATTCCTTCCTCATTCTTCCTTCCTCCCCTTCTGGATTCTGGCAAGATTCAGTCAGAGCGCAATGTTTCAAGAGTTAATGAGATGACAACATGCAGCCCCCACTCTTGGCTATTGCTTCATGTTTAATTAATGGCTTCAATTGACAAAGTGCATGTCTACCGGAGGCCTCAGGCATCATGAAATATTTGTAGAACTATATATTTATTTCATGAAAACTTATCTTTTTCATGTAATAGTGGTGATCTTGCATAATGTTAAGACATTGATATTTAATCTTGGAAAATATTTTTCAAGAAGAGAATTATGATATAACATAATGCAATCTTAATTATTTACAGCTATTCCAGTGAATAAATATAATTTCCAAATCAAAATATATTTACCTTTCCAAATTTTAGGAGACAGAAAGTCTTTGTGCGATGATTATGCAATGGTTTCATTAAATTAGATTCTAAAAATGCACATACATTTACAAAAGTTGTTTGCAAAGTAATTTTATTCTGCATATATTAATTCGGAATGTCCCAGAAGGTTTATACTGCCCTATTTCATTACTTTTATATTATATGATTGCCATAGTTTAGTTTGCTTTGCATGTGTGACTGGAAGCTATATGTAGCAAGAAGGAATTAATGGAAAGTTGATCCTCAAAGGAGAGAATCATCCATGGTTAAGTGCTTTCATCTGTATATGTTTACTTATAAATAAATTATGCGGTGAATTATGCAAAGCCATTGCACAGAAGAAAACTATATTCTTTGTGTAGGATGGAACTGCAGATGCTGGTTTAAACCAAAGATAGACAGATTTTTTGCTATACTCTATATTTCTATCCTATATTATTTGCTCTACCTTTGTCTTTGGATTGGCACCCACTTCCAGCAGCATTGGTCCCACTTCCAGCAGCATTGGTCCCACTTCCAGCAGCATTGGTCCCACTTCCAGCAGCATTGGTTCCCATTTCCAGCAGCATTGTGATTTCTTGCCTTGGACAAATATAGCATTGACTGTATTTACTTATGTAATAAGTGGGAAGAGCAAGATCATGAGATTCAATGGATCTTTATGCTCCTCCCTTTGTTATCATTTATACAGTTAGATTTCTGGAAAGATATCGGCAAGTCTGATTTGGTTTGTCGCCACTCAAGACATGTTTAGTTTAGTTTATTGTCACATGTACCGAGGTACAGTGAAAACACCTTTGTTGCGTGCTAATCAGACAGCGGAAAGACAATACATGATTACAATCGAGCCATCCACAGTGTACAGATACATGATAAGGGAACAACGTGTAGTGCAAGGTGAAGCCAGTAAAATCTGATCAAAGGTAGTCTGAGGGTCACCATGATCTGTGAAGGATATGCTTGTCCCTAAACTGTAACATTGACAGAGGAACAAGTACATTCTCATGAGTTGCACTGAGAATATCACTTTATCAATTGAAGCCAGATTTCAAAGGAACCAGATTTTGATAACAGTATACAAAGCACAATTATTATGCGATGTGTGCACTTATTGAAAATATATTTCTACCCTGAGGAACTCAATAGAAAGTACCTAGCAAATGTACAGATGCCAAAAAGGACCAAAGCAGTCGTTCCAGGTGCGACAGAGGTTTACTTGCATCTCCTCCAACCTCATCTATTGCATCCGCTGCTCTAGATGTCAGCAGATCTATATCGGTGAGACCAAGCAGAGGTTGGGCGATCATTTCGCCGAACACCTCCGCTCGGTCCGCAATAACCAAGCTGACCTCCCGGTGGCTCAGCACTTCAACTCCCCCTCCCACTCCGTCTCCGACCTCTCTGTCCTGGGTCTCCTCCATGGCCACAGCGAGCAGCACCGGAAATTGGAGGAACAGCACCTCATATTCCGCTTAGGGAGTCTGCATCCTGGAGGCATGAACATCGAATTCTCCCAATTTTGTTAGTCTTTGCTATCTCCTCCCCTTCCTCAGTCCCCCTGCTGTCTCCTCCCATCCCCCAGCCTTCGGGCTCCTCCTCCTTTTTCCTTTCTTGTCCCCGCCCCCCCCACCCCCGATCAGTCTGAAGAAGGGTTTCGGCCCGAAGCGTTGCCTATTTCTTCGCTCCATAGATGCTGCTGCACCCGCTGAGTTTCTCCAGCTTTTTTGTGTACCTACAGATGCCAAAACTGTGCTTGCATGTAGCAATACATCAGAAAAAATATGGTAAAAATTAAAACTGGGAATTTGGGACTTTTGTGATCAACTGACTATTTTAGTTATCAATAAGATTTGTGGATTGAGAAAGGGATAAATGAACAACAAGGAATAATGAGGATGAATTATAGGGAATGAGGTCCAGAAGAAATAAAGACTGAATAGAGAGAGATTAACAAAGAAGAAAAAAAGAATGAATTAAAATTAAACCTTAATATAAATGAAACTTTTTACATATATATTTTCAGCTGGTGGAGTGATTGAGTGGGATTTCTGGAATAAAAATCCTGTCATTAATGGTACCTAAACTGTTACGTGCCAGCCCTCCCTTTTGCTGGTGAGTTTGCTTAGTAATTATTGAATAATTGCAACCTTTTTTAATGCTTGTGAGGAGGGTTAACGTGCTGTTATTTAATTCATAAGGACAGTGGTGAGGATTGTTCAGCAATTGTAATTTTCTAATCGGATGAACAATTCCTCCACACTGAAGTTGCTGAATTGTTTACACTTTAATGGCGTTAAATGCATAAAACACACAATTACTTCACCAGCAAATTTCAGACCTTTTGCATCTGATTTGCACCATCATACAAAATTAAATTGCTGATAAATCTTGATAAGTTATTTATTCCATGTAAATAAAGAGCAGATGGACCAATCAATTCAGTAATCATAAATGATTTATTTATTTTAGTAAAACAGTTTGAATTTTATTCCATCTCTGGACCCCCTTGACTTATTGACTATTCTTCAGCCAAAGAACAGTTTCTTCTGCTTAATGTAATTATTTGATTTCTATTTATGGAGGGAGGGTTGAATGGGGCATGGGGTAGATTAAAACATTTTCTTGGGTTCTGGCAAGTTTAGCAGCAGGACCTGATTGCTACTGTTAACATTCAATCCCTTAATCTGGCCAGCCAGATTGGCTGGCAGATTGACAATCATCCAGGTAATCCTTTGCATCGAGCTTCAGCCAAGGAGATCAGAGACGGGAGGGAGAGTGGGTCTGAGAATCATGGAAGGCATTGATGTGTATGCTCCGAGATTTGTAACAGAGAGAGGAGACGTTTGGAGGGAACCTATGAAGGTTATTGCCAGGATCTCGGAGGATATTCAGTTCGGTTTCGTTTTTTGAGATGCAGCGAAAAGCGTTTGCGGCATGCTATCTAGTCAGCGGTAAGACATAACCCATCGCAGTGTGGGACGGCATGATGGCGCAGCAGTGGAGTTGTGGTCTACAGTGCTTACAGCGCCAGAGACCCGGGTTCGATCCTGACTACGGGGGTTGTCTGTACGGAGTTTTACGTTCTCCCCGTGACCTGCGTGAGATTTCTCCAAGATCTTCGGTTTCATCCCACACTCTAAAGAAATACAGGTTTGTAGGTTAATTGGCTTGATATAAATGTATATTGTCCCTAGTGTGTGTAGTGTTAGTGTGCAGGGATCACTGGTTGGAGTGGAGATCACTGGTTGGAGCCAAATGGCCTGTTTCCGTGCTGTATCTGTATCTCTAAACTAAACATTACATGATAACAATGGAGCCATTCACAGTGTACAGATACATGATAAAGGAATAACATTTAGTGCAAGGTAATGCCAGCAAAGTCCAAACAAGGATAGTGCAAGCGTGTGAGAGGAGTTTAAGTAGATCATCGTTAAAGTAAGAAATGTTGCTGATGGCCTAGAGATTTAAGAGTGTGGAGCGATTGTAATATGTGATTGTAGAGCTGCTTCTGTGGCTAGCACGCAAATAGTCGCCTGGGAGTGCAGTTGTGAGGATTATGGGATGTAAAGGACATGAAATACGTTATTGGCAAAGGAGCAATGGACGAGCTAGCAATTGCTGAGCTCATCAAGAATGTACCATAGCATGGGAATGATTATAGGCTTACATAGCAATCCATGCTAATCATCTCTGTTTCTCAGTTCACTGCTAGTGTTGGAAAAGCTACTGCAATTGACAGTCCTCCCCTATTTTAAGCCATGGGTTTCACAGCTGCATGAGTTAAATAAGTCACAGCACACGTTATTTAAATGGAACGGTATTGGCCAAATCATCCTTCCCAAGCCTAAGTGCTCAGATTTAACATTGATTGGAGACGGCATTATTATTTTTTAAATTATTTTCCCACCTGAGTGAATTCTCTGCCTTTTTTTTGCACAGGGTTGGGGATAAAATTTAAAAATGGATCAACATTTTAAAATGTTTGACTATAATATTTGAGCTTTATACTTACCATAAAAATGTACCCTTGATATATCAGGAATGAAGAGACATCGAACCGACTCATCCTTAGAGATCTTTGATCACTAATATTGCATTTGAACCCCAGACGTGGGTCCTTTGATGTGGGGGACAGTAGATATTGAATATGGTTGGTATGATTCCAGTAAAGCTCACTATGTTTGTGGAGACACAGATAAATTGGAAAGTGGTGAGAGAACTGCTATTAAATGACAAAACTAGAGCACCGCTGATCTTTCTTGCAATTATACAACAAAACTAGATGGTGCAAAATCAATTGGATTGCAGCAGTAACAATTTCTCTCTGATACATTTTTTAACCATTCCCTAAGGTATTTTGAGCTGAGTTAGTTCTTTAATTCTAGTGTATATAAACATCTAGTTCCCCAACTATTTTACCACTGTACCTATTGAAGTTGGGAAGTTGGGAAGTTATGTTACACTTGCACAATTCATTGGTGAGGCCATATTTGCAGTTTTGTATTCAGTTTTAGTTGCCCAGTTATAGGAAAGATGCTGTTAAGCAGGAAAGCATGCAGAGATGATTTATGAGGATGTTGCCAGAACCCGAGAGCATGAGCTAAAGGGAAAAAAAAGCAGAGGACATAGGCTTATTGGTGAGAGGGGAAAGATTTAATAGGAACCTGAGGGGCAACTTTTTCACACAAAGGGTGGTGGGCAAATGGCACTAGCTGCCAGAGCGGGTAGTTAAGGCAAGTATTATCACAACATTTAAAATACATTAGGTCAAAGAAAATGTAGATCATTGTTAGCTCGGGGAAGTTGGCAACGAAGCGTACAGAGATAACATTTAATCAGGAGGACAGTCAGACTGGTTGGAGAACTAGTATGGGGAGGGATGGAGAGAGAGGGAAAGCAAGGGTTACTTGGTTAGTGAAGTCAATATTAGAGAAGTGAATATTGGGGTGTAAGCTGCCCAAGCAAAGTATGAGGTGCTGTTGCTGCAACTTGCGTTGGGCCTCATTCTGACAGTGGGGGGGGGGGGGGGGGGGGGGGCCAGGACAAAGGTCAGATTGGGAATGGGAAGAGGAGTTAAAGTTTTTAGCAACCAAGAGATCATGTTGATATATACAAACAAATGTGGGTATGAAACCTGCGAAGCATCAAGGTTGTGGGTGAAGTGTATGAATGATGTAAGGTCCAATTAATACATGGTTACAGTTTTGAAAAATAAATGATGGTGATTCACTGAACAGTAGCTCAGGTCATTGGTGCATTTCGTTGATCGTGACATTTGAGCATGCCTTTTAGACCTGGACTCTGTGAGGTCATTTAACTCATTTGAGACCCTCTCTTTCATGTGCGAAGAGGCTTGACAACTCACTCCAACATTGCCAGCCCCTGCAGCCTGCAGAGCACCTGAATAGAGGAACGGTCAACATTATTCATCTTCGCCAGTTCTTCACCAAGACCCTGGGTGAAGTTGCAGACCTCACACGACTGACTTTAGGGATTACAATCTCCACGGCGGTTTCCACCCTTTGGAGCATGCAGTGCACTTCCCATGCAAGACGATAAGAAAATAGGAGCAGGAGTAGACCACTCAGCTCCTTGGAGGGCGTGCAAGGGGCCTCACAAGGAATTTGTGGTGCCATTTGGTCAGGATATTGGGACCCCTGGCGTTGCTGCAAGGCCAACAATGCTGGCAGATGCAACAATATTATAATGAGCGGGCATCTCTATTTTCATGTAACAAGTCAAATGGGAAGAGACTAACTGTGTATTGTGTAGTTACTAACAGTTTTCGGATGCCATCCAGTTTAGCCCAAGGTATTATTTTAAAAAATATAATGATAGTTGTAATAATATTGACTTGACTTTGTAGCAATTCCTCTGATAAATGTTCATCCTTTCATGGGTTTTGCAGGGATGATATTGACTGTGGGACCTCAAGGGCATCCTGATATGTAGCTTGGCTTTTTATTCAGTTGGAAGCACCGAGTGCATATCTTGTAAGGCAGGTTACCAGAATCCCTCCCAAGAGAAAACAAATCAAGATACTGATGAGAAAACAAGGAGAAACAACAAGTAGCGAGGCACAATTAGGCACAGAATAAAGGCACGGAGTGAGAGGATTTTACCAGTGAGGTGGAGTTTAGTCCACAGGGGGTTGGTGCATATCCAGAAAATAGTAATGACTGCACATAAAAAGGTGCTCATTGCCACATTAAAAGATGACACCCTCTTCATGAATCCTGCAAATCAACTAGAAAATAATATGATACTCAGAGAGCACAGGAAACATTCCAGTGGAGAACAAAATAAGAAAAACAAAGATAAAATCATGCTGGAAGGTGATACTGCCAAGTACACTTACAAAGTACAAAGGAAATATGTACTCAAGTGATATAGTCTATAGAGGCTGTCAGCATTGCACGCGGCATAGCAGGACGTTGGAGGAATACAGATAAAGATGAATGTACAATTTATCAACTTACAAGGAGTACTAATAAATTATCCGTAAACAAGCACAGAGTGAAAGCCCATCTCTGATATTTTTGCTCCATTATGGAACAAGCATCAGTGAAATGGCACATTTAGAAATCTGGTGACTAAAATTAGAGCACATGATATTGGGGGTAGGGTGTTGACATGGATAGAAAATTGGTTGGCAGACCAGAAGCAAAGAGTAGGAGTGAACGGGTCCTTTTCAAAATGGCAGGCAGTAGCGACTGGAGTGCTGCAAGGCTCGGTGTTGGGGCCGCAACTGTTTTCCATATATATTAATGATTTGGAAGAGGGAACTAGGAGCAACACTAGCAAGTTTGCAGATGACACAAAGCTGGGCGGCAGTGTGAATGTTAGGAGGTTGCAGGGTGACCTGGACAGGTTGAGTGAGTGGGCAGATGCGTGGCAGATGCAGTATAATATAGATAAATGTGAGGTTATCCACTTTGGCGTCAAAAACAAGGGGGCAGATTATTATCTCAATGGGGTTAGGTTAGGTAAGGGGGAGGTTCAGCGAGACCTGAGCGTCCTTGTACACCGGTCATTGAAAGTTGGCTTACAGGTACAGCAGGCAGTGAAGAAAGCTAATGGAATGTTGGGCTTCATAACAAGAGGATTTCAGTATAGGAGTAAAGAGGTTCTTCTGCAGTTGTATAGGGCTCTGGTGAGACCACTTCTGGAGTATTGTGTCCAGTTTTGGTCTCCTAATTTGAGGAAGGACATCCTTGTGATTGAGGCAGTGCAGCGTAGGTTCACGACATTGATCCCTGGGATGGCGGGACTGTCATATGAGGAAAGATTGAAAAGATTAGGCTTGTATTCACTGGAGTTTAGAAGGATGAGGGGTGATCTTATAGAAACACGTAAAATTATAAAAGGACTGGACAAGCTAGATGCAGGAAAAAAATTCCCAATGTTGGGCGAGTCCAGAACCAGGGGCTGCAGTCTTAGAATAAAGGGGAGGTCATTTAAGACTGAAGTGAGAAAAAAAATGTTTTCACCCAGAGAGTTATGAATTTATGTAATTCCCTGCCACAGAGAGCAGTGGAGGCCAAGTCACTGGATGGATTTAAGAGAGAGTTAGATAGAGCTCTAGGGGCTAGCGGAAGCAAGGGATATGGGGAGAAGGCAGGCACGGGTTATTGATAGGGGACGAGCAGCCATGATCACAATGAATGGCGGTGCTGGCTCGAAGGACCGAATGGCCTCCTCCTGCACCAATGTTCTATGTTTCTATGTTTCTATAACTATCAAATATATCCCAAGCAATTCTATTTGTTTAAACAATTTTAAATTCCCAGTAGTATGAATTTTACACAGGTCATTGATGCTAAACAAACAAAATGGCTGCGGCTGTGTCAAGTTTGGAAGTGGAGGACTGTTGTACCATTGTATTATTTACTGCTCTCAATTAAGGAAACATTTCTACCCACATTTCTTTCCTGGGAGACTGAGTGAAAAACAAAAAATCATTGTCTGTAAAAGAATTGATCCATTAAGACAGAGAGTAAACTGGCTATGGAACAGATGATTTAATATCTACATTATTAGTTTTAAAGTTGACTCAGACATTGTCAGATGCCTGTAAATTGGCAGCATGGGGCATGAGGTTAGGCAGGTGACTGTGATAGTTCTATGGGGAGATGTTTCCTGTGCCTTCTGGCTTAAAAATAAGTAATTTCCTGGTGTTTAACTCATGGATCCGAGTGCCAATCTGTGTTCCTCTTCTTGAAGGGCCACACGGCCTAGTCCTGTTCTGCAGTCTCCTCTGCACCCTCTTTCCGATAATGGGGCAACCAGACTGCATGCAATACTCCAAATGCGACCTAACCAAAGTCATATAGAGGTGCATCATGACTACCTGACTCTTATAATTCAATGGCACTGGCAATGAATGCATGCATACCGTATCATAACCCTATCTATTTGTCCTGCCATCTTTAGTGAGCTATGAACTTGGACTCCATGATCCCTCTGTACATCAATGCTGTTAAGGGTCTTCTATTAACTGTATACTCTATCCTTACGTTTAACCTCCCAAAGTGTAACACCTCACACTTGTTCGGGTTAAACTCCATCTGTAATTTCTCCGTCCATTTCTGCAGCTGATCCATATCCTGCTGATAGCATTCCTAAATGTTGGCATCTCCCCCAATTTTGGTTTTGTCAGCAAACGTACTCATCAACCCATCTACATTTATGTTTGGGGCATGTTTCAGAGATATTTGGGCATAACTTATCTTTCTCCAAACAATTGGCCTCATTGTACTGAGGTTATACCAAAGGATGGCTGAACGATTTTCAAGTTGGCTCATAAAACAAGCCAAAAATGCCTGCTTTTAACTGACTGAAATGGGGGACAACCATTTGTTTTCCCAATTGCCCAGTTGTATGTGGAATTGAGTTTAAATGGTATGAAACTGAATTAGACCCAAACATCTCTTACTTTACTCTGGCAGGTTTGTTAAAATTGAAACCTGTATTCTATTAATTTTGTAAATGCAGTGAAGAAAGCTAATGGCATGTTGGCCTTCATTGCGAGAGGATTTGAGTTTAGGAGCAAAGAGGTCCTACTGCAGTTGTATAGGGCCCTGGTGACACCGCACCTGGAGTATTGTGTGCAATTTTGGTCTCCGAATTTGAGAAAGGACATTATTGCTATTGAGGGAGTGCAGCGTAGGTTCACCGGGTTAATTTCCAGGATGGTGTGACTGACATATGATTCACTGGAATTTAGAAGGACAGGCTAGATTTAGGAAAACATTTCCTGATGTTGGGGGAGTCCAGAACCAGGGATCACAGTTGAATAATAAGCAGTAGGCCATTTAGGACTGAGATGAGGAAAAACGTCTTCACCCAGAGAGTTGTGAATCTGTGGAATTCTCCTCTACAGGAGGCCAATTCACTGGATGTTTTCAAGAGCAATTTAGCTCTTAGGGCTAAAGGAATCAAGGGATATGGGGAAAAACCAGGAACGGGGTATTGATTTTAGATGATCAGCCATGATCATATTGAATGGTGGTGCTGACTCAAAGAGCCTAATGGCCTACTCCTGCACCTATTTTTCCTATGTTTCTATATTAGTGAATTAACTCGCAGATCCAATGATGGATGAAATAATTGAATCTCAGAAGGACATGTCAAGCAGATTGGACCAGGAGTAGGCCGTTTGACCCTTCAAGCCTGACCTGACATTTAGTATGATCATGGCTGCTCTGATACTGATCTCAGCTCCACTCTATGCCAGTTCCACATGCACTTCAATTCTGTGATCTTTCAAAAATATTATTGCTTCCAGTGTTCTGGCCTCCAAGCTTTTTTGGGTAGACAATTCCAGGCATTGCCACTCTTGATGGTAAGATTCCCATTGCTCCTCAGTTTTAAATGACTTGCCACTTATATTCTAACATGCCCTCTCATTCGAGTCTCTCTCACTGGTATAACATTCCAACATCTGCCTTGTCACACGCATCTGATGTTCAAAAAGGTCTCCTCTCATTTAAACCCCACATTTGAATCTGCTTTCATCACCATGATTAAGTTGTTGGTTCTTGGGCTGTTGAGGGCTGAGGTGAGAGGGACTGCCTTTGACCACAAGCCACATGTAACAACTGATGTCAATGGATAAAGGGGAAAACAATTCAATGATTAGAGATGAAACTCACACAAAAGAAGATGATTGTGATCATCAGAGTTTAATCATCTCGGCTCCAGGAATGTATGTGTTCCTCAAGTATCTTCGGCCCAGCTATTGTCATCTGCTTAATTAATGGCCTGCCATCCATCATAAAGTGAGGTGGAGATATGGTCATGTATAATAGTAAGATTAAACGAGAACTTACCAGTTTGAAGTTTGATCTTGATTTTATGAGGAGTTACGATGAGCGATTACGTGAAGAAGGGCTGTCCGTCTGCGTGCGCGTCAATCTTCAAAGCAGCGGTGTTAAATCACAGATAAAAAAGAAGACCTGAGAATAGTAAGATTGTGAAAAACTAGAACTTCCATATGACCTTGATAATGTGAGGGTGGGAGCGGTGGGCACGTAATCGCTCATCGTAACTCCTCATAAAATCAAGATCAAACTTCAAACTGGTAAGTTCTCGTTCAATCTTACTATTTTACTTCGGAGTCACGTGAGTGACTACGTGAAGATTTCAAAGCTCTGTGATTTCACGCCGGTTACGAATCCAGGCGTCACGCACTGAATGGATTGACCATGGATGAGAGTATTATTAAAGCATTCAGACATAACGTAGTTAGTAAAGACACTGATGCTTTAAAATAAAGAAAAATAAATGTTTTATTAGCTTCCCCTCCGAACCTGTGGGAAAACTAGGTAACAGAACTTAAGATGGCACGAGCAAATACCCCTGGTCCGATAATGGGTTTGTTATAAAACCGCTGGAACGTTCTTTCGTTCACCCATCCTGCAGCCGCTAGGATGTCATCATGGGGCACGTCCATCGTTCTTGCTGCCGACGTAGATGCAGCCCTGGTGGAGTGAGATTTAAAGATATGAGTATTTATTCCCGCTACCACCATTACCTCCTTTGACCATCTGGAGATAGTTTGTGTTGACACCTTTCGGTGTGGTTTCTTGTGGCTGATGAGGACCGATTGTTCTGAGCCTCTGAGGTTCTCCGTGACTCTCAGGTAGTGGTGTAAATGTGTTACCACACACAATTGTTGGTCCTCTGGATATGCCAGGAACTTGATCTTCATCCCTGGCCTGCTCTGTTTGATCAGGTCCTTAACAACGAATGTTATGTTATTCGTATTGCTGGTCATGTAGTCCAGTCGTAGTTTTTGTAGTGTCTGGACTCTTTGGGCTGTTATTAGCGCCATCAGCATAACCACTTTCACTGTTAGTTTTGACAAAGATAAGGCCATTGGCTGTCCCCACTGACGAAGTAAGGTCAGTACCATGCTCACATCCCATGTGTCCGTGTACCTAGGCCTTGGGGGTATCGAATTGTAAATTCCCTTCATGAATTTTATTACGAAGGGGTGCGTTCCTATCGGCCCGTGCCCTGCCTCCAGTGTCAGATAGGAGGATATGTACATCTGGCACTGTTGATTGTGCTATAACTTAATTTATAGTCATAGTACAGGGCTGATAGGAACTCCAAGACATCCGTTATCCGAACTGTGTTGTATGTTATATCGTTTGCATGGCAGAAAGCTTCCCACTTCTTAATATGAGTGGTGTACTGTTTTTTGGTACTGTCCCTCCATGCCTTTGTGATGACATCCACAGTTCGTTCGGATAGTCCAATGTCTTGAAATGGCCTCCTCAGAATCAGCAAACCAACAAATTAATCCGGTCAGAAAGTGGATGGTTGCTCCCTGAAACTGGGTTTACTAGGAGATCTCTCCTCTTAGGTACAACCATTAATGGCTGGACTATGATCCCCAATATTTTCGGGAACCAGGCTTGTGTAGGCCAATCTGGTACTACTAAAATGCCTGTGGCTTTGTCTTGCTTGATTTTAGTCAAGCATCGGTTTATGAGGCAGAATGGTGGGAAAGCATAAATATACATTCCTCCCCAGTTTAGAGAAAAAGCATCCACTGACTCTGCTCCTGGGTCCAGCTCCCACGACACATATCTGGGTAATTGATGGTTTAATCTAGATGCAAACAGATCCAAATCTGGAGTGCCAAATCGTATAGTTATTTCATTGAATACCGTACGATTCAACATCCATTCTATATTATCATTAAACATTCGTGACCTTGCATCTGCCACCGTGTTATATCTTCCTGGTAGATATACTGCCGTGACCCAAATATCCCTCTTGATGCACCAGTGCCAAATGAGGTTAGATAATCTGTCACAGGATACAGATTTTACACCACACATGTGATTGATATATGCTACCGCAGTAGTGTTATCAATCTGAATTTGAACATGCACATGTTGCATGTTGTTACAGAGAGACTTGAGCCCATATTGTGCCCCCAACAATTCTAGGTAATTGATTCCATATAGTTGGAGTATAGTAGACTCTTGCTCATTCCATCTGCCTCCACAGCTCCTGACTGTGTTTGTGACTCCCCATCCTAAACCGCTTGCGTCGGTTTGGAGAAACACTGATGGGCTCTCAAGTAAGATTTTTCTTGAGCTGAGTCTTATGTTTGCCATCCACCATTGTAGTTCAATAATGGCTTCAGCTGGTAACCGAATAGATTTGCCAAACTGACCTGCATGCAATTTTAATGCTCGTTCCTTTGCCCGCTGTAAATGCTGGTGATGCAAAGGTCCGTAGCGTACTGCAGGAAAGGCAGCTACCAATTTGCCAATTACACGTGCTGTTTTTCTGATAGTTGGTTTGTGTTTTTCTATCAGATCATTGCAGGCTTTCCTCAAGTCTTGTTGTTTGCCTTTAGGCAAAGTCACCAACATGGTTACTGTATTGATAGTAAATCCTAGGTAATCAATTACCTTGGTAGGAGTTAATTTTGATTTAACTGGATGGATTAGGAACCCAAGTTTTTCAAACAGGGTTTTGGTTGCCTTGACTGTTGCTTCTGCCAATTCTTTGGTGACTCCAAAGATGAAAATGTCATCCAAATATGCCATGACTATGTGATTTTGAGATCTTAGCAGCCCCAGAATTGGTTTCAGTAATTTGGTAAACAGTCTAGGGGCTGATGTCAAATCATTTGGCAGAGCCTTGTATTGCCATTATTGACCCATCCAGGTAAACTTCAAATATCTCCTATACTCTTTGTGAATAGACACTGAATAGTATGCATCTTTGAGGTCGATGCATGCCATATAGCCATTTTTGGAAACCAACTGATTTGCTGTTCCAAAATTGTCCATTTTAAAGTGTTTATATTGCACATATGTATTGAGTTCCGTAAGATCCAAAATAATACGGCTCCCTCCATCTTTTTTCTCTTTTGGAAATAAATTGGATATAAATTGGTGAGGTTCTGTGTATGACCTCTCAATAACATTATTGTCAGATAACGTTTCAATTTCTTTTTTAGTATATTCATTGTCTCATTTTGGGAAAAGACATATGTGCGAATATTAGAATGTGTTGGTGGTGGTGATGAATTCAAATTGAACTCAATTTTGAATCCTTCTATACTGTGCAGTATGAATGGATCCTAAGTAACCCAACACCATTATTTTAAGAAGTATTTTAACCTTCCCCCCACCTGTAAGTGAGGTTCGTCTGGTATGTTCCCTGAGGAACTGGTTTGACTTACCTCTGTTGTTACTGGCGGCGTGGCGCTGGTTTTCGTCCGCGAGGTTTGGGGAGCAGAGCTGGTGGTTGCTCTCTCCTCATCCTCGCTGTCGGCCTGCTGGGGCCTGCCCCTAAAAAAGACCTTGACTCAGGTGTGAATCTTCCTCCGGTGCCTGGCTCTCTAGGTGTAAAACGCCGAGAGCTGTAGGGGTGGAATCTCGTGGATGGGCCCCTGGGTGTGGCCTGACCTCTTGTTATGAGGCGCACGGTTTTACCTCGTCATTCAGGTCCTGTACCTGTCTTGACAGGTCTTCCCCAAACAGGTAGTTTGCAGGCTGGATGTCGCTAGCATTGCAAAGAGCTGCAAACTTCTAATTTATTGCTGGTTTTATTGCCTCTTTCCGAATGCAGTTTATTTCGAAGCGGGCATTACATAGCAGTGCCATGGTATCCTGTTCCCGGTCAGTGAGGAGGCCTCCTTCCACACCTCCTGCAAACGAAGTAATTCCAGACCCCAGCAGGTTTAATATTTTTTGGAACTTCAGTTCCTGGTTCCTGATGATGGGACCTATTTGCCCCCAAATTATACGGTTCACCGCTTGAACCTTGAGGGAAGCACAGTTAGATGGTGGGGGGTACCTGTTCAGGGTTTCTTACTTCCTCCAATCTCCCCTGGGAGTGTTCCCCCCTTGTCCTTCCAAACTCTGAATCCGGGTAATCCCCGTATGTACTTCCCCCTTCCATGGGAAAGACATATTGCTGCCCAGTGTATGAGGCTGCTGGCACTGTCTGTAGAAGGGACTCGTGCTGATATTGCTCCTTTCTCCGGAGTTTATCATTGTGGAGCAGCTTCTCCACCAGCTGCTCCATGTGGGAGAGTCGTCCTTGGACGCTTCCCGATGAGGGAGGGTATCCCTCTTCCCCGGACTCATCCGAGTCTACAGGTCTGGCAGACTTATGGGTGGCTTTACGTCCCGCCGGGACCACCACGGTGCTTTCCTCCTGCACCAAGTCTGTTGCTGCCGGTTCTGATGCTGGAGGCAATGTCGGCGAAAATGACCGTCGTCCGCTACCGGGAATGCTGCAGTCTTCGGCAGCCGGTTTCCCCGCGGACCGTCTCTTCGACATTTTTTGGGGCTCTGAAAAACAAACAATTCCTTAGCCCGAACAGAAAGCGCAGGGTAAGTGGTTCAACTTTTCTTACCTGCCGCCTTTTTTCCCCAACGGCTGGGAGGACGCAGTGCCTCTCCAGTCCGTTGCGCACGTTGCTTTCAGACGTAATGACGCGCACGCAGACGGACGGCCCTTCTTCACAAATTGGCCATCAACAGCCCAAACTTATATGGCTTAATGATGGCGGTGAAATCAAATTAAATGGTGGTGTTTAAGAGACTTTTGGATAGGCACATGGATATGTATGGGGTGGGGGGGGGGGAGGTATCATAACTTGGCATCATATAAGCACAGACATTGTGTGCTGAATAGCCTGTTCCTGTACTTTATTGTTCTGTTCAATTCCATTTGCAACTTGGGTAGGAATGAACTGCAGATGCTGGTTTACACCAAAGATGGACACAAAATGCTGGAGTTACTCAGCGGGACAGGCATCATCTTTGGAGAGAAGGAATGGGCGACGTTTCAGGTCGAGACCCTTCTTCAGACCCTGAAGAAGCCTGAAGAAGCTAAAACATCACCCATTCTTTCTCTCCAGAAATGCTGCCTGTCCCGCTGAGTTATGACATGGTGGCGTTGCGGTAGAGCCACTGCCTCACAACGTCGGAGACCTGGGTTCAATCCTGACTAAGGGTGCTGTCTGTGTGGAGTTTGTACGTTCTCCCCATCATGGCATGGATTTTCCACCAGATCTACGGTTTCCGCCTACACTCCAAAGACATATAGATTTGTTGGTTAATTGACTTGATGTAACTATATATTTGTCCCTAATGCGTGCAGGAAAGTGTTAATTGCGGGGATCGCTGGTCGGTGCAGACACGGCGGGTTGAAGGGCCTGTTTCCATGCTGTATTTCAAAACTAAACAAAACTAAATCATCCTAATGTGAAAATATACTGGTGGATCAAAATCCTGGAACTCCTTACTCTACAGCACCGGAGGAAAACTTTCAGCAGAAAAACCGCTGTTAAACAGTGGTTCGAAGAGGATTCCCACAACCTTCTCAAGGACGATTAGTAATGAACAGTAAATATTGTCCTTGCCAGCAACTCTAAAATCCCATAAATGAACAAAAATGATATTAATTTACCATTCTTTCCAACAAATATCTCAAAATTCATGCACTGAAAAAGCAAAATCTACCTCCTCCAGAAAATTGCTCCCAATTTATGAACAAGGATACACGTTTCTTGATGGTACAGTAATTAGTATTACCCTTAGGTCTGAATCTATCAGAGCAAGGTCATGAGATCATCTGAAACACCAGATTTATTTTATTTGCAGTAACCTCACTAAATTGACTTGAGTGTCAACGCATTAATGAATCCAGAGCCCAAATGCTTTTATCCACAACTGAAGACAAAATAAATGTATGCACTTATTCAGCTGTAATGCTGATCGTGTTAAAGGTAAAAATCCAACTGGCTGGGGAAACGCTTCCATCATAAGTCAGTCACAATTTTGTGAGCTGTCCTGTCGCTGATTTTTTAATGCGACCAATAGTAAAACATTCAGGTGTCTTGTCTGATGATATATTTTCACCCTGTCAGACAATGTCGCTGCCTCATACAATACAATACAATACAATACCATTTATTTGTCATTTGAACCTCACATGAGGTTCAAACAAAATTTGGTTTGTGCAGTCATACAAGAAAAGAACCAAGACACACACCAACACAATTTACACAAACATCCATCACAGTGAGTCTCCTCCTCACTGTGATGGAAGGCAAAGTCTTGTCTCTCCCCTGCTCTCCATTCTTCTCCCGATGTCAAAGTCAAAGCCCCCGGCGGGCGCTAGCAAGTCCGCGGCCATTTAAAGCCGCGCCGGGCGATGTAAGGCCCTGCTCCAGGTCACTTTCAACCCCGCAATTCGGGCGGGAGAAGTCGCCGTTGCTGGTGCCCCGCAAAGCAATCTCCCGCGGCCATTCATCAGTATCTTATGGGCATGTCCCACTCACGCGACTTTTTTGGCGACTGCCAGCACCGGCACCCGTCATAGGTCATTGCAGGTCGCCGAAAATGTTCAACATGTTGAAAATTCAGTGGGGACCAGAAAGACGTTACGACTCTTTGGGCGACTGAGGAGACTACTCATGACCATAAAGACGACACCCTGGCGACATGAAGCCTGTACGGTCGTGAGTAGTCGCCCAAAGAGTCGTACCTTGTTCTGGTCACTGCTGGATTTTCAATATCTTGAAAAGTTTCGGCGACCTGCTGCGACTATGACGGGTGCCGGCTAGTCGCCGAAAAAATTGCGTGTGGGAAAGGCCCATTAGTCTTTCAACTATCTTTGAGACCTAATATCACTTCAGCCTCACAGACAATTCTTTTGAAGTTAAATTAAGGACAATTCAAAAAAGCTAAAGCAATCATTTGCAGTCATTTATAAATGCTCAGAGAAATAAAATGTTAATGTAATTTAAATCCTCACCATAAAATCCCAAGATTTTTGTTCACCTAGTTTTGCTCTACAAAGCAGCCGTTAGTCTTTTTTTTTTGATCCAGTTCTATTTTCCTTTTGTGGAAATGTCGTATTTAATTGATACTTACTAAACATTACATTAATTTTTGACCTGAATAGAGTAAGGCAAAGTGGCAGGGTGGTGCAGCTAGTTGAACTGCAGCCTAACAGTGCCTGAGACCCTGATTCAAACATGACCTCTTGTGAATTGCTCCTATTGTGTGGTGAGTGGTAGAATTGGGGGTGGGAGAAGCTGATGGAAAAGTGAGAATGAAATGTGTTGGTGTAACATTGGTGTAAATGGGCAAATGATGGTCGGTGTGAACTCAGTCGGCCCAGGGGTCTATTTCCATGCTGTGTGATTCTATGGTTGTAACTTACTGGGAAGTAACTTTAGTGTGAATGATAAAGTATGAAATGTGCTGGGGTGAAGCAAACCTGTATAAGTGAATTAGAAGAACAGATGCAGCAACTATAAAAGTCCGTGTTTCACTAAGAATTGATCAGTGCAAGCTGGGAATGACCCTGGATGTTCTATGATGAAGGAAGTGCTGAAGGCTTCTCTTTGGTTATTTGCTTTCCCCAGAAGGTCAGGATGAGTTACTCATCTCTATTTAAGATTGAGAATATTGAGGAACCATCTTTCTAATCTGCAGCAGTACCTCTGCAGAGAGACTCTGGCATTGCTACAGGAGGGGCAGTGACTTGGGCTTCATTTGAATGTGCTAAAGGACAGCATCTCTTCTTGAGCAGCTGGAGTGGCATTCTCAAGTGAATCCTGGGGAACCTCTGGCATTAAGTCCAAGGCGGACTTGCTTCATTGCACCTGCTACCATTACCTTATTGCTGATGTTCAATGGGGAAAGACACTGTTGTCATGACTACCATATTAACCAGCAAGCAGCAGATAAGGTTGGTGTACAAGGCCCTCGGTGGAGATATGTGCAGGATGCTCCTGAGACAAGAGGAGTTGCGTATGGGAGCAAAGAGGTCCTTCTGCAGTTGTACAGGGCCCTAGTGAGCCCACTTCTGGAGTATTGTGTGCAGTTTTGGTCCCCTAATTTGAGGAAGGACATTCTTGCTATTGAAGGAGTGCAGCGTAGGTTTACAAGGTTAATTCCTGGGATGGCAGTACTGTCATATGCTGAGAGAATGGAATGGCTGGGCTTGTATACTCTGGAGTTTAGAAGGATGAGAGGGAATCTTATTGAAACAATTATATATAAGATTGTTAAGGGTTTGGACACGCTAGAGGCAGGAAACATTTCCCACTGTTGGGGGAGTCCAGAACCAGGGGCCACAGTGTAAGAATAAGGGGTAAGCCATTTAGAACGGAGGCGAGGAAACACTTTTTCTCACAGATAGTCTGTGGAATTATCTGCCTCAGAGGGCGGTGCAGGCCGGTTCTCTGGATACTTTCAAGAGAGAGCTAGATAGGACTCTTAAAGATAGCAGAGTCAGGGGATATGGGAAGAAGGCAGGAATGGGGTACTGATTGGGGATGATCAGCCATGATCACATTGAATGGCGGTGCTGGCTCGAAGGGCCGAATGGCCTACTCCTGCACCTGTTGTCTATTGTCTATTGAGCAGTGCACACTGCCAAACTGCATCCTGAAACCCCCACTGCCATCTATTCTTTGTCATCTGACCTTGATTAAAATTGTGCCTTTTTTGCCAGAGAATCGAAAACTGCAACTGGCCAGGTATTAACAAGTTTGGAGTATTGTGAGCAACTTTGGGCCTCAAGGAAGGATGTGCTGGCTCTGGTGAGGGTCCAGAGGAGGTTTACGAGAATGATCCCAGAAATGTGTGGGTTAACATAGGACGAGCCTTTGACAGCACTGGGCTGGAGATTAGAATGATGAGGGGGGACCTCACAGAAATTTACCAAATAGTGAAGAGCTTGCATAGTGGATGTGGAGCGGATTTTTCTACCAGTGGGAGAATCTAGAACCAGAGGTCATAGCCTCAGAATTAAAGGACGTTCCTTTGGGAAAGAGATTATGAGGATTAGTCAGTGGGTGGTGAATCTGTGGCATTCATTGCCATAGAAGGCTGTGGAGGCCAAGCCAATGTATATTTTTAAGGCAGAGATGGATAGATTCAGATTGGTACGGGTGTCAGGAGTTATGGGGAGAAGGCAGGAGAAAGGGGTTGAGAGGGGAAGATAGATCAGCCATGATTGAATGGCAGAGTAGACTTGATGGGCCGAATGGCCTAATTCTGCTTGTATCACTTATGAACATGCTTTGTTTGGAGGTCTAGACTTTTTTGTGTGGGGGCGTGGGGGGGGGGGGGGGGGGGGGGGGAGGGTGAAACTACCTTTCAGGGTCCCTACCTGGTCGGAGAGGCAGCTTTTCTCCGGGCTGCAGCTTCGACCCGTCCTCGCGGCCTACCAGCGGGCCTGGAGCGGCGTTTCCTGTCGCAGACCACCCAGAACCTCGGCTTCGGCGGCGGCACAGCGCTGGAGCGCTATCGTGGAGCGGGCGATGCCTTGCCTGGGTCGCCGCGCTGGAGGTCCGGTGAGCTGAGACCGCCGGGTAAAACATCGCGGAGCTGCGGGACTGTGGAGCGGCCAGCTGTGGGCGGCGGCGCCGAACTTTACACCGGGAGCCTGGGATCTCGCGACGAGATCGCCAGTTGTGGAGCTCCAACCGGTGTGGCTTTGTCGGCTTCGGAAGCCTCGGCCTCCAGTACGGAGGCGGCCGTTCCAGGGTTCCCATGCCGCTGTGAGGACTCTCCCAACGCCAGAGCACCACCACCCGGTGAGAACGGCCAGGAACATCGGGCCTCCGTAGAGGCAACTGTGGAGGCCTCAATAGGCCCGACTATGGGTGAACTGGGGTTGGGGACTGGACTTTATGCCTTCCCTCATGGTGGGAGCCATTGTGGGGGGATGTTCTTTGTGTTTAAGACTCTCATTGGTGTTATGTCTGTATTCTTTCTTTGTGTGCTGCAAAATGGCAAAAAGCATTTCACTTCATTGCACCTCGGTGTATGTGAATGTGACCAATAAAATAGTAAGATTAAACGAGAACTTACCAGTTTGAAATTTGATCTGTATTTTATGAAGAGTAACGTTGAGGGATTACGTGAAGAACCCCGCCAGGACGCATGCGTGTCAATCTTCAAAGCAGCGGTGTGAAATCACAGATAACTGTAATGACTAAACATAGTAAGATTAGAGAAGAGATACCAGTTGAGTATATGATCAAGGGTGGGAGCGGAGGGCACGTATTCCCTCAACGTTACTCCTCATAAAATAACGATCAAACTTCAAACTGGTAAGTTCTCGTTTAATCTTACTATTTTACTTCGGAGTCACGTAAGTGACTACGTGAAGATTTTAAAACTCTGTGATTTCATGCCGTGGAAACGAGTCCATGCATCACATCTGCCTTGATTATGGGGAGAATAGAGTTAACATCATTAGACATCAATACGATATTGAAACCCAACGATAAAAATATTAACACCAATTATTGCCCCTATTTATGGGGTAAATTATATTACAGAACTTAAATTTGTTCCTGCAAATGTTCCAGGTTCAATGACTGGATTGTTATAAAGTCGTTGGAAAGTTTCCTCCGTTGACCATCCTGCTGTCTTGAGGATTTGGTCCATAGGAACGTCCAACTTCATAGCTGCCGATGTAGCTGCAGCCCTGGTGGAGTGAGATTTAAAAATGCTAGTGTCTACTCCAGCCTTTATTAGGACCTGTTTTAGCCATCTAGAGATGGTCTGGACTGTCACTGTTTTGAGTGGCTGTTTGTAGCTGATTAAAGTGACATTTCTTTCCCTCTGATGATCTTAGTATACTCCATATATAATAGTAAGTGTGTTACAATACAGAGATGACCATCTGTCGGGTAGGCCCTGAATTCTGTTTTTAGGCCTGCTGACCCCTGTCTGTTCTGTTTGACTATTTCATTGATGTGAAAAGTTAAATTTCCAGATGAAATAATCATGTTGTCCAACCTTTGTTTCTGTAGTGACTGGACCCTTTGTGCCGTAACCAAGGCCATCAGCATGACTGTTTTCATAGTCAGTTTCTGTAGGGACAGAGCTGTAGCTGGAGACCAGTTTCTTAATTCTCAATTCCAAGATGGCGTCGCATGCACAACGCGAGGCTCTGCGTCTCCGTAGTTGTTGTAATTTAGTTATTTTCCTATTAATCATTACCTTGGTTTTCGCCCGGAGCACTCGAGCGAAGACTCTGTACGGCCGTCAGGAGCTACTGGAGCTCGGCCGTCTCTGCATAACGAGCCCCAGAAGCGACTTTCAACTGCCGCCGGAGATCGCCCCAGGTTCCATCAGCATGTTTCCTGCCCAACCAGAGGAAACAATATTCTGGACTTAGTTTATACTAATATTACTGAAGCCTACAAAGCTCTCCCCCTCCCCCACCTTGGTCAGTCTGACCACCTCTCTCTGTTCCTGCTCCCCAAATACACACCTCTGATCAGACGTGTGAAACCTACCATGAGGACAGTGAAGGTTTGGCCTGAGGGGGCTGTCTCTGTTTTACAGCAGCAGTTTCAGCAGACAGACTGGAGTCTGTTTGCTACTCAGTCCACCTTCAATTCACAAGTGGACATCAACTCATACACCTCAACAGTTATGGACTATATAAAATTCTGCACCGATAATGTCACTACCCACAAAGAGATAAAGACCTTCCCTAACCAGAAGCCGTGGATGAGCAGGGAGGTCAGACTCCTACTGAAGGCTCGCGATGCCGCTTTCAGATCTGGCAACACTGAGGGATACAGCTCATCCAGGGCCAATCTGAAAATGGGAATTAGGAATGCCAAACTCAATCACAAACGGCGGATTGAGGAGCACTTCCAAAACAACTCTGACCCCAGGCGCATGTGGCAAGGAATCAAATCCCTTGCCGATTACCATAAAGTTAACACCCCTCCCCCAGACAACGCCACCCTTCCTGACGAGCTAAACCATTTCTATGCTCGCTTTGACCGGGACAACAAAACCCCAGCCATCAAAGTTGCTCCACCCCCGAATGAACAACCCCTCAGTCTCTCCACCTCTGCTGTACAAGATGCACTGAGCAAGGTGAATGAGCACAAAGCTGCCGGCCCCGATGGCATCCCTGGCCGGGTGCTTAGGGCATGTGCTGGTCAACTATCCCCAGTCTTCACCGACATTTTCAATCTCTCACTGGCCCAGGGTGTTGTCCCCACTTGCCTCAAGACATCAACCATCGTGCCAGTGCCCAAACAGTCAGCCACAGGGAGTCTCAATGATTTCCGCCCAGTGGCACTCATCCCTGTCATTGCTAAGTGCTTTGAGCGGCTGATCTTGGCTCACCTCAAAGCCAGCCTCCCCCCCACACTGGACCCCCATCAGTTTGCCTACCGGGCCAACAGGTCTACAGAGGACGCCATATCGGCGGCCCTACACTCTGCCCTGACCCACCTGGACAACAACAACTCCTACATCAGGTTGCTGTTCATTGATTTCAGCTCTGCCTTTAACACTGTCATCCCCGCCAGCTTGATCACCAAACTCAGCGGACTTGGCATCTCCACCTCCCTCTGCAACTGGACACTGGATTTCCTCACCAACAGACCAGTCTGTTAGGGTCAACAACCTCACCTCCTCCACTATAACACTGAACACTGGCGTGCAACAGGGCTGTGTGCTCAGCCCTCTCCTCTACTCCCTCTTCACCCACGACTGCATCCCTAAGTACGGATCCAACGCCATCATTAAGTTTGCTGACGACACCACGGTGGTAGGACTGATCAGTGACAACGATGAGTCAGCCTACAGGGAGGAGGTCCAGCACCTGACAACCTGGTGTGCCAACAATAACCTCGTCCTCAACTCCAAGAAGACGAAGGAAATTATTGTCGACTTCAGGAAGGTCAGAGGAGGCAGTCATACCCCCATCCATATAAACGGGACTGAGGTGGAGCGCGTCTCCAACTACAAATTCCTCGGGGTACACATCTCGGAGGATTTGTCCTGGTCCCTCAACACCTCCAAGCTGATCAAAAAGGCACAGCAGCGCCTTTACTTCCTGAGGAGGCTCAAGAAGCCCACCTGTCCCCCCAGATCCTGACCAACTTCTAGCGCTGTACCATCGAGAGCATCCTGACCACCTGCTTCACGGTATGGTATAGCAGCTGCACTGTTGCGGGCAGGAAGGCACTACAACGGGTGGTGAAAACCGCACAGCACATCATCGGTGCCCCGCTGTCAAGAAAACGGTGTCTGAGACGGGCTGGGAAGATCATTAAAGACCCCTCCCACCCCAACCATGGACTGTTTGCCCTCCTTCCATCAGGGAGGCGGTACAGGAGCCTCAGGTCTCGTACCAGTAGGATGAGGAACAGCTTCTACAATTATACCATCACATTGCTGAACTCGGAGTCCCGTCGATAGATTTCTCCGGTCCCTCCGTCCCCATTGTTTAATTATTCTGTATTTTTGATTATTCTGTATCATCTTTTTTTTTTAATTTCTATATGCACTACTACTACGGACTGACGCAAAACTGCATTTCGTTGTACCCATACTCAGTATTTGTGCAATGACATTAAAGTTGAATTGAATTGAATTGAATTGAATTAACATGGTCAGTACAATGCTCACATCCCATATTTGGGAGTACCTGGTTCTTGGGGGATTAATATTAAAATGCCCCTCATGAGTTTGGTTACCAGGGTGTGTCCCAACAGAATGCCGCTCTGTTCCTTGCGCCAGGTATGTTGACAGAGCACTTCTGGCGCAGTTGATGGCACTATGACTGAGCCTCTCATCGTAATGGAGGCTTGCCAGGAATTCCAGAACAGACGGGATGTTCATAGATCTGTGGGTGATGTTTATTGTTGTGACAGTACTTCCCATTTCTTGATGACACCAAGTACTGATTTTTTGGTGGACTGTCTGTGGCCCGCTGAAATAATTCCACTGTTCGGTCCGTCAGTCCCAGGTGTAGTAGAGGTGCTTTCAACTCTATAAATTAATAGGTTTATATAATTATGACATGGGTAACTCCCCTTGTTGCGGGAAGAACCAGTAAATTAGGTCTATGATCGATGGTGATGCATGGTTCTAAAACCATGTCGATATCACCGGGACCGATGGTTGAGTAGGCCAATCGGGTACTATCAAAATACCAGACGCGGAGTCTACTGTTTATTCCTAAATACCCGACTGATGAGGCTGAAGGACGGAATGCATAAATAATCCCCCAATGCAGCGAACATGCATCTGTAGCCACTGCCCCAGGTTCTGGTTGCCAAGAACCTAATTCGATAACTGGTGAGAGCATGGATGTGAATAGGTCGTTATCTGGTGTTCCATACCGTGCTGTAATTCCAGCAATACATTTTTTATCCAACATCCATACAGTGTTTTCATAGACTTAGCGTGACCTGTTGTCTGCCACTAAATTCAGTTTACCTAGTAAGTTGGTAGCTGATATCCTAATATCTTTCTGGATACACTATTGCCAAATTGTGTTGGCCAGATAGTCACATGATGTCGATATGTTTCCACCCATATGGTTGACATATGCTACCACGGTGGTATAGTCAATTAGTAGTCTAACATACTGGTGATATAACCCAAAACAATATGACTTAAAGCCATGGAATGCACTCAACTTGCCCAGGTATTTATGCCCAGCGTTTGTAATGATGCCTCCTGTGCATTCCATCTCCCCCACAGCTGGAGATAGAATTGGTAGCATCCCATCCAAGTGCCCATCAGTATGTAGTTCCATAGACGGGTAGCTGTTAATGTTTGAATAGGAACAATGCCTAATGTTATGTTTCCACCATTTTAGTACCATTGTGGCCTCTGTTGGTAGCTTCTTTGGTCTGTCAGAATGACCCTCATAATTTTTGAGTGCACGCATGTTTGCGCTCAGTAATTTGATAATGTAAAGGTCCGATTTATGTGGCTGGAACACAGCCACTATAATGCCAATTATTCTACTACCAGTCTGATGGATGGTTTAGTTTGCTGCAAGCCTTCATTAAGGCTGTAACCTTTTCTTACGGCAAAGTCACTGACATGTGAGCTGAGTTAAGAGTGAAACCGCAGATGATCCATTGTGTTAAATACATCTGTGGTCACCTCTAATGGGTACTGTATAGTAAGCATTTTTTTTAATACGATGCTTGCCATGTAGTAACCTAGGATCAATACCTTTGCAGTAACAAAGGTTCCCATCTAGTAATGAATATAAAGTACGAAAGTATTCAAATTAGTCAAATCTATGATGATGTGGCAACCACCATCTATTTTATGATAAAGATTTTTGGACACGAATTCCTGTGATTCGTGTTGGATGTCCTCCATTACTCCTTTTTTATTTGGGCACTGTAGTTCAGTATGCGCTTTTGATTATTTCTTTGCCTGTAAGCATGAACATTCAGTTCGGTACATGCTGAACTGGAGGATTATGTTTTGAATAATTCTATGGTATAACCCTATACTTCTTCCTCCATGGTTACTATTAGTAGATTTGTTACTTTTTCGGCATCCTCCGTGGACGTTGAGGTGCCGGTGTCTGGATCTGTAGTTGGGTCTGTGTTGAGGGTTAGCGCATTCCCCAGAAAGTAGTTTTTAGACGTTGCTTAAATGAGCCCCAGGGTTTCCCTCTATGTCAAGGTTTTTACCTGTTTAGATAAGTTGCCTCCAAATTTTAATATTGGTGGTATGGAGGTTCCAGGTGTGCATAGGCCTGCAAATTAGGGTCTAAAGCCGGTTGGATGGTACTTCTTCCTAATGCTGTTTACTCGTATTGGTAGTTTGCAAAATAAGGCCAGTGCATCCTGGTGATCTAGTGTCATGTCTTTTTTGTTTATTGTGCGGGCGAAACCCGTAATACCCGCTGTTAGGACTTTTGGAACTTTCTTTCGTTTCAAGTCCCTGCCCTGCCATGTTTTTAAATACACTGGTTGATACTGGGAACATTCAGTGTTTTGCAGTTCCCTGATGGTAAGTGTCTTCCAATAGGTTTTCTGCACCCCATGTGCACTAGGGGTATGTTCTGCACCCCTGTTCAGGTTCAGCCCAGAATTGACCCCCTATACTCCCCTCTGATGAGGGAGAACACTGTGCAGCTCTACAAGAGGTACTGCTGTAGGACTTACTAGCTGCCCCCTGTGACTAGTCTCCATCTCCCGGAGCCTGCCACTTACCTGCTCCAACAGCCGCTCCAGCTGGCTCCGATGCTCTCGGGCACCCAACCGGCTCCAATGCACATGGTCACTGGCCGTCGCGGCTGCTCCTGAAGCCGCTACTCCTGAGGCCGCTCCTGCTCCAGTTCCTGCAGCCACTCCACCCGGCTCCAATGCTCACTGGCACTGGTCGTCGCGGCTGCTCCTGAAGCCGCTCCTGCTCCAGCTCCTGCAGTCAGCCCAGGTGTTCCCCTCTGATGAGGGAGAAACACTGTGCAGCCCTACAAGAGGTACTGCTGTGGGGCTTACTAACTGCCCACTGTGGCTAGACTCCATCTCCCGGTGCCTGCCACTTTGGGGTATTTCCTCCAGCAGCCGCTCCAACTGGCTCTTATGCTCTCGGGCATAGGCCACTCCCGGCTGCTGTTGATTCTGCAGCCGCTCCAACTGGCTCTAATGCTCTCGGGCACTGGTCGTCGCGGCTGCTTGAAGCTGGTCCTCCTGCAGCCGCTCCAACCGGCTCCAATGCTCTCGGGCACTGGCCGTCGCGGCTGCTTGAAGATGGTCCCTCCTGCAGCCGCTCCAACCGGCTCCAATGCTCTCGGGCACTGGCTGTCGCGGCTGCTTGAAGATGGTCCCTCCTACAGCCGCTCCAACCGGCTCCAATGCTCACGGGCACTGGCTGTCGCGGCTGCTTTGTTCCCACCTCCCAGCCGCTCCAACCGGCTCCAGTGCGCACGGGCACTGGCCGCTCGTGGCTGTTCAGAGTCGGACTCCTCGGAGTCAACGACCCTGTTAGTTTTTGCTTCCCTCTCCCGCCCGGCCTGGGGCCGGTGCTGGAGCGAAGTCGGGAGCGAAGTCGGGCACAGCTTTTCCCATTACGGGAGATTAGCGTGCCTTTGGCTGCTGCTGCCGGCTGCCCGCTACTCCGCGGTACTCCCCCGCCAGCTTTCCCGCAGCCTTCGTGGATCCGGTCCATGTCCCCACCTAAAAGGTAAGTGGAAGGAACGCAGAGTCTTCTTACCTGCTGTTCCCGGCTTTCAAATTCTGGAACGCAGAGTCGCCTTACCTGCTGTTCCCGGCTTTCAAATTTTGCCGCTAAGGGAACATCGTTCCCCCTGCTGTGACTCGTTGCAATGCGTGTAGCGATATGACACGCATGCGTCCAGGCGGGGTTCTTCACGTAGTCACTCACGTGACTCCGAAGTAAAATACCTTTGATACCTTTGATACTTTGAACACCATGGGAGCCAAGATGACTGTAACCCGTCATCGGATCTGACTGTCACAGCCAGCAGCTCAGCTAATGTCACTTAATGGACATGAACAGCAAGTTAAACCCTTAATCTGCTCATCATGAATCATTGGAGATGAGTGTCATCATCATGGATGGGGATATATTGGCCTCGGTACTCACCCTGGAGAGTGAGGATCTACGTGAGCTCTGCTGCAGAGGAATCAGATGAGGACTTTCAAAATAGCAGGCGGAAGGTAAAGGCTTTAGATTTTTGCTTCGGTATAAGTTTATTATTATCACATGTAGTGAGGTATGGTGAAAAGCTTTGTTTTGCAGTCTATCCAGACAGATCAGACATACCAGACATGGATACAATCAGCTCAAACTCAAGTGCAATCGATGAATGATGAATGAAAACCTTATTGCCGCATGCGACAAGTCACAGTGAAATTGTTAGCTTACAGCTGCATTTCTGCAGCTTCTGCCAGACAAATTGCAGCAACTGGGGAAGTGATGAGCAGGAGAAATAAAGAACAAGGATGCAGGGACCTCAGCAATGGAGACAAGGCAGGAGGAGCTCATTGGGTCAGGCAGCATCTGTGGAGGGAATGTACCGGTGATGTTTTGTGATTGGACTCTTCTTCATTCATTCATTCATTCATTCATTCATTCATTCATTCATTCATTCATTCATTCTTTCTTCAGATTGATTGCAGACACACAGAGTCTTTAGCCAGATTTTTGTTGTTCAGATAAATAGGGTTGGAATGTTGATTTATTTTGCTCTTTTACTCATTTTGCCTTGGAGATCGAGCTATTTTGTTATGCAAAGGCTAGTGAACATTCACATTAAAATTCTTGGTGCCTTGGGTATACTGTCTGAAAGAATCAAGAAGCTGCATTTATTACTTTGCACAGAGACCAGAGACTATCGTTTTCAGCATCACTGAACAACAAACCAGCTCCATTTCAATACTCATGTACCGCCTATCACAAAGCATCTGATGGTCAATATCTCAGCTTCCATGGCAGAAGAAGACACCCAGTGTCTATGTACCGAGCTAGCATGCACGTTCAACCTGTTGCCATCATAGCATTGGGTTCAAGTCATCAATCTCTGAATGGGCTCGCCCCGCCTTACCTCTCTGAGCTGCTCCACCCATACGCTCCTGCCCAGTCCCTCAGGTCAGCTGATCAGCTGCTCCTGGAGGTACCGAGGTCTAAGCGGAAGCTCAGAGGGGATAGAGCCTTCTCTGTTGCTGCTCCGGCACTCTGGAACGCTCTGCCGTTGCACGTCAGACAGGCCCCCTCACTGTCCATCTTCAAAGCCAGTGTTAAAACACATTTATACTCCCTGGCTTTTGACCATGCATGAGACTTTGCTCCTGTTTTTAGTGTTTTTAATATTTCTTTATTTTGAATATCTTTACTTACTCCATCTTTTAATTGTTATTATTGGTGTGTATTAACTTTTTTGTCAATGATTAGTGATGTACAGCACTTTGTTGCAACTATGATTGTTTTTAAAGTGCTCTATAAATAAAATTATTATTATTATTATTATTATTATTATTAAACACTTTGGCGGGTACCACAGTACTCTAGCAGTCCATCCTGTAACAGGATATTTAGATCACTACCATGACATTCCAGGGATTCCCACTGGCTCTCAATGTGAATTGATTATCATATCTTCCAATGGCAACATTTAGAATCTGTCCACTACCAGTCCACCAGTGACAATGCCCCTCAATCAGGCTGCCCAGACCTCTGCCATTCTGGTGATTCAATGTGGTTGAAAACAGGTCCTCCCAAGTCCAAAGTGGCTCAAGATTGCCCTGCAAAGTCATCTGATGTTTCCTTGCTGCAGTTCTGCAGCTCCGCCAGTCACATTGCAGCAACTGGGGAAGTGATGTGCAGGAGAATTAAAGACCTGAGATACCTCAGCAAAACACAGGGCAGGAGGAGCTCATTGTGTCAGGCAGCATCTGTGGAGTTAATGGACCGGTGATGTTTTGGGATGGGACCCTTCTTCAGAAAGCCTTTAGCCAGATTTTTGTTGTGCAGACAAATAGGCGGTTGGGTTGGAAAGTTGATTTATTTTGCTCTTTTATTAATTTTCGGCATTGGACTGTTCAGCAACAGATAGAAAGGTCGAGTCACCGACAGCGGTGATTGGCCCTGGGAGTAATCGGCAGGTTCTGCGGTCGAGGAAGAAACGGAGGGCTTTGAGGCCTTCCTGGTTGGGGATGGAGGTGTAGAGTGACTGAACGTCCATCTGTGGTCGAGGAAGAAATGGAAGGTTTTGAAATGGAAGTCTGAAGAAGGGTCTCGACCCGAAACGACACCTATTCTTTTTCTCCGGAGATGATGTCTGACCCGCTGAGTTACTCCAGGTTTTGGTGTCTAGCTACAGAAAAAAATGTCAGATGGGGAATTATGAGGATTTTGTCCTTCTGCATTGAGAGTTTCTTTGGCAGTCATTCCCCTGAATGGGTGATGGCAAGTCGATAATGTTAAAGTGCTTTGGCCAGCGTACTCCAGGATTTTATCTCAAAGGCAGGGAAGATGCTGATATTTTATTGTTTCATGAAAGGTGGGGTGGAAGGCAGAATCAATCTGTGGTGAGCTTCCCATGCAATTGTTGTCCTTGGACTGGTGGAGCTCAGTGTTAGTGGATGATATTGCGGACGCCAGGGAATCTTTTTTGTGAATGGACTGTGAGGGCTGGCAGGAGGGAGGGTTCTGGGTGATGAATGGGATGTCAAAAAGTAAGGCGTCCTTGTCCTGGTCAATGTTAAGTTTCCAGAATGATATAGAGCTGCAGTCAAGTGATGTGGATTCCACAACCACTCTTGAGAGTTGTTGCTGCATTCATAAATTCCCCTCTACCCTCAAGCTCTGTGCCAAACCAATCCACACACACATTGTCAACCAGTTCCTGCAAACCTGCACTGTCCCAGCCTGCGTCAAAGTCTCCACTATTGTTCCTGTATCCAAAAAGCCGATGATTACTGGTCTTAATAACTACAGGCCAATCGCACTGACCTCTGTAATCATGAAGACCCATGAAAGACTTGTGCTGGCCCACCTGAAAAATATCACAAACCCCCTGCTGGACCACCTGCAGTTTGCATACCGGGCTAATAGATCAGTGGATGACACAGTCAACCTGCACCTGTACTTCATCCTCCAGCACCTAGACTGCCAGGGGGCCTATGCAAAGATTTTGTTTGTTGATTTTAGCTCTGCATTCAACACCATTGTGCCAGAGCTACTACACTCCAAACTCTCCCAGTTGACTGTGCCTGAACCCCTCTGTCAGTGGATCACCAACTTCCTGACAGACAGGAAGCAGCATGTGAGGCTGCGAAAGCACATCTCGGACCCGCTGACCCTCAGCATAGGAGCACCGCAAGGCTGCGTACTCTCCTCTCTCCTTTACTCTCTCTACACCAATGACTGCACCCCACAGACTCCTCTGTCAAGCTTCTCAAGTTTGCGGCCGACACAACCCTGATTGGACGGATCCAGGATGGGGAGGAATTTGCATACAGACAGGAAGTGACACAGCTGGCGTCCTGGTGCCATCGCAACAACCTGGAGCTCAATGCTCTTAAGACAGTGGAATTGATTGTAGACGAGGAGAGCTCCTCCTTCCCCCACTCACTATCAACAACACCGCAGTCACATCTGTGGAGTTATTTAAGTTCCTTGGAACCATCATCTCCAGGGACCTAAAATGGGAGGCCTCCATACTTGGCTAATAAAATTTATGCAATTCAATTCAATTCACTAAGGGATAGGAGCAGAATAGGACCATTCGACCCATCAAGTCTACTCCACCATTCAATCATGGCTGATCCATCTCTCCCTCCTAATTCCATTCTCCTGCCTTCTCTCCATAACCCCTGACACACGTACTAATCAAGAATCTAGCTTTCTCTGCTTTAAAAATATCTACTGACAGCCTCCACAGCCTTCTGTGGCAATGAATTCCACAGATTCACCACCCTCTGACTAAAGAAATTCCTCCTCTTCTCCTTCCTAAAGGAACGTCCTTTTACTCTGAGGCTATCACCTCTGGTCCTAGATGCACCCACTAGTGGAAACACCCTCTACACATCTGCTCTATCCAGGCAAATGTGGAATATTCCACCAAATTCTTCATGTATACCATGTAGATAGTGGTAGGGGAACTGGATCAGTATGTGAGTCACCTGCGGGGATGGAGATTCTCTGGGAACATCCTTCTCCCATCATCATTATCTAATTGTCCACCATCATTCTCATCTCATGGTGAACTTCAATCTGATCCTTTTGCGGCAAGGTTGTTTAACTGTGTCTATTGCGTGCTGCTTGTGCTGTTTTTCATGCAAGTAGTTCTTTAATGCAGCATCATTAGATTGGATCAACACTTAGTTTTCTGTACCAAAGTATAACTTGCTCAGACTTCCTTACCTAAGCCCCTTCATTCCATGAGTCTTTTTTAGTTTAGTTTTGAGATACAGAGCGGAAACAGGCCACTTGGCCCACCGGGTCCGCGCCGACCAGCGACCCCCGCATATTAACACCATCCTAGCACTGTCCTACATACACTAGGGACAATTTTTACATTTACCAAGCGAATTTACTGTCAAACCAGTATGTCTTTGGAGTGTGGGAGGAAACCGAAGATCTCGGAGAAAACCCACGCAAGTCACGGGGAGAACGTACAAACTCTGTAAAGTAGTCGGGATCAAACCCGGGTCCCCGGCACTACAAGCGCTGTGTTGCAGCAACTCAACCGCTGTGCCACCGTGTCGATGTAATAAACTTAATCTGCATGGCGTTCAATATTTATGGAAGGACATACAGGCATATTTTCCCTTAAATATGAAAAACAAAACTGCACGGAATACTCCAGGTTAAATTCCTACCTGGGCCTTTCAAAGTTGGATCGGACTTTTATATTCCAAACCTCTTGCATTAAAGGCCAACATTAATTGCTGAACCTGCCTGCTGCCTTTGTGTGTTTCAAGAAACTTCAAAGAAGCTATATCGCAGAAGGTGGTAGAGGACATAGGACATATAGAATAGAAACTGGCCCTTTGGCCCACAAAGTCTGTGCCGAACATGAAGCCAAGACCAACTCTTGTCTGTCTGCCTGCACATAATCCATATCCCTCCATTCCCAGCATACCCACGTGTCTACATAACAATCTCTTAAATGCCACTATTGTATTTGCCTGCAACACTACCCGCTGCAGCACATTCCAGGCACTCACCACCTCATGTGTAAAAACTTGCCACGCACATCTTCTTCAAACCTTGCCTCTCTCACCGCATTAACACAGCATTAAAAATCCAGGTCTGGTTTAATTAAAACTTACTTGTTGTCCTGCAGGAATATTCTCAGTAATGGATTTTTATTCAGATGTAACTGAGTTGGACAGCACATTTTTAATTTACAACTATTTTGGGACCAATTCAGCCTTTTGATAAATAGGTTGTTACCACTTCCAAGCACTATAGATTGGCATACCTGCTGTTTTCTTGATAGATCCAGTGTTTCCATCAGGTTTCCACTTCTGCTAAACTCCAGCTACACTCTCATACTCTTCCTCCTGTATTCTCTCCAGGTGCATGTAGATCAAGCGTTCTTGCAACACTTCCTAGCCTGAGAGATTTTGTTTAGTTTAGTTTAGTTTAGAGATGCTGCTTGGAAACAGACCTGTCGGCCCAGCGAGTCCACACTGACCATCAGTTCACACTCATCACCTGTTCACACTAGTTCTATGTAATCCCACTTTCTCATCCACTCATTACACACATGGGACAATTTATCGAGGCCAATTAACACGCAAACCCGCATGCCTTTTGGGATGTGGGAGGAAACCGGAGCTTTTGGAGGAAACCTACACGCTCACAGTGAGAAGGTGCAACAGACAGCACCTGAGGTCAGGATCAAACCTGGACTCTGGCGCTGTGAGACAGCAGCTCTACCTGCTGCACCAAGGTGCCCCCCAAAATTCTCTATGTGAACTGAGAGCCACAGTTACCAGACTACCAAATTCAAGCGGCACCATATGAAAGAGCAGGAATGTTTCCCATGTAATCTAACAAATGTATACGCCACCATCAATGACCATGAGCCACAGTTCCCAAATAGTGAAGATAGTGAAACACAATCTTCACCTAATAGTTCATTAATCTTTGCAATTCTCTATTAACAGGGTTGAAGAGGCTCAGTTGCTAATTATATAATGTTTGGATGTTATGGGAATCAAGGGTTAGGAATTTGATGTTAAATAATGGCACCAGGGACAGCTATAATATTATTGAAAGGCAGGGCATGTTAGTTCATATTTATCGCAAGATGGGAAAGGGCCTTTTTGCCCACTGAGAGTATGTTGGTTCTCAGAGAATCCTATACCCTAGTATTCTCCAGGTAACCGATTCTCCCTCATTCGTCTATCAACTCTTCCACTAGCCATCCATTCAAAATTCTCCCATTCACCAACTATGCTGGGGGCAATTTCCTGCAGCAATAGACCCACCTACCATTATCATGTGGAAGAAACAAGTGCACCCAGGGAGAAATACATGCAATCACAGGGAGAGCATGCAAACTCCAAAGCAGGCCGGAACCAACTCTTGCTCTTTCTTACATTTCAATATTCTTACTATCACAGAAACAGATTATCTAGTCATTATGAAACTGTACTTTGTGTCAGTAAATTGGCTGCTGTGTTTTCTAAATGTGCACAAGGATCACTTTAATGTCACTGGGTCATAATACACAGAAACTTAAAATTGCTTACCATAAAATTACTATCTACCCCCTCCCCACACCATTCTCTTCCCACCCTTCCTTCTTCTGGTTCTACATTTAACTATTTCCAGGTTTTTCTCCGCCACCTGACTCATCTATCAATGACCTTCTCCTCAGCTGGATCCACCCATCACTCACCAGCTCTTGTCCCACACCTTCCCCTTACCTCTTTCAACCAGCTGTCTCTCCTCTGCTCATTAACATGAAGGGTCCCACCCTGAAACGTCGTATATTCGTTTCTCTCGATAGATGCTGCTCGACCCCGCTGCGTTCTTCCAGCAGTTTCTTTTTCACTCAGCATTCCAGCATCTACGGTTTCATGCATCTCCATTTTAACAGGAATCTGTTCTGCTTTTACTTCCAATCCTATTTAGACTTGCTTTCACTTGCTGCAAAAAGTCCAGGCAAGTGGCCTCACCAGCATTTCAAAGGCAATTAGGAATGCACTATTAATTATGGATCCTTGCCAGCAATGCCCACAAACCTTGACTGAATTAAAAAAGAAAAAGGATCAGCTGATTTAAATGCACAAACTCCACATTAGTCTATATGAATCCTTTATATTGCTTATTTACAGATTAATCAATAGTGCATGGAGATAATGGGACAATTTATTTGTTAATTAAGGTCCTTTGCCAATGGGGACAGTTAATATGATAAATGGCTGTTGAAGACGTGTTGATGTGTAACGGGGAGAAAAGGCAAGGTCATTTTTCTGAAGACAAACAAAGTCAACTGACATTGTCTCAAGGCATTGATGCAGGTGGTTGTTTTATTATTAGGCTATGCAAAGTCCACATTTAGATTGCAATATTTCCTATGAGAACTTGTCTTTATTAGCTGAGCGTTCAAGTCACTATACTTGATGGATAACATACTGATCTTATATCTGTTGTGTTTTTCACTGACACAGCCATCAGATTGCTTTCATAATTTCCATTTATTTATCTACGTAGTTATTTCATGGTCTTTCAACCATATTATTAATAATGCAAAATGCTAAGCTTTTAGAATGTAGGATCACGTTTTTAAAATGTAAGATCCTCGGAATATCAATAGTCAACTCCTCTGTCCAGTTTGACGTATTGCTCAAATATATGGTGGGTTCTAAAAGAAAGAAAAATCATCAGATGTAAATATAATAAACATCACCATAAAATATCAAATTACTAAATGAGGCAATTAAATTCTACAAAATGAGATAGGGGAATCTTATTTGTCTTTCCATTTGATTAATACATTTTCTTGGCTTCCACGTGGCAACGAGATGAAAACACTGAGTGAAAGATTGATGTGGAAAATATGAATAGAAATTCCTGATTCAATAAAGAGATCATCAAATCACACCAAGAAACTCCAAATAAACAGTTGGTTGATGTTCGAAAAAGGAACGCAAAAACAGTATGATGTCAAGCCCATTCCAATAAGGCTGTCGAGATGGATCTTATGGGTTGTGTAGGAGCCATCATTTAGTTGGGGGGGGGGGGGGGGGGGGGGGGAGAGGGGCAAAAAGCATTCAGTCAGTTTGGAAATTTGAAAGTAGCATAATGTATTCATAATTTCACATGTTTATATGCTAATTTAGTTTTTAAATGATTAATAACAACACTTCTATGCCCACGTTCCCCTGTGTGGTTCTCTTGAATAGAAATTAACCATATCTCAAGCCATATGCATTCTGTCATGCTTTAAGCATTTAGTTGTGAAGTTTGCATTTATAACCTTTAATAGTAAAATAGTTATTAAAGCAAACCTATAATCAGTTAACTGTAAAGTTCTAAAGCAGCAAATGACACAGAATTGTACAAATGGCAGAGCATTGTACAGCATGGTACCAGGCCCTTTGGCCCAACCTATCAAGGTTGACTAATATGCTCCATCTAAGATAGTTCCATTTGCCTGCATTTAGATTAGATTAGATTAGATTAGATAGCCTTTATTGTCATTCAGACCGAAGTCTGAACGAAATTGAAGCAGTCATACATACAATACAATACAATAAAAAACAACAATAAACACATATTAACATCCACCACAGTGAGTCCACCCAACATCTCCTCACTGTGATGGAGGCAAAAGTCTTAGGTCTCCAGTCTCTTCCCTCCTCTTCTCCCTCTGCGCTGAGGCGATACCCCCCAGGCGATGTTACAACTGTCCCGCGGCTCAAACACCGCGGCCCGGGGTGGTCGAAGCTGCCGCCCACCAGTCCTGCTGACGCAGCCGCTGGCCCGCGGCCAAACCCCGGACTCAGGCCACCGCCGCCAGAACACCGTCCCAGCCACCGGAGCACCGTTCCAGCCCCGAGCCGGATCACCCTCATGTAAGTGCCGTTACCGTCTCAGCCTCGCGCCAGGCCGCCCCGACTGGGCGCCGCTCCTCCCTCGGGCTGGGCCACCCCGACTGGGCGCCGCTCCTCCCTCGGGCTGGGCCGCCCCGACTGGGCACCGCTTCTCCCTCGGGCTGGGCCGCCCCGACCGGGCGCCGCTCCTCCCTCGGGCTGGGAACGCCGTACCTCCCCGAGCTCGGCCACTCCGACGGGAGCACCGTTCCTTCCTCGGGCCGGCCGTCCTCACGGGAGCATCACAGCCCCTCACGGAAGCCCTGTTCCAGCCCCGAGCCGGGCCGTCCTCACGGGAGCGAGCTCAGTGCGAGTCCTGGCGGGCTCTGCCTCCTGAGCCTCGAGGTCGCCAGCTCCGCCATTAGGCCTCAGCGCAGACGGAGGCAGAGAAGGGGAATACGACAAAAAAGTCGCATTCCCCCGCAGGGAGAGACAGCAAGCCCCGTTTCAACCCCCCCACCCCCCAAAACAGAAACTAAAAACCAAAACTAGACTAACCAAAACGAAAATAAACAACCCAAAAAACACAAAACAAACAGGACTGCCGGAGAGCCGCTGCAGGAGAGCCGCTGCAGCCAGAGCCGCGCCGCCACTAGAGGTGTATTTGCTCCATATCCCTCTAAATGTTTCCTATCCATGTACATGTCCAAATGTGTTTTATTATACTTGCCGCATTTGCTTTCTCTGGCAGCTTGTTCCATATACCTACTTATACCCACGTATACCATTATACCTATATAAGGTGAAAACATTGCCCTCAAGTTCCTATTAATTTTTTTACACTTCACCTTAAACTTATGCCCTCCAGTTCGTGATTCTCCTACTTTGGGAAAAAAAGACTGTGCATTTACCCGATTTATTCCCCTTATGTTTCTTTACAAATGTTTCAATAAATAACAATTATTTTTTAAATGATATAAATTGGCAGTAAATTTTCATCCATTGCAGTATATTTGGCAATGTTGCTTTGATGTAATTAAATAACACTCAAGCATTCAGCAGATCTTCCACTATATGGTCATTATTAGTTATTAGCAATGAGCCAAAAAATACTAAAGGTCATGAAACCATGTATACTTACATAATATAAATGGAAGGGAAATATGTAATTGTACAGACCCATGAGCAACAATGTAGATAAAATTTAAGATATAGCTTTAGGGATGGCACAGTGGCACAGCTGGTAAAGCCACTACCACACAGTGTGAGAGATCTGGGTTTGATCCTGACATCGGATGCTGTCTATGTGGAGTTTGCACATTCTCCCTGTGACCACGTAAGTTTCCTCCGGGTGCTCCGGTTTTTCCCACATCCCAAAGATGTGCGGGTTTGCAGGTTAATTGGCCCTTTGTAAATTGCCCCTGGTGTGAGAAAGTGGGATGACCTAGAACTAGAACGGGTGATCCAAGGTTAGCATGGACTCAGTGGGTCCATGCTGTATCTCTGAACTAAACTAATACTTTTGGACAGCACGGTGGTGTAGTGGTAGAGCTACTGTCTTACAGCGCCAGAGACCTGGGTTCAATCCTGACTATGGGTGCTCGTCTGTATGTAGTTTGTATGTTCTCCCCATGACCTGCTTGGGTTTTCATCGAGATCTTCGAATTCCTCCCACCCTCCAAAGACGTACAGGTTTGTAGGTTAATTGGCTGGGTATCAATGTAAAATTATCCCTAGTGTGTGTAGGATAGTGTTATTGTGTGGGGATCACTGGTGGGTGTGGGCCCGGTGGGCCGACAGGCCTGTTTCCACGCTGTATCTCTAAACTAAACTAAACTAAAATTTTCTGTTGGCTTGTAAGAGATGCGAAGGATTTCATAAACTTGAAAGCAGCATGATGTGATGAAGTACTGGTCAGTTAAGCATATAGATCCAGAGATTCATGAATAGAATCAAAATGGAGCTATGGAGAATGCAGAGCAAATGAGGACCATGTCCTAAATTCTGGGATATTTTCCACGTGAATAGAAATGATTTAGAAGTGCTTTACTGGATGTCTTCAAAATTATAAAAGGATTCAAGAGAGTAAATGCTGAAAGATTGAGACTAGTGGCCCATGACAGAGTAACAAGGGAAATGGGGGCCTAGTGTTATTATAACTTGAATAAAAGGAGAGGTTAAGGGAAAATGTTCATGTTGTCTTAGACATTTTACTAACAGTATCAGCAGTGGTATATACAGTAACATCACTCATGGGGAATTAGGTATTTGAAAAGAAAAAGGCACGGAAATGTGATTGGAATAAAGAGTTTGTTGAAAATCTAGAATAAGTAGAGCTACAAATACATTGGATTTCCTGGTTCTCTCTGTTACCTCTAAAGAGTCCATAGAATGGATAGGATATGCCAGAATTAAAAGGGTATAGGAATGGAAAGTTATAATTTCAATTAAAGACTTTCAGAGTTATTGGTAGAGGTGAATTTGTACATTGTGGGGTTTTTTAAGGGATTGATATATCATTGCTTTTTAGTGAAGGTGAAAATTGACCTAATTAGCAAGCTTTTGTGTGAATATAATAGGTTATATAGATTAATTAATTAATTTGCAGTAAATTGCCTAATACTGAATATTATGCACAAATTAAAATATTTTGCATATTGCATTAAAAACATTCACACGCGAACATTAATATTAATGTTAATGTATATTACTTGAAATGCTTTATAATCATCTGAAATTCTGCTTTAAAAAATCATTTATTAGTCATATAGTACAGTATTTAGTAATAAGGTGGTTTGGTATAACCAGATAAGACTATCTATATAATTAAATATCTATATAATTAAAAGTCTAAACCTAGCCACTTCCTGTTTGCACTGTTTATTGATTTTTGAACGCTACCACTTACGGCTGTGATTTTTGGCCATCTTACTCAGAGTCCTCCTCCAGCTGTCAGGGCCAGAGGATTTTTCAATTCAATGAAAAGTGAAAGACTTATTAAAGTTTTAAAAATGTTGAGATTCTCTCTCCTGTCAATCACTCCATGAAGGCCACACCCCTTCCAGTAGGAGGGGGGAGGGACTATAAAACCCGGAAGTGTGGACGTGCCTCAGTCTCTGCAAGATGGGGGCGGAAGAGGTCACGACTCTGTCTGAGCTGTGAATAATGCCCCTGTCCCACTTAGGAAACCTGAACGGAAACCTCTGGAGACTTTGCGCCCCACCCAAGGTTTCCGTGCGGTTCCCAGAGGTTGCAGGTGGTTGCTGGAGGTTGCAGGTAGTGGAAGCAGGTAGGGAGACTGACAAAAACCTCCGGGAACCGCACGGAAACCTTGGGTGGGGCGCAAAGTCTCCAGAGGTTTCCGTTCAGGTTTCCTAAGTGGGACAGGGGCATTAACATGCCTACTAAACTGTGGGTGTAGTTGTACTGACCTGTGAGTGCCCTTAATGTGGTTTGAAAATGAAGTTTGAAAATTAAAATGTGATTTTAAAATGAAGTTTGAAAATGAAAATGTGGTTAATTTGAAAATATGATTGGTTTGAAATTGTGGTTGGATTAAGAATGTGGTTGTTTTTAAAATGTGGTTTGAAAATCTATATGATTAAAAGTCTAATCTTGACCATTTCCTGTTTGCACGGTATATTGATTTTAGAAAAAACGCTTCCACATACGGCCGCCTGAAGTAGTATGAAACTGCACTTGAATTTGGTGACCTTGCATCCTGCGTGAAGTGGTAGGAAACTGCACTTGAATTTGGTGGCCTTGCACCCTGCTTGAAGTGGTAGGAAACTGCACAGCCCACCAGCCGTGAGTGAGTGAGCTGCCAGCACACCAGGCTTGAGTGACTGAGCTGCTAGCCCAAGAATCCATTCGGCCCACAATGTCCATAATAGCCCTCTGGAAACCATTCCCTTCAGCCCACAACATCCATACTAGTGCTCCAGAAAGCTCCCCCCCCATATTGGAATTGGTGGAGAGGTGGTATATTGCGTTGGGGGACCAGCCCCAAAGGGTCCCACTTAATCTAGTCTATATACTTTTAAAACTCTGTGTGTGTGTATGTGTGTGTGTGTGTGTGTGTGTGTGTACATCGTCTCGAAAAAACGACGCGCTAATGGTAACATTTTTACATATTCCGCTAGAGATTTTCCCCCTTGAGTCCAAAGTCGCCTTATATGAAAAATTCATGCTTTATTTCTCCAGTATTTAATGAAAACGTTCAAGAATCTGAAAAGACTTGGGGAAAAAAAGCCACTGCGAGTGACGTCACACCCCCCCCTCCCCACCCCCGCCCACTGCCCCCGTACTTGGGCCCTGCCTCCCGTGGGGGCTACGGGTAGGGGACGGGTGCATTGGGGAGAGTCTGCAGCCGGGAGCCCCTGTGATGATGCACTCCCCCCCCCCCCCCAACCCCTCAAACTGCACCTCCCCTCCCTCTCTGCCCCCCACGTCTCCCTTGGGGGCTACTGGTAGGCGACAGCTGCGTTGGGGGAGCAGACCCTTGGTCTAGTTACATTTATAACCACAACAGCACCCACAGAAGATCAATCCTAACATTTATTCACACAAAATAAATATTATTGTCATGCAAGTGCATGGCTTCAATGCTGTTATCTTTGTGTGTCATAGAATGCTGCTCACAATTGCAAATCATGAGCAGAATATTAATCAGTATGATAACTTCAATCAATGTTATTGTTCATTTTGTTGCACACGAGCTTGTTTATGGTTGTTAAATCATAGGTAAGTGAAGATAAGTTTGTTTTCTATTAGGTGGCTTCAGTTATATCATATTTAGAGCAGTGTAAAATTCAGAGAGTGTCAAGCCACATCCAAAAGCTGAAATTCAGTGCTGCATATGTTTTGTGCTGTAGACAGTATTCTGATCCATCACAATCCATGCATAAAAGTATTTATCACTGGAAGTTGAAATGGCTCTTAAGAAACCAGAAATGTTTTTAAGACAGGTTTAAGAAGTTTAAGAAGAACCATATTTTGAAAATTTTAAGCTAGAAACTGGTAATGACGGGAAAAAACGTAGAGTTTGGGTAAGGCTAAATTTATTAACCCCAGTTTTGAAGTGAAGCAGTTCCCGTTATGCAATGAATCCGTCCATAAGCATATTTCCCTATAGGTCGGAAACATACGTTTTCTATCATAACCCTGTATAGCTCTACGTACATTTGCTATAAATCATTAGTTTAATTGAATAATCACCTCAGCGTTACCCATAATTAAACAACTTATGTATGTATGCTATACAGTCAATAATGAACACATAAAACAAGTTATTATAGAGTTATACAGCATGGAAACAGGCCCTAAGACCTAGCGCATCCATGCTGACCGAGATGGGGTAATTTACTGAGGCCAATTAACCTACAAACCTGCACATCTTTGGGGTGTGGGAGAAAACTGGAGCACCCAGAGGAAACCAACACAGTCACATGGAGAACATGCAAACACCGCACAGACAGCATGGGGTCAGGATTGAACCTGGGTCGCTGGTGTTGTGAGGCAGCAGCTCTACCAGCTGAGCCATGGTGCCACCCATTTGCTTGTGTTTTTCCCATATCCATCTAAGCTTCTGTCATCCATGTACCTATTAATTTACAGAAGCCAATTAACCTAGCAATGCACCTCAAGAAGTGAGGGCAAACCTGAGAGGTCGGAGAGAACATGCAAAAGAATCACCCAATCTCAGCATTGAACCTAATTCCCAGGAGCGTTGAGGCAATGAATACAGAGCCACCATGTTGCATTGAAACTTAGAGAACATACACTCAGTGTTGGAGGAACAAAGTGCTAGAAGAACTCAATCAATCAGGTAGCAGCTGTGAAGGCAAATGGACAGACAAAGTTTTGGATCGGGACACTTCCTCAGTCTGAAGAAAGATCCCAACCCAGGAAATCACCTGTCCATTCCCTCCACAGAGGCTGCCTGACCCACTGAGTTCCTCCAGCACCTTGTGTAGGAAGGAACTGCAGATGCGGGTTTAAACCGAAGATAGACACAAAAAGCTGGAGTAACTCAGCGTGACAGGCAGCATCTCTGGAGAAAAGGAATAGGTGAAGTTTCGGGCCATCACCTATTTGGGTTTCAACCCGAAATGCGAGTCTGTAGAAGGATCTCGTCCCAAAACGTCAGCTATTTCTTTTCTCCAGAGATGCTGTCTGACCCGCTGAGTTATTCCTGCTTTTTGTTTTTTACCTTTCAGCACCTAGTTTTTTGTTCAAAATTCCAGCATCTGCAGCTCATTGTGTCTCCATACACTCACGGAAATAGCTTATTTGCAAAATAGCATTGAAAAACTTCATACTGAGATGATCATATTTGCAAAATGAATGTCTGAGGAACTGTGACATTCGTTAAGAAGCAGGTGCAGCACAAAACAGCGTGATCAAATGAAGTTGCAATATAAATTTACCTAAACTGTTACAACAGGAGGTGTGAGTCTGGTTTGTTCGTGAATGAAGTTCGCTGTTCACTTGAATGAACAGGATGATTCACTCTCTGCTAGTCCACATCCAATGCTCTCAAGAAGGATGATCCTGCATTGTACAAGGTGACCAAATATGATCTCCACGAGGCTGTTGTGGGATGCCATGACACTTCCATACAAACTGGAGAATCAGTTTTATGCTTGAGAACTGTGGCAGGGCTTGAATACCATACCAGGCAACAAGATGAAGTTGGGGGGCGATCTCTGATAACAACCAAATGAGCTTGAAGCCTTTTACACTTGTTTTGAACAGGCAAGCAAAGCTCCATCTAGGTGCATGCTCCCACTGACCCTTCAATCAATGGTAGTTCTGTCGCACATATCACTACAGAAGCCAGATCTGCTTTAACCATAACCATAACCATATAACAATTACAGCACGGAAACAGGCCATCTCGGCCCTTCTAGTCCGTGCCGAACACTTACTCTCACCTAGTCCCATCTACCTGCACTCAGACCATAACCCTCCATTCCTTTCCAGTCCATATACCTATCCAATTTATTTTTAAATGATAAAATCGAACCTGCCTCCACCACTTCCACTGGAAGCTCATTCCACACAGCAACCACTCTCTGAGTAAAGAAGTTCCCCCTCACGTTACCCCTAAACTTTTGTCCCTTAATTCTCAAATCATGTCCTCTTGTTTGAATCTTCCCTACTCTCAATGGAAAAAGCTTATCCACGTCAACTCTGTCTATCGCTCTCATCATTTTAAAGACCTCTATCAAGTCCCCCTTTAACCTTCTGCGCACCAAAGAATAAAGACCTATCTTGTTCAACCTTTCTCTGTAACTTAGGTGCTGAAACCCAGGCAACATTCTAGTAAATCTCCTCTGTACTCTCTTTATTTTGTTGACATCTTTCCTATAATTTGGTGACCAAAATTGTACACCATACTCCAGAATTGGCCTCACAAATTGCTTTCACAAAGGTAAATGTTCGGCCAGCAGCCGGTCTAGATGGAGACCCTGAATGGGTTCTGAAATTGTGCGCCAACTGGTCAGAGTCTTCATCAACATCTTTAACCATTCACTTCAACATTCTTCTGTCCTCATCTGCTTCAAGAAAGGGTTCAACATTCCAGTCCACAAGAAAATTGAAATGACCCATATCAATGATTACCACCCAGTAGCTTTAACATGGTGCAAAATGAGGTGCTTTGTAAGATTGGTGACAGCCCACATTTGCATCAGGCTTCTGGATAATCTGTACCCCAAGCAATAGTACACAGGAAAAATAGGACTATGGAGAATCTCTCCATTTGTCTTAAACTACACTCAGCCCTCGCCCACCTTGCCAATAAGTACATCTAGGTCAAGGTGCGATTCATTGATTACAGTTCAGCCTTCAACACTGTAAGACAAAATAAATTCATTCCGAAACCGCTGGACCTTGGACTCGAAGCTTCCATCTTCCATGTACAGTTCTGGGGTCCATACTTAAGAAAGGATGTACTAGCCCTGGAGGCAGTGCAGCGAAGGTTTACAAGATTAATTCCTGCAATGAGGGGATTGACATATGAGGAAAGGTTAAGTAGGCTAGAACTCTACTCTTTGGAGTTTAGAAGAATGAGAGGCGATCTCATTGAAACATATAAGATCGTGAGGGGCCTTGATCGGGTGGATGCACCGAGGATGTTCCCAATGATCGGGGAAACTAGAACTAGGGGACATAGTTGCAGAATAAGGGGGGGCTCTTTTGAAACTGAGATGAGGAAGAACTTCTTCACCCAGAGGGTGGTTAATTTATGGAATTCACTGCCCCAGGGAGCAGTGGAAGCAGAAACTTTAAATATATTTAAGACTAAAATAGATGGTTTTTTAGCTGCCAAGGGGATAAGGGGCTACGGGGAGAGGGCAGGGATATGGACCTAGGTATGGTTAGTATAGTAAGACCTGAGTGATCTCCTGGACAAGTATCGATCGCCTGGATTGGGGTCGGAGAGGAATTTCCCGGATTTTTTTCCCGAATTGGACCTGGGTTTTTATCCGTTTTTTTGCCTCCCCCAGGAGATCACGAGGTTCTTGGGGTGGAGAGGGGTGATAGCGGTATAAAGGGGAGGGTAGTGTCTTGTGTTCTGTGTCTTGTGTCTACTGTTTGTGGGTAAGTGTGTCTGTTTAGTGTTCAGCCATGAGCGAATGGCGGTGCGGGCTCGACGGACCTGGTGGTCTACTCTCGCACCTACTTTCTATGTTTCTATGTTTCTATGTTACCATTGTCTTCTGGATTTCTTTACCGGCAAACAGTTGGAATTAGGCAAAACATTTCCTCCATCCTGGCTCACTACACTGGCACCCATCAGGATCGTGTGCTCAGTCCCTTGCTCCACTCTCTGTACACCCATGACTGTGAGGCTTAGTAACAATGTCAGTTTCATATTGCCAGCTTGAAAGCTGCTATATCCAGAATAGCTTCTTCTCACCTTTCTAACTCCAGAACCTGTCACATCTTTCATATTCTCTTTCCGGAGGTACTACAACATCTCTTATCTTTGTCTCATTTAGTTATTCCATTATTGTACTTTAATATTCTTTTACACAACTCGGGTTTTGCCAAACATTCTCGCACCATTCTGCTGTTTTGCACTCACCATTCTATTTATTGTCGTATTTATCATTACCGCAAGTGTTTTCGTTACTCAATGAGTGTCATGTGAAACATGAGCTGGTGAGCGTGGTTGGTGCCCATTTGCATTTTCCATCCCATCCTGAAATTACCAAAGATCATTTCTGGTTTGTGTTTCTGACCCTATCTTCTCCCTTTCTTGTCCATCAGTTTCTCACCTCCCACTATCCAAATTTGTTTCTGCCTTCAACCTCACCGAGCTTGGGTTAAACTGAGGTTCACAGGCTAATAGGGCAGATGGACAAGTTGGTTCAATTTCAGATGGTCCATGGTCTTCAGATCCTCAGTACAGTAAACCCTCATTATTATGGACCGCTTTACAATGGAGTTTTGTAACAGTAGACAGAGCATCCCCTCACTAATCAGACACCACTGTCTCTTTAAGAAAACAGGCTGTTAGTTACACTGCGGGAGGTCATTGAAATTGACAAATCGTAGAAATTGCCAAGCAATTTAAATTGACAAGCAATCGACACTTGAGCGATGATGAAGGACATATAATGCTGGAGTAATTCAGCAGGTCAGGCAGCCTCTCTGGCTAGCATGGATAGGTGACGTTTTGGGTTCAGACCCACTGCTGGGTTGTGCCGAACACCCGACCGCTACGAGGTCAAGACAGAGACCAGTCGCTGCGCGGAGAGATACAATGCCGATGTTCACCACCTCCCCGGTCTCTCTGAGGCTGGGACCGCAAGAGGCTGCCACCGACCCCCATCACCACCCCAGCCGCTTCCTGATCAGTCCTACCAACCTTCACCACCAGGCCAGGCTGCCAAGGCCGGCCCGCACCACCTCCCTGGCTTCTTCCAGGCTGGACCTACTCCCACCACCACCGGCACACAGATTCCCAGGCGCTTGCAGGCTGGGCCTGCTCCCTCCACTGCCACCGCCGACCCTTACCCGCACTCTGGCTGCCCGCAGGGCTGCGAGCAATGACTCCGCCGATCCTCGCCTCTCCCCCAGCTGCCAGGAGACCATGCCATCAACTCACCTGGATACCAGGCCCAATTCCAGACCGAGAGTCTGAAGAAGGGTCTCGACAGGAAACATCATCTATCCATGTCCTCCAGTGATGTTGCCTGATCTGCTGAGTTACTCCAGCACTTTGTGTCCTTTTGTGTATTAACCAGCATCTGCAGTTCTTTGTTTCTACTACTTATGCAATGATACTCTATAACTCCATATTCCCTTTCTCAGTTATAGTAGACAATCAGCAATAACAAGAGGAATCGAATATAGGAGCAAAGAGGCCCTTCTGTAGTTGTACAGAGCCCTAGTAAGACCACACCTGGAGTATTGTGTGCAGTTTTGGTCCCCAAATTTGAGGAAGGACATTCTTGCTATTGAGAGAGTGCAGCGTAGGTTTACACAGGATGGCGGGACTGTCATATGCTGAGAGAATGGAGCAGCTGGGCTGGTACACTCTGGAGTTCAGAAGGATGAGAGGATATCTCATTGAAACATATAAGATTGTTAAGGGTTTGGACACGCTAGAGGTAGGAAACATGTTCCCGATGTTGGGTGAGTCCAGAACTAGGGGCCACAGTTTAAGAATAAGGAGTAAGCCATTTAGAATGGAGACGAGGAAACACTTATTCTCACAGAGAGTGGTGAGTCTGTGGAATCCTCTGCCTCGGGTTCTCTGGATGCATTCAAGAGAGAGCTAGATAGGGCTCTTAAAAATAGCGGAGTCAGGGGATATGGGGAGAAGGCAGGAACGGGGTACTGTTTGGGGATGATCAGCCATGATCACATTGAATGGCGGTGCTGGCTCGAAGGGCCGAATGGCCTACTCCTGCACCTATTGTCTATTGTCTATAACGGACAACATTCTTCCCCCCTATGGCCCATTATAATAAGGGTTACTGTATTGCGTGAATCTAAAGAAACCAGATATGCACAGTGGCACAGCTATTCTTTGGAAAACAAATGGAAAAATAGATATTTGTACAGAATACAACAAAGGAACCATTGATTTATTAAACACGTTCATAAGTCCTGACAATTGCAAGAAATCGTTCAGAACTAATTAGTAATGATCATAATCAATGTATCCTATTGCAAAATGGCAGTATATTACACTCGTTTCTTTCTTAGATTTGTAGCTAAAGACTCATTTTATTATCTTTCATATATTAACTCAAATGACACAGTAGAACATAAATATATTTTTTCATTTCCACGCAACAATTCTTCTTTATTATGATAATGATATTTTGTTACATTATTTCCAGTTTAGTTTCATGATTAGTAGCTTAAGATTGATTTATATGTGATATTTCCTCTATATTGCTGATATCATTTTATTATTCAAAAGTGCCTTGTTTTTCTAATTTATATGAGAATTATTTAATACAAGTGGTTATGATTCACTGCAGTGTTCTGTTTTAGCTTATTACTGCTGCTGTTTCAAATATGAGGCTGTCATCATAAAAGCAAATAAACATTCTAATAAATCTTCAGGTTTACTATCCATAAAAAATCATAAAACTAATCAAGACTAAAATAAATAGCCAGATAAACCCTAGTTAGAACTACTCTGTCAAGCGAGCAGAGGAATATTTGTTGAATCAAAACTTCCTATTGGTATGCATTACCATGTCTTCCAATGAAGTCCTATCTTTTTCAGATACTGACTTCCTTGCAATTAATATTTGGTTTAATTTAATTTAGAGTTTAGTTCAGATGTAACATTGAAAAAGGCCCTTCAGCCCACTGAATCCATGGTGAGCATTAATCACCTATTCACACGTTGGTTGTTTTCACACATTCATTAGGGGCAATTTTAGAGGCCAATTAACCTGCAAACCTGCATTCCTTTGGGATTTTTGCATTGTCCAAAGTCAATATATTGTCCAAAGTCAACACCATTGGAAGAGTGCAAGCAAAGCTTGTCTGAGTCATGTTCAATTACAATTGTCATTAAAATCCGTGTTGGTGATGAGCGATTTGAATGATCTGCTTATAAAGGCAGGCAGCTCATGCCTAACAGCCTGAGGGCCAGCTGAGAATAGACTTCTATTTTTATTTCAATTGGAAAGCACTGAGGATTTTGAAACTTCCCTTCAAGTAGGTCTGTTTAAAGCTTTGTCCAGTGGTACTAATCTGGAATTGCCTGGTGCTGTCTGACAACACATGTGACGCAGGTTTAGGTCTGCTTATAACTAGATCAAGAAAAATGCAGTGAAGAAGGGTTTCGGCCCGAAACGTCGCCTATTTCCTTCGCTCCATAGATGCTGCTGCACCCGCTGAGTTTCCCCAGCAATTTTGTGTACCCAAGAAAAATGCGTACTGGAATAGAGGTTATTACGACTAACTCACCTTGCATGCAAATTAGCAATGATGCAAAGTGCCTCAACTATTACACAGCCAACTCCAGACACACTTTAATGTTTGTCTTGGGTTTTAAATTAGAAATATTGGATGGTTCACGTGCAAACATGCCTAATACATTCATATGAAATTCTGTTTGTTATTATTTTCTTGACAATTATCCAATTAACAAAATATTAATACCGGGGTGGCACAGTGGTGCAGAGGTAGAGTTGCTGCCTTACAGCGCTTACAGTGCCAGAGATCTGGGTTCGATCCTGACTACGGATGCTGTCTGTATGGAGTTTGTACCTTTTCCCCGTGACCTGCATGGGTTTTCTCCAAGATCTTCGGTATTCTCCCACACTACAAAGACATACAGGTTTTTGGTTAATTGGCTTTGGCATGAATATAAATTGTCCTGTGTGTAGGATAGTTGTAACGTGCGAAGATCGTTGGTTGGTGCGGATTCGGTGAGCGAAGGGCCTGTTTCTCGCGCTGTATCTCTAAACTAAAATAAAGTAAACTAAATACTGTTATTGAAATATGAAGCTTATCTGTGCTTATATTCTGCAGCACAAATTTACTCTGGCTGTTTTTAAATTAAAGGCATTGATTGGATAAAAATTGGATGAAAATTGTAAGATAGTAGAATAGATTTTTGATTGATTGAAAGATATTGCATTGAAATGGGCCCTTTGGCTCACCAGATGCACACCGATCATCGATCACCCGTTCACACTAATTCTATGTTATTTTGCATCCACTCTAGGGGCAATTTACATAGGCCAACAAATCCATGAGTCTTTGGGATGTGGGAGAAAACTGGAGCACCTGAAGAAAACCCAATGCACTCACAGGGAGAATATGCAAATTCCACACAGACATCACCTGAGATCGAACCCGGGTCTCTGGTACTAGGAGGCGGCAGCTCTGCCAGATGCACCACTGCGCCACCCAGAGAGCGCATTTTCTTTTAATCCACTCTGGGATATGACTGCTCTTTAATAGCTGCCTGTTGCCAGATTACATGGTACCTCGGCATTTTTCTATTATGCAGCATAATTGATTAAATACACTGAAATTAACTCTCATTAGTTGTACAAGATAATTTTCTCCTAATACTATGTGTTATCTGGGATAAGATGTCGAGTAGAAATAGTCTACAACATTCTGCCCTTTTTCATTTAAAAACCATAGTCGCTAAAGCAAGGGGATTTCCTCTTACTAACTGCATTATCTCATTTCGAACATCTTTGTATCTGTTTCCTTTGCTCAATCTACACATTAAATTGCTATTTCTAATCGAATTATTACTAACACAAAATGCAGTCTGAAGACTGCAAATCGGACAAAACTCTGAACATAAATACCCATTATCTGTTATTTGCACTTTATTTATTCATGTGTTTTGTAGTCAATGCCTACTATGTTCTGTTGTGCTGAAGCAAAGAAAGAATTTCATTGTCCTATCAGGGACATATGACAATAAACTCACTTGAGCTTGAACTATGTGTTTTGTAATGTATTACATGATACCATTTTAATTACATTAATAATAATTTACTTTCTCCACCTGTATATTTGTTTAACACCTGTTTCACCTTTAACTTTTCTCAGTTATGGCAACTGGCGATCAATCATCGACATTGCAGCCTCTCCAAAAATTAAAATCGTTTTTTTAGAAATAATATTTTGCTTTTTGTTTATTGTTGGGCTATTCTTTCTATAGTTACTGCTGGAAGGGTACTCTGGAGAGTAGAGTCAACCAAACCAAGGTATATTTTCCAGTGTGTAGGAAGGAACTGCAGATGCTGGTTTACACCAAAGATAGACACAGAATGCTGGAATAACTCAGCGGGACATGCAACATCCCTGGATCGAAGGAACTGATGACATTTTGGGTCGAGACCCTTTTTCAGACTAAGAGTCAGGGGAGAGGCAGATACATAAATATGGAAGGGTAAGGTGTGAAAACGAGACATCACAGGAAACGAAGATCAAGGAAAATATAGAATAGATCATTGTTAGCTAAGGGAAGTTGACAACGAAGCATACAAAGATAAGTTTTAATCAGGAGGGCAGTCAGACTGGATGGGGGAGGGATGGAGAGAGAGGGAAAGTATTAAGTTAAGTTAATTCCAGTATTAAGTTAATAAAGAGTGATTATTTTACCTCACCTAACCTAAGCGCTGGGATTAATATAACATCCACAATGCTGTCCTGGCAGAGATCAGCTGAAGTAAGAGATGTCCTGCTCCTTCAATGTCCTCCTCTATATTATACTTCTTCCTCTAATTACCACGATTGCTTTTGGGATTGAGTGGAGGAGTACGAAACCCAGCTCTAATGGTTTTATTGTAAAATTTCATTTGGGAGGAATAATTTAACTTGTTTGGGTGGAATGCTGAGGCATCCATTTTCAAAGTAAGTAGGAAAGGCAATTTAACGGCAGCTAAAAGTGCAGCCTACAGAAAATAGACTATTTGAACACAATCAAAAATGTTTCATAAATATCACTGCATTTGCCATGATGCAGTAGAATTCAAAATTTCAAGTACATGCAAATTTGAACCCGTCATTGATGATGAATGGAGAATGAGAAGTACATTTAAGAGGCCAAAGTTGAAAAGAAAACTCTTGAAACAAAAACTTTATTTTATGAAAAAAGGGCAAAAATATGAAATTACTGCTTGATTGATCTTTCTGTAGCTATACCACTTAAGGATTTGGAGTTCTAAATCAATACTCATCATGGAACAAGAGCGACGATTAATGATGTGCGGCTGGTCTGAGCACAAGACGAACATGACAGTGTCTTGAATGGATTTGTACAGTTTATATTTTCTTGGCTATCAAATGTTATGGATGACAAGTATGATTGCAACTCCATAATGGTTTGAAAAATTATAGATTTAGGATTGACTGTGGTAGAGATAAAAACGTGAATTTCTCTGTTATATAATACATACCTTTGTTAAAATGACCCATGAGAGGACGTGCTATCAAGGGTAACCATTTACATACAAGCTTTTTTATTTATAAGGTCCGTTCTTAAAAAAAAACCCAAATAATTTAGATGGAAATTTCCAAAACTTTACAAGCTATTTATTGATATTTCTCTTTCGAGGATTACAATGAAATGTTACCTCATCTTGGTGGAAGATTTTCTCTATGTACTGAGTATTACAGAATTATGAACTGAGAACATAAGAAATAGATATTGACCCAATATACTCGACTTGGTTCAAAAATAAGACCATAGATGGTAAGCAAATCAACTATTTTCCTATCCCATTATCAAAACTATTGATTCCCTTAATGCCGTGGGATCTATTGTTCAGCCTTAAATTTACTCAGTGTGTGAGCATGCACAGGATTTATATAGAACAAGTTAATTATTTTAAAGTATCAAGGGGAATATTTAGTATCCTGCAGTCAACCAGCTCCATATGCTATCTATGCCAGAAATGTAACAACTGTTATTGAGATCCAACATGTATATTCAAAGGCACTACTAATGTTTTAAAATAAGTTTTGTGATCTTGTAACCAATCCACTTTCCTCCCATGTGTCCCAACTAGGCACCCACCTATTTCTTCCCTCCACCCACCCGTACCCTAACCCCCCTCTACTGCTACATTCTTCCTTCTGGCTCCAGCACTCTGCAACTCTTCAAACCTATTTCACACCTTCCTTTCTTATCACTGGCCTTGTTCCAACCACCTTCCCACCCCCCCCCCCCCAACTCATCTATGTCAACCTGCCACGCTTTGTCCTACCTCTTTCCTTTCCAGCTTTCCTCTCCACCTCCCGCCCCTCCTCTCCACAATCAGTCTGAAAAAGGGTATCAGCCTGAAAGGTAACCTATCCATGTTCTCCGGAGATGCTGCCTGTCCTGCTGAGTTACTCCAGCACTTTGTATTGCCTTGTGATCTTGTAAAATGGATCTGCCCTTGAGCCTGTTGCTGTGAAGTAGTCTCCGCTAGCAACTCAATGAAGAGTCTTGCTTGTGAATGGTAATTAAAAGGTGGTAAGTACCTCGTAACCCATTAGAAAACCTGATCTACGTGTACTCCTAATGGGCCTGTCCCACTTAAGCTATTTTTAGGCGACTGCCATAGTCCTAGCAGGTCGCCGAAAAACTGGCGGCTGGACCCCCATTCGACATAAAATTTGAAATAGAATCATTACTTTAACAACAAAGTCAGCACCGGCGACAACCTACGTCATCCTGGCGACGACCTATATGAAACGCATCAATTACTTATAGGGCTCAACAAGATCCTAATGAAAGAGTTTGGAGATAGCAGTCAGAGGGATCTTTTTTAATTCACTATCCATTTGGTTTCAGTTAGAAGTTCAAACATGATTCTGATACATTATAGAGCAGTCATTGGGCCAAATGGCCCACTCCTGCACCCATTTCTTGTATTTAAGGTCATAAGGTCATAAGTGATAGGAGCAGAATTAGACCATTCGGCCCATCAAATCTACTCCACCATTCAAAGGAAGATAACATTAAATGTTAGAAACAAATGTTATAATCCTGGGGCACACTGAAATGAGTTTCTCACAAAAGCAACTTTGGCCCAGGTATTTTCAACTCTTATGCAATGACCATGGTTACACTTAGGCAAGAGTTGATTTGTTTACTGGTGGATCCATAGCATTCAGTTTCATTCTCAATGATGATGAGGCAGCCTGAATACTATACAAGCTTGGGATGATAAATGCCAGAGAGCATTTATGCACCTGTGCTGCATATTTCATCTGAACAAAATCCTTGCTTGGATTGATTTGACGGGTGTTCCTGGCATCAATTGCGAAGGAGTCAATATCGATGCTGCAGGAGCAACATAGAAGCTGAGCGTTCGATAACAAGAAGCTCATCTCTTAAAACCCTACCACCGTAATCCAAGTTCTTAGACAGGGATCTGATGAAATGCTGTACATTGGCTTAGGTGCAAAAAAAGAGGTTACCAAGTCTTCAGTTTACAAGGTGTGTGGGAAGGAACTGCAGATGCTGTTTATACCGAAGATAAACATAAAAAGCTGGAGTAACTCAGCGGGACAGGCAGCAACTCTGGTGAAAAGGAATAGGTGACGTTTTGGGTCGCGACCCTTTTCCAGTCTGAAGAAGGGTCTCGACTCTCGACCCGAAATGTCACCTATTCCTTTTCTCCAGAGATGTTGCCTGACCTGCTGAATTACTCCAGCTTATTGTGTCTATCTTGAGTTACCAAGGATTGAGTAATGAAGAGAAGCTGTGTAGGCTGATTTATTTGTTCTTCTCTAGGGCTTACCGTAGCAGACTGAAGGGTGACATAGAGGTGTATGAACTCATGAGAGGCATATGTATAGATAAAATATTTCCCCAGAGTAGGGAAGTCTAAAACTAGAGGGCATTGTTGATAGTGAGAGGGGAGACAATTTGCTTCATCACTGCTTTCCAAAGGACTCAATATTTATCTTCCCCATCACTGATTCATTAAGGCTGCAATAAGTATGATCTAAAACTTGCATTGCACGGTCATAACACGTTCTCTTGCCGCCTCCAACACTCAGAATAACAAAGGCTGAAACAATGGTTCATACTACTGCTGAACAGGTCCAAGAACCTAAATTTGATCCTAATCTTGGCTGCTGTCTGTGTGGAGTTTGCACATTCTTTCTGTCAGCGTGTGGATTATCCTGAACACTCCGGTTTCTTCCCAAATAACAAAACAATATGTTTGATAGATTGTTTGGCAATTGTAAATCACCCCTGGTGTATGTGGGTGGCAGGAGAATCAATGGGGAGTTGATGGGTGCATAGAACATAGAACAATACAATATAAGAACAGGTTCTTCAGACCACAATATCTGTGTAGATCATGATGCCAACTCTTGTTTGCCTGCACATACTCCATATCCCTCCATTCCATGCATATCCATATGTTTATCTGAAAGTCTCTGAAATGCCGCTATTGTATCTGTCTCAACCATCACCCCCAACGTTCCAGGTACTCACCGCCCTCTGCGTAAAAAAGCTTGCCATGCCCTCATCTTAAAGCCATGCTCTCTAGTATTTGATTTTCCAATCCAGGGAAAAAGGTTCTGACTATTTATCCTATCTATGCACCTCATAATTTTACATACCACTATCAGGTCTCCCCATAACCTCCACCGTTCCAGAGAAAACAATTCAACCTCTTGCTAATCCAGGCATTTTTCTATAAGCTTCCATTTGTACCTTTGCCAAAGCCTCCGTCCACATTCTTCTTGGTATGGGATGACCAGAACCGCACACTGTACTCCAAATGCGGTCCAACCAAAGTCCTATAAAGCTGCATCATGTCTTCCTGACTCTTGTATCCAATGTCAGCAAGCATACCATATGCCTTCTTTACCACTCTACTTGGGTTGCTACTTTCATGGAGTTATGGACCTGGAGCTCTGTACATCAAGGCGAAGTGAAAGAGAAAAGTATAAGTGGGGAACTGTGACTGATGGGAATGCTTTGAGAGCTCGCATAAACTAGTTGGGCTGAAAATCCTGTTTCGTTGTAAGAAATATGACAGATACGAGTGTACAAATAACATTATATTTAGCTTCCAGTTCAAGCTTCACATATCCTGACTTGAACATTTATCACCATTTCCCCGGTATCACTGGGTCAGGGTTATTGTCAGAACAAGGAACAAAGGCGTACAAGGAGAGAGTACATCATTACCTTTTCAAAGCAAGGGGAAAGGCAATAAATACAGCTTTGGCAACAGCATCCTTGTTCAAAGAGGAAATATATCAAATCACCCTGCTCTGTGCAGCATTTAATAAGCATCTGAACCATACATTTTGGAATAATGCCTGAAAACAACTGAAGATCATTTATAAATTAACACATTCCAGTTATTTCTCTGAAATTTATTTGGAAATTGTCCTAATTCTGGGGAAATTGCTGAAAAATACAGATGCATATCAACACAGCTTCCGTTGATTACGTGAGTTTCTGGTGCCATGGTAGTAAATATTACCATTGTACCTGGTATTAACTTGATGCAAGATTAACACAGTTAAATCTTGTGTAGGAAGGAACTGCAGATGCTGGTTTAATCCAAAAATTGACACAAAATGCTGGAGTAACTCAGCAGGACCGGCAGCCTCAATGGAGAGAAGGAATGGGTGATGTTTCAGGTCGAGACCCTTCTTCAGACTGGAGAAGGGTTTTGACCCGAAACGTAACCCCTTCCTTCTCTCCAGATATGCTGCCTGCCCTGTAAGTTTACACTTCTTGATTTGTATCCAGTTCTTAATTCCCTGCTGCCTGATCCGAGCTCATTTTCTCTTGACATACGTTTGATCCCACCAGCGAGCATTACAATTCTCAACATTGCTTTTTTTTTTTAAATGCACTTCATAGCAATTAAAATTGAATTGATGCAAAGTTCAAACAGAACACTGATTTTCAACAGAATTGAATTATTTCAGGTAAATGGCTGATGTTCTTCTAATACTTATCAAGCCACACTATACATTAAGGTGCCAATGACACGAGGTAATGTGCAATAAAATATCTTTGAGGGAGATCAGTATTACATTAATAAATCTCTGGATGCTCTCTTTTCACCGGTATAACAGATTCAAGATTAATGTTGCTTTTAGATTAGTCTCCACAGGCCAAAAAGGTGCATTGGTAGAAGAATCACATTGAAATCCATCATTCAATCCTTTTTCTATGGCAAGATCAGAGCCAAGAATCACAATGGTAACTGGCATTCACCGTTTCTCACCAACGCGGGAGCAGGCCCTTCGGCCCACAGAGTCCGCGCCGACCAGCGATCCCCGCACACCAACACTATCCCACACACACTTAGGGCCAATTTACACATACAACAAGCTAATTAACCTACACACCTGTACAACTTTGGAGTGTTGGAGGAAGCCAAGGATTTCAGAGAAAACCCACGCAGGTCATGGGGAGAACGTACAAACTCCGTATAGACAGCACCCATAGCCGGGATCGAACCTGGGTCTCCGGTGCTGCAAGCACTGTAAGGCAGCAACTCTACTGCTGTGCCACCGTGCTGGCTGATGGAGATGTTTAGAAGATTTTCTTTTCCGTTTTATTAGAACCTTGCGATTCAGAATCTGAAACGAGTCTCTGAACGGAGGCCTGTCTGCAAAGTTGTTCAAAGAGGGACATCATGACAGAGAATATTTAAAAAAACACCCATTTGCCTGACAAATTTATGGCCATTTTAATCAAAATTTTATCCTGTCTCCTTTCCTGGTTGACGTATGATCTTATTCAAAGGCAGTAGAATATAGGGCCCAATTTTATGCAGGAATTGCTTCTCAATTAATGCAATCACCACAACTCTTGTTTTGTTAACGCTAATACCACAGCTTGCTGTGAATTTTCCCAATAATTTCATGAGGTTACACATTTTGCACATTAACACGTTGCTTATTAATGATGAGAAATATTTCCCCACCTAGCAATGGAATAATTTAGTGAACAGATGCAACACTGCACCTACAAAATTACTCTGAGATATTTTAAATTTTAGGTGTATATATGATTTTCATCTCAGTTGACCTGCAGAGGATTTGTAGTAGGAGGGGAAAGATCAAGTGCCATGGTTCATATGGGTTGTAACGACTTCGTATAAGACCAAGGAAAGAGGGAATTTGAGCAGCTAGGGACTAAATTAAAAAGCAGAACCAAAATGGTAATAACAAAAAGCTGGAGTAACTCAGCGGGACAGGCAGCATCTCTGGAGAGAAGGAATGGGTGATGTTTCGGGTCAAGACCCATCTTCAGACTCACTTCCTAACATAAAGGTAATCATTTCTAGATTACTACCTGAGCCATGAGAAAATTAGCATAGGGTCCACAAGATTACGGAGTTAAATGCATGGCTCAAAAATTGGCATGGGAGAAGTGGGTTTGAATTTGTGGGCCATAACATCAGTGTTGGGGAAGGTGAAAGCTGGTCCTATAGAACAGGCTCCATATGAACTCTGCTGGGACCACCATCCTGGCGCTTTGTGCTGCTAAATATTGGGGGGGTGGGTTCAACAGAATGGAAAAGTATGGTTAAAGTTAAAGGGGAGGAGAGCATAGGAGAGGTCACTTAATTCCCCAGAATAAGGAATAGGACAGAAAGTTTAGAAAGAGATAAGGGTCTAATGTCAGGCAACAAGGGGACCAATTTGAGAAGAGGAGTGAATACAGAACTGAAGATGTTATATTTGAATGCATGCAGTAGATGAAATAAGGTGGATGAGCTTATAGCAAAGTTTGAAGTTGGTGGGGACAACATTGTGGCATCATAGATATGTGGTGGAGAGAGGATCAGAGCTGGGAGATGAACATTGACGGATATACATCCCATTGAAAAGACAATGGGGTGGGCAGAAGGGGTGGGTCTGTTGGTAAGGAATAAAATCCAATCCTTGGCAAGAAACAGCATCGGATCAGAAGATGTAGAATCCTTGTGGGTAGAGTTAAGGAACTGCAATAGTAAAAAGATCACGATGGGAATTATATACAGGCCTCTGAATAATAGCCATGATGTAGGGTACAAATTACATCAGGAGATGGCTAATAAATTTCGATTATGATTACGATTATGATGATTATGAGATAGAAAAGGAATGTAAAAAAGGCATTGTCATGGTTTTTCAATATGTAGGTAAAATCAGGTTGGTACTGGATTTATAGAGTGCCTATGAGATGTTTTTTTAGAGAAGAATATGATCGAGCCCACAGGAAAGGGCAGTTCTGGATTTGGTATTGGGTAACAAAGCAGATTTGATTAGGGAGCTTAAAGTGAAGGAACCACCGAGGAGGCAGTGATTAAGTAGCAATGTTACAAAATTTTGAGATTTTAAAAATCAAGTCTGCAATTTATCCCATCAGATAAAGCATAAACATAAGTTTAATTTGACACCTAATTCACTTTCATATCTCAAGTATATAAAAAGTTATGGCCATTTTCATACTGGGAAATGAGCATCTTGTTCCCTATTGATTTTCTATGGACATAACAAAAAAGCTGTGATCGTGAACAGTCAAAAGCCCATAACTTTCTTAAAAATTAAGAGAACTGAATGAAATTTTCAGTTATCATAGATTGAAGCATTCTGAAACAAATATAAAATAATCTTACTTGGATGACCTGAAATTAAAGCATATAATTAGTTAGTTACCCAATTGTAGCTAATTTCAGACTTCAATTACTAGATCTAAACATCTATCCATTTCTTAATAAATGATTAACATTTTTAAATAGCCTAAATGTCCAAATAATATTCACAAATAATTCACAATAAAACATGATTTTTAAATCTCATTTACATTAATTTATAGACCAAATGGAAGGAATTTAGTGTTTAATTGCTGTAAATAAATGCCCATTTAAATCAGCTTTCTAGTGGGTTCCTGTGGAACGCGCTGGTTTAGAACGTTCACATTGCGGTAGACTTGTGCCCCCAAATGCCGAGAAAAATACTGCGGGATATAATAGGCCCAAAATGAGCTACTCGCAATATTAAACTTTGTATAAAGGGATCTTTAGAAGCCCTTTTTAATGTAAAAATATACAGCATACCTTCAGTTGACTGCTTTATGAGACCCTGCGGTTGCTGGTGTTCGCAGGTTTAGAGATTAATTTTTAAACTACTATAACTATTTACGAGGCCTTTAAAACTAATAATAGCTTTTGCGACGGGGTCTTTCAGCGATTTTTCGTTAATAATTAACTAGGCTGAACATCCTCGATTTGAACAGCCTAGAGAAAATCGTGTTTTAAACCCGCCCCCTCTAAACGGCGCCAAAATCGCGCACACCCTCAGCGACAGATTTTCAGCGACGTTTCAGGTAGGCTTTGCAACATACCTAGATTAAGATATGATACAATTCAACCTGCAGTTTTAGAGGGGGAAGCTGCAATTGGATGAATTACTGGTGAATAAAGGTAACTACAGAGGCATGATGAAGAAGATGGGGTTCCTAGCAGAAATGACAGGAATTTCTGGGAGTAATTCAGAAGATGCAGGATCTTTTCATTCCAAAGAGGAGGAAACACATAAAGTGGAGAATGAGATGGTTGTGGCTGAAATAGGAAGTCAAATACAGCATAAAAAGAAATGAGGAGGTATATAATAAGGCAAAGATTAGTGGGAAGCTAGATGATTGGGAAGCTTTTAAAAACTGAAAGAAAACAATTAATAAAGCAATAAGGGGTAGAAAAGATGAAATACGAAGGTAAGCTAACCAATAATATGAAAGAGGAGACCAAACATTTTTCAGGTGTATAAAGAGTAAAAGAGAAGATAGACACAAAATGCTGGAGTAACTCAGTGGAACAGGCAGCATCTCGGGAGAGAAGAAATGTTTGACTTTTGGATCGAGACCCTTCAATCTTGACCCAAAACGTCACCCATTCCTTCTCTCCAGAGATGTTCCAGCATTTTGTGTCTATCTTTGGTTTAAACCTGCATCTGCAGTTCCTTCCTGCACAAAAGTAAAAGAGAAGCAGGAGTGGACTTTGGGCAGCAAGAAAATGACATTGGAGAAGCAGTAATAGAGAACAAAGAAATGGCAGACAAATTGAAAACGTTTTTGCGTCAATCTTCACAATGGAGGACACCAGCAACAAGCCAGAAATTCAAGAGAGTCTTGGGCAGAAGTGAGTGCAGTCGTTATCAATGAGGAGGAGGTGCTGGGAAGCTAAAAGGTCTGAAGGTGGATATGTCACCTGGACCAAATGCACTATACCCCAGGATTCTAAAACAGAGAGCTGTGGAGATTGTGGAGGCATTAGTAGTGATCTTTCAAGATCACGGTGGCACAGCAGTAGAGTTGCTGCATTACTGCGAATGCAGCGCCGGAGACCCTGGTTCGATCTGTACGGAGTTTGTACGTTCACCCCGTGATCGCGTGGGTTTTCTGTGAGATCTTCGGTTTCCTCCCACACTCCAAAGACGTACAGGTTTGTAGGTTAATTGGCTTGGTAAATGTAAAAAATGTCCCTTGTGTAGGATAGTGTTAATGTGTGGGGATCGCTGGTCGGCTGGGACCCGGTGGGCCAAAGGGCCTGTTTACGCCCTGTATATCTAAACTAAACTAAACTAAACTAAATCACTAGAGTCAGGAGCGATTCCAGAAGACTGGAAAATCGCAAATGTAACCACTATCAAAGAAGGCAAAAGAAAGGAAACGATGGGCTGTTTATCCTGATCTCAGTGGATGGTAAGATTTTAGAGTCCATTATTAAGGATACGTTTTTGGAGTACTTGAAAGCGCATGATAAAATAGGTTGAATTCAGCATGGCTTTTTAAGGGGAGACAAATCAGTTGGAATCCATTGAGGAAGTACCAAGAAGGACAGACCAAGGAGAGTCAGTGGATGTTGTTTATTTGGATTTTCAGAAGGCCTTTGATAAGGTGTCATCCATGTGGCTGCTAAACAAGATAGGAGGCTATGGTATTAGAGGCAAGGTACTGGCATCGATAGAAGATTGGCTGACTGGCAGAATGCAAAGAGTGGAATAAAGAGAGCCTTTTCTAGTTAGTGGCCAGTTACTAGTAGTGTTTTGCACGGGTCGGTCTTGGTTCAGCTACTTTTCACATTGTACAGTATGTTAATGATCCGGATGATGGAATTGATGGCTTTGTGGTTTGTGGATAAAACAAAGATAGATGGAGGGGCAGGTGGTGTGAGGAAGCAGGGAGTCTGCAGAAGGACTTGTCAGGTTGGGAGAGTTGACAAAGAAGTGGCAAATGGAATACAGCATAGTAGAGTGTATGGTCTTGCGGTTTGGTAGAAGGAATAAAGGTGTAGACTATTTTCCAAATGGGGAGAAGATTCAGAAATCAGAGGTACAAAGTGACTTGGGTATGCTCATGCAGGATTAAAGGTTAATTTGCCAGTTGAGTCTGTAGTAAGTAAGGCAAAAGCAATGTTGGCATTTATTTTGTGAGGATTAGAATATAAAAGCAAGGATGTAAAGCCAAGGCTTTACAAGGCACTAGGCTAAGTGGGACCCGTTGGGTCCCAGCATCACACGGGAGGACTGGTCACCAACGCAATATTCCACCTCTCCACCAATTCCAATACTGCTCGCCAGTGGGGGGGGGGGTGTCTGTTGCGCTAGTATAGGTGTTGCGGGCAGAAGGTACTGGTTTCCAGAGGGCTAGTATAGACATTGTGAGTCGTATGGATGCTTGGGCAGGCATCCAACTGTTGCAACGATTTTAAAAGCCAAGCCAAGGCAAACAATTGGGCTGCAGCCACCTGACAACCAAAATTCATTTTGTGAACAAAAACTTGTTAAAAAGGCGAGGCAAACAATTGGGCTGCAGACACCCGACAACCAAAATTCAGTTTGTGAACACAAACTTGTTAAAAAGGCGAGGCAAACAATTGTGCTGCAGTTAACCGACAACCAAAATTCATTTTGTGAACACAAACTTGTTAAAAAGGTGAGGCAAACAATTGGGCTGCAGACACCCGACAACCAAAATTCATTTTGTGAACACAAACTTGTTAAAAAAGGACGTGCTGATCGAAGGGGGCGCCGTCGAGTATGGCTGCCCTGCCAGCAGCTGTTAGTCTTTACACTCTTTTTTAAATTTTTAGTGAGTTAAAGTGTTTGTTTTGGATGTCTTCTAGTCTTTTATGTGGTGGGTGGGGGAGGGGAAGGGGGAAACTTTATTTCCAAGTTCCTACCTGGTTGGAGAGGCAGCTTCCCTCCGAGCTGCTTCTTCGCCCCCCTCCTCGCGGCCTACCATCAGACTGGAGCGGCCTTTCCTGTCGGGACCGGCCGGGACTGCAGCTTCGGCGGCGGCACAGCGCAGTTACACCATCACGAAGCAGGCAATGCCTTACCGGGTCGCCGTGCGGTGGGCTCCGGAGTGCTGTGGACGCTGACTTCAACATCCGAGGAGCTGTGGCAGCCGGCGTCCGGACGTGGGCGGCGCTGGATTTAAAACACCACGGGGCCTGGGATCTGGGATCGCCAGAGTCGGAGCTCCAGCCGGTGCGGCCTGAAGACTTCAGGTGCCGCAGTCTCCGGGGAGGAAGCGGCCGCTCCAGGCATTTCCAAGCCGCTGAGGAGTGTTGACCAGACGCCGGAGTTCCAGCTTCCCGGCAAGAGGCCTGAAAACATCGGACTGGTGCGGAGGCCACAATAGGCCTGACTATGGGTGAACAGGGGATGGGACTGGTCTTTGCTGCCTTCCCCCGCAGTGGGAACCACAGTGGGGGGATGTTTTTATGTTGTTAAATTCTCTAATATTGTGTCTTATCTTTATTCGTGTGCTGCATTGGCAAGTCAAATTTCACTACACCACTTGGTGTATGTGATAATAAATGTCCTTTGTATCAAATGTCCTTTGATGTTGGAGAGGGTCCAGAGGAGGTTACGAGGATGATCCTGGAGATGATGGGTTTGATGTATTAGGAGGGTTTGATGGGTTTGGGCCCGTCCTCGCAGGAGTTTAGAAAGATGAGGGACTACGATATTGAAAGCTGAAAGGGCTAGATAAAGTGGATGAACACAGGATATTTCAGGAAGTGGGAGCGTCCAGGACCAGAGGGCACAGCCTCAGAATAAAAGGACATACCTTTGGAATAAAGTGGAGTAGACGTTTCTTCAGCCAGAGGTTGGTGAAACTGGAACTCATTGCCACCGACTATGGTGGAGGCCAAGACGTTGGGTATTTTTAAAGTATTTTTTGGGCGGCACGGTGGCACAGCGGTAGAGTTGCTGCCTTACAGTGAATGCAGCGCCAGAGACCCGGGTTCGATCCTGACTACAGGTGCTGACCGTATGGAGTCTGTACGTTCTCCCGTGACCTGCGTGGATTTTCTCTGAGATCTTCGGTTTCCTCCCACACTCCAAAGACGTGCAGGTATGTAGGTTAATTGACTTGGTAAATGTAAAAATTGTCCCTAATGGCTATAGGATAGTGTTAATGTGCGGGGATCGCTGGTCGGCGCGGGCCCATTGGCTGAAAGGGCCTGTTTCCGCCCTGTATCTCTTAACTAAACTAAACTAAACTAAACATAGATTGAAGATAAACATAAACTAATTATAGTCTGTAGAAGGGTCTCGACCTGAAACGTCGTCCATTCCTTTCCTCCAGAGATGTTGCCTCACCCGCTGAGTTACTCCAGCATTTTGTGTCTACCTTCGATTTAAAGCAGCATCTGCAGTTCTTTCTTACACATAGATTGATATGGTCTTGATTAGGAAGGTGGTCAATTGATACAGGAGGAAGGCGGAAGAATGGGGTTGAGAAGGAAAACTAGATCAGCCATGATAGAATGGCGGAGCAGACTAGACGGTGCAATGGCCTAATTCTGCTCCTCTGTCCTATGAACTTACAAACATATTTATTTTTTCTTTCTACATTTCTCTTTCATTCCAATCCTTTAGTTCCTTTATTTCCTTTTCTGTAACCAAATTGGCACAAATTCAACTGCATCCCTTTCTGCTGTTTTCTTGACTATAAATCTTGTTGGTCGAATAAATTAATTGGCAGACTTCATTTCGCAGTATTCTAGATGCCTTTTTTCACTTGCTATCAGATTAAACTTCCAGCAATTTAAATGTAGAACATTTGAGTCGACAAAGAAAGGGAAAAGCTCTGACAAATGGACTGTGACTACACTGCTTCAACAGATTCTGGCCATTAAATAGTGCTTGATCAGTATTCAACAATTAAAGTGAACTTCATCCCTTGCATACAAACAAGATTCCATTACCTAACTGTTCAAACACCCAAGAAAAGGTAAGACAATGGCACAGCACAGGAAATCAATGCAGGGTTGCATGGTGAGGATAGTCTGGTCAAGTCGGTTGAGTCGACTGTTATATGCACAAGTACAATGAGATACAGGTACAATGGAAATCTTGCTCGCAGCTGGATCACAGGCACAGACTCAGACAATACACCAATTATATTTGTATATAAATTACTCAAATGCTGCAAGATAGCAAAAGGAAAAAAGAAAATGCACAAAATACATGATATTAGTGCTAAATATAATTAGAACAAAAAGACAAGTCCATGGTAGTGCAAGCGATGGTCGGCAGAATTCTGCTGCCAAGGTAGGATTAAAGTTGTGCAGGAATGTAGTTATTATGAAACTGGAGGTGGGGATCTTCTGTACCTCCTGCCCAGTGGTAGTAATGAGAAGTGGGTCTTATGTAGGTGGTGGGGATCGTTAATGATAGATGCCACCTACTTGACGCCTAATGTGGATGCTTTCAATAGTGTGAAAGGCTGCGTCCATCATGGACCGGGTGAGTTAATTCCTCTCTGTAGCCTCGTGTGTTGAATTTGCCATATGGGGCTATGATGCAAGATAGATACTTTCTGCTTATCAGAGTATCTGTATTGGTTGGTAGAGTATTTGATGGCATACCGGCTCTCTATAAACCTCTATGAAGTAAAGGCACCAATACATCTTTTTGGCCAACCGAGCTGTTGAGATTGGCTGCGGGAGTCTATCCCAGAACATATAGGTGGTTGAACCCATCATCAGGCACCGTGCTGCAGCAGAAGACTCCTGGGATGTGCCGTGAAGCTGAACGACCAGTGGGCTGTTGAGAGCAACCTGGCGGGGGACCGCCAAGAACTTCTTATCGAGTCCATATCACAAGATTAGAAATTGTTCATCCAGAGCTGAACACAATTCTCGGCATCTGCATACAATGGCGTCTTGCGCTTCTTGTGCGTGGTGGTGGAAAGATTGGCGGAATCCGGGCCGCAATGTGAACGCTCTTTCCTTGACCCCCGCCAAGGACTAAGTGGGACCCAGTGGGCCCCCTGCAGCCAGGTGTGTCAGCAGGCCTGGTTTGCCACTTTGAGAGGATAAGATTGTACTAAGAACTTCTGAAACTTTTTGGCGCCAAAAATGTGGCAACTCTTTGTGTACTTCCTAGATTACATCTGCTGTATGATTTTACTGGATTGTGTGCAAGAGCAAAGAATTTCACCATACCTAGATATCACAGTATCATTCATTCATAGGAAATGCTAATTGCAATGCTTTACCAATTAATTCAGATCTGGGCTAGTTCCATAGTCCCACACAACAATTGGGTCACCGTTAAATGTTGTTAACCCCTCATTTTCAAGTGGAGATGAAAGCTAAATCTGCCTACTGCTGGGTATCATACACACCATTCACCCAAATTTCATCCAAACATCTTATGACGTAAGCACATTGACAATTATATCATCGTATCATGGTAATCACAAACATTGTGTTAGGCGCTTCCCCCTCCTGGTGAATGCTATGTACTTACCTTTCTCTGTTTCTCTCCCAAGTGCAGGCCTCGTGGCTGTGAGTCTGGAATCGAGGGGTTAAAGGCTCCTGTACCCGATTGGCCAAGCTGCGTCAGGTGACGGGTGACTCATCTGAAGTATAAATACCAGAGCTTCCCAGGATTCTCCTCTTCGTCGTAGACTCTGACTGATGAGCAGACTGTTGGTGGGGGCCGAGGAAGCCTGACCACATGGCATAGAACTTTGTGTATTTTCACCATTCCTTGTTAACAGATATTGAATTGGGACGGATAAGGGCTGACATTAGAGTTTTCGTGTATTTTGGTTTCAGGGTTGTATCTCTTTGGGCAGGTTTTGGCATCTCCGGTTCGACGGCCCATGGCGTGGCTGGCTGGAGCATTGTTAAATTGTTTGTCGGTTTATCCATATCCCTGACTGGGTTGTTTAAATCAGGTTTGAGTTTTGTGTTCCAATGAATAATTAAAACTGTTTTTTGAACCTGAACCTGGTTTTTGACTTGTGTTACGTGGCTCTGAAGTACTTGCATTCGGGAGTCGTAACAAAATGGGGGCTCGTCCTAAGTTTTGAGGACCCTAGACGTTTTTAGGGGGTTGTTTTTTGGTAGGCTTCTGGACTGAGGAAGTCTGTGTGTTGTGAAGGAATTTTTTCTTCCCTGTTTGTGGTAGCATTAGTGCCCAGGTTTTAGCTGGTGGTTTGGGGCTACATTAGAAATGGAATTTAAGGTGAAAGAATTTGTTGAGGCTCCTAGTCGGGAGTTGTTTGATAGATGTACGAGGGAGCATTTGATTTTGCTGGCTGAGAACTATGCCGTGACTATTGACAAGCATTCAAAGAAACACTCCATTAAATCGGAGTTGTGGGCTGCGTTGGTGGAGGCTGAGGTTTTGCCTGGTGGTGCAGACAGTCCCCCACCTTCTGTTCAGCCAGTTCAGAACATGGAGGCCATCATTAAACTGAAGGAGATGGAGCTTGAGTCACAGAGAATTGCCTCTTTGTTAAAAGAGAAAGAGCTCATGCATGTTCTTGAAATGAAACGGCTTGAGCTTGAGGAGGAAACCAAAAGGGCTGAATTTCAGCTGCGGGAAAAAGAAATAGATAATTCCCGGGTTTCTTCTAGGGAACGGGAGTTTGATATGAGCAAGAACATCCGCCTGGTTCCCCCATTTCGTGAGGAGGATGTGGACAAGTATTTCACAGTGTTTGAACGGGTGGCTTTGTCCTTGAAGTGGCCTAGGGACGTGTGGACCTTGCTATTGCAGTGTGTCCTTGTGGGTAAAGCACGGGAGGTGTACTCGTCTTTAACTGTTGAAAGCAGTCTGGACTATGAGTGTGTGAAGTCTACAGTATTAAGGGCTTATGAATTAGTTCCAGAGGCGTACCGGCAGAAGTTCCGGCGCTTTAGGAAGTTTGATAGTCAGACTTATGTGGAGTTTGCTAGGGAGAAGGAGGCACTTTTTGACAGGTGGTGCGCTTCTCAAGGAGTGAAGGATTTTGAGCTACTGCGGGCCTTGATGATTATGGAAGACTTTAAGAACTGTCTCCCTGAGAGGGTTACTACTTACCTTAATGAGCAGAAGGTGAATGAGGTGTCTAAGGCTGCGGTGTTGGCAGATGAGTATGTATTGACTCATAAATCTGATTTTGTTGGGCGATCCTATAGTTTTGGTGCACGGCCGGTTGATCGTGGTGGTGTCGCCGGTGGCAGTGTCAAAGCTGTTTCTGTGCCTGCAAATGGCAGCACGTTGATACAGGGGGAGGTCCGAGCTGATAAGGTTGACGGAAATGTAAGGACTAATGAAGGTCCTGTGTGCTACTATTGTAGAAGGAGAGGGCACATGTTAAAGTCGTGTCCCGTTCTGAAGCAGAAAAATGCAAAGCCTGTGGCTTTGGTGGGTGCACAGAAGGCACCTGTCGTACCTGAGGTGCCTGAGTCTGATGAGTGTAGGAATTATTCTGCGTTCATCATGAATGGTTTTGTTTCTCTAGAGGATGGGGGTGATAGAGTTCCAGTATCCATCTTGCGTGATACTGGTGCTACTCAGTCCTTTATATTGGATGGTGTACTGCCGTTTTCTGGGGAATCATCGGTTGGGTCAAGTGTCCCAGTGGTAGGATTCGGGATGGATGACATGGTAGTGCCTTTGCATACCGTGCGTCTCGAGTCCGAGTTGGTTTCAGGCCGGTTAACTGTTGGGTTACGGCCGTGTTTTCCCGTTGGGGGAGTTTCTGTGATTTTGGGGAATGACTTGGCAGGAGGTAGAGTTTTAGTCACTCCTGAGGTGACGGCTGTTCCGATGGTGCAGAGTCCTGATAGATTGGCTATGCAGCATCCAAAGGTCTTCGCAGCTTGTGCTGTCACGAGGGCTATGGCTAAGAGCCAGGCGAAGTTTGAGGATGTGGTGGACCTGAGTGAGAGTATTTTTGGGGATCAGGATGATAGATCCTGTGTTGTGAAGGGTGTTTCTCCATCTCTAGATGGGATAGTGTCTGGAAATGTGTCGGTGTCACTGTCACGTGACCGGCTGGTTGAGGAGCAAAAGAGTGATCCAGGTTTATCTGATCTGTTCGACTGCGCAGTGCCTGAGGGGGATATGGATTCCACAGCAAAGGGGTATTTTCTAAGGGATGGCTTACTGATGCGAAAGTGGTCTCCCTTGGATATATCTGGGCATGATGATTGGAGCGTGGTTGATCAGATTGTGATGCCTCGTCGGTATAGGGACGAGATACTCTGTTTGGCTCATGATGGTCCTCTGGGTGGACATTTGGGGGTCAATAAGACGTATGATCGCATCTTACGGAATTTTTTTTGGCCAGGGTTGGAAAAGGACGTGAAACAGCACTGCAGGTGTTGTCACATTTGCCAGGTGGCAGGAAAGCCGAACCAATCGATTGTTCCTGCGCCTTTATGTCCAATCCCTGTGGTCGGTGAGCCGTTTGAGCGGATTCTAGTTGATTGTGTGGGCCCTCTACCTCGGACAAGGGTGGGCAACAAGTTTTTATTAACAATTATGTGTGCGACTACCCGCTTTCCGGAGGTGGTCCCTTTGCGTAGAATTACTGCCCCTGCGATTGTTAAGTCTCTCACAAAGTTTTTTTCGTTGTTCGGTTTGCCCAAGGTTGTGCAGAGTGACCAAGGTACCAACTTCAAGTCGAAGGTTTTTGGTCAGGTAATGAAGTTGTTAGATATTAAGCATTGTTACTCCAGTGCGTATCATCCTGAGAGCCAGGGAGCTCTCGAGAGGTTTCACCAGACTTTGAAATCTATGTTGAGGACTTACTGCCTGGAGTTTGAAAAAGACTGGGATGAGGGGGTTCATCTAGTTATGTTTGCGGTGCGTGAGGTCGTGCAGGAGTCTTTAGGGTTCAGTCCTGCTGACCTGGTGTTCGCGCATACTGTACGTGGTCCATTGAGGGTCCTGATGAAACAGTACCATGAGCAGGAGCCTGTGGAGGTTGATGGGTCGGAGCTATGTCCTTCTAAGCCTGTTTTGGCTGCAGTGGTGCTGCCCCCTGACACGGGTGGTGATGTGGGGGAGGCACGGTTGTCTGTGGCAGTAACGCAGGGAAAGCTGAGTAACTCTGAGGCTTTGGAGACGCTTCCCTTGCGGTTGCCTCATTTGACTGGCATATCCGTGGCAAGGATGATGTATTGGCTTATGCATTGTCGCGCCAGTGATGTCTGTGTTACTGAATAGTTGCTGAAATTTGGTGGTGTTTTTTTTGTTCATTTTCAGAAACTTATTCAGTATCTTTGGGTGGGGGTGTTAGGCGCTTCCCCCTCCTGGTGAATGCTATGTACTTACCTTTCTCTGTTTCTCTCCCAAGTGCAGGCCTCGTGGCTGTGAGTCTGGAATCGAGGGGTTAAAGGCTCCTGTACCCGATTGGCCAAGCTGCGTCAGGTGACGGGTGACTCATCTGAAGTATAAATACCAGAGCTTCCCAGGATTCTCCTCTTCGTCGTATACTCTGACTGATGAGCAGACTGTTGGTGGGGGCCGAGGAAGCCTGACCACATGGCATAGAACTTTGTGTATTTTCACCATTCCTTGTTAACAGATATTGAATTGGGACGGATAAGGGCTGACCTTAGAGTTTTCGTGTATTTTGGTTTCAGGGTTGTATCTCTTTGGGCAGGTTTTGGAATCTCCGGTTCGACGGCCCATGGCGTGGCTGGCTGGAGCATTGTTAAATTGTTTGTTGGTTTATCCATATCCCTGACTGGGTTGTTTAAATCAGGTTTGAGTTTTGTGTTCCAATGAATAATTAAAACTGTTTTTTGAACCTGAACCTGGTTTTTGACTTGTGTTACGTGGCTCTGAAGTACTTGCATTCGGGAGTCGTAACACATTGTAATTGATTAATCAATTAATTGGAGTGGCTTGGTGGCGCAGCGGTAGAGTTGCTGCCTTACAGCACTTACAGCCGCAGAGACCCGGGTTCAATCCCGACTATGGGTGCTGTCTGTACGTTCTCCCCGTGACAGCATGGGGTTTCTTCGCGAACTTTGGTTTCCTCCCACACACCAAAGATGCACAGGTTTGTAGGTTAATTGGCTTGGTATAAATGTAAAAATTGTCCCAAGTGTAGGATAGTGTTAATGTGCGGGGATTGCTGGTTGGTGCGAACTCGGTGGACCAAAGGGACTGTTTCTGCGCTGTATCTCTAAACAAAACTAAACTAAACTGACACGGCCAAGTGTCCGCCGTTCACTGGTTTGGTCGCAACCCCTGAGGGAGCACTGCCTGGCCGTGGTGGATGAAACAAAGGCTGAGGTGATGCACAGGGTGGATTGCTAATTGTACGGTTTTGACATTGATTGTTTGTAAAAAAAACAGTTGTCGGTTTGATATTTTGATTCTAACTTAGCAAGAAATAACCACGTCGCAAGAAATAACCGAGGAATGCTTTCCGCCTGACTGGCTGAAAGTAGCCTCCACACTCATGGAAGTCAACAAGACAGTTCTATTCTCTAGTTTGGTTTAATTTAGAGATACAGCGTGGAAACAGGTTGTTCAGCTCACCGAGTCCACACCGACCAGCAATCCCCGCACATTAACACTATCCTACACACATTTACTTCACATTTATACCAAGCCAATTAACCTACAAACCTGTATGTCTTTGGAGTGCGGGAGAAAACAGATCGTGGAGAAAACCCACGCAGGTGACGGGGAGAACGTAAAAGTCTGTACAGACAGCACCAGTAGTCAGGATCGAACCCAGGTCTCGTGATGAAAGGCAGCAACTCTATCACTGTGCCACCGTGCCCGTATTCTCTACTTTGAGAAATTCAGTTCCGTGCTCCCTGCTGACTGAAGATACACTGTAATTACTCATCAAAACGTCTTTGACAACACATCTCCATTACAAGATCCACTTCTTAAAGTACAAGGCAGCACCATCTGCATATTTACCTCCAAGTCACACGCAATCCTGTCTTGGAAATATGTTGCCATTTCTTTAGTGTTTGCAGATCATAATTCTGGGACTCCGGATTTAATGGCATTTTGAAGTACCTTTATAGCAAGGACTGTACTGGTTCAAGACAGCTGCTCAGCTCCATCTTCTCACGGATAATTATGGACTAGTAATAAATGCTGGCTTTGCCCACAGAGTCGAAATCCCACGTGAAGTAAAAAGGAAATCATTGCCAGTGGGAATGGAGTGCTGGAAGGTGGCAGTTGGATTGGTTGAGTCAAGGGCCTGTCCCACTTACGTGATTTTTTCGGCGACTTGCCGGCACCCGTCATAGTCGCAGCTGGTTGCCGAAAATGTTCCATCCAGCGGCAACCAGAAAAAGGTACGACTCTTTGGGCGACTACTCACCACCAAACAGGCGTGCGTCACACATGTCGAAAGTTGGACTATTTGCGTGATCAAAAGTTTCTCAAAATTGAGAAATACAAAGAAGGCAAGATGTAGTGGAGCGGCTTATTGGCAGGGGAAGTGCTGTGGTGAGGGGAAGTGTGAGGCTTTGGTTCAAGGGGATTTAGCTCGTGAGGCTGAGCGGAGGAGGACAGGAGGGTAAAGGTACAGTCCGCTGCTTCTTGTATCTGATTGTTGTGCTTTTTCCCCTCAATGTTCCAGGGTGCAGATGTTGCAGGTGTGATAGTGGTACAGGTTAGAGGAGGAGGTGGGAGGGGGATTGGTTGCATTTTGGATGAGGGAGAGCATGACACCATTGCCTAGAGACAATATTCTGGGAGAGGAATTGCCGAATGTGGCTGTATGGGCAGAAATTAGAAATGAGAAGGGGACAGTATCATGGGCCCCTCAATAGTCAGTGGGAATTAGAGGCGCAGATGTTCCAGGGATAATTATCAGGTGCAGAGAATGTAGAGCATAGAAGAGAATGTAGAACAGATATACCACAGAGTTTTTAAGAAGGAACTGCAGATGCTGGAAAATCGAAGGTAGACAAAAGTGCTGGAGAAACTCAGCGGGTGTAGCAGCATCTAAGGAGCGAAGGAAATAGGCAACGCTTCGGGCCGAAACCCTCCTTCAGACATACCAGAGAAACAGGCTCTTCAGTCCAAAATGTCCATGCTAACTTGATGTCAAGTTAAAATAATGTCCTCAGCCTGCACATGAGCCTATCCAAAAGCCTCTTAAAAGCCACTATTATATCTGCTTCCACCACTAGCTCTGACACTCACCACTCACTGTGTAAAAAAAACACCTCACATATCTCCCTTAAACGTAGCCCATCTCACCCGTATGCCTTCTTTACCACATGATCTACTCATGTTGCCACTTTCAGGGAGCTATGGATTTTGGCCCCAAGAACCCTCTGTACATCGATACTGTTAAGGGTCTGTCCATTACTTCTTTACTTGTGTTCTAGCTCCCAAAGAGCAATCAATTCCTCACACTTAGTTTAGTCTAGTTTAGAGACCTAGTGTGGAAACAGGCCCTTCAGCCCACCGAGTCCGCGCTGACCAGCGATCCCCACACAATAACACTAGGGACAATTTACAGTTATACCAAGCCAATTAACCTACAAACCTGTATCGTCTTTGAGTGTGGGAGGAAACCAAAGATGTTGGAGAAAACCCAAGCAGGTCACAGGGGGAACGTACAAACTGTGTACAAACAGCACCTGAGGCCAAGATTGAACCCGGGAAGCTGGCGCTGTAAGGCAGCATTTCTAGTGCTGCATCACCATGCCAACCGGTAAACTGCATCTACCATTTCACCGACATTTCTGTAATAGATCTATTGTATATTTTGACAGCCCTTCTGACTGGCCTCAACTCCACCAATTTGGCATTGTCCACAACTTTCTGAATCCAAGTAACTGATACATATCACAAACAGCACAGATCCCTGTGGAACCCTGCTGGTCACCGGTCTCCAGCCAGAATAAAACCGTTCCATCACAACCATCTGTGCTCTGTGAGTAAGCCAGTTCTGAATCCAAATGGCCATGCTGCCGTGGATCCCGTGCATCTTAATCTTCTGGATCAGCCAACCATGAAGGAATCTATCAGTTGCCTTACAGAAATAATGTAGTAAACATTCACTAGCCTATCCTCATCAATCACCTTCATCAACTCCTCAAAAAAAATTAATCAAGTTGCCAAGGACAAACCCATGCTAATTCTATCCTGGGCAAATGGGAGTACCTTAGATGGGACATCTGGGCTGGTATGGATATGTTGGGCCAACAAACCTGTTTCCAGGCTGTGTGGCTTCTATTAGGTATGTTGCAAAGCGTACCTGAAGCGTCGTTGAAGATCTGCTGCTGAGGGTGTGCGCGATTTTGGCGCCGTTTAGAGGAGGCGGGTTTAAAACGCGATTTTCTCTAAGCTGTTCCAATCGAAAATGTTCAGCCTAGTTAATTATTAACGAAAAATCACTGGAAGACCCCGTCGCAAAAGCTATTATTAGGTTTAAAGGCCTTAAATAATAGTTATAGTAGTTTAAAAATCAATCTCTAAACCCGCGACCGCCAGCAACCGCAGGGTCTCATAAAGCAAATAGCAGAAGTTAGGTTGTATATTTTTACATTAAAAAGGGCTTCTAAAGATCCCTTTATACTAAGTTTAATATTGCGAGTAGCTCAATTTGGGCCCATTATATCGCGCAGTATTTTTCTCGGCATTTGGGGCACAAATCTACCGCAATGTGAACGTTCTAAACCAGCGCGTTCCACAGGGACCCACTGGAAAGCTGATTTAAATGGGCATTTATTTACAGCAATTAAACACTAAATTCCTTCCATTTGGCCTATAAATTAATGTAAATGAGATTTTAAAATCATGTTTTATTGTGAATTATTTGTGAATATTATTTGGACATTTAGGCTATTTAAAAATGTTAATCATTTCTTAAGAAATGGATAGATGTTTAGATCTAGTAATTGAAGTCTGAAATTAGCTACAATTAGGTAACTAACTAATTATATGCTTTAATTTCAGGTCATCCAAGTAAGATTATTTTATATTTGTTTCAGAATGCTTCAATCTATGATAACTGAAAATTTCATTCAGTTCTCTTAATTTTTAAGAAAGTTATGGGCTTTTGACTGTTCACGATCACAGCTTTTTTGTTATGTCCATAGAAAATCAATAGGGAACAAGATGCTCATTTCCTAGTATGAAAATGGCCATAACTTTTTAAATACTTGAGATATGAAAGTGAATTATGTGTCAAATTAAACTTATTTTTATGCTTTATCTGATGGGATAAATTACAGACTTGATTTTTAAAATCTCAAAATTTTGTAACATTGCTACTTCTATGGCTCGAATTGGCCAATTTTCTTCCAAATGAGTGTAAATCAAATCCTGAAGAGCCCTCTCCAATAGTTTCCCTAAAACTACAGTATGTGGCATTGTGCAGAATGGTGGTGCAGTGGTAGAGTTGCTGCCTTACAATGCCAGAGACCCGTGGTTGATCCTGTCTGAATGGAGTTTGTACATTCTCCCTGTAACATGCCTGGGTTCTCTCCGGGATATCCGGTTTCCTCCCACACTCCAAAGATGTACAGATTTGTAGGTTAATTGGCTTGGTAAAATTATAAATTGTCCCTAGTGTGTGTAGGATAATGTTATTGTGTGGGGATCGCTGGTCGGTACGAACTTGGTGGGCAGAAGGGCCTTTATCTGCGCTGTATCACTAAATAAAATTAAAAACCGACACTAGGCTCACCAGCCTATGATTTTCTCGATTATCTCTACTTGCCTTTTTAAACAAGGGAACAACACTGGCTAGTCTCCAGTCTTTCGGCACCTCTTCTGTGGCCAGAGAGGATACACAGATCTTTGTCAAGGCCTCTGCAATCTCATAGAACATAAAACAGTACAGCACGGGAACAATGTTCATCTTACAATATGTGCCGAACATGATGTCAATTAAATGAATCTAATCTGCCTGCACATGATCCATAAACCTCAATCCCCTGCATATCAAGGTGCCTATATAAAAACCTCTTAAACACAACTATCTTATCTGCCTCTACCTCCATCACTGGTAGTGCGTTCTACCACCCTCTATGCAAAAAACGTGCCCCGCACATCACCTTTAAACTTTACTCCTTTCACCTTAAGGCTATGAACTTTACCGTTTTCACATTTAAGCAATGTTCGTGCCAATATTTTGCACTGCTATAACACAATACTGTGAAATATTGCACATTCTGACGACGTTTTTCTTGCCGTTTATGCTGTTTCCATTGTCGTTATTATTTATTTGATATGTCGGAGCTCCGTTCGGGCAGTGCGCCTTAAATTTTGTTGTATGTCTTTACAATGACAATAAGTGTATTATTATTATTCAACATTTTCTGGGAAAAAAAGGTTTGATTGTCTACCCAACCCCATCTCTACCTCTTATAACTTTATGTACTTCTATTAGGTCTGACCTCAACCTCTGATGCTCCCGAGAAAACAGTGCAAGTTCATCCAACTTTACTTCATAGCTAATGTCCTCAAATCCAGTCAGCATTCTGGTAAACCTCTTTGCAACCTTTGCAAAGCCTCCACGTGCTCCCTGTTCAGGGGAGACCAGACATAACACATTCTGCCTCATTTAAACCTTTTGCACTGAGCAAGTCCCAGTAAATATTGGGGAAGGTAAAGTCACCCACCGTGACATCCCTGTTGCTTTTGCACCTCTCTGTAATCTGACCACATATCTTTCCATCTATCTCCCTCGGGCTAATGGGAGGCCTGTAGTATAATCCCAGGAGAATGACTGCACATTTCTTATTTTTGATCTTTGCCATATTGCCTCAGTGAACAAACCCTTCAGTATGTGTAAGAAAGAACTGCAGATGCTGGATAAAATCGAAGGTAGACTCAAAATGCTGGAGTAACTCGGAGGGTGAGGCAGCATCTATGGAGAGAAGGAATGGGTGACGTTTCGGGTTGAGACTCCAAAGTCTCGACCCAAAATGTCACCCAATCCTTCTTGCCATAAATTCTTCAGTATGTCCTACTGAATGCCATCCTGCTACTCTCTCTGATCAGTAAAAACACCTCCACCTCTTTCACTCCCTCCCTATCTTATTAGAAACATCGAAACCCTGGAGCATTGAGCTGCCAACCCTGTCCCTCTTGCAACCAAATGACAATCATAGTTCCCAGAACAGATTCAAGCTCTAAATTCATCCGCTTTATCTACAATACAGCTGGTCATAGAATTATGGAGTGATACAGTGTGGAAACGGAGTCTTAGGCCCAACTTTCCCACACTGGCCAACATCTCCCATCTACACTAGTCCTACCTGCCTGCATTTGGCCCTCCAAACCTGTCCTATCCATGTACCTGTCTAACTATTTCTAAAATGTTGCAATTGTCCCAGCCTCAACTACCTCCTCTGGCAAGTCGTTCCATACACCCACCACCTTTTTTTTTTTTTTTTTTTGAAAATATTTTTTATTGGAGATAGGTACATAACCAAATTACATCATTACAGTCTTACATTTTTAAATTGATAATATTGTCAATTATTATTACATTGTCTCCAATACTTTTTGCCTTTTTTTTTTTTTTAAACTAGATAGAACTAAAGAGATAGATGAAGTAAAGAAAGAAAAGAAAGAGAAGAAAAACAAAAAACAAAAACAACGAAAAAAAAGGTAGTTAAAGAAGAATGGAAAAATTTGTTAAAATAAAAAAGACTTCATTCGAGATATATTCGTACATTTCAGAGTATAGTATTTCATCCATTCTTTAGCCCGCGTGCTAGTCAGGTTCCTGTGCTGAACCATTCTGACCCTTTAAGTAATCAATAAAAGGAGACCTACACCCACCACCTTTTGTGTGTAAAAGTTACCTCTCAGATTCCTATTGAATCTTTTCCCCTTCACCTTAAATCTATGTCCTCTGGTCCTCGATTCCCCTATTCTGGGCAAGAGACTCTGTGCATCTATCCAATCTATTCCTTGCATGATTGTCTACACCTCTATAAGATCACCTCTCATCCTCCTGTACTGCAAGGAATAGAGTTCCAGCCTGCTCAACCTCTCCCTATAGCTAAGACCCTCGAGTCCTGGCAACTACAGCTGGTGTTGAAATAAACACACCTCAGCCCATTAGATTCACCATATTCCCCAATCCCTTGCTGCCGATCCTTCCCTTGAGACTTACAGGACATTACCTCCACCTACCAGTCAGTCCTTCCAAGCGCTGACTTTCTGCTCTCCCACCTCCCGCCATTCCAGTTTAAACCTTCCCAAGTAGCATTAAAGAACCTCCCCTCTAGTTAGGGCCCAATGCAACCCTCTTGTACAGGTCACATCTGCAGCAGAAGAGATCCCAATGGTGTGAAAATATGAATTCCTGCTCCTTGCATCAACTCCTCAGGCATGTTTTTATCCATCCTATCCTTCTATTCTTACCCTCACCAGATTGTAGCACTGGAAATAACCCAGAAATTGTTAACCTCATGGTCCTGCTTTTAATCTTTTGCTTAATTCTGATTTCACTCTGTCGGACCTCATCCTTTTTCCTACTTATGTCATTCGTGCCAATGTGCACAATGACTTCTGGCTGCTCACCCTGAGCTAAAGCTAAAGACCCTCAGCTAAAGTTAACAACTTTAAGTGAGCAAGGAGGGAATAGTGACGGAATAATAGAAAGGGGAACATTAAACAGGATTTGGAATAATGTTATTGTTAGAATATTTTGGTCGAAACTACATTTATAGCAGAGTCGCCATAAATTAAACACCAGCCTTTCTTAACTGATATTTCTTTGCCCATGGCAATGGTTCAGCTTGCTGAATAGTTAATAAGAAATCGCAAATCAATGCCAAAATGCACAGACATGATGCCTGCCCCTCTGCTGCCTTTGACTGCTTTGAAAAGTGTAATTAAAGCCAGCTTGTCTTTCTCAGTTCCCTCAGTGCAGCACCTCATGATTGGCAGTATAGTTTTATCCATTCTACCAGACCAGCCAGATCCAATATGTCCTTCGGGTAAATGCTACAAAAGGTATCAGCTTCAGAGAGTCAAGGAGATGCTGCAGCATGACTTCCACCACGGCTCATTATGGTACCGAGGCCCCTTGGAATGCTAATGCCAAGGAGGTGGATTGATGCATAATTAACAATGTTTCGAAGGTTGTCAGCCAACATTTAACCACAAACAAAATATATTCCAGGCCCCCGTTTCTGCGAATATCATGACCACTCGTTCATGGTAAAGGTACATGAGCACCAATCGCAACTTCAGCTCCTCCTGATAGTTTGAGCAGAACCTAGTGAGCCAAATCTATCCAGAGAACAGCTGGAACGAGTTGCAAGAGTGCTAGAATCATAGAGTGATACAGTGTGGAAACAGGCCCTTCGGCCCAACTTGCCCACACCGGCCAACAAAGCCAATGTGATACAACTGGGACAAATTGGGCCATAGGGCTTGTTGCCCACCTGCCTGCGTTTGGCAGGTTCCACTAGTCCCACCTGCCTGCATTGATCCATGTCCCTCCAAACCTGTCCCATCCATGTACCTGTCTAGCTGTTTCTTAAATGTTGGGATAGTCCCAGTCTCAACAACCTCCTCTAGCAGCTTGTTCCATACACCCACCAGCCTTTGCGTGAAAAGGTTACCCCTCAGATTCCTATTAAATCTTTTCCCTTTCACCTTGAACCTATGTCCTCTGGTCCTCGATTCCCCTACTCTGGGCAAGAGATGCAGAGAAGAGAATATAGTCAGCAAGCTGTTCTACAGTCTGTTACTGACCCTTGCATGAAAGCGCATCTTCCTATGGCTAATATCTATAGCCTGGCACCTGACGGTAACAGACAGCAAGAGTGGATATTCTCTATTGCTAAAAAAGACCCTATGTGCCTGTCCCACTTAGGCGATTTTTCAGACAGCACACACATCGCTTCCTTCACCAGCCCGTTATGCAGGCGAGCGGGGAGAGCGCTGTCTGAGTGAAATTCACACGGTGCAAAGCCAAGGTGATACAGACACACACCGCGATGAACAGGAAGGTTGGTGCTGTAATTAAGACGGTGAAAGCATGGTGTATGGGAAGGGTCACGTAAGTCCTTTAAAAGAGGGGGGGAGAGGGAGGCGAAGGGGGGGGGGGAGAGGTTTTTTTTTCCTAATGAGCCAACAAAATTCACCGATCAGCACCGGCTACAACCGACAAGAACCTTCGACCTCCTGGTGACGCACTAGGACCTCCTGGCGATCCACCTACGGCACAAGAATACTCGCTACTCTCCATGGCGGCATCATTCATAATGAGGCCGCCACTAGTTCCCAGAATGCGGGAACTCCCCACGACCATGAAGGCGACTCCCCGCAACCACCCGCGAACATGTGGCGACCATGTGGCCACTGCATAGTCTCCTGCAGTCGCCTAAGAAGTCATCTAAGTGGGACAGGCTTAATAGTTTCAGCAGCATCTGACCAGCTTTAAAGTTTGAATTAATCTGCTAATACATTGGATACAAAATTTCAGCCCTATATCAAACAGTATATTGTTCAGTTTAGTTTATTGTCACGTGTACAGTGAAAAGCTTTTATCGCGTGCTAACCAGCCAGCGGAAGGACAACGCATTGTCTTTCCGCTGACTGGTTAGCATGCAACAAAAGCACGCATGCATCAAAAACTTTTCACTATACTACTGTACACGTGACAATAAACTAAACTGAACAATGTACTGTTTGAAGGTATACACAAAATGCTGGAGTAACTCAGCGGGTGAGGCAGCATCTCTGGAGAAAAAGAATGGGCGCCGTTTCGACCGAAGAAGGGTCTCGACCCGAAACGTCACCCATTCCTTGTCTCCAGAGATGCTGCCTCACCTGCTGAGTTACTCCAGCATTTTGTGTCTACCTTCGATTTTAACCAGAATAATAAGATTAAACGAGAACTTACCAGTTTGAAGTTTGATCTTTATTTTATGAGGAGTAACGTTGAGGGATTACGTGAAGAACCCGCCAGGGCGCATGCGTGTCAATCTTCAAAGCGGCGGTGTGAAATCACAGATAACAGTAATGAACTGAACATAGTAAGATTAGAGAAATAGGATACCAGTTGAACTTTATGATCGAGGGTGGGAGCGGAGGGCACGTAATCCCTCAACATTACTCCTCATAAAATAAAGATCAAACTTCAAACTGGTAAATTCTCGTTTAATCTTACTATTTTACTTCGGAGTCACGTGAGTGACTTCGTGAAGATTTTAAAGCTCTGTGATTTCATGCCGTGGAAACGAGTCCATGCCTCACGTCTGCCTTAATTGACTAAGGGAGGAATTGTGTTAACGTATTCAAACATGAATCAGACATTGAAAAACCATGATGAAATTATTAACAAACAAAATTATGGGGTATCTTATGGGGTAAATCATGATACAGAACTTAAAATGGATTCTGCAAATGTCACAGGTTTAACCACTGGTTTATTGTAATATAGTTGAAAAGTTTTCTCTTTTGACCATCCTGCTGTTCCCAGGATTTGGTCCATAGGTACGTCAAATTCCATTGTTGCCGATGTAGCTGCAGCCCTGGTGGAATGAGATTTGAATATGTTAGTATCCACCCTAGCAGCCGTTAAAGCCTGTTTCAGCCATCTGGAAATTGTTTGCACAGATACCCTATTATGGGGCTGTTTGTGGCTGATCAGTAATGCCATCTCATTGCCTCTGAGCTGTTTAGTGTTCTCTATGTATAATAATAAATGCCTCATAATGCATAGACGATCATCTATTGGGTATGCTCTGAATTCTATTTTGAGGCCTGACGATCCCGGTCTGTTCTGTTTAACTAATTCGTGGATGTAAAAGGTTATTATACTCGTTGAAGTGGTCATACTATCCAGCCTTAATTTATGTAATGACTGAATTCTTTGTGCTGAGACCAATGCCATCAGCATGACTATTTTATGTGTTAGTTTTTGCAGGGACAGAGCTGTTGCTGGTGACCAATTCCTCAGTAACGTAAGGACCACACTCACATCCCATATTTGGGAATACCCTGTCCCTTTAATATTAAAAATTCCCCTCATAAGTTTAGTTACCAGGGGGTGAGTCCCGACAGAATGACGCTCTGATCCTTGCCACAGATACGCTGAAAGGGCACTTCTGGCGCAATTTATGGCACTCTAACTGAGCCCCTCATCATAGTGGAGGCTAGCCAGGAATTCCAGAACAGAAGTAATGTTCGTCGTACAGTAAGTGATGTTGTTCCTAGAACAATATATCTCCCACTTCCTGATGTAGACCAGATATTGTTTCTTGGTGGACTGCCTGTGAGCCGCTGTGATTATGTTAATTGTTCGGTCCATCAGCCCCAGGTCCAGAAGTGGTTTCTTTAGATTCTACAAATCAACAAATTTGTCCTATTATGGCATGGATGGCTTTCCCCCATTACGGGATGAACCAACAAATCTGGTCGTTTCGGAACGGAGATGCATGGTTCTAAAACCATATCGAAAATCACGGGGTACCATGGTTGAGTAGGCCAATCGGGCACTACCAAAATACCAGACGCCGAGTCTTGTTGTATTTTGCGTAATACCCGACTGATGAGGCAGAAAGGGGGGATCAGAGGGTATGGAGAGGGGATCAGAGGGTATGGAGAGAAGGCAGGTACGGGATACTGAGTTGGATGATCAGCCATGATCATATTGAATGGCGGTGCAGGTTCGAAGGGCCGAATGGCCTACTCCTGCACCTAATTTCTATGTTTCTATGTTTCTATGAATGCATAGAAAAACAATTTCCCCCAATGCAGCGAGAAGGCATCCATCGCTGATGCCCCAGGATATGGTTCCAAAGAAACATAGTTTGGCAACTGGTGATTAAGCCGAGATGCAAATAGATCGATATCTGGTGTTCCATATCGTGCTACAATATCAGCAAACACTTTGCGGTCCAACATCCATTCGATGTTGTCATTGAATTTTCGTGACCTGGTGTCTGCCACTGATTTGAGGTTACCTGGTAGGTAACTAGCTGATATCCAAATATTTTTCTGAATGCACCATTGTCAAATTGTGTTAACCAGATTATCACATGATACCGATTTGATTCCACCCATATAGTTAATATAAGCCACCACGGTGGTGTTATCAATCTGTAGTCTAACATGCAGGTGATGCATTTCTGAACAGTATGATTTTAGACTATAGAACGCACCTAACATTTCCAAGTAGTTTATGCCATGTGTCTGAAGTAATGATGCCTCTTGTGCATCCCATCTACCTCCACAACTAGAGATGGAATTAGTAGCACCCCAACCATGAGCACTGGCATCAGTTTGTAGCACCACTGAAGGGTTGCTGACAATGATAGGGCTGGAACAATGCCGAATGTTTTCCCTCCACCATTGTAATTCCGTAATTGCTTTGATTGGTAGCTTCATTGGCTTATCGAAATGACCAGTATTGATTTTTAGTGCTTGTACCTTTGTCCTTTGTAAATTTAGGTAATGCAAAGGTCCAAACCGTGTGGCTGGAAAAGCAGCCACAATTTTGCCAATTACCCTTGCTACCAGTCGAATAGATGGTTCACTGATGTCAATGAGGTTGTTGCAGGCCTCAGTTAAGTCTGTTTCCTTGCCCTTAGGTAAAGTCACCGACATGTGAACTGAGTCAATGGTGAACCCCAAGTAATCCATAGTGGTGGAAGGCGTTAGCTTAGATTTAACTGGATGGATGATAAACCCCAGTTTCTCAAACAATTATTTGGTGGCTGATACAGCTATTTTGGCTAATTCCAAAGTTTTCCCCACAATTAATATGTCATCTAGGTAAGCCATGACCATATGTTTTTGTTTCCGAAGAAACGCTAGGGCTGGTTTCAAAATGTTGGTAAATAGTCTGGGGGCGGATGTTAATTTATTAGGTAGTGCTCTATACTGCCAGCACTGCCTCATCCAGTCAAATTTTAAATAAAGTCTGTGATCCTTCCGTATAGGCACCGAATAGTAAGCGTCTTTTAAATCGATGCAAGCCATGAAGTAGCCTTTGGAAATCAATTGTTTGGCAGTAACAAAGGTTTCCATTTTGAAATGAATATACTGCACAAATGTATTCAGTTTGGTCAAATCTATAATGATGCGGCAACCACCATCTTTTTTGTTTTTTGTAAAGTTATTTGACACGAATTCCAGAGAGTCGTGTTGGGTTTTTTCAATGACCCCCTTAGCATATAGCCTCTCCAGTTCAGCATGCGCTTCCAGTTTTTCTTGTCGTGAAAGCACGAACGTTCGGTTCGGTACATGCTGAACCGGAGGATAGTTTTTGTGCACAAATTCAATTGTATATCCCTGAATACTATGTAGGATATAATTGATTGATAATTGATATAATTGATAATTGATATAATTTATTTGCCACACAACCAAGGTCGGTGGTATTTGGGTTGCCAGCAGCGGTACAATAATAAAGAACACAACCACAATAAAAATTTTACACAAACATCCACCACAGCATTCATCACTGTGGTGGAAGGCACAGAGCTTGGCCAGTCCTCCTCCATTTTCCCCCGTGGTCGGGACCTCCACCCTCCACAGCCGTTGCTGCGGGCGTCCAGATGGTAAGGGACAAAGTCAAAGTCAAGGTGAGTCCAGGATCGGCTCTTCCCAACCAGAGACCGCGGCTTCAGGCTGGTGTAGGCCGCAGGCCGGCGGTCAAAGTTTTAAAGTACCTGCCGTGCCGCCGCCGGAAGCACCGCAGTCTGCAGGGCCAGCGGTCGAAGCTCCCCTCCAGGGGAGATGATAAGTCCATACCACGCCCGCGGTAGAAGATGGCCGCGGGCCGGCGGTGGAAGCTTCTTCTTCCACCCGGGTCCCTAACGTGAGATCCCGGGCTGTAGACGCCGCACCAGCTGGAGTTCTGCAGACCGCGGCTTCAGACTGCCGGCTGCCGGCTGCCGCGGGCCAGCGTAACGGAGCGCTCCCCTCCAGCGAGGTCTCACCCGCTCCGCGCCGAGAGTCCACGCTGCGCCCGCCGCTGAAGCTCCGGGCGCGTCTCCGGGAAAGTCCGCGCCGATCCTTGCTGTTAGGCCACGGGGGAGGCGACCTGAAAAAGTCGCCTATCCATGGAAGAGGCGGCCGAAACGGTTTCCCCCTTACCCCCCCACACCACCCCCCACACATAACGCACAAAGAAACATTAAAAACACACTTTTAAACATACTAAAAAAATTTAAAAAGTTGAAAAAAGACGGACACGCTGCCGACAGGCTGCTGCCAGTGCAGCGCCCCCTACCGAATATAAGTGTCAGTAGTTATTGCACTCCATGCCTCCCCAAAAAAGTGTAATCTACCACCAATTTGTGTATTATTTACACTTCCTGTTTTTTGGAAGGGACCAGACCCACCTACCTCCATGGTTACCAGTGGAAAGTTTATTTCTTCCTGTTCTGTCGCCGTAGAGGTTGAGGCGCCGGAGTGTTTGGTTTGCGCATCTTCCACGAAGGCCGGTCTGGGCCATGGCCTAAAAAAGACCTCTGTCCTGTTTGCTCGGCCTTTGAGCTTTCACCAGCTTCTGTGTGTCTTGCTCTGCTGGTGGGTGCGTAGGGGTGCATTCGTCGTGTGTAGGAGGTCCTACCCGTTGCCGCCTTTATGAGCCCCAAGGTTTTAGCCTCCTCATCGGGTTCTTTTACCTGTTTTGACAGGTTGCCCCCAAATAGTAATATAGGTGGTTTAGTACCTCCAGGTCTGCACAGCTCCGCAAACTTAGGGTTTAAGGCTGGGCGGATGGCGTTCTTCCTGAGACTATTAATCTCGTACTGTGTATTGCAGAATAACGCCAGAGCGTCTTGCTGTTGTTCTGACATCTCTTTTCCATCCACTGTCCGGGCAAATGCTGTGATCCCTGCAGTCAATAGTTTTAGGATTTTTTGAAGCTTAACATCCTGGCTTCTGACTCCCGCTCCAATGTGTTTCCAGATGCAACTGTTCACCACGGGAACATTGAGAGATACACAATTTACCGGTGCCAAATATTTGGCAGTAGTGTCCATTACAGCCTGTTCCTGTAGTTGTTTAAATGAGAGATAGTCAATACTGGATGCTAATTTTAGTTCTAATTGCTGTCCAGTCTGTTCTGGTTGTACAAATTTGGACACCATTTCCAGCAGGTTTTCTTGTTCTTGCACCCCCTGCACACTGGTTGTCTATTCAGCAAACCCCTCTTCAGAGCCAGCCCAGAATTGGCTCCCAGTACTCCCCTCTGTCGAGGGAGATGCACTGTGCAGCCCTGGATAAGGTGCTGCCATGGGTGTATTATAAGACCCATGGTGACTAGCCTCCATCTCCTGGAGTCTGTCACGGTGGAGCATCTGCTCCATAAGCTGCTCCATTCGGCCCCAGCAATCACGGTCGCTGGCTGCCCGCGGCGTTTCCTCGCAGTCTGACTCGTCAGAGTCAACGGCTCTGTCGGTCTTCCGTTTGGCCTTCCCGCCCGGCTGTGGTGTTGATCTGGCCGGCGCAGGTGCCAAGTCGGGCACAGCTGATCGCACTAACGGTGATTCTGGTGCCGTCAGCCGCTGCTGGCTGCCCGCAACTCCGCGGTCCTCCCCAGCCAGCTTAGACGCAGCCCTTGTGGACTTCTTTGTTTTGTCCATAGTTTCCCCCTGTAATACAGCACGGGAAACAAAACGACCGCAGAGTAATTCACTTACCTGTCGGTCTCGGTTTTAAACTTACCGCTGCGGGGGAACGCTCCACCCCGCCTGTCGTTTCGCAATGCGTGAAGCGATATGTCACGCATGCGTCCTGGCGGGTTCTTCACGTAGTCACTCACGTGACTCCGAAGTAAAATCTGCAGTTCTTTCTTACACAACGTACTGTTTGATAAATTTTGTATCCAATGTTTTAGCAGATAAATTGACAAATTTGACAATTGAAAACATGGATGCCATTTCTGCACCTGATATGTGCACATTTGTCAGTGAGTTGTGCAGGACACATATTCAGCATGAATTAGCATCAACACAGCTAATATACATAGAAGCTTACAGAGTATACAGACCACAACATCAATCAGCATGCTGCCATTCTGAAGCTCATTGTTTATGCAATGCCCTCTCTCAACAGAAGCCAGGAACATTTCCCCATCAGTACCAATTACTGTTGATCATCAGCTGCTGTCAGAATAGCTGCAGGTTGGTTGCAACTGGTGCTGTGAACATGTGCGTTCTTGGTTATTTCATATCACAAACACTTGCAGCATATGATTGGCAATGGCAAACGTTTCCTCCCGACCATGGCTCCTGCACCAACTAGTAACTTCAAGATGGTGCACGTACTCTTATTCCCCTGTCCCACTTAGGAGACCTGAACGGAAACCTCTGGAGACTTTGTGCCCCACCCAAGGTTTCCGTGCAGTTCCCGGAGGTTTTTGTCAGTCTCCCTACCTGCTTCCACTACCTGCAACATTCGGCAACCACCTGCAACCTCCGGGAACCGCACGGAAACCTTGGGTGGGGCGCAAAGTCTCCAGAGGTTTCCGTTCAGGTTTCCTAAGTGGGACAGGGGCATTAGTCACCAGTGGTGAAATCATCAAAAAAGGCATGAACACTTATGGCATGTATGGCAAAATCCTGGCTGACTAATCACCATTGGAAAATTAGTTGATTGGTAGAGGGTGAAGATTCAGCAGAGCAAGCTGAGTTGTGGGAGAAGGGAAAATTTTATGTAGGAGTCCATATGAATCCATGGAATCCAAGGACCAATTCCACCTCTGCCTCAATGAGGACAACCTTGTGACGACCCTGTAGGCAATGGCAGCATGCTGATTGATGTTGTAGTGTGTTTACTTGACCTAGAACTCCCTACTGAAATCACCCATCTGCCCCAGTTACTATCACCCCCTCTTTAAGAGGTTGGCTTTACCAGTGCAGGCTAGCTTTAAGTAGTGCTTGCTTCTCACAGTTGTGCTGTAAAGCCACTCAACTCCACAACTGGTGCTGGCTGCATGCTACAATCATACTAATTAGAAGACGGCATGCCGCCTACATCAAAAGCAGTGCGTGGAGGTTAATCTCACATTGAAATCCCCATGGTTGTTTTCAGGGTCTTTCAAATGGGTCTTTCACACTATGAGTGTACTGCCCAAAGGAAGATCAAGAGCAAACATCACCTCGCTGGCTGCACAGGCATCCACCCTGAAAATAACCAAAGAAGAGAAGAAATCCATTCTCTGCTCAACACTTACTGCCATTGTGGCAGCTGTTCATTGTTACCATTGAAGGATCATACGGGGTCAAGTGACAATCTGCTTTTTATGCCTTGGTTTTAATTAGCAATTTACTTTAGCGAGGCAATCTTTACAAAAGAAATACAGCGAGAAACAGCAGTGCTGCAAAATTTTAATAGCACGTTGGCAAACCAAAGCTCCTGTTCAATACATCATTCAGCATTCGAAAAAGTATTGTTGATTGTGCCATTCTGAAGGGAAATAAATACATGTGCAGCAATGGGTGCTAATCAGAGCAGTTGGGGTCACCATGTGAATTTTCCAAAATATTATGTATATATATATATATATATATATACTAGACTAAGTGGGGCCCATTGGGTCCCATGTTCACACGGGAGGGCTGGTCCCCCAACACAATATTCCACCTCTCCACCAATTCGAATATTGGTGGCCAGTGGGGGAGGGGGGCTTTCTGGAGCGCTAGTATGGGTATTGTGGGCTGAAGGGACTGGTTTCCAGAGGGCTAATATGGACATTGTGGGCAAAATGGATTCTTGGGGTGACAGCTCAGTCACTCAAGCCTGATTTGCTGGCAGCTCACTCATGGCTGGTGGGCAAGCAGGTGACTCGCGGCTATTCCTTGAAATTCCATTTCAGGCAGGGTACAAGGCCACCAAATTCAAATGCAGTTTCCTACCATTTCAAGCAGGGTGCAAGGCCACTGAATTCAAGTGCAGTTTCTGACCACTAAAAGCAGGGTGCAAGGCCACCAAATTCAAGTGCAGTATCCTACCACTTCAAGCAGGGTGCAGAGCCACCAAACTCAAGTGCAGTTTCCTAGTTCTTCAAGCAGGGTGCAGGGCAACTAAACTCAAGTGCGGTTTCATGCCACATCAAGCAGGGTGCAAGGCCACCAAATGCTAGTGCTGTTTAATGCCATTTCAAACAGGGTCCAAGGCCACCAAATTCAAATGCAGTTTCATACCACTTCAAGCAGGGTGCAAAACCACCAAATTCAAATGCAGTTTCATACCATTTCATGCAGGGTGCAAGGCCACCACATTCAAATGCAGTTTCATACCATTTCAAGCAGGGTGAAACCACCATTAAATCACACAAAACACCACACTCACAGTTCAGTAGACATTCAGTGTGTTCAGTTGATTCACAGCTCAGACAGATTCGTAACCTCTCCTTCCTCCATCTTGCAGAGACTGAGCCACACCCACACTTCCGGGTTTTGTAATCCCTCCCCCCTCCCACTGAAGGGGCGTGGCCTTCATGGCCTGATTGACAGGAGAGAGATTCTCAACATTTTTTAAAACACTAATAACACTTTTATTTTTCATTGATGGGAAGAATCCTCTGCACCTGATGAGCGGAGGGGGACTGAGAAGATGGCCATAAATCACAGCCGTAAGTGGTAACATTTTATCTAAAATCAATATTCAGTGCAAACAGGAAGTTGTCAAGTTACCACCACCAACAACCATTGCACCCTGCTTGGAGTGGCGGGAAACTGCACTTGAATTTGGTGGCCTTGCACCCTGCTTGAAGTGGTAGGAAACTGCACTTGAATTTGGCGGTCTTGCACCCTGTTTGAAATGGAATTTCAAGGAATAGCCGTGAGTTAACTGCCAGCCCACCAGCCGTGAGTGAGTGAGCTGCCAGCCCAAGCATCCATTCGGCCCACAATGTCCATACTAGCCCTCCAGAACCCCCCCCACTGGCCACCAATATTGGAATTGGTGGAGTGGTGGAATATTGCGTTGGGGTACCAGCCCTCCCGTGTAAACATGGGACCCAACGGATCCCACTTGATCTAGTATAAAATAAAATTAAAGCTAAATTAATTCAATTAACTGATTCTCGCCCACAATCACTGATCCTTTCTGGGTGAGAAATACCAATGCAGCTTGACTTCTACAGCAAATATCGCGTCTGAAGAAGGCTCTTGACCCAAAACGTCACCCATTTATCCTATTCGGAGATGCTGCCTGTACGGCTGAGTTACTCCAACATTTCATGTCTATCTTCAGTGTTAACCAGCATTGGCAGTTCATTCCTACAAATATAATGTAAAACTGGGCAGATCACAAGCTGACGTGAACATGAGCCGCGGAACCGGGGAGGGGGGCTGCAGCCCCCCCCCCCCCCTTTTTTTGGCTAGACATGTTTCAATGTCTCCGGCTTTGGATGAGGTGCTGCTGTGCTCTGAGCAACCTGGTCGTGGGTGTTGGAGAGCCGGGGTGGAGGGATGGATGGAAGCATAAGCAGTGGCGGGGGCAGTTGCGGACAGGGGGCCAGGGCTGGCGAGTGTTTCCCGGGCTGGCGAGTCGCTCGCTGTAGCTCCAGCCATGGAACAGCCTCAGTGCAAGAGTCCGGGCCATCGGAGGCGTTGGAGGTGTTGCACTGCTACCGTGAGAGCCTCTGCGCCGAATTCGTCATGGTGACCGGCGGACCAGGCTGAAGATAGTGGCCTTCAAATGGGGGTGGGTGGAGAATTCATCCTGCTTGCCTGCTAGATTTTCACTGTAACTGCAGGAAAAATGTTCCCGATGTTGGGGGAGTCCAGAACCATGGGTCACAGTTTAAGAATAAGGGGTAGGCCATTTAGGACTGAGATGAGGACAAACTTTCTTCACCCAGAGAGTTGTGAATCTGTGGAATTCTCTGCCACAGAAGGCAGTGGGGGCCAATTCATTGGATGTTTTCAAGAGAGAGTTACATTTAGCTCTTGGGGCTAGCGAAATCAAGGGATATGTGGAAAAAACAGGAAAGGGGTACTAATTTTAGATGAGCAGCCATGATTATATTGAATGGCAGTGCTGGCTCGAAGGGCGAATGGCCTATTCCTGCACATATTTTCTATGTTTCTATGCTTGAATATATGGCAATAAAACTCGACCACGATTTTGAAGCATTCATGCATGGTGGAGGTATAATGTAGTCATAGAGTGATACAGTGTGAAAACAGGCCCTTCGGCCAAACTTGCCCACACCCGCCAACATGTCCCAGCTACACTGCCTGCTTTTGGTCCATATCCCTCCAAACCTGTCGTATCCATGTATCAGTCTAACTATTTCTTAAATGTTGGGATAGTCCCTGCCTCAACTACCTCCTCTGGCAGCTTGTTCCATACACCCATCACCCTTTGTCTGGAAAAAGTTACCCCTCAGATTCCTATGAAATCTTTTCCCCTTCACCTTAAATCTGTCCTCTGGTCCTCGTCTGGCACTGGCGTTGATCCTGCGGGGGGGGGGGGGGATGGGGGATATATCTCCCCACTTTTTGAGGTGGGGGATGGGCTGTATTATTATCACCCAGTTTTTGGAGGTCGAACAATAACAAAAATAATAATCACCTGCTCCTATCTCTGATGTAGGCCCTACATTATCTTAAAAATACTTCAAACAAAAAACATTGAAATCATACTTCTACAATGTACTAAAACATGATTTTAATACATCAAATTTCATAATGTCCCTACCGTGGTGAGGGGGGACGCCCCCCTCCCACACCCTCCCCCCACACCCCCCCCCCCGCACTTGGTCGCTCCACTCCCTCGCCGGATACCCCCAAGGCCAGTGATCAGTGATCGCTCAGCTCCCCCTACTTTCAAAAACGCTCCACGGCCCCTGATCTACAGTCTGTGCTCCTGTTCTCCTGATTTATGTTGCTCTCCCTCCCTTGCTACCCCAGTTCGTCCTTTTCTCTTTGTGTTTTTGTTCCCACCTCAGTTTATACTTTTTCCTGCTCTCTAGCTGTGTCCTCTCTCCCACCTCTAGGCTGCTCACATTGCTCCCAGAGAGGGAAGGAGTTTCCAGCTCGTTTGTCCTTAGGCTCAGTGGCATCACCCTCAAACTGCACTGAAACTGTAGACACCAGGAACTGCAGACGCTGGTTTGAAAAGGAGGTAAAGTGCTGGAATGGGCTATGTAGCATCTCTGGAGAACATGAATATGAGGCATTTCGGTTCAGTTCCTTCCTTCAGACTGCACAGAAACAGCATGTTCCAAACAGCATGTTCCTTTAGGCCATAGGTAATCTATTTATTTTCAAGCTACAATGACTGGGATATTATTGTTTTGAATACTGTATCCCAGGGCCATTCCTCTCAACTCCCCAACTTACTCTGAGACACCTACTAAAAATAGTGGATTAGGAACCCTAATCTAAATGAACAAAATAATTCTTCTGAAATTCTAATTGACAGAAGTTAATTGCTTAATAATAGGGTTTGGCATGGCTTTGATTCTGAAAGTATTTTTTTTTTTTTTGTTATTTTTAATGAGTTTTAAAAGTTTGTGTTAATGTTCTCTGGTTTGTTTTGTGCGGGGGTTGGGGAGGGGATCGGGGAAAACATTTTTTTCAATCTCTGACCTTGGCGGAAATGAGATTGTTTTTGGAATCGTATCTCCGGTCGCTCTGCGGCCTAACATCATGGAGCTGGAGGCCTTGCTCGGGACTGACTTTGAGCCCCACTGTGGGGATGTGGAGCCGATCCCTTGCTTGTGATCTATGCTCCAACCGCGGCCTGCGGATTTCAACATCGAGGAGCTCGCAGTCTCGGGTAGAGTCCGAGTCGGGAAGCTGCAACGACGCAGGAGGTTCGACTAGCCCCGACCCAGGGTCCAATCGCCCAGCGCGGGGAGCTGATATCCCACTGCCGGCTACTGGAGTCAAGGTCATTCCGTCAACGGAAGGCTCAAGGCCCCCGATCGCAGGAGAACAAAGAAGGGAAGAGATTGAACTTTTTTTTCCTTCCATCCCAGTGAGGAATGTGGAGGTCACTGTGGTGGATGTTTATGTTAAAATGTATTTTGTGTGTCTTGTTGCTCTGTATTGGGTATGACTGTATGGCAAATGAAATTCCTCATATGTTGCAAAACATACTTGGCTAATAAGGTATGATTATAATTATGATCATGATTATGATTAAATGCGTGTAGCTAATTTGACCTATGCTGTTTTAATTAGTTGACACGAAGCAGGAACTTAACACATTTGAGAACATGTGTAAAATCAACCAACAGACTATTAACAATCATTTGCAGATATCAAGTGGGACTGCCACATCCAATTTAAAGCTTCTGCTATACCTATACAGCGGCTAATTTTAGATTTTTAAAATCTATAATCATGCCATAATTGAACTAAGATGCGTGTCTATAAATTACTCCTTACAATTCATGGAATTGCTTTGCAGTCTGTTAGACATAACAAAGAACATGCTCTGAATCTGTAAATATAGCTGGCTGCCTGCTGTTCACAGCATCGTAGGTGGTGTGTGGCAGGATTTTTACAGGAATAGCATCTTAATATCAGTCCACCCCTATATCTCATCCAGCAGAATAGTAAGTGTTCATCTGGGTACAATTAATTAGATTTATCTTGTTCTGTGCCCTGCTATTATGCATTGACGTATATAATATCATTTGTACCATTATGTTTAAAGGTTCTTGTTTTAGAAGTGGTTTTAACCTGAATTAAAGCCAAACAAATCATTGCTCCTTTAAACTATTGGATTGCAAGAACTAAAATATCAATTTACAGTTAACTTGGAAGAATAGGGATGATCATATCAATCATATGGTCGGACAATAACTTCTCCATTGTAATTCTATGCTGCAAGTGATTCTTGTGTGATCAGTCAGGACTGAAATGATCTACGATGGGTCATTTCAAGGTTAATCCTCAAATTGGCCCATCTGGGAAATGTTGATTGTTCCACATCTTTGAAAGCAATTGGTACATGTATGTCTGATATACTTTTTCGAATTATTTGAGATTGTCAAGAAGATAGGATGTGGTAGATTCTGACTTTATATTATATTGCAGAAATAACAAGTGAACTGCCTATCTTACATTTTTACATTGATTTATTCCTTGACACCAATTTCTTTCCCTATTTAAAGAAGTTGGGTTCTCTGATTAGATGAAGTATTTGTGGTGAACATGGAGATACAGGTTATCCAAAGTGAAGCAGTTTAAGTCACATAAGATAGATCTAATATTATGATATGATACGCTGGAACTTTATTTATTTCAGGAGGGAAATTGGTCAGCCAATTGGTCATAAAACACAACAAGATACATGAGACATGAAATTAAATTAACGAGTGGAAAGTCCAGGATTGGGGATGTGCAAAGATTTGGGAGGGGAGGGGGGTGTGGAGGGGGACTCAGTCTCAGTCTATCCCACGACAGAAGGGGGAGGAGTTGTACGGTTTGATAGCCACAGGGAAAAAGGATCTCCTGTGCCGTTCTGTACTGCATCTTGGTGGAACCAGTTTGTTGCTGAAGGTGCCTCTCAGGTTGACCAGTGTGTCATGGAGGGGGTGAGCTGTATTGTCCAGGATGCTTCACAGTTTGAGGAGCATCCTCCCCTCCAAAACCACTTCCAGCCAGCCTTCCTGATGAGCTTGTTAATTCTGTTGCCATCCTCATTACAAGCTCCTCATTAATACTAGAAAGACTCTATAAACTATCAATTCAGAACTCACATGTCCAATATGAGGCAGAAATACAGAGATAAAGAAAATCATGAGGTTCCCATGATTGCATCTCTTTGAAGATTCCCTGTTGAAGATGTAAATTACAAGATGTCATCTCTAGAGCTGAACAATCTTTGCAGGCCCCAGGCAAGCTGAGATTTTAACATATATGTACTTTAGTGAAGAACTGAGCCAAGAGGAATGCTAGCCTCAGATCAAACCTGATTTTGCTGCAACTTCTTGTCTTCCACCATCTTAACGTGTTTTCCTTGAACAGGCACCAATAATCCCTCTCCTCCGAGTGTCCTGCCCTCATCACATCTCTAGCTACTAATTACCTCACAAAGGAATTGCAGAGGCAGGTTTGCACCGAAGATAGACCCACAATGCTGGAATAACTCAGCAGGACAGGCAGCATCTCTGGATAAAAGGAATGGGTGATGTTTCGGGTCGAGACCCTTCTGCAGAATGAGAGTCAGGAGAGAGGGAGACATAGAGACATGGAAGGGTAAAGGGCCTGTCCCACTTGGGTGACCTAATCCGCGAGTTCTGGCGAGTTTGCCCTCGACTCATACTCGCAGCATGGCCGACACGAGGTCGTAGGAGGTCTTCGTAGCTCTCCTACTTGCTCGAGAGTGGTCTCCGCGTACTCGAGGCCTCAGCTAGGTCGTGGCATTTTTTTCAATATGTTAAAAAATGCCCGCGAGTAAAAAAAGGTAGCCATGGAAAAAATCGATACTTTTTTTACTCGTAGACTCAGTCTTAGTAGGTTGTAGTAGGTCGGCATGTTAGTCGTAGGTAATCGAGGGTAGTCTAAGGTAGTCGTAGATAGTCTTCAACATAGTCGAAGGGAGGTCGAAGGAGATCGAAGGAGGTCATCTTCACTCTCCACTATTCGGTGTCCAATTTTCCCGAAGCTAGTCGTAGCTAGTCGAAGCTAGTCTTCAACATAGCCAAAGGAGGTCGACGGAGGTCTTCTACATAGTCGAAGGAGGTCTTCAACATGTCATTTTTTCAAGCTCTTCTAAACTCGCCAATTAGGTCCCCCAATGCTGCCTGCCCCTTTTCCGGGGTTACGTCCGTGCCCGGGTGGGATTAGAAAGGGAATACGCCCTGTCTACGGGCACCCTGAGGGAGTTCCGGGACTGCTGGGCTCCGCAGGGTGTTGAATGTATCCTCAACAAGGATTGTATCATAGTTGTATAGTAGTTTATTATGGATACATGTTTGTATTGTATTATGGTGGTGGGTTCTGGCTTGTTTTATTGTAATGTAAATATTATTTTTAATAATTGAATACATTTTTTGATTAAAAAAAAAAAAAAAAAGTAGGACAGCCCCTTAAGGTGTGAAAATGAGAGATCAAAGGGGATGAGTAGTTTACTGGTTCTGGACTGGTACTCAATACTCTAACCAAAATTAATTATATCTTTATCATACCTATGAGCCATCAGGCATCACACAGCAGCACAGATGTTTTGAAGTCTCTGCCTAAATTTCCCAATGTACCTTTACAATAATATTAAAAAATAACAACTTGGCTCGAAGGTATTGATCTTATGAAACAAGGTGAAAAATTGAGGACGCTGTAATTTCAGGAAAATCAACCTCTGAGCAGTAAATCTGCAAGGATGTGGGCTTTTCTGTCGTCTATGGTCAGAAATAAATAATATTTTCCCCCTCACTACACATCATTGGAATTGGTTGAGTCATTCCATATACATCAAGCATCAGAAACCAATTGCAATTTCTTCCCACTACAAATCAAATGCTAAAATACCACATTGGTTTTAGACAATAGCTAATCTTCCATCATAAGCCAGGCAACCACTGGTAGACTTTGCAAAATAATGAGAATTTTCCTCTTTCTAACTTATTTACCATCAATCAATCTTGGGAGGTGGGCATTGTTGATATACCCGACACTTCTAAGGGGTTTGAAAATCAAAAATGCCGCAGCTGCTGGGGATCTGAAATACTTGCAGGAGATGCACTAGGTCAGGCAGCATCTGTAGAAATAGAAACATAGTTAGTGATTCAGGTTGAAGATACAGTCATAGAGTTACACAGCATGGCAACAGGCCCTTTGGCCCAACTGTCCATGCCGAGCAAGATGCCCCATCTATGCTAGTTCCATTTTACCCATTTGCCCATATCCCTCTGAACATTTCCTCTCCTTCTACTGTTCAAGTGTCTGTTAAATGCTGTCATAGTACCTGCCTCAACTACCTCCTCTGGCAGCTTGTTCCATTTCCCACCACCCTCTGAGTGAAAAAGTAGCCCTTCAGATTAGTATTATATCTATTCCCTCTCACATTAAACCGATGTCCTCTGCCTTTTTATTCCCCTACCCTAGGTAAAAGATTCTGAGCATTCACCCTGTCTATTATTCTCATGTACACATCCATATACACATCTACAAGATTATCCCTCTGCCTCCTGTGCTCCAAGTCCTAGCCTGCCCAACCTCTCCCAGTAGCTCAGGCCCTCAAGATCCTTTCTCAGAACTCACAATGAGAGAAATCTAGTTAATGCCAAGCTGCAGGGGAGAGTATGGAATGATTGATAGGATAAAGGGAAGATTCAGTTTAGGTGAGTGTAATAATGCCAGTCACACGCACAACATGGTACACCATGTTTATTAAAGTCTACTCACAGTATACTTCAGCGTGGTGTTATAGCAAGTGTGACAGCTACTCAGACTGACTTTATGAACTGAATTCTGATAATATAAACCATGTAGTAGGCAGAGCTTCTACTAATAGAACAATACAATTGGTTAGTATGAGGTAACCAATCTACAACTTTCCTTGCAGAAATGAAATAAAGCACAACTAAACTGTGAGCCAATAAGCAGAGACACATTAATACATGGTGGCTAAATAATACAGTAGCCAAAACGCTAATAACGTATACAGGGCGTATAGATGATAACACAAAATCTCCATATCTAAGGGTGGCCTTCAGCCCCGTCTGGCGTGCGTGCAGTATAAATCCGTGTCTCCTCCTTTCACCGGGGACGGCACCGGAGACCCGCAGAGTGGAGGCAGCGAAGCTGGCGAGCAGGTCGCCGAACGCTGTGGAGAGGCCGCAGGGGGCACGGTCAGTGGTTGTTCTGCAGCAACTGGGCGCGAGGGAGCAGTCGGCCCGGCAGTGGGAGGGTACATCAAACGTGTGACCTCTGGATACGGAGTCACAGGACGTGGTTCCTTCACAGGAAGGAGATGTTGACGGTTGTGTCTGTAAAGGCCTCCATCCGCGCTTACCAGGTAAGAGTGCGGTTCTTTGGCAGGGCTGTGAATTTGACTCAAACGGCCATAGCCCTTGTCAGTCTGAAGGTGAACAACCTGTCCACTGGAGAGATGTTTAAGTGGTTTGCAAGACTTGTCAAAATATTGTTTTTGTGCATCACGTTTCAGCTGGAGTTGTTTCTGGACAACGGGAGGTGAACGGATCTGGGGCTGCAACAGCTGCTGGGGTACGGGCAGGGCAGCATGGGTTTGACGAGATTTCAGGCGTTGGGCTGGAGAGCGTGCGATGGCGTGTCCAGCTCTTGTACTCGTTATCAGTAGGTTCTGTTTTAACAGGTGCACATTTTGTCTTGGAGAAGAACGAGTCGCATGAGAATGGCAACATTTCATGAAGTGGTTAAACTTTTTACAGTAGTGGCAAATCTTTTTGGAAGCGGCACAGAATTCCCAATCTGGAGCATGGTAGTTGTTACAGTTGGGGCACCGTTCAATAGACCTTTGAGGCTGCCAGGGAGGGGAGGGTTGTGGACGCCTGTTATGATAGGAGGTATCGGCAACATTAACACTATACTGGGAACGTTGCCCAGAGCTTACAGACCTTGTGTGGGAAGCAGTTATTTCAGTGATTCGACAGGTATGCTTGGCTTGATTCAATGTCAATTCTGTGTTCCTGAGCAATTAATCTCGCACTTTGTCACTGTATAAACCTCCTACGCAGATTAGTTCATCACATTATCGCAGATTAGTTCGTCACATAAATCTCCAAAGCAGCAGCGTGCAGCCATGTGTTTTAAATCACTTAAAAACTTTGAATCGGCTCATCTTGTTGCTGGAAACGGGCAAAAAACCTGGTACGTTCAATTATCGAGTTGGCTTGCAGGTCACATTGCTGTCTGAACTTAGCGATTAAAATTGCAGGGTCGTCAATTGGAGGTGTGGGTACGGATTCCACTTCTGACACCATGTAATAATGACAGTCACACGCACAATATGGTACATCATGTTTATTAAAGTCTACTCACAGTATACTTCAGCATGGTGTTAAAGCAAGTGTAACAGCTACTCACACTGACTGTATGAACTGAATTCTGATAATATAAACCGTGTAGTAGGCGGAGCTTCTACTAATGGAATACTACAATTGGTTAGTATGAAGTAACCAATCTGCATTAAAATGGGAATGGGAGGGGGAGTTAAAGTGTTTAGCAACCTGGAGATCATGTAGGTATAGGCGGACAGAGCGGAGGTGTTCATCGAAACGATCGCCGAACCAATATATAGGAGTCCACACTTGGAACAGCAGATTTAGTAGATGAGGTTGGATGAGGTACAAGTGAACCCCTGCCTCACCTGAAAAGACTGTCTGGGTCCTTGGACGGAGTCGAGGGAGGAGGTATAGGGACAGGTGATGCATCTCCTGTGGTTGCAGGGTAAAGTACATGGGGAGTTGGTTTGGGTGCAAAGGGATGAGTTAACCAGGGAGATGTGGAGGGAACCATCTCTGCAGAAGGCAGAAAGGGGTGGAGATGGAAAGATGCGGCTAGTGGTGGGATCCTGTTGGAGGTGGCAAAAATGTTGGAGGAATATGTGGTGGCTGATGGGGCTAAAGGTGAGGACCAGGGGGACTGTCTCCATAGCGAATTGGGGGAGGGGGAGTAAGAGCGGAGCTGCGGATATCGAGGAGACCCTAGTGAGAGCCTCATCTATGTTGGAAGAGGGGAGCCCCCGTTCCCTAAGAATGAGACATCTCTGATGTCCTGGTATGGAAAACCTCATCTTCTGCGCAGATGCGGTGTCGACGGAGGAATTGGGAGTAGGGGATAGAGTCTCTACAGGAAGCAGGGTGGGAAGAAGTGTGGTCTAGATAACTGTGAGAGTCAGAAGGTTAGTTGATATAAAAGTCAGGAAGTCACGTTGCAGCTTTATAGTACTTTGATAAGGCTGCATTTGGAGGATTGTGTGAAGCTCTGGTCATCCCATTACAGAGAGGATGTGGAAGCTTTGGAGTGGTTTGCAGATGAGGTTTACCAGAATGCTGCCTGGAGTAAAGGGTATTAAGGAGAGGTTGGTTGAAACTTGGATTGTTTTCTCTGGACTGTCAGAGGCTGAGGGGAGATCTGATGGAAGTATATAAAATGATGAGAGGCATAGATTGGAGAACCTTGTTCCCTGGATGAAAATGTCAAAGACTTGAGGAAATTGCTTTACAGTGAGAGGGACAAAGTTTAAAGGAGATGTGTGGGTTATATAATTTTTACACAGTATGAGGTGGGTACCAGGAACTGCCATGGGTGGTTGTGGATGCAGATTCTATAGTGGTATTTCAGAGTCTTTTAGATATGCACATGGATATGGATCAGGTACAGGCAGAGATGACTAGTTTAACAACATCACATTTGGCACAGAGATTGTGGGCTGAAGAGCCTGGTCCTGTGCTGTACCATTCTATGCTCTTATGCAGATAGCAGATAGTTGGAATGGGACAGAAAATGAGCGTGGCAAGAAATAGGTTGGTTCAGCATCAGCCCTTCAGCCTGAATGTGAGTACTCCACAAAACAGTGTTGTAATCTGCAGGTAGACACAAAATGTTGGAGTAACCCAGCGGGTCAGGCAGCATCTCTGGAGAGAAGGAATGGGTGATGTTTTGGGTCTGGCTGAAGAAGTATTCTTCAGACTTCAGACTTCTTCAGCATCTGTGTAGTGATCCATTTCCATTCCAGTTTAATGTCCTACATTCAGAGCTCACAATGTGGTCTTCTTTACATTGGATAAGTCAACCAAACCGCAACATTGGTTTGGGGAACAACACCTCTCCTTCCATTAGAGCATGTTGTAAACTTCTGCAACAGCAAACAATCCACTGCAGAAACTCAGCGGATCGCTGCTGCACGCCAGTATCACACTAATATTGTGGTAATAAAATATTTCCTTTGCTTATAAAGTATTATCCATGTGCGTTACTTTTACAGGCCTGTCATGACATGGCAAGTAAAAATTGCATTGTTCCACGTTTGATGCACATGACAATTAAGTTAAAATCACATACATATCATGTAATAAACAAAAAAATAAGCAATTAATAATTCCAATACATGCAAAAAAGGCCAACGTTCTTAGTGCAACCAAAGAGTCCATAGTTCATCGATAGTGCGGTGTAGTGTTCAAAAGCCCGATGGGAAGAAGCTATTCTTAAACCTGATGGTCACGGTTTGCAGATGCCTATACCTTCTTCCCAATGGTGTCCAGGGTTGTGAATTACATAGACTATTATTGTTATTATTGCATTATTATTGTTTTTGTGTGTACGTATGTGTGCGTGTGTATAGTATATGATCTATATATATGTGTATTTGTGAGTATGTGTATATACACACACTAAACTTTTTTTCTCTCTCGTTTATTATATTGTTTACAGTGTACTGTGTTTACATATTCTGTTGTGCTGCTGCAAGTAAGAATGTCATTGTTCTATCTGGGGCATGTGACAATACAACACTCTTGACTCTTGGGTCTTTGATGATACTGGGTGCCTTTTAGAAGCAGTGCTTTCTCTGATGGGGAGGTTAGTACCCATGATGGACTGGATAGTGTCCACCACATTTTCTAATTTCCTCCATTCCAGCTTTTTCACTCAGCTCCATGGTCTTGCTGATGTTCAGAGCAAGGTTGTTGTTTTGAAACCATTCAATCAAGTTTTTGATCTCCCTCCTAATACTCTGACTCATCCTAACCCATTTAAAAACTCCTGACTCTGGATTCGTGACTTGCTGAGCTCCTCCAGCCGATGCCAGCAACTGCAGTCTCTCGTGTCTCAATTGTTGCCTTCCGAACTCAATATTCAAATGTTATAACTCATGGTAATTCACTTCCTCTGTCTGAGTCAAGACAGGCCAGGTCATCTATCTGCAACATTGGCACAGTGTCTCTCTCTGTGAGCACAGCCTGTCTCACTGTCCTGCATTTCACAACATACCTCCCCAACAGCTCCCAATAACCAACCGGTCAGATGACCATTTACTGTTTATCCCTAGGGCAACCATGGACTAACCATCTCAGAGATATTTCCCTTTGTCCTATCCATTCTTCCCGTACCATCCTTACAGCTTGAAACTAATTATTTTATGCCCCACCGAGTTCCAACAAAGGGTTCGAGATTCAGCGGGTGACACAGTGGTGCTGCTGACAGAGCTGCCGCCTCACAGCGCCAGAGACCAGATTCAATCCTGACCTCGGATGCTGTCTGCACATTTGTACGTTCTTCCTGTGACCGTGTGGGTTTCCTCTGGGTGCTCTGGTTTCCTCCCACATCCCAAAGTCATGTGGATTTGTAGATGAATTGGTCTCCGTAAATTGCCCTTAACGTGTAGAGAGTGGATGAGAAGGTGGGATAACATAGAGATAGTGTGAACTTGCGATGGTAGGCATGGACATGGTGGGCCAAAGGTCCTGTTTCCATGTTATATCTCTAATCCAAACTAATCTAAACCTGAAATGGTGTCTCGGGTACTTTTTGTGCAGATGCTACCTGGCCTGCAGATTGTCTCCATCAATTTCTGTTTCTATTTCTTAGGTGCTTTACAGTAAAGCTAAGGTAGAAAAAAATGCTGGAGAAACTCAGCGGGTGCAGCAGCATCTATGGAGCGAAGAAAATAGGCAATGTTTCGGGCCGAAACCCTTCTTCAGACTGATGTAGGGTGGGGAGAATAAAGGAGAAAGGAAGAGGAGGAGCCCGAGGGCTGAGGGAGAGCTGAGAAGGGGAGGAGACAGCAAGGGCTACCAGAAATTGGAGAAGTCAATGTTCATGTCATTAGGGTGCAGACTGCCCAAGCGGAGTATGAGGTGCTGCTCCTCCAATTTCCGGTGGTGCTCACTCTGGCCATGGAGGAAGCCCAGGACAGAAAGGTCGGATTCGGAATGGGAGGGGGATTTGAAGTGCTGAGCCACAGGGAGATCAGGTTGGTTAATGCGGACCGAGCGCAGGTGTTCGGCGAAACGATCGCCAAACGATTACAGTAAAGCTAGCTGTAGATGGAGAACCTTTTCATTTCAGCCCCTCTGAAGATGATCTGGATCTATGTCAACAGGACATTCAGTGGCATTTTTGCATCAGCTAATCCTTCCTGTACTATGCACAGTCTAAACGAGGCAAGTCGAAACAACTAATCACATGCCAAAATCAAAATAAATAGGAAAGAAATTTCAAATTAAGAGTGAGATTAAATGACAAAAAAAGTTCATAAACAATACTTTTTTTTTTTTTAACTTCGACAATAATTAAAATGTGATGGAATGAAATTCCACACTTGTTCAAGTCGTCCATCAATGCCAAAGGGATTGCTTGGCCATAATTAAGCTCAATAACAGGGTTAAAGGTTTACTTACGCGGAAAATGACAAGCTCTGATTTTACCCGATGAGCTTTATTTGTATCAAACAAGAAGTTTACAGCAATGCTCTACTATTTCACACTTTCCTACATTGAGTCTCCCAACAAGAGAACTACGCAGCAATGCTTGTTGAAGGAGAGGACAACCCCTCCAAGCAACTCCTCGATTTCTTTGCTTAACTGTGCATGTGCAGTAGGTTGCAAGTAATCCGATTTACACTTTAATCATGAAAAGCATCAATAGCCCAGTGTAGGAAGGAACTGCAGATGCTGGTTTAAACCGAAGATAGACACAAAAAGCTGGAGTAAATCAGCGGGACAGGCAGCATCTCTGTAGAGAAGGAATGGGTGACGTTTCAGGTCGAGACCCTTCTTCAGACTGGTTAGGAATAATGGAAATGAGAGATATAGACGGTGATATGGAGAGATAAAGAACAATGAATGAAATATATACAAAAAAGTCACAATGATAAAGGAACAGGCCATTGTTAGCTGTTTGTAGGGTGAAAATTAGAAGCTAGTGTGACTTGGTGGGGGAGGGATAGAGAGAGAGGGAATGCCGGGGCTACCTGAAGTGAGAGAAATCTATATTAATCCCACTGGGTTTAAAACTGCCCAAGCTGTCTGAAGAAGGGTCTGGACCCAAAACATCACCGATTCCTTCTCTCCTGAGATGCTGCCTGTCCCGCTGAGTTACTCCAGTTTTCTGTGTCTATCTTTGGTATAAACCAGCATTTGCAGTTCCTTCTTACACAAGCAAAATATGAGATGCTGTTTTAGCCTCACTCTGACAATGGAGGAGACAGAGAACAGAAAGGGATGGGTAAAAATGGGAAGGAGAATTAAAGTGTCCAGCAACTGGGATATCAGGTTGGTTTCTTGGTTCTTGGTTTCTTGGTCCTCCAAAATATTCCAAATGGAATTTAAACTGGAGGCGGTGAAGGGAGGGCTTAAGCCAGAAAGGGTTATTGGGAAGAAAGAGCTACTTTAAATTTAGTTGCATCTGGTTGGGTAACTATAGTTGGGTGGAGATTATTCCATGCTTTAATTGTGCGGGGGAAGAACAAATTGCTGTATACATCTGTCTTTGTAGCTGGGATCACAAATTGGATCGAATGCCCTCGTCTGCTCCTAATTGGTTTGGGTTTGGTGTAGGTCTTGTAGTCTATGTCGAGCTGACCATTTAACATTCTGTAAAAACAGGTCAAATGGTGAGCTTCACGTCTGTCTTGGAGAGGGTTCCACCACAGAGAATTCAGAAGTTTGGTGACACTTGCTTCTCTCTCATAGGTGTTAGTAACAAATCGAGCTGCCTGTCTTTGTACACGTTCGATGGAAGAAATGTTTTTATTTGTGTATGGGTCCCATGCATTAGGCAGACTGAGTTTAAGCGGACTGAGTGAAGTTGTTCCACGAAACGATCGCCCAGTCTGTGTTTGGTCTAGTCGATCTACAAGAGTCCACATCTTGAACAATGGATACAGTAGATGAGGTTGGAGGGGGTGCAAGTGAACCTCTGCCTAACCTGAAAGGACTGCCGGGATCCCTGGACAGAGGGAGGAGGCATAGTGACAGGTGTTGCATCTTCTGCGGTTGCAGAGGAAGGTACCTATGGAGGGGGTGGTTTGGGTCGGAAGGGATGAGTTAACCAGGGAGTTGCAGAGGGAATGGTCTCTGCGGAAGGTGGAAAGGGATGTAGCTGGATAAAAGTGGCTAGTGGTGGGATCCCGTTGGAGGTGGTGGAAATTTCGGAGGATTATGTGTTGTGTTCGACGGCTGATGGGGTGGAAGGTAAGGTCTAGAGGGACTCTGTCTCTGTTGCGACTAGTGGGATGGGGGAGCAAGAGCAGAGCTGCAGGGTACCCAGGAGGCACGAGTGATGGCCTCGTCTATGATGGGTGAGGGGAACCCCCATTCCCTAAAGAATGAGGACCTCTCGGATGTTCTAGTACTGAACATCTCATCATGGGCACAGATGCGGCATAGACGGTGGAATTGGGAGTTGGGGATAGAATCTTTGCGGGAAGCAGGATGGGAAGAAGTTAGAAAAAGGGGAGATGCAACGAGACCTGGGTGTCATGGTACACCAGTCATTGAAAGTAGGCATGGAAGTGCAGCAAGCAGTGAAGAAAGCAAATGGTATGTTAGCATTCATAGCAAAAGGATATGAGTATAGGAGCAGGGAGGTTCTACTGCAATTGTACAGGGTCTTGGTGAGAACACACCTGGAGTATTGCGTACAGTTTTGGTCTCCAAATCTGAGAAAAGACATTCTTGCCATAGAGGGAGTACAGAGAAGGTTCACCAGACTGATTCCTGGGATGTCAGGACTTTCATATGAAGAAAGACTGGATAGACTCGGCTTGTACTCGCTAGAATTTAGAAGATTGAGGGGGGATCTTATAGAAACTTACAAAATTCTTAAGGGGTTGACATGCTAGATGCAGGAAGATTGTTCGCGATGTTGGGGAAGTCCAGGACAAGGGGTCACAGTTTAAGGATAAAGGGGAAATCCTTTAGGACCGAGATGAGGAAAACATTTTTCACGCAGAGAGTGGTGAATCTCTGGAACTCTCTGCCACAGTAGGTAGTTGAGGCCAGTTCATTGGCTAGATTTAAGAGGGAGTTAGATGTGGCCCTTGTGGCTAAAGGGATCAGGGGGTATGGAGAGAAGGCAGGTACAGGATACTGAGTTGGATGATCAGCCATGATCATATTGAATGGCGGTGCAGGCTCGAAGGGCCGAATGGCCTACTTCTGCACCTATTTTCTATGTTTCTATGTTTCTATGTAGTCGAGATAGTTGTGGGAGTCAGTGGGTTTGTAATAGATGTCAGTCAATAGTCTATTTCTTGTGATGGAGACTATGAGATCAAGAAAAGGGAGGGAGTTGTCGGATGCGGCGTAGACGGAGGAATTGTGCATGTGTAATAGCCCAGTGTAATAGCCCAGTGTAATTTGGACAGTTGCGACAGAGCCCATTATTTACCTGAGAAAAGGTCGCAATGCATTTTCTTGAATGAAAACCCATTAACGGCAGAATGGGTTATGTTACCAAGCTATTAGATTCAAAGAAAACCTTGTGTTTACAAGTATTTCCAATCAACAGCAAATAATTACATTCTCACTCACCCATTGAAGCTGGTCATCGAAGCTTACGGGAAAAATTATCCATCCTGGAATTGAAGGAGACACGAAAGGAGAAATCAGTTTCCCCACCATCTTGGAAAGACAGAAAATAGATAAAACTAAATCAATGAATTCAGGGGTCATAATCATTGATGATGATGAATGGCAATTACTGTTCATCTTATTTGTCCCTGAATTAAGAAGTTAATTAAGACTTAGTCACTTTTCTGCAGGATATTCTTCACATAGAGGACCACCTGAGTAAGGACAACTTGATTCCCCGAAGGATATTAGTTAACTAGATGAAGACAAAATGGATTGCAGATTCAGGAATCTGGTACAAAAACAGAATGCTGGAAAAACTCAGCAGGTCAAGCAGCGACTGTTGGGATAGAAGGTCAACATGTGGAGTCAAGATCCTCGATCAGAGCTGAGAGGGAAGAAAAAGAGGTATTCTCTCCTGCATAGGAAGGAACTGCAGATGCTAGTTTTAACTGAAGTTAGACACAAAAAGCTGGAGTGACTCAGCAGGTCGGGCAGCATTTCCCGAGAAAGGGAATAGGTGATGTTTCGGGTCGAGACCTCTCTTCCTGGTCAGTCCTAATGTTGCATCTGAACGGAAACCTTGTTACCTCCACTGATGCTGCCTGACCACCTGTTCTTCTAGTGTTCCGTTCTTTTCATGTACTGGTTAATAAGATGAGTTTTTAAGGCAATCCAGTCATGTCATGATTACTGTTACTGAAACTAACTTTACCTTTCCAAGAATAATTTCCAGATTAATTTAATTACTTGAAGTTGAATTACCCATTTGTCATTGTCAGATTCAAACTCATGAGTCTGGATCATTGCTCTGAAACTCTGGCTATTAATCCTGTAAATTGATCCCCATGTTATTGAATTGAATGATGGTTTCAGCCTCAGGTCTCTTTGCATGCTTGTCGAGTTATACATTGGCGTATGTCTGGGTCAGAAGGAGCATATAGCAACCACAATGGATGCTGTGAGCCTGCTAATTCTAAACTGATGTATTTATTGTGTAGGAAGGAACTGTAGATGCTGGTTTAAACCAAAGATAGGCTCAAAAAGCTGGAGTAACTCAGCGGGACAGGCAGCATCTCTGAAGAGAAGAAATCGATGACGTTTCGGGTCGAGACCCTTCTTCAGGACCCTATCTCCTTTGTTCTCTCCCCATCTGCCAGGCAATCCCTCATTACCTGGATTTACCTTCAGACTGAGTAAGTGGAAAGGGAAACGAGATATATAGACGGCGATGTATAGAGACATCAGTCTAAAAAGGGTCTTGACCCAAATCGTCGCCTATTCCTTCTCTCCAGAGATGCTGCCAGTCCCGCTGAGTTACTCCAGCATTTGTGTCTATTTACGGTATATATTTTAGTATTTCTCATTTGCAATCGTGTTTCTAGTTTTGACCTTTACATTAACCTCTACAGTCATGTCTAGGAGTTGATCAATAACAAGCTAAAATGCAAGGAACCAAGCTGGATCCTAGATGGGTCAATTTTTGGAATTCTGATCTTCCTGATGGTTATGGAATTTGAATGATTACAAGAGCTTAAACTTTCAAAGCCCGTCTTCCGCTGCATATATTCATCTCCTGCTCGCGTCTTCTGGCAGTAACTTACCCCATGTTACCAGCTCAGCTTTAGACGACCACTGATGTTGCAGCCCAACTCTTACAGAGCCGGTGGACATGGTTTGGAATGGATTATCTAGGCTCTCATTATATTAGGACATCTGAGGTCTACAAGTGAGAGTCTTTTCCCATGTTGGGTGTGGAGTCTCTTAGCAACCAGTTTCCTCTTCAAAGTAATGATCTTTTCTTGACCCGCGAATTGCAGCAAAGTGTAGCTTCAGAATTATATCCCTGAATAATAGCATTCAGAAGAGACTGTCCTCTAATAAGCAATTAATATTTACAGAATCTGATACTTATTTTAGTCGCCTTTAGGTGCAGGAGGAAATAGGTCCTACAAATGTTACAGTCTACACCAGCTCAAATTATAAATGGCTTGTTCAATTGCTAAATTGGTGGACATTACACTCATCTTGTTAAGCACTGGGTTCAATTGATATTAATTTGGCCCCCTTCCCCCTTCTCCCTTATCCCTTCCCCCACCTCTTCGCTCAAAGCTTTCATTTATTTGCTACCAAATTATTTTCGCATATCAGCACCATTGGCTAAAGTTTATTGACTCACCAGGGGATAAATCCATCTTTGTTCATTTGTACTTAGCATAAGAAAAAAAGGATCTACTGCTAGTTATACTCTATCCAGACTATTAATTCCAATGATTTCAATGGAGCCAAATACTGAAAGTTAGCACAATCAGCACTTGATATTCTTAAAATACATTTAAAAGTAGTGACCAAAGAAGATTACCCACCCTTCACCCCTATCCCCACCATTGCTTCGGTTTCTTAGTGTCTCACATTTAGCATTTTTATCCTTGTTTAGATCTATTATATATTATCTATATAACCTTTACAGTATAATATATGTCTCTAACTCACGAGGTAATACATTTGAGAAGTACAAAAGACTCAGTGATGCACAATATGTTTGATTCTACTGAGAAATGTTGAGGAACAGAAGGTTCTTGGAGTAGTTCTTCATAAATCCCTGGAAGTAGCAGGACAGGTTGCAAAAGTGGTTAAGGCAATTGGGAATGCTTATCGTTACTGGCAGGAGATGCAAGAATGGATTTAGTTTAGTTTAGTTTAATTTAGCTTAGTTCAGTTTAGTTTAGTGTTAAAGTGTGGCCTGCTGAGTCCACGCCAACCAGTGATCACCCGTACACTAGTTCCACACACTAGGGACAACTTACAGAAGTTAATTAACCTACAGACCTGCGCATCTTTGGAATGTGGGATGCAACCGGAGCACCCAGAGAAACCCACGCAGTCACAGGGAGAACATACAAACTCCGTACAGACTGCATCCGTGGTCAGGATCGAACCCAGATCTCTGACGCTGTAAGGCAGTAGCTTTACTGCTGTACCACTGTGCCGCCCTGGCACATACACAGTGGATCACACTTATCTGTTCATCCCTCAAGAGGAAGGAAGTGGTAGCAGTCGAGAGAGTGCAGAGAAACCTGACAATCATGTTGCTAGGGTCTCAGACTTAGACTTATACTTATGGGCCTGTCCCACTGTACGAGTTCATTCAAGTGCTCTCCCGAGTTAAAAAAAAAATTAAACTTGTGGTAAGTATGTAGAATGAAGATAACGGGTACGTCGGAGCTCAGGGACGTCTCTTAGCGGCTCGTAACGCTAACGGCAGGTACTTGGGAAATGCGGTAAGCTCGGGAAGACTCGAGAAGATTTTTCAACGTTGAAAAATGTCCACGAGAAGCCCTAGTACCGACGAGCGGCCATTACCGTAAATCTCCGAGTTCGAATCAGGGTAAACCCGGGAGAACTCTTGAATGAACTCGTACAGTGGGACAGGGCTTTTAGTCCCTCCCACGCTGTTGAGTGCATTGGGCAGCAAGCTTTCGCCATTCTGTTCTGTCATGTGCGACGTCTTCCACCTTGGATAGGTTAGTGTTCCGGGCTTCCAAATCTTTCTGGAATGTTTGCCTCCATGTGAATATTAGTCGGCCTCTTTTCCTTTTTCCGCCAGGTTGCCATGTTATTGCTATCTTTACGTTCACGTTCTGGTGACATTCTGAGTACATGTCCTGCAAATTTCATCCTGCGTCCCTCTATGTCCTGGCTGAGAGGCTTTGTTGCAGTTTCCTGGTAGGTCTCCTTGTTTGTGATGTGGTCTCTGTAGCTAGTCTTCAGGATCTTCTTCAAGCAGCATTGCTGGAATGCGTCCAATTTCTTTTCATCTTCACATTGACTTTCCATGTCTCACTGGGGTCAGGAGGATTATATTGATGAGGACCATCCATCACGACCAAAGTCATCCATTTTGAACAAAGGTGATCAGTGGAATATTAGATTGCGACAGGTCTGGTCAAGTTGAAAGGTCAGCAGAGGAGGAGAAGTGAGTAGTTAGTGGAAAGAGGAGGATGTGGCAATAATTAGTTGGGTGTTAGTAGGTATGTTACAAAACTTACCTTCAGCAGCGCTGCAGTTCTGTCACTGGCTGTGTGCGCGACTTTGGCGCCTTTGAGGGGGGAAGGTTTAAAATGCCGTTTTTCTCCAGCCTGGTCAAATCGATCTTTGTCAGGCTATTTAGTTGCTGAAGAAAAATCGCTTTGTCTGCCATTTTATTAAGTTTATTAAAATTAGCGCTGGATAATTTAATAGCAGGAGTAAAATTAAAATCATCTTCTAAAGCCGTCAACGCCGACAACGAGACGAATGTACACTATACACTGACAATGACAATTAAAGTTGAATCTGAATCTGAATCTGAATCTCACGTAGGGGACAAAGCAAGGTACACCGTTTATTTTTACATATAAACATGCTTCTTAGGATGCCTTTAATCAAACTTTCATGTCGTGAAAATGTGATTATGTAAATATACGAACCGCCAGTATTTTTCCTGCCGATATGGGGTTCAAATTCACTGCAACCGCAACGTTCCAAACGATCGCGTTCCACAAAATCTCACTCGCAAGATAATTTAAATGGCCATTAATTTACGGGAATTAAACACTAAATTCCTTCCATTTTGGACTATAAATTCATGATAATGAGATTTAAAAATCATGTTATATTGTGAATTCTTGTGTGAATGGTATTTGGACATTTAGGCTATTTAAAAATGTTAATCTTTTCTTAAGAAATTGATAGATGTTTAGATCTAGTAATTGAATTTTGTAATTAGCTACAATTAGGTAACTAACTAATTATATGCGTTAATTTCAGGTCATCCAAGTAAGATTGTTTCATATTTGGGCTTTTGACTGTCCTCGATCACAGCTTTTGACTTAAGTCAATGGAAAAGCAATAGGGAACGAGATGCTAATTTCCGAATATGAAAATTGCCATAACTATAAATACTGAAGATATGAAAATGAATTAGGTGTCAAATTAAACTTCTTTTTATGCTTTATCTGATGGGATAAATTGCAGACTTGATTTTTAAAATCTCAAAATGTTGTAACATTGCTAGTGTTGGCACAATTAAAGGGGAGACTGAGGAAATAAACAATTCATTTAATTAATAAGACTACCTTAAATTGATAGCTGGAAAGGATGAGAGAAGAGTGAGAGAGGCAAAACCTGTTTGACCTGGATAAATGCTGCAAGATCGGCCATCTGCTGGCCCGAGGACCATCAGCTGGAAAATGGGATTAACCTGAAGTCAATATTTGGCTAACATGGATAACATGGCTGAATCACTTCATTCTCAGCTGTAAATTTCTACCATGCTCTACTGCCCTAAATATTCCCAATTTTGTCACCCAATATTAATAGGTGTGCCTTTATCTCCTGTGAATGTCCTATTTTAAACCATTTTGCATCTTTGCCTCTAACGGCTCCTTGATGATTATCCCTAAATGCCACTGTTTGTGGGTTACCCCTCCCAAACGTTCACTGTTCAGTTTAGGTCATAAGGTCATAAGTGATAGGAGCAGAATTAAGTCATTCGGCCCATCAAGTCTACTCTGCCACTCAATCATGACTGATCTATCACCTTCCTCTTAATCCCATTCTCCTTCCTTCTCCCCATAACCATTCTCAAACTTACTAATCATTAATCTATCTACCTCTGCCTTAAAAATATCCATTGACGTCCTCCACAGCCTTCTGTGGCAAATAATTCAACAGGTACACCACCCTCTGACTAAAGAAATTCCTCCTCATCTCCTTCCTAAAGGAATGTCCTTTAATTCTGCGGCTATGACCTCTGGTTCTAAACTCTCCCATTAGTGGAAACATCCTCTCCACATCTACTCTATCCAAGCCTTTCACTATTCGGTAAGTTTCAATGAGGTCCCCCCTTATCTTTCTAAACTCCAGCGAGTACAGGCCCAGTGCCTTCAAACGCACATCATATGTTAACCCACACATTGCTGGCATCATTCTTGTAAACCTCCTCTGGACCCTTTCCAAAGCCAGCACATCCTCAGATATGGTGCCCATGCTTGGTGTGATTTTTTTTTCTATCTGCCTCAGTGAATCATCTTCAGAGATTTCACCTTTGTACAGGTGTAGTAGTTGTAATAATAACTGCTCTAACGCTGTCACAAGAGATGGTAACTGTATGCACATTAGGAGTGTGTACTCTTCACATACCTGCCTGAATGAAGCTTCAACAACATCAACAAATATCTACTTGATGTATCCCACCAACAACCCTAAAATTCCATCAGTCAATGCACCAGAACTACATTCCATACAATCAATAAAATGCTTAGCACTTCACAAACCTGCAAGTTCAGCAATGTGTTTGCTCAACACCTCAGCTCAGTCCACCTAAGCCTACCTGATCTCCCGGTTGCTCAACACTTTAACTCCACCTCCCATTCCCACACTGACCTTTTTGTCCTGGGCCTCCTCCACTGTCAGGCCCAGCGCAAATTGGAGGAACAGCACCTGATATTTCAATTGGGTAGCTTACACCCCAGCGGTCTGAACATTGACTTCTCTAACTTCAAGTAACCCTTGCTTTCCCTCTCTCTCCATCCTTCCCCATTCCCAGTTCTCCGACCAGTCTGACTGACCCCTTGATTACATTGTATCTCTGTTTGCTTTGTTGTCACCTTCTCCTGGCTAACAATGATCTATTCTACATTCTCCGTGAACGTCATCGCTTTTGATGTCCTGTTTTCACACCTTATCCTTCCTTGTATCTTGTCTCCCTCTCCCCTGACTCTCAGTCTGAAGAAGGTTATCGACCCGAAACATCACCCATTCCTTCTCTCCAGAGTTTCTGCCTGTCCCGCTGAGTTACTCCAGCATTTTGTGTTGATTTTCGGTGTTAGCTAGCATCTGCAGTTCCTTCCTACAGTGTTCCTGTACTAGATGGATAAGGGCAGCAAGTGTATAGGAGCACCACTAATTGCTAGGTCCCATTTTTGCCACACACCAGCTTGACGTGGAAATATATCACTATTTCTTCATCATTGCTGGGTCAAAATGCTAGAAGAGGAATTATTAATTAATTAGCAACATTGCAGGTGTACAATCACAGGCATGAATGATTCATTATGGATGGATTGTAAATTGTGTCTCTGAGCCTGGTGGTGACGTCATAGCAATAAATAACTATAAAATTTGAGAAAATATAAATAGGCCATTTGTTATCATGACAAAAAGAAAGAAAGCTAAGGTTACAGATTAAACTTAAATTGCTTACTTTAATTAAGAGCAATTTACATTCAACAACCCTTCAATCTTCGTTAAAAGTACGGCTTTTCATTCAATTTAATTTGTGTTTGTTGTTAGATCCTGAAATCTCTGTCTGCCAAGGCTGGCTGTCTGTAGCTGTGTGGACTATCAAGTGACTACCTGGATTTCCAAGAGGTATTTTAATATCTAAGTCGCTTGCTGCTTTGATTTTCTCATTCAAATTGACAGTTCACAGTTAAATAGTATCATTCATGGAACAAAATGCCCCCTTGACTTCACCAAGGATCCCCATGGCCAGCAAGTAAGAAGTTGTGGAAAAGTTGGGAGAAGGCAACATCAAACTGTGTGACAGATAAAGTTACATTTGTGGATGACTTTATGAATAGATAACATAGATAAAGAACCATTGAACCATTGAACCTTAATCAGGAAAGATTCACTAGTATATACTCCTGTATATCGGCGAGACCAAGTGCAGGCTCGGCGATTGTTTCGTTGAACACCTCCACTCAGTCTGCCTGAACCTACCTGATCAACACTTTAACTCCCCCTCCCATTTCCACACTGACCTTTCTGTCCTGGGCCTCCTCCATTGTCAGAGTGAGGCCCAGTGCAAATTGGAGGAACAGCACCTTATATTTTATTTGGGATGTTTAGACCCCAGTGGTATGATCATTGACTTCTCTAACTTCAAGTAGCCCTTGCTTTCCCTCTCTCTCTATCTCCTCCCTCTTCCTAGTTCTCTCACCAGTCTTACTGTCTCCGACTACATTTTATATCTGTGCCACCCACTCCCCTGACATCAGCCTGAAGAAGGGTCTCATACCCGAAACGTCACCCATTCCTTCTCTCCAGAGATGCTGCCTGTCCTGCTGAGTTACTCCAGCATCTTATGTCCACACCAATATATTGTTGGGAGTGGAGAGCTTAATAGGATGGTTGAGGGGTGGGTTTATAAAGGTTCATAAGATCATGAGGACATGAGGGGCGTAGATGAGATGGGTCGTTTTTTGTTCCAGGGTTGGGAAGTCTAAAGCTTGACGGCATTGAGGTTTGAGGTGAGAAGGGCATTTATCGGGGACCAGAGGGGAAACTGTTTCACACATTGGGTGGTGGGTACATGGAACTAGTTGTCAGAGCAAGTAGTGGAGGCAGGTACAAATACAATGTTTAAATCACAGTTGGAGAAGTACACGTAAGAATCAATTTCCCTCCTGGGATGAATAAAGTTCTATTGTATCATAAGGTTTAGAGTGATTTAATGTTACATATTTTACGTGTCATTCCTAACTGTCACTGTATGTCATGTTGTCACTTGCGGGCGGAGCACCGAGGCAAATTCCTTGTATGTGAATACTTGGCCAATAAACTTATTCATTCATTCATATAGTTCAAAAGCAGGCAAATGGGATTAGCTCAAGTAGGCACTTTGGGTGTCGTGGATGGATTGCTTCAAAGGCACCATGTAGTATAATTCTGTGAGTCAACCCCTTCCCAGTGCCAAAGATTTGCTGGAACTCCCATTGGAAACCAACATTACTTACACAAGACGGTCCCTAAATCATCAATGTTAATGGGAGGCAAGTAAAGGTCGAGTCTTTGCAGTGTTGATTTGCAGAGCTTCCAGTTTAATGTAACTGTCAGGCTGAGGGAATTACCAGCTGAATTTCAAAAAAGGAAATGTGTGAATAAGGGCGAGGAATACATTGATCATGAAGACTTGTGGCATGAATGTCAGGTGCAGTAGGACCCCAATGAAATGCTGTTCAACAGAGACCATAAATTAAAGCTCTGACACTTTACATGTTAACAGCAGTGGAGAATGGTAGACACAAAATGCTGGAGTAACTCAGCGGGACAGGCAGCATCTCTGGAGAGAAGGAATGGGTGACGTTTCGGGTCGAGACTCTTCTTCAGACTTTCTTCATGGAGAATCCTCTCGATGAAAGAATAACTAAAGTAAGTGAGAAATTTAGTGCTTTTTCATGAGCCTGTTGCTTTAGCTTATGGTCATATTTTAATATTGTTGAGTTGCTACCAACAAATTCTCTAAATAATGTTAAAATGTATTCTTGACTATGGCAATGAAACACTATAGACAAGCTCAATCAAATGCTGACTAAATTAACACTGAAGAGTATAAAGTCTGAAATGTTTGATGTGCAACCCTACATCAAGTAGTTGTTAAATAAGAAATAGCTGGCACTTTGTATCGGTTTATTTGCCATAATAAAGATATTGCCTAGATAATGGATTTTACTGTACTTGTTGGACTACAAGTTGCTTGTATTTAGCACAAGCTGCTAGGTGGGGAACCTTTAGTTTAGAGATATAGCAATGAAACAGGCCCATCGAGTCTACATCAACCATTGGTCACATATTCACACTAGTTCCAAGTTATCCCATTTTTGCACGGTGTCACAGCAGTCGAGTTGCTGCCTTATAGTGCCAGAGCACCGGGTCCCGGGTTCAATCCCAACTACGGGTGCTATCTGTACGCAGTTAGTACGCTCTGCCCGTGAACGCATGGGTTTTCTCCGATATCTTCTGTTTCCTCCTACACTGCAAAGACATACAGGTTTGTAGGTTAATTGGCTTGGTGTAAATGTAAAAATGTAAAATAGTCCCTCGTGTGTAGGGTCGTGTTAATGTGCGGGGATCGCTGGTTGGTGCAGACTCATTGGGCCAAAGGGCCTATTTCTGCGCTGTATCTCTAAAACTAAAAACTCCATAGAAATGCCAGGGGAATTTAGACAGGCCAATTACCGTATTTCCCGGCAACGAAGACCCACCTGCGTCGAAGATGCACCCCCATTTTGAGTTGATAAATTTTGAAAAAAGCCTGGCGGGACGGGATCAAGGGTTTGGTTTAGTCCAGGGCCAACAACCTTTTTTGCATAGGGGCCAGGACCCATGTTTGTGAGCGGATGGCGGACCACATCTATCGCCATAGTTAATAAATGGAGGTAATAATACATATTAACTAAATTAGTAATTAGTAATAATACATACTAATAATACATAAAATAGTAATTATACATAGTATTCTGCAGTTCCCAGATCTCTCGCGTCCCCAGGACTGGCTGTAGCACACGCATGCGAGCCCCGGGACTAGCTGCAGTTCCGCTGTCTGGTCCCGGCGGCCGCTCGCAGCCACCCGAGCTACTGAGTGAGTTGCTGGCATGATCCCCGACCCCCTCCTTCTCAATGCTCCTCTCCTCCCCGCAACTTTACCCCTGGCGGCCCAACCGTGCTGACCCGGGCCAGGCTCCCCACACGCTGTGGAAGGAATGCATTGTCTTTCTGCTGACTGGTCAGCATGCAACAAAAGAGCTTTTCACTATACGTCGGTACACGTGACAATAAACTAAACTGAAACTGAGAAGCAGAGGCAGAGGGAGCATCATAGTGACAAAGAGAAGCAGAAGGAGACAGACAGACACAACAGGCTGACTGGAACAGGGATCACAATGATTAATCTGCCTCATGTAGGTAGGAACTGCCTGAAGAAGGGTCTCGACCTGAAATGCCACCCATTCCTTCTCTCCAGAGCTGCTGTCTGTCCCGCTGAGTTACTCCAGCTTTTTGTGTCTATCTTCGATTAATCTGTTTCACATAGTCATGCAGTTTGTATTTGCTACCTGAGGAACTTGGGATTTTGGTATTTTTAAGTATGGAATTGTCATTTTTGTAGTGTTGTGAAGGGCTTGCAAATGTGGATATTTAATTAATCATTGTGGGGATGAGGGTCAATTTTACTTTCATGATGTCTAACATTTTTCCTCCATGGGCTTAGAATTTAGCATGACCATAACTCATACAGGTCACAGCAAACGTGTTACTTTAAAAGGTTGAACAGCTCTATAATCAAACCATTATTACTTCGCAGTCATCATATCCTCTACTCCCTCTGACAACTTGTTTCTGTTGCACTTATTTCTCACCACTTCAGGATTATGCTGAAAGGAAGGCCTTTCAAATCTTATCCTTTATGTAAATATCATTTTGATTTGTCAATGTGAGGGGAGCCTCCGTGCGTGTTCAGTTTTTAGTTTAGTTTAGTTTAGAGATTTGTTATACCAAACCCATTTATCTCGATCTGCCCCATGAATTTACCTTTAGTTTAGTGATACAGCGCGGAAACAGGCCCTTTGGCCCACCGAGTCCGCACCGACCAGCGATCCACGCACACTAGCACCATCCCACATATACTAGGGACAATTTACATTTATACCAAGCCAATTAACCTACAAACCTGTCGCCTTTGGAGTGTGGGAGGAAACCGAAGTTCTCGGAGAAAAATCCACGCGGTCACGGGGAGAATGTACAAACTCCGTAGTCAGGATCGAATCTGGGTCTCCGACGCAGTAAGCGCTGTAAGTCAGCAACTCTACCGTTGCGCCACTGTGCCACCCTTTTCATCTCATCTGCTGTGCTGATGGGCCGCACTTCAGAAATTAAAGAAATGCTGATGTGGAAGGAAATTAGGGAAACTAGTGGAACAAAAAAAACTATGGAAAGAGAGAAGAGGTTTCCATGAAATAACATTTACGCATTCAGATGATTTATTGTTTATTGGTATTTGTATTTGTTTCTAATTCTCACAATCAGTGTAAGCATGCTTAAAATCCTTGATGATCTTAACAAAAATCTGAAAGAGAAGAGATCATATTGCAAGTGGAGTGCAGAAACATAGTTCCCAAAGTAGACGGAGGTGGGAATGCATATTGAGAAGACCTATTTTTTTGTATTTCGCAGCATTAAAAATGGTTGAAGACATTCTCTGGAGTCATGGATTACTCCCAGCTGTTTGTTTACAAACAAGAAGTCATATATTACCTAAGATAGACACATAAAACTGGAGTAACAGCGGGTCAGACAGCATCTCTGGATAAAAGGAATAGGTGCTGTTTCGAGTCAAGACCTTTCTTCAGACTGAGAGCCGGGGGAAAGGGAAACCCCTAACGTCATATATTACCTATTTTGACATTTCAATTATTTCCTTGATTTCCGCAACAATAACTATTTTCCTGGTTACTATTATAAGCCTTTGATCCAACACATAATGGACCATCGCCCCTAATGTTGTTAGCATGTTGAGGATGTCAAATCAAGGATATAGACATTGCAATTAATTCAAAGTACATGCATCAGGCCAAGAAATCATATCTGAAATACCCCAAGATAGGACAAACAAAGGGCAAAGAACATTTATTGTCACATACACCAATTGGTGCAGTGAAATTTGAGTTACTTTGCAGCACACAAATAAGATAAACACAACACTATAGAATTTAACATAAAACATAAAACATCCCCCATAGCGGAATCAACGTTTCCCACTGTGAGGGAAGGCAATAAATGTTCAATCCTCTTCCCCTTGTTCACCCATGGTCGGGGCCTATTGAGGCCTCCGCAGTCGCCGCTACGGATGGCCCGATGTTTCAGGCCCTCTCGCCGGAATGATGGAGCTCGGGCATGGGAAGAACACGCTCAGTGGCTTGGAGTTTCCGAAACGTCCATTTCCTACAGGAGACCATGGCTCCCGAAGTCCAGAGGCCGAGCTGGGTGGAGCTCCAACACTGGCGACCTTGGCGAAAGATCCCAGGCCTTCGCAATGTTAAAGTCAGTGCCGCCCGTGGCTGAAAGCCCCGCAGACCACAGCTCTACGGCATCATAGTCGGCAGTCCCAGCACTCCGGAGCCTCCAACTCGGCGACCTCAGCAAGGCATCGGCCGCTCCACGATGGCACCCCAGTGCTGCGCCGCTGCTGAAGCCGAAGCTCTGGTCGGTCTCCGGCAGGAAAGGCCGTGCCAAACCAGATGGTAGGCCGCGAGGAGGGGGCGAAGATGCGGCTCGGAGGAAAGACGTACCCAGGTAGCGACTGGTACGGAGGAAACATGTACACAGGTAACGACTGTGAAAAACAGTATCCCCCCCCCCCCCCAACATAAAAAGACTTGAAGACCTCCAAAACAAAACCTTTGACAGACTAAAATAAAAAAAGGATGAAAGTACGAACAGCTGCTGGCGAGGCTGCCACACTCGATGGCGCCATCACTCGGACAAGAGGCTGGAGCAACAGCGGGTCAGACGGCATCTCTGGAGAAAAGGAATAGGTGATGTTTTGGGTCGAGACCCTTCTTCAGACTGCCCCATATAGTTTAGGGGACAATGGGTTTGGTTGCCAGCTGTAACTAGAAGGGATCAAGGCCAAAGCCAGTGATTTTGTTTTATTTTAGAGATACAGCATAGAAACAGACCCTTTGCCCATCAACTCCATGCCGACCATCCATCACCTGTTCATACTAGTTATCCCACATTCCCATCTATTCCCTACACACTAGGGGCACTTTATTTTACAGAGACCAATTAACCTACAAACCTGCATGTCTTTGGGAATCGGGAGCAAGCTGGAGCACACGGAGGAAACCCACATGGTCACAGGAAGAACATGCCAACTTCAACCAGACAGCAACTGAGGTCAGGATCGAACCCGGGTCTCTGGCGCTGTGAGGCAGCAGCTCTACTGCAATGCCACTTTGCCACCCTGTGCCAAATGTTTATCATTTTTTGGATGGACAGTTCTGTGAGTTTAACCGAAAACATGAGAGACAGCATATCAGCCAATGTTTAACTACCAGGGGAAGATCTGTGCTGAACACGTCAATGTGTGTGCATTGAAAACTCATCTTAGCTTAATGAAAATGTGCAACAGCGGAAGGAGAAACGTTTAAATTTTTATTCCAGCACAGATTTTATTTAGCTGATGTCCATCATAATGCACATTCTTCTATTGAAAACATTTCCTTAACCTGCATTATATAAATAAACATTTAGTTTTGGATAGAATCTATTTCGATATACCCTAAGAAGATGAGGAAGATCAAATGGTAGCATGCATCAACCAGCACAATATTCTCAATCACTCAGTACCATGCAGAGAAAGGCATGCTTCAGACCATAGGGATAGACTGATTATCTTGTTGGGTTGAAGTTGTGGACAGAGATTAGTGATTGTAAAGCAAAGTAGAAATTATAATTTATAGGTATGTTGCAAAACCTACCTTCAGCATCGCTGCAGATCTGTCCCAGCCCGTGTGCGTGATTTTGGCGCCGTTGAGAGGGGGGCGGGTTTAAAACGCGATTTTCCCTAGGCTATTCAAATCGAGGTTGTTCAGCCTACTTAGTTGCTGACGACAAATCGCTGGGACATTGGTTCGCTGGAGCTATTTTGAAACTATATTGGTTAATTTAGTTGTTATATAGTAAGTTCAAAATTATCCTCTAAACCCGCGACCGCCGACAACGGAATGGATCTCATACAGGGGACAACGGAAGGTAGGTTGTTTATTTTAACATTAAAAAGGGCTTCTTAAGATCCCTTTATACAAAGTTTAATGTTGCGAGTAGCAAATGTGGGGCCCCATTAAATCCCGCAGTATTTGTCTGGGCATATGGGGGTACAAATCTACCGCAATGGGAACGTTCCAAACCAGCGCGTTCCACAGAGTTCCACAGGATCCCACTCGAAAGCTGATTTAAATGGCCATTAATTTACAGCAATTGAACACTAAATTCCTTCCATTTGGCCTATAAATTAATGTCAATGAGATTTAAAAATCATGTTTTATTGTGAATTCTTTGTGAATGTTATTTGGACATTTAGGCTATTTAAAAATGTTAATCTTTTCTTAAGAAATGGATAGATGTTTAGATCTAGTAATTGAAGTTTGGAATTAGCTACAATTGGGTAACTAACTAATTATATGCTTTAATTTCAGGTCATCCAAGTAGGATTGTTTCATATTTGTTTCAGAATGCTTCAATCTATAATAACTGAACATTTCTTTCAGTTCTCTTAATTTTTAAGAAAGTTATGGCCATTTCACTGTCCTCGATCACAGCTTTTGTGTTAAGTCAATGGAAAATCAATAGGGAACAAGATGCTAATTTCCAAGTATGAAAATGGCCATAACTTTTTTAATACTGAAGATATGAAAGTGAATTAGGTGTCAAATTAAACTTATTTTTGTGCTTTATCTAATGGGATAAATTGCAGACTTGATTTTTTAAATCTCAAAATGTTGTGACATTGCTATAATGTAGGACTCAAAATCAAAGTCTCTCTCTAAATCTGTCCTCACTAAGAATTTGCCCTTAAAGAATAATAGGTTTCTTCTTCAATATCCTCTAATTATTGCAGACTTTCTTCATGAAAACAAGAGACAAGTTTAAAGGTCTTCAGTAGAGAAATATTGAGTCATAGACTGAAAATAGGAAGTTGTTTGTGCACAAGTGCAAGTGACCACTGGACTGGAAAATACTAAAACCTTAATAAAAATGCACCAGAACCTTATGGAAATGCTCGAGGCGACCAGCTTAAGGTCTTGCTGAAAGGCAAGCTTTCAATTTGTATGTTAATCCATTTTGAATCCATCCTGAATTCTGATAACAACATCCCGTTTGCTAATTGCTGCCAAATTCAAGCTAGCTTGACCACCCTGTCCATTCACTTAGCGAAGACAAATGGCAGCTCAGGAGATATATAAATAAAACTAAATGTTCCAGGTCAGAAATATTTACAGGATGTTGTCTCAAGTGTTCTACACCATTTTATGATGACAAATGGAGTGAATCAAATTGGCTGAGGATTGAATTCTGTGATGATAGTGATCTCTGGAGGAAACTAAGATGGATCATTCATTTGGGGCTTTCAGCTGAACATCCTTGATTAGTACAAGTGTCAGGGGTTATGGGGAGAAGGCAAGAGAATAGGGTTAGGAGGGATTCAAGATTCAAGAGAGTTTATTGTCATGTGTCCCAGATAGGACAATGAAATTCTTGCTTTGCTTCAGCACAACAGAATATAGTAGGTATGAATACAGAACAGATCAGTGTGTCCATATACCATTGTATAACTATATACACACATGAATAAATAAACAGATAAAGTGCAAATAAACAGATAATGGTCTAATAATGTTCAGAGTTTTGTTTGAGTTCAGTTTAATAGCCTGATGGCTGTGGGGAAGAAGCTATTTATGAACCTGGACATTGCAGTCTTCAGGCTCCTGTACCTTCTACCTGAAGGTAGCGGGGAGATGAATGTGTGGCCAGGATGGTGTGGGTCCTTGATGATGCTGCCAGCCTTTTTGAGGCAGCAATATGATAGATCCCCTCGATGGTAGGGAGGTCAGAGCCGATGATGGACTGGGCAGTGTTTACTACTTTTCCAAGAGATAGATCGGCCAAGATTAAATGCTGTAGACTTGATGGGCCGAATGGCCTAATTCTGCTCCTATCACTTATGAACCAATGAACATTGCTGGGAATGCTTCACCCTGTCCTTCCCAAGTTAGTGTCATCCACATCCTTCCCAACCATGCTGCCAACATTCACTTCCAAATTATTAAATATAAATAATAGCCAACACCAGCACTAATCCATGTGGCATTCCACTTGTTTAAAGTCTCCAGTGTGGACAACCAACCTTCATCACCACCCTGTCACCTAAGTTCAAGCTCATTTTTTCAACTAATTGACTAATTCATCCAGCATCTCATGAGATTTAACCTTCCACACCCGTCTACCACGTGGTAACTTGTCAAAGGCCTTTCTAGAGACCATGCAGATAATCTCTACTGTGTTGCCTTCATAAATCTTCTTGACGATCTCTTCAAAAACTCGATCGATTTTCTGAGACACAATTCCCCACCCACAAACTCATGCTGATTATCTCTAATCATTCCTTACCTTTCCAAATGATGGTTTGTTTTAAAGCAACCCATACAATAACTTCTCACAGTGGTAAAGTTGCTGCCTTACAGCACCTGAGACCCAGGTTCGATCCCGACCACGGGTGCTTTCTGTGCAGAGTTTGCACGTTCCTTCTTTGACAGTGTGGATTTTTTCCAGGTTCTCCAGTTTTCACCCATGCTCTAAAGACATAGATAATTGGCTTCTGTAAATTGTCCCTAGTGTGTAGGATAGAACTTGTGTACAGATGATCATTGGCTGGAGTGGCCTCAGTGGGCCACAGGGTCTGTTTACATGCTGTGTCTCAAAACTAAAACTAAAACAAACTTGGCCACCACATGTTAAGCTCAGCAATCTGTAGTTCCAAGGCACTTCAATAGAGGCATAACATTAGCCAGTCTCCAGTCTTTTGCCACCTCACCTGTAATTATGAATGAAACAAATATCTCTGCCAATGGACCCCAGCTCCCCATAATGTCCTGGGTATGATTAGTTAGACTGCAGTTGACACTAAAGTGGGTGGTTTTGTAGATAGCAAAAATGGTTTTCAAAATTTGCAGCAGGAACATGAATGGTTGGGCAAGTGGGCTGGTGAATGGTTTAAAACAGATAAGTACAAGGTGTTGCATTTTCAGAAGGCTAATCAGGGCAGAACCTATGCAGAATGGCAGAGCTCTGGGGAGTGTTGTAGAGCAGAGGGATCTAGGAGTGCAGTCCCTTGTAAAGTGGCGTCACGTGTGGATAAAGTGGTCAGGGGCTTTTGCACACTGGCCTTCATCAGTTACAGCATTGAGTATTGAAGTTGGGAGATTATGTTACAGTTGTACAAGACATTGGTGAAGTCACATTTGGAGTATTGCATTCAGTTTCAGCCACCCTATTATAGGAAAGATAGTGTTAAACTGGAAAGGGTGCAGAAAAGGTTTACGAGGATGTTGCCAGGACTCGAGGGCCTGAGCCATAGGAAGACGTTGAGCAAGCTAGGACTTTATTCCTTGCAGCACAGGAAGATTAGGGGTGAACATGTGTAAGATCATAAGAGGAATGGATCGGGTAAATGCACAGGCTTTTACCGAGTGTAGGGAAACCAGAGGACATAATTTTAAGATGAGAGGGGCAACTTTTTTACAAAGGGTGGTTGATATATGGAATGAGCCAGAGGAGGTAGTTACGGCACAATGTTTAAAATACATTTTTACAGATTCATGGATAGGATAGGTTTAAGATATGGAGCAAACGCAGGCAGGTGGGACTAGTGTAGATGGGGAATGATGGTTGTCATGGGCAAGTTGGGACGACAGGCCTGTTCCACATTCTATGTCTCTGACTCCATGACCCTAAGTGGCATTGGTGTTGTTGAGGGGACATATCACATTTCATTATTCGTCTGCCACCACAAGTCTGATATGCCTCTGGGTGAAGATATGTAACCACTGCGGCATTGTGTACATTGTCTGCAAGGTGTGATTCGATGAGCATCAATCAGTCTTTGCCTGACTAGACTATGAATCAGCCTTGCAGGTTTAGCAATCAGTCCCCAGATCCTCATGAGAAGAATGCAAGTCTGGCTTGGCTCTGACAAACTTTGGCCTGCCCAGATTTCAAGATTCAAGATTCAAGATTCAATTTAATTGTCAAATGTACCCTAAGGTACAGTGAAATTTGAGTTACCATACAGCCATACTAAGTAAAAAAGCAAAAATACACACAGCACATAAAATAAAGTTTAACATAAACATCCACCACAGTGGAATCAACATTCCTCACTGTGATGGAAGGCATCTTCCTCCTTTGTTCACCCGTTCTCGGGGCTTTGAACGGGGCCATTGCCGACGGTTTGCTGTTCAAGCCCTCTCGTCGGGAAGATCGTAACTCCGGCGTTGGGATGGATCGGAACACTCCGCGGCATGGAGCTCTCGAGTCAGATACTGCTTACTGGAGACCGCTGCTTCACGGTGTTAAAGTCCACAGGCCCCGCGGTCGGAGCTCCTACATTGGCGATCCTCAGCAAAAGATCCCAGGCTCCGCGATGGTAAGTCACCGCCACACCCGCGACTTGAAGAACCGGGCCGGTCTCCAGGGAAGGCCGCACCACTCCACGCTGTAGGCCCGGGGGGATGAAGATGCGACACAGAGAAAAATCGCATCTCTGTCGAGGTAAGTGACTGAAAAAGGTTGCCCCGATTCTCCCCTACACCCCCCACATAAACCATACCAAGAGACATTAAAACTAGCATTCAAGACACACTTAAAATAAGAGAGAAAGGGCAAGACAGACTGCTTTGATGTCTATGTCAATAGACTCACTTTGATGTCTATCAATACAGTGTTGTCTTTGAAAACCTTTGCTTTTTCTGTTTCAGTGTAGTGGTTATGTTATAGATAGGCAATTGTGGCTGCCAGTCTGGAATATACAAATGGCCTCTGCTGCAAATCTCACTGTAAATTATAGGATATCACAGGAGATTCATACACATTAATTTTAGCCTCAAAATAATAAACACTCTTGTTAGATTTTTTTGGTAATATTAATCCTGATCTGAATCTGAACACAATTTCTCCACACCAGGCAGTGTTAGTTGGATGTTTCAAGTCATTCATTAGCAGGTGTGAAGATAACTTTGAGGTGTTTAATAGTAAGATTAAACGAGAACTTACCAGTTTGAAGTTTTATTTTTATTTTATGAGGAGTAACGTTGAGGGATTACGTGAAGAACCCGCCAGGACGCATGCGTGTCAATCTTCAAAGCAACGGTGTGAAATCACAGATAACAGTAATGAACTGATCATAGTAAGATTAGAGAAATAGGATACCAGTTGAACTTTATGATCGAGGGTGGGAGCGGACGGCACGTAATCCCTCAACGTTACTCCTCATAAAATAAAGATCAAAATTCAAACTGGTAAGTTCTCGTTTAATCTTACTATTTTACTTCAGAGTCACGGTAGTGACTACGTGAAGATTTTAAAGCTCTGTGATTTCATGCCATGGAACGAGTCCATGCCTCACGTCTGCCTTAATTGACTAAGGGAGGAATTGTGTTAACGTATTCAAACATGAATCAGACATTGAAAAATCATGATGAATTTATTAACAAACAAAATTATAGCCCCTATCTTATGGGGTAAATCATGATACAGAACTTAAAATGGATTCTGCAAATGTCATAGGTTTAACCACTGGTTTATTGTAATATAGTTGAAAAGTTTTCTCTTTTGACCATCATGCTGTCCCCAGGATTTGGTCCATAGGTACGTCCAATTCCATTGCCGCCGATGTAGCTGCAGCCCTGGTGGAATGAAATTTGAATATGTTAGTATCCACCCCAGCAGCCGTTAAAAAACCTGTTTCAGCCATCTGGAAATTGTTTGTACAGATACCATATTATGGGGCTGTTTGTGGCTGATCAGTAATGCCATCTCATTGCCTCTGAGCTGTTTAGTGTTCTCTATATATAATAATAAATGCCTCATAATGCATAGTCGATCATCTATTGGGTAAGCTCTGAATTCTATTTTGAGGCCTGACGATTCCGGTCTGTTCTGTTTAACTAATTCGTGGATGTAAAAGGTTATTTTACTCGTTGAAGTGGTCATACTATCCAGCCTTAATTTATGTAATGACTGAACTCTTTGTGCTGAGACCAATGCCATCAGCATGACTATTTTATGTGTTAGTTTTTGCAGGGACAGAGCTGTTGCTGGTGACCAATTCCTCAGTAGCGTGAGGAGTACACTCACATCCCATATTTGGGAATAACTTGTCCTTGGGGGATTAATATTAAAAATTCCCCTCATAAGTTTAGTTACCAGGGGGTGAGTCCCGACAGAATGACGCTCTGATCCTTGCCACAGATACGCTGAAAGGACACTTCTGACGCAGTTTATGGCACTATAACTGAGCCCCTCATCATAGTGGAGACTAGCCAGGAAATCCAGAACAGAAGTAATGTTCGTCGTACAGTAAGTGATGTTGTTCCTAGAACAATATATCTCCCACTTCCTGATGTAGACCAGATATTGTTTCTTGGTGGACTGCCTGTGAGCCGCTGTGATTATGTTCATTGTTTGGTCCGTCAGCCCCAGGTCCAGAAGTGGTTTCTTTAGGTTCTACAAATCAACAAATTTGTCCTATTATGGCATGGATGGCTTTCCCCCGTTACGGGATGAACCAACAAATCTGGTTGTTTCGGAACGGAGATGCATGGTTCTAAAACCATATCGAAAATCATGGAGAACCATGGTTGAGTAGACCAATCGGGCAGTACCAAAATACCAGATGCCGAGTCTTGTTGTATTTTGCGTAATACCCGACTGATGAGGCAGAAAGGGAGGGAATGCATAGAAAAACAATTTCCCCCAATGCAGCGAGAAGGCATCCATCGCTGATGCCCCAGGGTCTGGATCCCAAGAAACATAGTTTGGCAATTGGTGATTAAGCTGAGATGCAAATAGATCGATATCTGGTGTTCCATATCGTGCTACAATATCAGCAAACACTTTGCGGTCCAACATCCATTCAATGTTGTCATTGAATTTTCATGACCTGGTGTCTGCCACTGAATTGATGTTACCTGGTAGGTAACTAGCTGATATCCAAATATTTTTCTGGATACACCACTGCCAAATTGTGTTAGCCAGATTATCACATGATACTGATTTGATTCCACCCATATAGTTAATATATGCCACCACGGTGGTGTTATCAATCTGTAATCTAACATGCAGGTGATGCATTTCTGAACAGTATTATTTTAAACCATAGAACGCACCTAACATTTCCAAGTAGTTTATGCCATGTGTCTGAAGTAATGATGCCTCTTGTGCATCCCATCTACCTCCACAACTACAGATGGAATTAGTAGCACCCCAATCATGAGCACTGTCATCAGTTTGTAGCACCACTGAAGGGTTGCTGACAATGATAGGGCTGGAACAATGCCGAATGTTTTCCCTCCACCATTGTAATTCCGTAATTGCTTTGATTGGTAGCTTAATTGGCCTATCGAAATGACCAGTATTGATTTTACCAGTCGAATAGATGGTTCATTGATGTCAATGAGGTTGTTGCAGGCCTCAGTTAAGTCTGGTCCTTAGGTAAAGTCACCGACATGTGAACTGAGTCAATGGTGAACCCCAAGTAGTCCATAGTGGTGGAAGGCATTAGCTTAGATTTAACTGGATGGATGATAAACCCCAGTTTCTCAAACAATTGTTTGGTGGCTTATACAGCTATTTTGGCTAATTCCAAAGTTTTCCCCACAATTAATATGTCATCTAGGTAAGCCATGACCATATGTTTTTGTTTCCAAAGAAACGCTAGGGCTGGTTTCAAAATGTTGGTAAATAGTCTGGGGGTGGATGTTAATCCATAAGGCAGCGCTCTATACTGCCAGCGCTGCCCCATCCAGTTAAATTTTAAATAACGTCTGTGATCCTTCCATATAGGCACCAAATAGTAAGCATCTTTTAAATCGATGCAAGCCATGAAGTAGCCTTTGGAAATCAACTGTTTGTCAGTAACAAAGGTTTCCATTTTGAAATGAATATACTGCACAAATGTATTCAGTTTGGTCAAATCTATAATGATGCGGCAACCACCATCTTTTTTGTTTTTTGTAAAGATATTTGACACGAATCCCAGAGAGTCGTGTTGAGTTTTTTCAATGACCCCCTTAGCATATAGCCTCTCCAGTTCAGCATGCGCTTCCAGTTTTTCTTGTCGTGAAAGCACGAACGTTCGGTTCGGTACATGCTGAACCGGAGGATAGTTTTTTGCACAAATTCAATTGAATATCCCTGAATACTATGTAGGATATAAGTGTCAGTAGTTATTGCACTCCATGCCTCCCAAAAAAAGTGTAATCTACCACCAATTTGTGTATTATTTACACTTCCTGTTTTTTGGAAGGGACCAGACCCACCTACCTCCATGGTTACCAGTGGAAAGTTTATTTCTTCCTGTTCTGTCGCCGTAGAGGTTGAGGCGCCGGAGTGTGGGGTTTGCGCATCTTCCACGAAGGCCGGTCTGGGCCATGGCCTAAAAAAGACCTCTGTCCTGTTTGCCCGGCCTTTGAGCTTTCACCAGCTTCTGTGTGTCTTGCTCTGCTGGTGGATGCGTAGGGGTGCAGTTGTTGTGTGTAGGAGGTCCTACCCGTTGCCGCCTTTATGAGCCCCAAGGTTTTAGCCTCCTCATCGAGTTCTTTTACCTGTTTTGACAGGTTGCCCCCAAATAGTAATATTGGTGGTTTAGTACCTCCAGGTCTGCACAGCTCTGCAAACTTAGGGTTTAAGGCTGGGCGGATGGCGTTCTTCCTGAGACTATTAATCTCATACTGCGTATTGCAGAATAATGCCAGAACGTCTTGCTGTTGTTCTGACATCTCTTTTCCATCCACTGTCCGGGAAAATACTGTGATCCCTGCAGTCAATAGTTTTAGGATTTTTTGAAGCTTGACATCCTGGCTTCTGACTCCCGCTCCAATGTGTTTCCAGATGCAACTGTTCACCACGGGAACATTGAGGGATACACAATTTACCGGTGCCAAATATTTGGCAGTAGTGTCCATTACAGCCTGTTCCTGTAGTTGTTTAAATGAGAGATAGTCAATACTGGATGCTAGTTTTAGTTCTATTTGCAGTCCAGTCTGCTCTGGTTGTACAAATTTGGACACCATTTCCAGCAGGTTTTCTTGTTCTTGCACTCCCTGCACACTGGTTGTCTCTTCAGCAAACCCCTCTTCAGAGCCAGCCCAGAATTGGCTCCCAGTACTCCCCTCTGTCGAGGGAGATGCACTGTGCAGCCCTGGATAAGGTGCTGCCATGGGTGTATTATAAGACCCATGGTGACTAGCCTCCATCTCCTGGAGTCTGTCACGGTGGAGCATCTGCTCCATAAGCTGCTCCATTCGGCCCCAGCAATCACGGTCGCTGGCCCCCCGCGGCATTTCCTTGCAGCCCGACTCGTCTGAGTCAACGGTTCTGTTAGTCTTCCGTTTGGCCTTCCCGCCCGGCCGTGGTGTTGATCTGGCCGGCACAGATGCCAAGTCGGGCACAGCTGATCGCACTAAAGGTGATCCTGGTGCAGTCGGCCGCTGCTGGCTGCCCGCAACTCCGCGGTCCTCCCCAGCCAGCTTAGACGCAGCCCTTGTGGACATCTACGTTTTGTCCATAGTTTCCCCCTGTAATACAGCACGGGAAACAAAACGACCACAGAGTAATTCACTTACCTGTCGGTCTCGGTTTTAAACTTAGCGCTGCGGGGGAACGCTCCACCCCGCCTGTCGTTTCGCAATGCGTGAAGCGATATGGACACGCATGCATCCTGGCGGGTTCTTCACGTAGTCACTCACGTGACTCTGAAGTAAAATTCTAAATATACTGGCGGTTCGGCAAAGGAAGTACACTGAGAATATGTGTGGCAGACAAAACCACCCCAAGAAAAGGGTGCAGATGGTCATATTTGTCAGGCTACCAGCCTGGGGATGGGAGGGCAAGAGGGAGGGAGGGTGGGTGTTGAGGATTGTTCATGGTTGTCTGAACAGAAAGCAAAAGCCTGCAGTTTTATTCAGCAGGTCCTCTCAATCCAGTTTCTCAGTGATCTCTGACCACCTCAAAAGCCTTATAATAGCTTTGGCAACCATCCATTTCCAATGCTGAAGTTGCAGTAACACTTAAGAATGAAATCACATCAAAGCATGCATCATGCATGGCCTGACATCTATCTGCTCATTTATTTTCTCTATTTGTGGCCATAATTACACTCAATACCTTTTCCTTGGACATTGTCGAGTGAGTGTATCTGTAACAGAAGGTCAGTGGGATAGAAGATTTTTACACAGTTTGTTTTATTTATTTAAGAATTATTGCTATTGACACTCAATTTTACTTTTATCTAGAATGTGCAATTTTCAGTACTTTCACTATTTGTTGCGATTTACTCTGCAGCTCTTGATATAGAATGACTTGGAAGAAATCCAGAGCACCAATCATTAAACCTAATTGTATTTGAGGCCATTGACTTGAATCTGTTCTTCTCTCCACAGATGCTTCCTGACCTGTGGAATATTTCCAACTTTCATCCTTTCATGTTTCAGTCCAGACTATGCAAAGGAAGAGTGGGCTTTGTGGGCATCTCACACCTTATAATTTATTGTTATTGTTAGATATTGTTATTATTTTCTCCCCTTAGTCTCTACTTGGAGTAACAACACATCCCAGAATGATAGCTTATTCAGCATCCCCAAATTTAATCACACCATGTGTAGGAAGGAACTTCAGGTGCTGGTTTACACCAAAGAGAGACACAAAATGCTTGAGTGGGACAGGCAGTATCTCTGGAGAGAAGGAATGGGTGACTTTTCGGGTCTAAAAAAGGGTCTCGACTTGAAACATCACCCATTCCTTCTAATCATAATCATACTTTATTAGCCAAGCATGATTTGCAACATATGAGGAATTTGATTTGCCAATAAAAAGCAACAAGACACATTAAATACATTTTAGCATGAACATCCACCACAGTGACTCCTCCACATTCCTCACTGTGATGGAAGGCGAAAAAAGTTCAATCTATTCCCTTCTTTGATCTCCCGTGGTCAGGGGCCTCGGGCCTTCTGTTGACGGAACGATCTTGGCTCCTGCAACCAGCACCGGGCCCTCCGTGTCAGGGCGATCAAGCTACCACATCAGGGTGGATCTCAGCTCCCCGCGCCGGGCGATCGGACCCCGGGTCGAGGCTAGTCGAACCTCCTGCAACATTGGAGCTTCTCGACATCAGCCTCTACCCAAGACTATGAGCTCCTCAATGTTGAAATCCGCAGGAGCATCTATCCCTGGTAAGTGATCGCAGGCTCCGATGGTAAGTCCACCACTCTGTGGTGGGCCTCAAAGTCAGTCTCAAGCAAGGCCTCCAGCTCCATGATGTTAGGCCGCAGAGCGACCGGAGATACGATCTGGAAAACTATCGGATCCCAGGCAAGGTAAGAGTTTGAAAAAAATGTTTCCTCCGGCTCGCTCCCCCACCCCTCACATAAAACAAACCAAAGAACATTAACACAAACTTTTTAAAACACACTAAAAATAACAAAAAAAAGATGAAAAGACAAACAGATGCTGCCAGCATTTTGTGTTTAATCACACCATTATTGGCATCTGTCATTCAGTTATTAGGGTTCCAAGATCTGGACCTACAGTTCAAAAACTACTCTATCCTCCTTAAAATGGACTTTTCTGGCCAAATTATTGACCATCAACCCTAATAACTCCTTCTGCTACTGGGTATCAACTATTATTAGATATGTGTAGGAAGGAACTACAGATGCTGGTTTAAACTGAAGATAGACACAAAATGCTGGAGTGAAGCAGCTTTTTCACGGGGCGACTTGACGCAAGAGTCAACCAGAGTTTAACATCGTGGGAACCTCGTGCGATAACAGTACGGCATTCGTGGACCACCGTGGCGCCAACGGCAGGTAATCGTGTAACTTGGTGACTCGGGAGAAAATTCAAGCAAGCTTGAATTTCTCCAAGAGTGACTTGTACACTTGTGGTTGAGCATTGCAACATTATATGAACGTAGTGGCCAGTGCGATATCCATGCGATATTCGTAATAACTTTTGCGGTTACGTGGGAACTTCTGCGAACGGTAAACCCGGAAGCTGGACAGAGGGGACAGAAGGTGAGTAAAAAAGGTGTTCTCAATATCCTTTAATTGGCGAAAACTTTGGAACTAGTCGTTCGGTGCGAGTTGATTAAAAAGTGTTTGGAAATTTCAAACTTCAAATCAAATGTCTCTCAAACCTGCTGATTGTATCTGATTCCACTTTTCGTAGCAAGTTCCACTTTTCGACACAAAATGCTTGAATAACTCAGGCAGGAAGCATCTCTGGAGAACATGGATAGGTGACGTTTCGGTTCCAGCTGGGAAAGAGGAGGCAGGATCAAGCGTGGCAGGTGTCGGAAGGAACTGCAGATGCTGCTTTAAATCGAAGATACACAAAATGCTGGAGTAACTCAGCGAGTTACTCCAGCATTTTGATCTCTGGATGGAAGGAATGGGTTTCCCAAACTCACCCATTCCTTAAACCCATTCTTTCTCTCCAGAGATGCTGCCTGTTCCTCTGAGTTACTCCAGCATGCTGTGTCTATCTCAGGTAATAGATGGACACGGGCGAGGGGGCAGATGGTTTGAACAAAGACCCTAGATTAAAGCATAGTCTGTAAGATAGGATTGTGAAGCATGGGCACACCCAGTGAGACTTCCTCTTAATTCTCTTTTTAATTAATCTCTCCCTTCTGCCTTCACGCAAGCGTCCTCGATGCACATAGTGGGCTGCTGCATACAGCGCATCAATGAAAAAAAACACCATCCTGTACTCGAAACTACTTAGTATAGGCATGTCTCCAAATGAGCCAATTCAACCAAGGGAGGATATTTATAGTGTGTGAAAAAAAAAGTGACATCATTTGTGCCACGTGTAGTTCACAATGTTCATTCAAGATTTAACGGGAAAGCTCGGGAGACGGACAAGTCACTCGCACAAATAACGGAAATGCCGAGTACCGTGGGAACTCTTTATCTACACCACGTTATATCGTGTGATATCGTGCTTGACCACGACCACTTCACTCTGGTTACATCTTGCGTCAAGTCGCCCCGTGAAAAAGCACCATAACTCAGCAGGACAATAACTTCTTCAGACCCGAAACATCACCAATTCCTTCTATCCAGAGATGCTGCGTGTCCCACTGAGTTACTCCAGCATTTTGCGTCTATTTTTAGATATGTCACTGTGGAGTATCTGTGAACATTGATGGTTTTATGTATTTATGAAATACATTCCATTACAAGCCAAAAATAACCAAACTAATTTTGAAGAAATGTGGTTTAACAAAGAATCGATGGAAAAAAATAAAATACTTCAAAAGTATCTTGGATTAAATTGAAGGAACAGCTACTGCCTCAAAGTCCAGGTACCACCATCAATTCTAACCACAGTTGCTATCTGTGTGAATGTTCTCTCCATGACAATATAGATTTCTTCCGGGTGCTCTGGTTTCTCCCCACATCCTGAAGACAAGCTGGTAGACTAATTAGTGACTATAAATCACCCCTTGTTGTAGTTCCTGTTAAAAAGAATCAAAGAGGACTTGTTGGACATGTACAAGAGAGAATAAGTTTAAGGGGGGGGGAATGGGACTGATGTGGCAATGTTACAACATTTTGAGATTTTAAAAATCAAGTCTGTAATATATCCCCTCAGATAAAGCATAAAAAGAAGTTTAATTTGACACCTAATTTCATATCTTCAGTATGGCCATTTTCATACTCGGAAATTAGCATCTTGTTCCCTATAGCTTTTTCATTGACTTAACACAAAAGCTGTGATCAAGAACAATCAAAAGCCCATAACTTTCTTAAAAATAAAAAGAACTGAGAGAAATTTTCAGTTATTATAGATTGAAGCATTCTGAAACAAATATGAAACAATCTTACTTTGATGACTTGAAATTAAAGCATATAATTAGTTAGTTACCTAATTGTAGCTAATTACAAAATTCAATTACTAGATCTAAACATCTATCCATTTCTTAAGAATAGATTAACATTTTTAAATAGCTTAAGTGTCCAAATAACATTCACACAAGAATTCACAATATAACATAATTTTTAAATCTCATTGTCATGGGTTTATAGGCCAAATGGAAGGAATTTAATGTTTATTACCTGTAAATTAATGGCCATTTAAATCAGCTTGCGAGTGGGTTTTTCTGGAACGCGATCAATTGGAATGTTGCGGTTGCGGTGATTTAGTCCCCATATCGGCAGCAAAAACACTGCCGGTTCGTACAGGGAAAATAAATCACAATTTCGCAACTTAAAATGTGAATTAAATACATCTTAAGGAACACTTTTATACATAAAAATAAACTACTTTCTGTTACCTGTCCCCTACGTAAAATCCGTCCCCGTTGTCAGCGTTGACGGCTTCAGAAGCTGATTTTAAAATCACTCCAGCGATTAACTTGTCGGGCGAATTTTTTTTAAAAACACACAGAATGGCCGTCGGAACGAATCTTCAGCAAAAGCTTGCACTCCAACAAAATATAATTCAGGACCAAGAAACCAAGATACCAAGATACCAGGACCAAGTCGGAGAAAACTGCGTTTTAACTCCGCCCCCCCCCCCCCCCAAACGCGCCAAAATCACGCACACGGCCAGTGGCAGAATTGCAGCGCCGCTGAAGGTATGTATTGTAGCATACCTAGCATCAGCTGATAGACAGACCACTTATGGTCGAACCTTCGCCAGTGGTTACGAGGGCTGTCACGTGAGGTCATGGGGTTAAGGGGAGTGTCCTACTACATAAGCATATCACACCTTGAGATCAACCCAGTCAACAGGTACCTGAGTTCGAGACAATACCCTCGCTCAGCTGCAGCAACAATGGCATTATTATGTTAGAGGACATAATAAAGCAACTGTTTGTTCACCATATTTGGTGCCGCTACATTGGTGATGATCTAAATTTTGGATTTTGGATTTCTCCCAACACATGCAGCCTCGGGAGACCTGATGTCTGCAGCCGACAGCCCAGCCCAGCTCAGCGGCGCTGCCGCCAACGCGGCCCTACCGTAAAGTATGCCGAAGGCCGCTCGGGTCGATGGGCGCGGTCCGGGCCTTGTGCGACGGCCACCAATCTCTCCTGCATGACCCGCCCGGAGCCGACCGCCAGGGCTAAGAGACCACGGCTGCCGCCAATCCCCCACCAGCTGCTGCCCACTGGAGGTGAGAAGCCGCGGCTGCCGTCGCTCCCCCACCAGCCGCTGCTCACCCACCAGTTGCTGCAGGAGCTGCAAGTGTGGCAGCCCCCCGCCCCCAGCATCACCGCTGCCCGCCCGACGGCCCCAGGAGCGGGGAGAGAACGGACCCGCCAATTATCCCGCCTGCCGCTGTTCAAGGCCTAGCCACCTGATAGGACGGGCCTATGTGGGGCGGCTGCCTGAAGATGTCCTTCTGCTCCTCACTTGCACAGACCTCGAAGATCCCTGGGCGCTGGCTGCCTGTCTGGCCCAGCAGCAGGATGGAGCCTCAGCCAGTCGTGAGTCGGCGGTCCTGCGACGGATTCCCCAGCAGCTTCCTGCCTCCGCCGAGGCCGCGGCAGCGCAGCTGATCTCTATCGACACCAGCGACGGTGAGTGGGGTCCCTACCTGCATCGGTGGGCCAAGGCCGGTCGATGCTGGCCGCCCCGCATGCATCATGAATCGCCTTTGAAGGCCGCCTCAGCCGGCCACCAAAATGGCCACCGCAGCCTACTGCTACATGGCCGCTGCCCCGAGTGGAAAAATGGCCGCCACGGCCACCTGAATCGACGCTCGGCCTTCTCGGACCGCCATGAACAGCGACACCTTCCGGCTGGATGCCATCACTGTAGTCCGACCACCGTCCACAGCGCCACTTCAGGTGCGATGCTGTCACTGCAATCTCCAGTTTTCCAGCACAGCTTCCCATCCTGCACCATGGACACTGGACAATTTGAACTTTCCAGCCACTTTCCACTTGGCTCACTGTAGTTTGTTTTGTTTCTTTTCATTTTTTTACACTGTATCACCACGCCATGTCTAGCAATCAGTTTATTTATTTATATATATATATTTTTTTAATTTCCATCTTTGTTTGCATTGTTGCTGACGTCTCCCAGTTGTTGCTGGGTGCCGCATTTCTCAGGACACGATCCCCTGCTGGTCGAGGAGATGCGACTATGTCTCGTCCATCCAGCGGCTTTTGCATTGGTCTCCACGCACCCTCGGCATACGGCTGGGATGGCCCACAGCCAGAGCGTCGACTGTGCCCGTGGGCCCCACCATCCCGACCCACGGCTGGGGTGCCTCCGACCCACAGCAGGAGCCGCCCTCGACCATGCTTGCGCACATTCTTGTAGAAGGTTAGCATGTTCTATCCCTTCCTCCGGTTCTGGGCTGGGGGGGTTCCTTTGTCGTCAGCTGATAGACAGACCACTTATGGTCGAACACACATCAGTGGTTACGAGGGCTGTCATGTGATGTCATGGGGTTAAGGGGAGTGTCCTGCTACATAAGCATATCTCACCTTGAGATCAACCCAGTCGACAGGTAGCTGAGCATTCAGCTGCAGCAGCAATGACATTATTATGTTAGAAGACCCAACCGTATTTCAAACCTATTATCTCACCAAATAAAGCAACTGTTATTTTACCATGTTTTGTGCCGCTACACTGGTGGGATTTTGCCCTTGGAGGTAGTATGGCCCCAATCGGCTGAATATGTGTCATTACACTATAAGATTAAATACAGGAATATGTAAAGAATATCAGGAAGAGTACGCAAAGGCTAGACCATCATATAGACCAGACTGCCCACCATTGACTCCATCTACTCTACATGCTCTTTTGGAGAAGCAGCCAACATAATCGAAGACATGTTCCATCCTGGTCAATTCTTCTTTTCCTTGCTTCCATCCGACAGAAACTTGAAAGCATGCAACAGTGACAAGAACCTTTCTTAATCTTCGCTATCTGGCTTCTGGATTGTCCTTCCATAAACTCGGGTACTGTCCAATTCATGTCTACCATATTGTGGACACTGGACTTTGTCTATGGAAATAATGTGCTATAATGCTGAGAACTATATTCTGCACTCGGTATCTTCCCCATTGCTCGATCCCCTTTGATCTGATCTGCTTGGTACAAAGCTTTACATTGTACCTCGGCACACATGACAATAATAAACCTAAAGCTAAAAGAAAAATAATAGAAGTATCACAAGGGCATAAAACATACCAACAGGGATACCTCATTAGGGCACCAACAGGATAGCCATGATAATGTTGTGAAATGACAGCAAAGTGATGGAGCTATTGGATAACTATTGTGTTTTATTTTAACCAAAGAGTAAATCAATACTGAGGGAATTAAGTGATGTGCAGAAATTTGAGAAGGTAAAGATGAAAGCTAATCAAGGGAGAATCTGGCAAAAAGGCTATTCTGACTTCCACTCTTATGTTGCTGGGAGACGGACACTTCACGAGACACTGAACTAATTAAAAAAATACTGTTGTAAGAAAAAGTAACTGGCAAATTAGTAACACTAAAAGAGAACAAAACCGAGCTCTAGATAGTGTGCACCCACGCACACTGAAAGAAAGTAGGGAGGAAATAGCAGGTACACTCGAGAATGAATGAGAGAGAAATACAGAGATCCAAGAGTCTGTAGATGCTAGAATCTTCAGCTAAAACAAACTGCTGGGGAACGCAGTGGGTCAGGCAGCATCTTTAATATAGAGATACAGCATGGGAACAGGACCTCAGGCCAACTGAGTCCGCGCCGACCAGCGATCCCCGTACACTAACACTATCCTCTACACTAGGGACAATTTACAATATTTTACCGAGGCCAATTAATATGCAACCCTGTACATCTTTGGAGTGTGGGAGGAAACCAGAGCTCCCGAAGAAAACCCACGCAGGTCACGGGGAGAAGGTACAAACTTCGTACAGACAAGCACCCGTAGTCAGGATGGAACCCGGGTCTCTTGCGCTGTGAGGCAGTGACTCTACCGCTACGCTACGGTGCCACCCACTGTGGAGGGAAATGGACAGACGCCATTTTGGCTCAGGACTCTCCTTCAGAGAGAAAGATATGTAGGTTTGGACAAATACATGGATATATTTTCATTGACTGAAAGCAAGTGCTTGTTTTTCTATTAACATGTTTGAACATTATTCCACCAACATTATTCCACCTGAGGTGTATGTTTCAGTTGATCAGCCACACTCTCTTTGGCTCATGTACCATAAACTGGCCAAAATCCAAATATTCTTCCAGATGTTCAGAGTAGCTGCTACCATTAAATTATAAGACATGAAGTTGTGAGACGTTAAGGCTCATAAATTGATTTTGATTTCTTAAGTACTTGCTGATTTATTAGGGCATGAGAAATCAGAAGTCCAAACGTTCCAGAATTCTTGGAGGTGTCCTCAGCTTAATTTCTTTTTCTACTCTCATAGATTCACTGACCAAGCCAGTTCATCTTCTACCTGCTAAAAATCTTCCCCTCTCATCTTACAACCACAAATTTAATTCCTTTGACCGATCAAGGCCAATGTGCCAAAAGGTTTTTTGACCAACATATCTAACTGTGACACCACTTTCAAGGAACTATGTAGCTGCACTCGCAGAGCCTTTTGCTCTACAACTCTCCCCAAACCCGCACCATTCACTGTGTCGGTCCTGCCCATGTTAGACTTCCCAAAATGCAACACCTCACTTTTCCCTGTATTAAATTCCATTAACCATTCCTCAGCCCACCTGCCCAACTGATCAAGATCCTGCTGCAATTGTTGACAACAATCCTCGCTATCTACACTACCACCCACTCTAGTGTCATCTGCAAACTTGCTATTCATGCCTTGTACGTTCTCATCCAAATCATTGATTTAGATGACAAACAGTAACGGGCCCAGCACTGAAACCTGAGGCACACCACCAATCACAAACCTCCACCTGAAAATCAACCTTCCACCATCACCCTCTGCATCCTTGCATGAAGCCAATTTTCTTTCCCGTTGGCTAGCACTCCTTCAAAAAACTCAATCAGATTTGTGAGACATGACCTCCAACATCCAAAACTATCCCAAATCAGCTTTTGTCCATCTAAATGTATGTGTATCTTATCCCTCAGAATACTCTCTGATACCTTTCTGACCAAAGATGTTAGAATCACTGGCCTATAGCTCCCAGCCTTTTCCCTGCAGCCCTTCTTAAATATCGGCACAACATTTGCCACACTCCAGTCTTCCCCCTCCTGTATTCAATGATGACATAAATCGCAGCCAGGGCACCTGCAATTTCCTCTCTAGCTTCCCACCGTGTCCTCGCATATGTCCGATCAGTCCCAGGAGATTTGTCTACCTTCAAACGTACTAGGACCTTCAGCACCTCCTCAAACATAATATTGACTGCCCTTAAGACATTTCCGTTGACTGGTCCCAGTGCCCCGCTCCTCATGTCTTTCTCCATGGTCAAAGTGAGGGGAAATACTCATTGAGTTGTAGGATTGTAGCTGTTCCCGAACCTACTGTTGTGAGGCTTCAGGCTTCTGTACATCCAGCCTGACAGTAAAATAAATTCCAAATATAATCTGTACGGCTGAGTAATTTTACAACCTCTCCCAGTGAAATCTGAAACAACTGAAAATAATATTTCACTGAGAAAAATAATCAGGTGCAGTAAAATTAACCCACATATTTCCCACTAGAGCCATTTGTTGACATGGTAATAAGGATAATGTGCCAAAAATGCTTCTATTCGAGAGGGCAAGCTACTCGGAGCATTATATAGTCGGTTTTAATCAGGCACATTTTAGAAACTACTGTACATTCTAGTAATTAGTTTTAACGTGACATATTCTTGGAAAATAGATGCTTTAACACGAATGCATCAGGGAACATTTCAAAAAGGATTTTTCTTTCCCTTCAATTTAACATAATTAATGTATGAAATATCATATTTTACTTTGAAGCTGCAATAATCTGTTAAACTTCTTTATTGTGTGGATTGGTTTTGACATTGTTTTGGAATTTAGCTTCTGCAGGTAAATGAGCTAGATGGACAAACATTGCATCAATATACTCGATAGAGGTGACTGCAATGTTTACAAGCCTATAAACTACATCATTTAAAAATTAATTATCGTTCAAGTGCAAGTTCAAGTTTATTGTCACTTAACCAATTATGGTACAGTGAAATTTGAACATATTACATATTATACATTACACAGAACATATTACAATCATGATTTAGTTTAGGAATTTGCAGTTAATCATCTTTTGGCCATTGTGTTTAGTTTAGTTTAGAGATACATCCTGGAAACAGGCACTTCGGCCCACCGAGTCCACACCGCCCAGCGATCCCCGCACACTAACACTATCCTAGTCACACTAGGAACAATTTTACATTCATACCAGGCGAATTAACATGAAAACCTGTACGTCTTTGGAGTGTGGGAGGAAACGGTAGATCTCGGAGAAAACCCACGCAGGTCACAGGGAGAGCGTACAAACTCCGTACAGACAGCGCCCGTAGTCAGGATTTAACCCAGGTCTCTGGTACTGTAAGGTAGTATCGCTACACCACCATTGTTGTTAAACCAAAATCAGGTTACAGGGCATATATTTTCTGGACACCATGGAGGACATTTCAGTTGAGAAATGGCTTCCAATGCATGAACATCCAATCATACTGGCCTTTCTGTCCTAGGCTTCCTCCGCTGTTAGTGAGGCCAAACCCAAATTGGAGAAACAGCACCTCATATTTCTCTTGGGCAGCTTACAACCCAACGGTATGAATATTGATTTATTTAACTTTAAGTAACCATTGCTTTCCCAATCTCCCCGTCCCTCCCCCATCCTAGTTCTCCTCGTTCTACTGTCCTCCCGACTAAATATTGCTGATTGTATGCCGCATCACCTTACCCTCAGCGAACTTTGAACTATTCTACATTTCCTTCTCAACGTCTGTTTGATCTGTCATTTTCACACCTTCCCCTTCCGTATCTCTAATCTTCCTCTCCCCAGGCTCTCAGTCTGAAGGAGGGTCCCGGCATGAAACATCACCCATTCCTGCTCCCCAGAGATGCTGCCTGTCTCACTGAGTTGCTCCAGCATTTTGAGTCTACCTTCAGTGAAAACCAGCATCTGTAATTCCCTCCTACACATTCAAGCAGATGTATCCTAGCAAAGTGATCGAGGGAGGAATGCCAAGACCAGATGCTCTACAACAGAACAAAACAATCATATCTGATTATGTAGGCACAACTATAAGGCAGCTAGGAACGATTACAATCACTTGCACAAATGACAAGAACCAAGCGAACTCTACCTTCTTTGTGACTGATGCTGATGGCCCAACATTCCTGGGACTATCTCCCTGCCAGGACTTAAACTTCATATCCCTACACCGTGAGATCACTGACACATTATTATCTACTCACCAAATTGAAGAAAACACACTTTTAATTTAGTGACCTCCAATCATAAGCAAAAAATGATCTCATGGCAATGTATCCTGATTGCTTTGATGACACCACCGGTTGCTTCGAGGACCACCAGTACCACATTACATTAGATGCGGCAATGAAACCAGTCATCCATCCTCCACGCAGATTTCCACTTGAACTGAAAGACAAGCTCAACACTGAGTTGGAAACTATGGAAATAAAGACAGAGTTGAGAAATCAGAACTGGATACACAGAACAGGACGAACAGAACTGAATGAATAAAAATCAACTCCAAGCTTAATCTGATGATCGCAAAAGAAAATTTAATAAACAAAGGCAATAATTCGACAAACTTTTTTATAATCAGGACTGTGAAAGCAACTATTTGCATTTTAAATATTTTTGTCCTGCTCAGATGACTTTAACGGAAATGTAAACTTTTTTAAAGTAAAGGGGATGTTGTATAATCATATTTTGAAACCATGTTGTTGTGACATGCCATTTAAGTGTGACATACTTGGTACGCCGTATATATGTGAGCGGAGTCAGCACAAAGCAGCAGCCATTGACAGCAGAAGCCATTAAATGTGAGACATGACACAAAGTGCTGTTTCTGGTCGTTTTTATTTGGAGTTTGCAACCCACAAAACACAACACTATCTTTTAGTGCATTTGGACACAATATAAAAATAAAAGTCATGTCCATTGCACACCATATTTATAAAAAATAATCATCCAACCTTGCATAGAAACTTTGACAAATAAGCTTTTGTTTCCTTGGTGCCAGTCTTTCACATGTCCTTGCCTATCCTAACGCATCCTAGAGTTCAGCACAGTAACTGCAGAATGAATGCTGGAAGACATTTTGACTTCTTACAATTACTGGCATAGCTAAATTATTTCATTGTTTCCTGAATTGTAGACACCTTCTTGTTGAGACATTCTTTGCTGTTAGATCCTCAGGTAACTTTTTTCCCCACTGTCTCCTGATTGAATATAAGGAGGACAGACACAAAAAGCTGGAGTAACTCAGCGGGTCAGACAGCATCTCTGGAGAAAAGGAATAGGGGACGTTTTGAATTGAATTAAATTGAATTGAATCCTTTATTTGTCATTCAGACCTTTCGGTCTGAACGAAATGTCGTTGCCTGCAGCCATACATGTAACAATAAACAACACACAATAAACACAAATTAACATCCACCACAGTGAGTTCACCAAGCACCTCCTCACTGTGATGGAGGCAAAAGTCTTAGAGTTACTGTCTCTTCCCTCCTCTTCTCCTCTCTGCGCTGAGGCGATACCCCACCGGGCGATGATAAGTCAGTCCCACGGTTCAAGCTCCGCGGCCCGGGGGTGGTCGAAGCTGCCGCCCTCCAGTCCAGCGGACGCAGCTGTTTCCACGGGAGCTCCGGAAAACAGGCGCCAGCCTGTGACCTGCGAGCTCTCGACGATGTCGTCCCCTGGCCGAGCCCCGGATTCAGGTCGCCGCCGCCAGAACGGCGCCTCAGCCACCGGAGCACCGTCTCCGCCCCGCACCGGGCTGCCCACACGGGAGTGTCTCAGCCACACACCGGGCCGCCCACACGGGAGCGTCTCAGCCCCGCACCGGGCCGCCCACACGGGACGCCTTCCAGCCGGGAGCCGGGCCGCCCACACGGGAGCGCCTTCCAGCCGGGAGCCGGGCCGCCCACACGGGACGCCTTCCAGCCGGGAGCCGGGCCGCCCACATGGGAGCGCCTTCCAGCCGGGAGCCGGGCCGCCCACATGGGAGCGTCTCAGCCCCGCGCCGTCCGCCCTCACCGGAGCGCCGAGTCGTGCCGCTGCCCGAACGCCGCCGCAACTCGAAGACGGCCAGCCTCGCGTTGGTAAGTCCTGCCTGGCTCTACCTCCGAAGCCTCGAGGTCGGTTGCAGGTTGGAGGCCGCCAGCTCCGCCATTAGGCCTCAGCTCAGGCGGGGGAAGAGAAGGGGGATACGACAAGAAAGTCGCATTGCCCCGAAGGGAGAGACAGAAAGCCCTGTTTCAGCCCCCCCCCCCACACATAACGCAACCTAATAACCAAAAGTTTAACTGAACAAGACAAAAAAAACAACACAAAAAAAGTAAAAACAGACAGACTGCAGGCGAGCCGCAGCCGTTTCACAGCGCCGCCACTTCCAGAAGTTTTGGGTTGAGACCCTTCTTTAGACTGAGAGTTAGGAGGATGGGAAATGAGAGATATAGACGGTGATATAGAGAAATATAGAACAAATGAATAAAGATATGCAAATACTTAACAATGATAAAGGAAACTAGTGATTGTTAGCTATGGGCTGGGTGAAAACAAGTTACAGACAATGAGACTCAACAAAATGACTGAAGCTAATACAACTAAACTAGTATTAAGGAGGATAGACACAAAATGCTGGAGTAATTCAGAGGGACAGGCAGCATCTCTGGAGTAAGTCTGAAGAAGGGTCTCGACCCGAAACATCACCCAGACTAAGGAGTCTCCACCCGAAACATCACCCGTTCCTTCTCTCCAGAGATGCTGGCTGTCCCGCTGTGTTACTACAGCATTTTGTGTCTGTCTTTGGTTTAAACCAGCATCTGCAGTTCCTTCCTACATAGTACTAAGGAGGATTGTCTATCAAGTGGGATATATAGGTTAGGATAACGAATAATTTCCTCCAGTCTACTATCGGTACCAAGTCCTCCGGTGCAGCATTAAAGAACCTTGACACACGTTCACCCCCTTCCTCAGACTATCTCACTCTATCCGTGGCCTTAATATCCTTTCTGACAACCTAAACCCTACACCAGCCCTCAGTCAAAATGTAGTTAATAAATAGTACAGAAAATATTGACTGTACAGACAGTTTATATTAATATGAAGTTGCACAGATATTGTATGCCATGTAAATGAATGATAACATTTGCAAGTTGTCCGTATCTTGTACACCCTGGCACCAACCTACTCATCCTGCTTCACTCCACCAATTTACCAATTCATAATTTGCCCTCCAGACTCCCTTAGTTCCACATTAACCCTTTACTGAAATCTCTTTGCTATTGTAACTGCCTTTTCTACATATCGCTCCTTCCTCTCAACTACCAATCTTCCTATACTTTCCAAAGATCATACAATATCCTCATTGCTGAACCATAAAGTACATTGCAGATAGAAACTACTTTCTGACATTGTTCATGTCTTGAAATGATCCTAAACAGATCCTCAGAATTCTGATTAATTTAATATATATAATCTAACCCACTTCTGAAAATAATATTGGAACAGTTTGGTTTGCAGGTGTTTTACAGTCTTTTCATTAATTTCTATTTTTATTTTAAATGCTCATATACCATGGAGTAAAATTTAATTCTAAAGAAATAACAGTAGTGTCTACTGTTATACTATTACTAGGGTAATAATCATCACCTCACAGAAGCCATATGCCTACAAATTATGACTCTCCAGAGTGTATGCATAAGAAAATTATTAAAAGGAACTAAACAATTGAAGGACAATAAACCAGACAGTGGAAGGAAGTCTTTGGAAGACGGAACGTAGAACAGGAAGTACCTGAACCAGTTCTCTGGCACACCATGTCCAAGCGATCATGATCTTCAATGTAATGGCACATCTGCCTGATGTGGTCTGTATCCCTCCATTCCTTGCCTATTTTTGTGTCTGCTTAAATGCTTCTTAAATGTTCCTATTTTACTTCTGAGTCATGTGAGTGACTACGTGAAGAAGACCCCGCCAGCATGCATGCGCGACATATCGTCTCAAGCATTGCACCAGCGACGGGCAGGGGAAAAGCTCTCCCGCGGCAAAATTGAAAAAACGGACCTACAGGTAAGAATTTTTATTCTAAGGTCGTATTTCTTGCCCTTGTTGTGCTTTGTGTTATAGCACTATGGACAAGGGGACGAAAAATGAGTCGCGTCTCGTATGGCTGCGGGGGACAGTGAAAGTTCCGACAGCCGGGGGCGACCAGCGGCACCTGGACCGCAGTCTTTGCGGTCCACAGTCATGTCAACTCTGCACAGCTGAGCCCAGCGCCGCGAGCTGTACAGCCGAAAACAGCGCAGCGGGCTGGAGGCAAAGCCCAGCAGAAGTCGGTCCAGCCGATAGACTCGGACGAGTTCAGCCAGGAGGACGCGCTGCCCGAGAGCAGTGGAAGTGGCCGTCTGGAGCGATTGCTGTGGTCCAGTCACAGACGTCAACTCTGCTAAGCCGAGTCCAGCGCCGCAATACCCAGTATGAAATCAATTGCTTGCAAAAGAGCGCAATAAAACCTGCACTAAACCCCAAATTTGCAGGGTTGTGCAAAACAGCTGCAACACAACTGCAGATAATGCTGTTTGGGGGGAAAACTTGTCTAAACAAGTAAAAGAGCACAACGAAGAGTTTAAAGCCGTCGGGCTCATGAGGGCGTCATCAGCAACGGGCAGACCACACACCTCAGACGGCAGCACCCCTATGCAGCCACCAGCAGGCATCAACACCAGGACGTTGGTGAAAGCATGAGGGCCGCGCAGCAACCACAAAGGTCCTTTTTAGGCCAAGGCCCAGAGCGACCCTCATGGAAAATGTGCTAACACCGCATTCCGGCGCCTCGTCCGCAGAAGAGGCAGAAGCGGAAGAAGTGAACGTACCACCAGCAACCATGGAGGTAGGTGGGTCTGGTTCCTTCCAATACACAAGAAGTGTAGGACCTGTACAAACAGGGGGAACGTTACACTTGTTTTGGGAAGCATGGAGGTTTATTACCACTCAGGGATACTTCATGGCATGCATTGATCTAAAAGATGCATACTATTCAGTACCCATACATAGGGAACATCATCGATACCTAAAATTTAACTGGATGGGGCAACTATGGCAGTATATAGTGTTGCCTAATGGGTTAAACTTCAGCCCCAAGACTGTTCACTAAGAAATTAAAACCGGCCTTGGCAATACTTAGGAAACAAAACATATTGTCATGGCATATCTTGATGATATATTAATTGTGGGGAAAACCCTGGCACTAGCTAAATCAGCAGTTTTAGCTACCAAACATTTGTTTGAAACTCATCCATCCAGATAAATCGAAGTTGATGCCATCCACAACTATGGACTATCTGGGATTCACAATTAACACTATCCACATGTCTGTAACATTGCCAAAGAGTAAAGCAGCAGACTTGGTGGAAGCCTGCAACAAATTGATTGTTACAAATAAACCATCTATTCGACAGGTGGCAAGAGTAATTGGGAAACTAGTAGCAGCATTTCCAGCTACTCAGTTTGGACCTTTGCATTATCAAAGTTTAAAAAGCGCAAAGGTGCAAGCGCTAAAACACCATGCAGGTCACTTTGATCGACCTATGCAGTTACCAGCCAAAGCAATTTCGGAGTTACAATGGTGGAAGGGAAATATTAGGCATAGTTCCAGCCCCATCATTATTAGTAACCCATCATTCACATTACAAACTGATGCCAGCGCTCATGGCTGGGGAGCTACTAACACTATATCTAGTACTGGTGGTAGATGGAACATCAGGAATCATCATTACTAAAAACACTGGGTTTAAATTATTTAGAGATGTTGGGTGCGTTTCATGGGCTAAAAGCCTACTGTTCACAATGCACCACTTGCATGTCCACATAGATAGATAGATAGATAGATAGATAGATAGATAGATAGATAGATAGATAGATAGATAGATAGATAGATAGATAGATAGATAGATAGATAGATAGATAGATAGATAGATAGATAGATAGATAGATAAATACTTTATTAATCCCCTTATTCAGGGGAAATTCTGATGTCCATGCAGCACACTAATAAAAATACAACACAGTATTCATAAAGAAATTCAACACCAAAACATCCCCCCACAGTGATTCCCACTGTGGGGGAAGGCACAAAGTCCAGTCCCCATCCTCTTGTCCACCCATAGTCGGGCCTATTGAGGCCTCCACAGTCGCCGCCACGGCGCCCGATGTTCTCGCCGGGTGATGGTACTCCGGCGTCGGGAGAACCCCCAGCAGCATGGGGTGCCAGGAACGGCCGCCTTCCCACCGGAGCCTGCGGCTTCCCAGCCAACAGACCACGCCAGACGGAGCTCCGCACACTGGCGATCTCGGCGAGATGTAAGATTCAAACGTCGCAGCTGGCCGCTCCGCAGAACCGCGGCTCCACGATGTTTTCCTCGGCGGTACCAAGCATACTGGAGTCCCAGCGAGGCGACCCAGGAAAGGCATCGCCCGCTCCGCAATAGCGCTCCAGCGCTGCACTGCCGCCAAAGCCGGTGTTCTGTGCCGCCGCCGCCACCGCCGACGTTCTGCGCCGCCGCCAAAGCCGGTGTTCTGGCCAGGTCCCCTCAGGGAAACGTCGCTCCAGGACCCGCTGGTAGGCCGCGAGGACAGGTCGAAGACGCTGCTCGGAGGAAGGCAACCCCTCCGACCAGGTAGGGACTTAGAAAAGCAGTTTCCCCCTTCCCCCCCACCATCCCCCACACATAAAAGATTTAGACCCCCTGACTGTACATTTAACGCACTAAAAATAATAAAAAAGAAGGGGAAAAAACGAACAGCTGCAGGACAGGCAGCCGTTCAGGACAGCGCCTCCTCCTTCCTACAAATTGATAATACCACAGTGGTGGCATATATTAATCATATGGTTAGGATAAAATCGATATCATGTGTCAATCTGGCCAATACAATCTGGCAATGGTGTGTCAATAGACATATTTGGCTATCAGCAACTTACCTACCAGGTAAGCTCAATACAGTGGCAGACACCAGGTCACGAAAATTTAATGACAGCACGGAATGAATGTTGGACCACAAAATATTTGCTGATATTACTATACAATATGGTACACCAGATATTGATCTATTTGCATCTAGACTCAATCACCAACATATGTCGCTTGGGAACCAGACCTGGGGCAGCAGCAATGGACGCTTTCTCGCTGAATTGGGGAAAATTGTTTTCTATGCTTTCCCCCCCCTGCCTCATCAGTCGGGTTGTACGCAAAATACATATGGACCCAGCATCAGGTATCTTGATAGTACCCGATTGCCCTACACAGCCAAGGTTCCCTGTGGTCCTTGACATGGTCTCTGAACCATATATGTCCATCATGCTAGATCTGGGCTGACGGACAGGACCATGAACATGATCACGGCGGCCTATCGAGAGTCAACAAAAAAACAGTACCTCTCCAGCATAAGAATATGGGAGTCGTATTGCTCAAGGACTGGTGTAACATACAATACAGCTACAGTCACCAATGTCCTGGAATTTCTGTCCAGCCTTCATATTGATGAGGGACTGAGCTGCAGCGCTATCATTTGCGCTAGGAGTGCCCTGTCAGCTTACTGGTGGCAGGCACCAGGCCAACTCTCCATGGGATCCCACCCTTTGGTTGCCAAACTTATGAGGGTTATTTACAACACTAACATTCATAGAGCGAGGTACTCCCAGATCTGGGACGTCAGTGCTGTACTAACACTGCTAAGGGGTTGATCACCAGCAATGTCCCTGTCCCTGGAAAAGCTTACATTAAAAACAGTATGCTGATGGCACTGGTCTCAGCTCAAAGGGTCCAGTCTCTACATAAACTGAGACAGGATAATATGATGGTATCTACAGAAAAGATAAACGTTCGCATCTTGGAGCTGGTTAAACAAGGTAGACCAGGAACATCTGGACAAAATTGGAATTCCAGGCATGCCCATCTGACACCCAACTGTGTGTAATGACACACCTTCTACTATACCTTAAGACTACTAAAACTTTAATAGGTAGTGAATTGGCGCTATGGGTCAGCTATAAACAGCCTCATGGCCGGGTATCAGCACAAACCATCTCTAGATGGCTCAGACAGGTTTGGGAGCTGCTGGGGTGGATACTGACATTTTTAAATATCATTCCACAAGGGCAGCAGCAACATCGGCAGCTAGAGACATGGAAGTGCCTATGGACCATATCCTGGCAACAGCAGGATGGTCTAGAGAGAAGACCTTCCAATTCTTATATAATAAGCCAATAACCAAACCTGCGGCGTTGCAGAATCAATTTTGAATTCTGTAATATGTTTAGCCCAAGGAGTATCATTTTTGTTAAAATAAATTGTTATTGTTTGAATTTGATTCATGTCTGAATACGATAACATACTTCCTCCCTTGGATGACTTCAGTGAGTGAAGCATGGATTTGTTCCACGGCATGAAATCACAGATTTTTAAAATCTTCACGTAGTCACTCACGTGACTCCGAAGTAAAATAGTAAGATTAAACGAGAACTTACCAGTTTGAAGTTTGATCTTTATTTTATGAGGAGTTAATTCGAGGGATTACGTGCCCTCCACGCCCACCCTCTGTCATAAAGGTCAACTGGTATCCTAGTTCTTCTTATCTTACTATGTTTATTTCACTTACTATTATTGTGATTTCACACCACTGCTTTGAAGAATGTCGCACATGCGTGCTGGCGGGGTCTTCTTCACGTAATCCCTCGACGTAACTTCTCATAAAATACAGATCAAACTTCAAACTGGTAAGTTCTCATTTAATCTTACTATTATATCTGCTTCCAACATCTCCCCTGGCAGCATGCTCCAAGCACCTACTACTAAAGGTTCACAAGATTGATCCCATGGATGGCGGGCTGTCATATGAGGAAAGATTGAAAAGACTGGGCTTGTATTCACTGGAATTTAGAAGGATGAGGAGGATCTTATAGAAACATATAAAATTATAAAAGGACTAGACAAGCTAGATGCAGGAAAAATGTTCCCAATTTTGGGCGAGTCCAGAACCAGGGCCACAGTCTTAGAATAAAGCGGAGGCCATTTAAGACAGAGGTGAGAAAAAACTTTTGCACCCAGGGAGTTGTGAATTTGTGGAATTCCCTGCCACAGAGGGCAGTGGAGGCCAAATCACTGGATGGATTTAAGAGAGAGTTAGATACTCTAGGGGCTAGTGGAATCAAGGGATATGGGGAGGGCAGGCACGGGTTATTGATTGGGGACGATCAGCCATGATTGCAATGAATGGGGGTGTTGGCTCGAAGGGCCGAATGGCCTCCTCCTGCACCTATTTTCTATGTTTCTATGTAGAGATGTAAAATAAAGCTTGCCTCATAAATCTCCTTTAAACTTTCCCCCTCTCAACTTAAAGCTATGCCCTCTAGTTTCTGGGACGACAGATGGCACAATGGGCTAAGTGTTCGGCTGGCGACCGGAAGGTGGCCGGTTCGAATCCCGCTTGGAGTGCATACTGTCGTTGTGTCCTTGGGCAAGACACTTCACCCACCTTTGCCTGTGTGTGAATGTGTGTGAGTGATTGGTGGTGGTCGGAGGGGCCGTAGGCGCAGAATGGCAGCCACGCTTCCGTCAGTCTGCCCCAGGGCAGCTGTGGCTACAGAAGTAGCTTACCACCACCGAGTGTGACTGAGGAGTGAATGAACAATGCGATGTAAAGCGCCTTGAGTATTAGAAAGGCGCTATATAAATCCCATCCATTCTAGTGTTTGACATTTCTATCCCAGGAAAATTATTCAGACTATCTATCCTGTATATGAAAGTGATATTTACTATAAAGTATATCAAAGTTATATTTACTTTTGTCATGTCGCCCCTCAGCCTCTGAAGCTCCAGAGAAAATGATCTAAGTTTGTCCAACCTCTCCTTCTAACTAATGATCTCACCAGACCACGTCCTGGTGAACCTCGTCTGCCTCCTCTTCAAAGCCTCTGCATAATTTTAAGTTTCAAACAATTATTTTCACATGTTTCATTCTATGCTAGCTTTGATTACTTTTTAAGATGTGCAACTTTGTGAATAGGAATGTTATTAAGAGTCTGCAGTTTCATAAAATAGGGTATGGTCAGTTCTAAATTATATAAGAATTTCTCCCATCAGCTGTCTCATTGGAGAAGACCACACTGCTAAATTACCATCTTTCAATGCAATTAAAACCGAAAAACTTCCTGCCCTCTCAGAATGAGATCAAAGATGCGACGGCACATTTACAATGAGCACCAGAGACATCCCTGGCGGGCTGGCTAGTGTTGGACATGCAACCAATATCAATAAATCTAATCATTGGCTCATTTTCATGTTGCTGCTTTCAGGAGTTTGCCATTTGTGAATTATCTGCTACATTTCCTAATTTACAAAATAATTTCATTAGCTTTTCAGGGCTTTGAGATTTAGAAAAGTGCCATTTAATACAGGTGTTTTTTTAATAAGCCATTCTGCGTTATGTAAACACGGAGGTGTAAAAGGTATCAAGAAAACATGTGCTTTGCTTGTGGTTTTACTTAACATTTCTATATATTGGTTTCAATTCCCTCTTATTTAAGGAATTCTCGATGGGATTGACAGGAGAATATATCTTTATGTGTAGGAAGGGACTGAAGATGTGGTTTACACCGTAGATAGACATAAAATGCGAGAGTAACTCAGCCGGACAGGCAGCATCTCTGGAGAGAAGGAATGGGTCATTCCATCTATCCAGGCACGCTGCCTGTCCTTCTGAGTTACTCCAGCATCTTGTGTCAATTTTCAGAATACATCTCTCACACTATTTTTAATGTCTAACTCTTAGTTGCCTGGTTGAAGCTGCCTAACTACTTCGATGGCATCTGTTGCTAATAGCAAATGTATTTTTGATTTACCATCAAATGTAAAGTTGTAATTGTATGATTTCAGGCACTTAAAATTGGTACTGTCTCTTATAATAATAATTAAAAATTTAATTTGAGACCAAAGATGAGAATAGAATGATTATATTGAAATAGAACAGTCATTTATGCGTAAAATGTTAATTTTCACTTCCTAAATGAATTGCAAACATTAAACCTAAATGCTAATTGAGTGAGAATTATAAACAGAGTTAAATACATTGACTGTGATTTTGCAAATTGTGTCAAAATAATAATAATATTCAGCATTGATAACATTGAGGAAGCTTTATCTCCGTAAAGGCCGAATAATATGGATTTTCCTCCATCCACATTCATTTTATTCTGGTGTTGACTCTGGTAGTTTTGACACTTTCAGATACAGTATTGTTTTTAAAATGGCAGTCTAATCTGTCACCGGGTAGAAGGTAAAAGAAGGGTCTCGACCGGAAACGTCACCCATTCCTTCTCTCCAGAGATGCTGCCTGTCCCGCTGAGTTACTCCAGCATTTTGTGTCTATCTTCGGTTTAAACCAGCATCTGCAGTTCCTTCCCACACAGCAGGTAAAAGGTAAGCAAGTTTATAAACAAAAGCCCAAATACCATTTGAACATTTTGCAGATGGAAAGTTAAAGATTGGAACACACAAATGAAACTAAGGTAGAAGTTAAAATATCATTAAACAGTAAACAGAATTTTGAAATAATTATCTGAGGGAGTTAGACTTCATGCATACAAAGCGAGTTATTTTGCTTATGTTCCAAATGTTGGTAGTTCATTCTGCTGTATAAAATATAGATACACAGATTGAACATGCCAAATTTTTTAGTAGAATCATTTACCGTTAGAATTGGCATAAATAACTGTAATTCTTGAATCAATTGTTTGCTGCATATTGCATCAGATAAGTCTACACCAGAACACTATGTAGAGCAGCAGGAAATTACTCACAGATTTTGGATTTCTAAGTGAAATTTAAAAACTCACATTTATGTTTGCAAACTCCAGGCCAATGGAATCTACAATGTTAGGGCCAAATCATGACATTAATTCTCATTGCTTGTTTTTGTATTGACTCCCAGTCCAGCAAAAGCTCAAATTGTAAAATATATTTTCCTTTCAAATGTTCTACAATTTTTCTCCTCCCAATATCTGTACATCATGAGAGGAATAGATTGGGCAGATGCACAGAGTCTCTTGGCCAGAGTAGGTGAATCGAGAACCCGAGGACATAGGTTTAAGGTAAAAGATTTAATAGGAATCTGAGGGGTAACGTCCACACAAAGGATGGTGGGTGTTTGGAACAAGCATCCAGAAGAGGTAGATGAGGCAGGGACTATCCCAACATTTAAGAAACAGTTTAACAGGTACGTGGATAGGACCAGATTGGAGGGATATGAATCAAACGTGGGCAGGTGGGACTAGTGTACCTGGGACATGTTGGCTGGTGTGGCCAAGTTGGGCTGAAGGGCCTGTTTCTACACTGTATCACTCTATGATTCTATGACTATTCTCCACCCATCATCTTCTGTGCTCCTCTAAACATAGCCTCATGCACATTCTTACCTTTAAACAGTTCACCAAAGGCATACTCAATGTTAGCTATTTGGACCCTGAACTCTAGAATTCCCTCCACTAACCTTCCATCACATTCAGCTCCTTTTAAAAGGCGTGTTAAAGCCAACCACTTATTTCTACTGTGAAATGCCTTCGGATATTTTACTAAATGAAAGGAAATACTGCATGATTAGATTTGGAAGTTGTGCATCAGTTCAGCTTGGTTGCCCTACCCTTGCGTAAGTTGGCACTTTTCAGTTTCACTGCAGCACTTAAGCACACAAACTAATAAACACATCACAACAATCCTGCATTGCTGGAGGTGCAATCTTTCAAGAAATTGTTTCACTGAAGTCCATCGTAGCAATTCACAAGCATATGAAAATCATAAGCGAAGAACATGGAGGCTTTCCTGATGACGTACATAGGCATTACGGACTCAGATAATAGATATGGGTTTATTCACTCAATTATCACGGGTTTGGCTAAAGAACTAGAGGATAAATAACTAAGGACTCATATTATATGGTACCTCCCAAACCTCATATCTGGTTGTCTCACAACCAGAGCAATTGAATACTCTTAAGGAAATCGGTACAGATAGGAGCCTCCAAAAATGCTCATAAAATAAAAATGGAAGAAAGCAAATCTGTGGTTCCCTAGAGAGGAACTCCTTTGGAAGAGGTGGAACCAGAAGATAGCAAATTATTTGACAAATTAACAAGATCTGAACCATATTCGTAGGGGGGGGGGGAGAGAGGGTGGTTGTCCTTATGAATGACGTCTTATGTCATCAACATTCTCCAGACTTGAATAGTGTGGTCAAATTGCCCCTCCAATCCCCAGTCATTGTTCTCATATATAAACTGCCTTATCTCTTGTCCCTCCCTTATGGGCCTGTCCCACTTAGGCAACTTTTTAGGCGACTGCAGGAGACTGTAGTCGCCACATGGTCACCGCATGGTGGTTGCCGGGGAGTCGCCTTCATTATCGTGAGGAGTTCCCGCATTCTGGGAACTGGTCGTGGCCTCATTTAGGTCGCCGTGAATTTTTCAACATGTTGAAGAATTAGCGGCGACTAGAATGAAATCGTCATGGAGGGCAGCGAGAATTCTCGAGCCGTAGGTGGGTCACCAGGAGGTCCTAGTGGGTTGCTAGCAAGTCGGAGGTTCTCGTAGGTTGGAGCCAGTGCTAACCGGTGAATTTCATTGACTCATTAGGGGGAAAAAAGGTAAGCAGTAGTTTTCAGAACCAAGGATAACCGACCGGAAATGTTAAATGTCCGCCGAACTTCACAGCTGTGTATCTGTGCTTCTTTAAACATTTCTCCACGCCTTCTCCCCCCCCCCCCCCCCCATCTCCCTCCTTCTCCCCCCCCCCCCCCCCATCTCCCTCCTTCTCCCCCCTCGCCCCCCTCTCTTTTAAAGGACTTGCCGTATACTGTGTTGTCTTTTTACAGCGCCAACCTTCCTGTTCATCGCGGTGTGCTTTGCACCATATGAATTTCAGACAGCGCTCTCCCCGCTTGCCCTGGCCCCAGCCTTTGTGATGTGTTTGTCTGTGTGTGTTCCACTCTGACAGTTGCCGTTCCAGTTCCCGGTTTTGCAGACGACTGCCGGAAACTTGACAGCCGCCGGCAGTCCGCTGAATAATCCCCTAAGTGGGACAGGCCCATGAGGGTCAGGTTTGCTCCCATTATAGTTAAAGCTCAAGAATGTGGTTCAGACCTCTTTAATTCGTCAAATAATTTGCTGGCTCTGGGTCCACCTCTCTTTAATGAGTTTCACTATCTATGGAACCACAGATTTTCTTTATTCATTTCTTATTTTATGCTCATTTTTGGAGTTTCAGAGTATTCAAATGCTCTGATTTCTGTTTCATGAGAGGAGGGGTGGATTGGTGGATGAAGTCAGGTGGGAGAGATTGGGAGGTGTGGATTACGGCGGAAGCTGGGATGTGATTACAGATAATAACCAGGAGGTGGGGATGTTGGGATCTGATGGGAAAGGAAGTTGTGGTATTGGGATCAAATCAGGAGGTGAAAGAGGGGAATTGGGGAAGGGAGAAGGGGCACGATGAACGGAATGTGCTTATGATGGGCAGATGGTGTGGATGAGGAAGAAACTGGGTGAGAGGGAGTGGGGTGTGAGGGGAAAGAAGCTTATGTGTGGGATAATTGAGGTGGATAAAAGGACTGGAGGGGGTTGGGGTGGGCAGATTACCTGTAATTGGAAAATTCATTATTCACATTTTGGGTTGTAGATTACCAAGGTGGAATATAAGGTCCTGTTCCTCTGGCCAGTAGGAGGTAAAGGACAGAGAGGTTAGTGAGGGAATGGGAATGATAATTGAAATGAGTAACAACTGGCAGCTCAAGGTGTTCAAACAGTAGGTGCTTGGCAAAGTGGTCACCTAGTCTGCACTTGGTCTCACTGTCTGATCAAGGATAGTCCGAGGGTCACTAATGAGGTAGACAGTAGATTCAGCACTGTTCTCTGGTTGTGGTAGGATGATTCAGTTGCCTGATAACAGCTGGGAACAAACTGTCCCTGAATCTGGAGGTGTGCGTTTTCACACGTCTATGCCTTTAGCCTGATAGAAGAGGTGAGAAGAGGGAGTGGCCAGGGTGCGACTCATCCTTGCCGTATAAATGCCGTATGAAGTATAAATGGAATCAATGGAAGGAAGGTTGGTTTGTGTCATGGTCTGGGCTGTGTCCACAATTAACTGCAATATCTTGCAGTCCTGGAAAGAGCTGTTCCCAAATTAAAGTGTGATGCATCCTGATAAAATGCTTTGTATGGTGCATCTGTAGAAGTTGGTGAGAGTTGTAGGGGACATGCCAAACTTCCTGAGGCTTCTAAGGAAGTAGAGGCATTGGTGTGTTTTCTTGGTCATTGCTTCAATATGTATACTCAAGAAGAAGTTGTTGGTGATAGTGACTCCTAGGAATTTGATTTTTTCAACCATCTCTACCTCGGCACCTCAATGTATACCGGGGTATGTGTTTTGCTTCCTGAAGTCAATCACTACCTCCTTTGTCTTGCTGACATTGAGAGAAAGGATGGGGTTGTCTCGACACCAGGACACGAGGTTCTCGATCTACATCCTGTACTCCGTCTCATTATTATTTGATATCTGGCCCACAATGGCGGTGTCGTCAGCAAATTGAAAATTGAATTAGATTTGTACATGGCAGCACAGTCGTGTGTGAACAAGGAGTAAAGAATGGGGCTGAGAACGCATCCTTGCGGGGCAACAGTGTTGACGGTTATCGTGGAGGATGATTTGTCTCAAGCGACTGTGAAGCATCACTCCCTGACCAGCTCAACGTGTTCTACGCATGCTTTGACCGGAGGAACGTTGATGTGCCATCCCGAGCCCCATATCCCCTGATGGAATCACAATCACAGTCACAGAGGCTGACGTTAGAAGATCCTTCAGGAGGGGGGTGAACCCTCGGAAAGCATCTGGATCTGATGATATACCTGGTCATGTTCTTAAAACCTGTGTAGACCAATGGCTGGTTTTAGCAAACATCGTCAACTGAGGTCTACGATTCCCACTTGCTTTAAGAGGGCATCAATAATTCTGGAGACATTCCTCAATGACTATCAACCAGTGGCACTAACATCCGTGGTGATAAAGTGCTTTGAGAGGTTGGTTATGGCGCATATCAACTCTTACCTCAACAAGAACCTCAACCCATTACAATTTGCCTACCGCCACAACAGGTCAATGGAGAATGCGATCTCACTGGGTCTCCATTCTGCACTGGACCACATGGACAATAGAATCACAGACATCAGGATGTTGTTTATAGACGACAGACTACCGTAAAACTAGTAGAATGTTTGTATCCCTTTGTTATCACCTCCTCCTCAGCCAACAATGGACCTTTGTGGGCTCGTGGCCATCAGTGCAGGCTCGGATTTGTTCTGTACCTTTTCATACCTCTAGTTTCCGTCTCCTTTCACTCTCATTCTAAAGAAAGGTCTCGACCTGCAACATCACCTATTCCTTTTCTCCTGTGTGGCTGCCTGACCCACTGAGTTACTCCAGCATTTTGTGTCTGTCTTCAGTGTAAACCAGCATCTGCAGTTCCTTCCAACACAATAATCATAGTACGACAGAATTCTACATTGAATTTGACACTGACTGACATGTATCTGAAATTAAATTAATTTGTCAATTAAAATAAAGTTGGTTAAAATAGACTGGGAAATTATGACGATAGATTAGAATTGGCAAACATTTAATGAAATGTTACATAATACTCAATAAATCATATTCCACTGAGAAATTAAAAACTGCAGGAAACACTATATGCTGGTGATAAAAATCAATACAATTACAGGAAGGGATTTATAATACAGCTAATAGCCCTGTCCCACGGTGCAAGTTAATTCCAAGAGTTCTTCCGAGTTTGCCCTGATTCAAAATCGGAGATTTAAGATAATGGCCACTCGTCGGTACTCGGGGCTCTCGTGGACATTTTTCAACGTGTTGAAAAATCTTCACGAGTCTTCCCGTGCTAACCTGCCATTAGCGAGTCTTCCACAATACCTGCCGTTAGCGGTACGAGCCGGTAAGAGACGTCCCCGAGCTCCGACGTACCCGTTACATTCGTTCTCCGTGCTTACCACGAGTTTGATTTTTTTAAACTCGGGAGAGCACTTGAATGAACTCGCACCGTGGGACAGGGCTTTAAGAGTAGTAGGTTTAGGTATAGGTATATTATTATCATGGGTACTGAGATAAAGATAAAAGCTTAGTGCGTATGAGGATTGGGAGTCTTTCAATAAAACAGACAACTATATGCAGAGAAACAAAATAAGAAATCAAACCACCAATTATTATTCAAAAAGGAATGAAAGATCGTCCCCCAGAAAAGAAACATGGGGATAAATAAATTACTTCAGGCAATAAGATCCTAATCTTTAAATCCTAATTCTACCAGGAGAGACACAAAATAATGTACCAGGAAAATGGGAAACCAAGTTGCTTCAGGGAGTGGAATTTGGCCGCATCTTATACTCAATTTTCTTCGCCGTGGAAAGAAGAAACAAGCTGGTGATTCACTTCATTAACCTAAGGTTAAAGTTAACTTTAAGAGCCAATAGAGATAAAAGACCATTGATTCTATTAAATTCATATCTTCTCCGAGCTATTAAATCTCCTCTCAGTCTATTGTATCAATAAGGCAGGTCTGTAAAGTGTCATTCTAGACTCCAAGATGATTGCAAACACTCAATGGCACAGATTCATACACATTCTTGCAATCTGCATGTGGAGATTGTGGTTGTGTTTACTTGTGCTCCCCTTATCTCACTTTGCTACATTTTTCTATTTTAAACCATCATTGCACATTCATAACCATCATTGCACATGTTCTGTGGCAGTTGAGTTTCGCTGTGCATTAATAGTGGCAGAAACATATGGTATAATGTATGGTTGTTGATATGCTTGGACACAGGATATCTTCCTTACGGTGGATTACTTGTTCACTACGTGATCCAACTGATCGCCATGGGACCATAGTTGATAAGCATAGACCCCTTGAAGAACACTTCAAATTTTGAATTAATAATCTTAAGAAGAAATGGCCTAGTTAATGACTGGACCGGTGATCAAAATGAGTTACACCCTGGCCACTCTCTCTTCTCCCCTCTCCTATCAGGCAAAAGGTTTAGAAGTGTGAAAACGCACACCTCCAGATTCAGGGACAGTTTCTTCCCAGTTGGTATCAGGCAACTGAACCATCCTACCACAACCAGAGAGCAGTCCTGAAATATTTACCTCAATGGGTACCCTCAGACTATCTTTGATCGGACTGTACTGCTTTACCTTGCACTAAACTTTATTCCCTTATCATGTATCTGTACACTGTGAATGGCTCGATTGTAACCATGTATTGTCTTTCTGCTGACTGTTTTGCATGCAACAAAAGCTTTTCACTGTACCTGAAGATACATAAACTGAATATGAAACTGATAAGCCAAGATGTGTCAGGCCAGTGACCTCTTAGACCATTTCACTTAACTGTGAGAAAGTACTTTTGTTTTTGCCGCCACTAACTGGGACTACTTTATTTGTAACCACCTGTGGAAGGTTACACACTTCAGCATTGCAAGGAAATAACAAGGAAGCAGCGTTATTTTACTGCCCATCAATTTTGTTATCTATTTTAGTTTTATATTGTACATCATAAACTATGCCTTAGAATAGTAAGATTAAACGAGAACTTACCAGTTCGAAGTTTGATCATTATTTTATGAGGAGTAACGTTGAGGGATTACGTGAAGAACCCGCCAGGACGCATGCGTGTCATTCTTCAAAGCAGCGGTGTGAAATCACAGATAACAGTAATGACTGAACATAGTAAGATTAGAGAAGAGGATACCAGTTGAACTTTATGATCAAGGGTGGGAGCGGAGGGCACGTAATCCCTCAACGTTACTCCTCATAAAATAATGATCAAACTTCGAGCTGGTAAGTTCTCGTTTAATCTTACTATTTTACTTCGGAATCACGTGAGTGACTACGTGAAGATTTCAAAGCTCTGTGATTTCATGCCGTGGAAACGAGTCCATGCATCACATCTGCCTTAATTGACTAAGGGAGGAATTGTGTTAACATGTTTAAACATGAATCCAACATTGAAATCCATGATAAAGTTATTAACAACAAATTATAGCCCCTATTTCATGGGGTGAAATCATATTACAGAACTTAAAATTGATTCTGCAAAAGTTCCAGGTTTAACCACTGGTTTATGGTAAAATTGTTGGAACGTTTTTTCCCTTGACCATCCTGCTGTACTCCAGGATTTGGTCCATCGGTACGTCCAACTCCATAGCTGCCGATGTAGCTGCAGCCCTGGTGGAATGAGATTTGAATATGTTAGTATCCACTCCAGCTGTTGTTAAAACCTGTTTCAGCCATCTGGAAAAGTTTGAACCAACAGTTTTTTGTTTTTTTTGTGGGGTTGCTTGTGGCTGATTAGTAGTGCCATCTCATAGCCTCTGATGTTTTTGGTGTTCTCCATATATAACAATAAATGTCTTATTATACAGAGACGATCATCTATAGGGTAAGCCCTAAATTCTATTTTGAGGCCTGATGGTCCCGGTCTATTCTGTTTGACTAATTCGTGAATATGAAAAGGTATATTTCTTGTTGAAGAAGTCATATTGTCCAGCCTTAACTTATGTAAAGACTGTACCCTTTGTACTGTGATCAAAGCCATCAGCATGACTGTTTTATGCGTCAGTTTTTGCAGGGACAGAGCTGTTGCTGGAGACCAGTTCCTTAGCAACGTTAGGATAATACTCACATCCCATATTTGAGAGTACCTGGTTCTTGGGGGATTGATATTAAAACTTTCCCTCATAAGTTTGGTTACCAGGGGTGAGTCCCAACAGAATGACGCTCTGATCCTTGCCATAGATATGCTGAAAGGGTACTTCTGGCGCAGTTAATGGCACTGTAACTGAGATCATAATGGAGGCCTGCCAGGAATTCCAGAACAGACGTTATGTTCATCGAGCTGTAAGTGATGTTGTTTCTGTGACAATATATCTCCCATTTTCTGATGTGTACCAGATATTGTTTTTTGGTGGACTGCCTGTGAGCCGCTGAGATAATGTCAGGTCCGTCAGGCCCAGTTCCAGTAGAGGTTTCTTTAAACTCTACAAATTAATAAGTTTGTCGTATTATGACATGGATGGCTATCCCCCGTTACGGGATGAACCAACAAATCTGGTCATTTCAGGATGGTGATACATGGTTCTAAGACCATGTCGAGTATCACAGGGAACCATGGTTGATTAGGCCAATCGGGCACTTCCAAAATACCAGACGCCGAGTCTTGTTGCATTTTGCGTAATACCCGACTGATGAGGCAGAAAGGAGGGAATGCATAGAAAAAACAATTTCCCCCAATGCAGCGAAAAAGCATCTATCGCTGATGCCCCAGGGTGTGGTTCCCAAGTGACATAGTTTGGTAACTGGTGATTGAGTCTAGATGCAAATAGATCGATATCTGGTGTTCCATACCGTGCTACAATATCAGCAAATACTTTTATATCCAACATCCATTCGATGTTTTCATTGAATTTATGTGACCTGGTGTCTGCCACTGAATTTAGGTTACCTGGTAGGTAAGTAGCTGATATCCAAATATTTCTCTGGATACACCATTGCCAAATTGTATTAGCCGGATTGTCACATGATGGCGATTTGATTCCACCCATATTCCACCCATATATGCCACCACGGTGGTATTGTCAATCTGTAGTCTAACATGCTGGTGATATATTCCAGAACAGTATGACTTTAGGCCATAGAACGCACCCAACATTTCAAGGTAGTTTATGCCAAGTGTCTGTAGTAATGATGCCTCCTGTGCATTCCATCTACCTCCACAGCTGGAGATGGAATTGGTAGCACCCCAACCAAGTGCACTGGCATCAGTTTGTAGCACCACTGATAATGTTGCTGATAATGATAGGGCTGGAACAATGCCGAATGTTATCCCTCCACCATTTTAATTCCATAATTGCTTTGATTGGTAGCTTCATTGGTCTGTCGAAATGACCAGCATTAATTTTGAGTGCTTGTATTTTTGCCCTTTGTAAATTTTGATAATACAAAGGTCCAAATTGTGTGGCTGGAAAAGCAGCCACTTCTTTGCCAATCACCCTTGCTACCAATCTGATAGATGGTTCACTGATGTCAATGAGGTTGTTGCAGGCCTTAGTTAAGACTGTAGCCTTGTCCTTTGGTAAAGTCACCGACATGTGAACTGAGTCAATAGTGAACCCCAAATAATCCATTATGGTGGAAGGCGTTAGTTTAGATTTAACTGGATGGATGATAAACCCCAGTTTCTCAAACAATTGTTTGGTGGCTGATCCAGCTAGTTTGGCTAATTCCAAAGTTTAGCCCACAATCAATATGTCATCTAGATAGGCCATGATAGGCTAATGTTAATCCATTTGGTAGAGCTCTATACTGCCAGAGCTGCCCCATCCAGTTGAATTTTAAATAACGTCTGTGATCAGTCCGTATAGGCACTGAATAGTAAGCATCTTTTAGTTCGATGCTGGCCATGAAGTAGCCTGTGGAAATCAATTGTTTGGCAGTAACAAAGGTTTCCATTTTGAAATGAATATACTGCACAAATGTATTCAATTTGGTCAAATCTATGATGATGCGACAACCACCATCGTTTTTCAATAACCCCCTTAGCGTGGAGTCTCACCAGTTCAGCATGTGCTTCCAATGTTTATTTTCGTGAAAGTACGAACGTTTGGTTCGGTACATGCTGAACTGGGGCTATTTTTGTGCACAAATTCAATGGTATATCCCTGGATACTGTTTAGGATATAAGTGTCTGTTGTTAATGCACTCCATGCCTCCCAAAAGAAGTGTAATCTCCACCGATATGTGTATTATTCACACTTCCTATAATTTGTAAGGGACCAGACCCACCTACCTCCATGGTTACCAATGGAAAGTTTACTCCTTCCTGTGTAGTCTTCGAGGAGGTTGAGGCGCCGGTGTCTGGGTTTGGGTTTGGGGTTTGCGCATTTTCCACGAAGACCGGTCTGGGCCATGGCCTAAAAAAGACCGCTGCCCTGTATGTCCGGCCTTTGAGCTTTCACCAGCTTCTGATTGTCTTGCTCTGCTGGTGGGTGCGTGAGGGTGCTGTTTTTGAGTGTAGGAGGTCCTCTCATCGAGCTCCTTCTTTCTCCTTCCTGCACCCCCTGCACACTTGTTGTTTGTTCAGCAAACCCCTCTTCAGGGTCAGCCCAGAATTGACCCCCAGTACTCCCCTCTGACGAGGGAGATGCACTGTGCAGCCCTACGTAAGGTGCTGCTGTGGGTGTTTTGTATAACCCATGGTGACTAGACTCCATCTCCCGGAGTCTGTCACATTGGAGCATCTGCTCCATATGCCGCTCCATTTGGCCCCAGCAACGCTGGTCCCCGCGGCATTTCTTGCAGTCCGACTTGTCAGAGTCAACGGCTCTGTTCCGTATAGCCTTCCCGCCCGGCCGTGGTGTTAATCTGGCCGGCGCGGGTGCCAAGTCGGGCACAGCTGATCCCACTCACGGTGATCTGGTGCCGTCAGCCGCTGCTAGCTGCCCGTAACTCCGCGGTTCTTTCCAGCCAGTGCAGCCCTTGTGGACTCTTGTCCATAGTTTCCCCTGTGAAACACAGCACGGGAAACAAAAAACGACCGCAGAGTAATTCCCTTACCTGTCGGTCTCGGTTTAAATTTGCCGCTGCGGGGGAACGCTCCCTCCGCATAGCCTTCCCGCCCGGCCGTGGGGTTGATCTGGCTGGTGCGGGTGCCAAGTCGGGCACAGCTGATCCCACTCACGGTGATGCTGGTGCCTTTAGCTGCTGCTGGCTGCCCGCAACTCCGCGGTTTTTCCCCAGCCAGTGCAGCCCTTGTGGACTCTTGTCCATAGTTTCCCCCTGTATGAACCAGACACGGGAAACAAAACACGACCGCAGTAATTCCCTTACCTGTCGGTCTTGGTTTTTTTAAACGTGCCGCTGCAGGGGAATGCTTCCCCCCCCCCCCCCTCCCCCTCCCCCTCCCTCCCCCCCCCCCCCCTCCCCCCCCCCTCCCCCTCCCCTCCCCTCCCCCCTCCCTCCCCCCCCCCCTCCCCCCCTCCCCTCGAGTATCTTGTAGCGGGAACAGCCCCCTCCTTTGCGTAGTTTCCCTTGCATTGTATTGTGCAGTTTCCCTTTAACACACACTGCACAAAATTAAATTTAACGTATATATATTTATATGAATGTGTGTCTGTGTGTGAGAGGCAAGTTAGAGATAATAAAGTTTATTCTCAAGGATCAGGAGCAACTTTGATTTAAATCATCACTATTAATTCATTTGTCTTGTAAGATGATGTGCATAAACCATAAAGGCAATTATATATATAATTATATAGTAATAATAAATATATGCATATATATATATTTATACACATACATATATATACACATACATATATACACATATACATATATACACATACATACATACACACGTATACACATACATATGCACACATACATATGGATAAATTTATATGCATACATACACACATATATAAACATATATATACATACATATATACACACATATACATATACATGCATATATACACATACATGCATATATACACACACATATATATTTATACATATGATCATTTTCCAACGACCAATAGATTTACGATCAGTTCCTGTGGATTGGAGGGTAGCTAATGCTATCCCACTTTTCAAGAAAGGAGCGTGAGAGAAAACGGGGAATTACAGACCAATTAGCCCGACTTTGGTGGTGTGAAAGATGCTGGAGTCAATTATTAAAGATGTAATAATGGGGCATTTGGATAGCAGTAAAAGAATTAGTCCAAGTCAACATGGATTTATGAAAGGGAAATCATGTTTGACTAATCTTCTGGATTTATTTGCCGCAAGGCTTGGTGTTGGGGCCGCAACTGTTTACCATATATATTAATGATTTTGAAAGGGAATTAGGAGCAAAACTAATGCATACATACCTACATATTTAAATTCATCTGATAAATTGGTCAAATAACATGGGCACCTTCTTGCTTTTTTTGAGACATGGATTTTTTAAATGTGAATGTCTCATAGCAACACATTTGTGGGTCAGCAGTATTTTGTACCAACCCCCACAATTTCAAATAATTGTAAATTGAACTTCTTAAACAAGGAAAACAATTTTTATTTACATCATTTTGTGTGGCTGTCAAGGTGGCTGTGTTGACTGTAATTATGAGCCTGCCGGGCAGTATCACTGTGAATGGCGGTGGCTGTGTGTTTTAATGCAAGTGTGAAAAGAAGAGTAAATTTAAAGAGACAATGTGAGAATCATCAGGGTTTCATCCAAGAACCAATTTAAAGGCAAGGTTCCATCAATTACAGTATTTTAATTGAAAATCTTACTCTTAATATTCTTCCTAATCAGGCTTTTTGTGTTCCCTCTTGAACCTTGTGTCTCCCAGAGCCTCTGGGGAGGTTCTGGAGATACAATAATCCAATCTTGAGGCAAATAACCATCTTTAAAACTGGCATTGCCTGCCTTTAATTCTACATTCTCCGAGGATGCTGGATGCCACGACAATCTCTTGCAACAAGTACAGAAAGGCAGGCAACTGCAAAAAGATCAGAGAGGAAAGAGTATGGAAGGGAAAGGCTTTTCAGAATCATAATCAGATTTTATTTGCCATGTTTTGCAACATACGAGGAATTTCATTGGCCAGGTCAGTCATACAATTAAAAGCAACAGCACTCAAAAACACATTTTAATACGGACATTCACCACAGTGACTCCTACACATTCCTCACTGTGATGGAAGGCGAAATAAAGTTCAAGTCCCTTCCTTTTGTTCTTCCTCGGTCGGGGGCCTCAAGCCCCCCGTTCAAACTCCGTTCAATGGTGAACGCCTCTTGGTCTCCAGGCCTATAGTGCTGCACAAATCACTGCACCACATGCATCTATTTATTCCCTTTTCACATGGTTCATGCAGCTGGATATTAACTTGCCGACATGGAAAGAGATGCAGTCAGCATTCAATAGTTCAGACTTCTGGGTGAATTAAGGGGCTGCTTGATGGGCTGAGGGTAATCGAGATTGGCTGATTGTCATTCTTTTGGAAGAACTGATGGGAGTTCTATGGAAAAGCTGATGAATTGACTACGGGATGAGCTGGTGGGCTCGAGGATTGCTGGATGAGTGTTCTAGAAACATAGAAAATAGGTGCAGGAGGAGGCCATTTGGCCCTTCGAGCCAGCACCGCCATTCATTGTGATCATGGCTGATCAGCCCCAATCGATAACCCATGCCTGCCTTCTCCCCATATCCCTTGATTCCACTAGCCCCTAGAGATCTATCTAACTATCTCTTAAATCCACCCAGTGATTTGGCCTCCACTGCTCTCTGTGGCAGGGAATTCCACAAATTCACAACTCTCTGGGTGAAAAAGTTTTTCTCTCACCTCAGTCTTAAATGGCCTCCCCTTTGTTCTAAGACTGTGGCCCCTGGTTCTGGACTCGCCCAACATTGGGAACATTTTTCCTGTATCTAGCTTGTTCAGTCCTTTTATTCATTTATATGTTTCTATAAGATCCCCTTGCATCTAACAAGAGTGTTTTATTGTCATGAAGAACAATTTCCTGCATCTAGCTTGTCCCAGATAGAACAAATAAATTCTTACTTTCAGCAGCACAACAGAATCTGTAAACATAGTACACTGTAGACAATATGATAAGATCCCCCCTCATCCTTCTAAACTCCAGTGAATACAAGCCTAGTCTTTTAAATATTTCCTCATATGACAGTTCTGTTAGGTTATTTGATGGTTAGGACAGGTTTAGAGGGGTATGGGCCAAATGCAGGCATGTGGGACTAGTGTAGATGGGACATGTTGGCCAGCGTGGGCAAGTTGAGCTGAAGGGCCTGCTTCTAAGCTGTGAGACTCTATGACTAGGTGATCTGTTGAGGCTGGTGGTATGCCATGAGGAACAATGGGCATGGACCTTTGTAAACCACCACCTGGTTGAGTCTCCTTGAGTCACCATCGGCATTGATAACATCAGTCAGGGGTTGATGATCTGCAAAAAACAAGTTGGTCTCATTCTTGTTCTCTCATGCGATACAGGCAGCAGATCTGAACTGCCTGTGTTTGCCCTCTTGGCTGTCTTGTCAAATTACGCTGGAGATTAGAGTCACCCCTGAAACAAACAGTGCCTTGTGATCCACAGGGGAAAAAATAAAATCTAAATGCAGAACAATGGATGGTTTATATCAAAGAAAATGATACAAAGAGGCCATTAGAGCAATACCGATCTAGGAAACTGACAGCAGATTTTACAATGCATTTAAACCTCTCCCATTTTAATGAGATGCATTCCTGGAATATGTAGGAAGTTTATTGTAACCTAGTGCCCTAGTGGATTAAGGGCGGCATGGTGGTGCTGCGGTAAAGTTGCTGCCTTACAGTGGGTGCTGTCTGTACAGAGTTCGTAGGTTCTCTCCATGACTGAATGGGTGTTCTCCGAGATCTTCGGTTTCCTCCCACACTCCAAAGACATACAGGTTTGTAGGCTTGGTATAAGTGTAAATTGTCCCTAGTATGTGTAGGATGGTGTTAGTGTGCGGGGATCGCTGGTCAATGCGGACGCGGTGGGCCAAAGGGCCTGTTTCCGCGCTGTATCTCTGTAAGAAATAGAAGCAAGGATAAGCCATCTAAGTTCAAACCACCATCAGTAAGATTATTGTTGATCCTGCAACTCAACACCTTATTCCCACATTCTCTCCATTATCCTTCATCCTTTTCATATTTGAAAAAAAAATCTCTCCTTTCAAGGACTCGACTTCCACCATCTCACGCGATAAAGAATTCCAAGATTCCCAGCCCTTGAGTGAAGAAACTGCTCCTTGTCTCATTACTAAATATCATGACCCATATTCTGAGACTTTGGCCCTCATTCTAGATCACCAGACCAGCCGCAATCTCCACCCACGAGCCCAATCTAAACAGAGATAGACACAAAATGCTGGAGTAACTCAGTGGGTCAGGCAGCATCTCTGGAGAAAAGGAATAGGTGACGTTGCAGGTCGGAAGCCTTCTTCAGACTGCGTTCTGACACTTCTGCTTCTTCTTCTTGCGTATGGCGTGCAGAGCCTAAAGTTGTAGGACAACTTGTTCTATTTGATCTTATTTGACTGTGCACACCAGGTTGATTGGATTTGTCGAAACAGGGCGGACCACGAGAAGGTTGCAATCTCCCACCCCGCGTTCTGACACAAAAGAGCAAAATGTCCAACGTAGATACAATAATAAATATATCGCCATTTGCATTAGTTTTGTGCAGTTAACAAATCACAATTTCACACAATGTACATAAGACAGCAGTTATTTGACAAATACTCTGCAGTTCGGTGCAGGAGATCTTGTCGACGAATATTCTGGACCCACTGTTGACATCTGAAATTACAGGAGACATCATTTAGGATTAACTAATAAGAAAAAAGATGATCATAACTACATGCCTGAACAATGGATGATATGTCACTTAAATGCAATTGTTTTCAGTTGTGTGGAGAGACCTGTATGTTGAAGATGCTTTTTGCCTCTAATATGTCAATTTACCTTAAATGTAGAAGAGCTTATTAAAATCTTCTTACAAAGACCATTAAGTATTTTCTTTCTATCCTCTTTTGGACCCAAGGCATAGCAGAGCTGCCAACTCCCACGAAGAGGTAAGGGAGGGAGAGAGGGAAGGGAGAGAGATCGAGAGAAGAGAGGGAGAGAGAGAGAGAGATCGAGAGAAGAGAGGGGAGAGAGAGATCGAGAGAAGAGAGGGAGAAGGGGGAGAGGGAGATGGGGGAGAGGAAGAAGGGGGTGAGGGAGAAGGGGAAAAGGGGGGAGAGGGATAAGGGGGACAGGGAGAAGGGGGAGAGGGAGTGGAACGATAACACATCATAACGCGCAGCCGTCCCATTCCGACCAAAGATTATAGAGCAGATCTCCTCTCGTATCTTTGATTGCGGCCGCCACCGAACCCCCCGGCCCACCATTGCACCCAATGTGTCCCGCGGGCCATATTTTGGAGACCAATCCCTTACAAGAACAAAACCAAAAACGTACAGAAGTGTTAAAATTGTCTTTATTATTATGGTAAGTAAAGATCTATTAAAAATAAGTCTAATAACTTTGTAATGTACCGACAAACCTAATTTCCCAATGGCCATTGATGGGAGAACAGAAAATAACATTTTCACGACAGAATATCGACAAAAAATAATAATAATATTTTCTTACCTTTCTTTTTTATCGGGGAACCTAAAGAATGACAGGTCTGGTCGTTTAGATTTACGATTAGAACAATTTATAGCGGAGCAGTGAGATGATGATTTAGATGAGGACGCCATGACAGTGTGGGGGAAGCCCAGTAAAATGCTCAATAAAATGGCGTCGACAGTCACACACGTCATACTACGCGTTTTTCGAGGAGTGGTCTATCTTGCTCCTCTATGATCTTTGCTCCACCCCGCCTGTCGTTTTGCAATGCGTGAAGTGATAAGACACGCATGCGTCCTGGTGGGTTATTCACGTAGTCACTCACGTGACTCCGAAGTAAAATTCCAGTCTAATACCTAACATACCTTATATCAGCTTTGTCTATTACTGGAAGCATTTGATGACAATTAATCTTTTACATTTTTGCATGAAGCAATACTTAATATTTGCATTGTGCAATCTGATGCCTGAAAGGAAGCCACGTAACAGACGTTGAAAATTAGTATTAAACCTCTTAAGCCAATGCCATAATTCCTTGGATTTTTCAGTAATTAATCACAACCTATGGTAAATTGTATTTTGAATGATTTCAAAGTGTACAAAAGCCCATCCAGCTTTTATTTTTATATGGAATCAATATTAGAATTTAACTTCAGTTTACTTCTGCAGAAAATTAAATCTTATTTTCCAATTTGCAAGGAGATTTTTGGCAGTGTTCTTACACTGGTATTTCTTTGTTGGAATAACAATGCAATACCAATATATGACAGTAAATGTCTTCAATTAAATTAATATAATTGGTAGATTTGTGTATCCTTATATTCTTTGGCTTGATGACCAGTTGATTTTAACCTACAGTACCTGGAATTGTAATGAGGTACATAACCAGCTCAGTTTCCTCAAACAATTTAATATTTAATGGGATCATGTCCTCAAAAAGCATTAAATCACACGGTGTGATAAGATAGAATGCTACAGTATTTCACAGTTATATATCACTATAATGACCTATTCAGTGCTGGATATCAGAGCAGAGTTTGAATCTGGTTTACTAAACCTAAATGTCAGAAACAAACTAGAACGGTCTGGGAAAAAAAAATTATATGCTGAAAGTTACTTCAGCAGTGGTATACAGGCACACCTAACCTTGGGTGCTGTCTGTGTGGAGTTTGAATGTTCTCCCTGTGATCTCGTAGGTTTCCTCTGGGTGCTCTGGTTTCCTCCCACATCCCAAAGACGTGCGGGTTTGTAGGTTAATTGGCCATTTGTAAATTGCCCCGTATGTGTCGGGAGTGGATGCGAAGGTGGGATAACATAGAACTAGTGTGAACGGCTGATCAATGATCGGTGTGGACTTGGTGGGCAGAAGGAACCGTTTCCATGTTGTATCCTTCAATTAATAAATCAATCAATCAATCAATTTATTTATAAAGGCATTTTTGTATTTTTCACATCAAAAGGGCAGTAGCTCATTTCCTAGTGGTAATAACTTCTTATGTTATGGAGGTGCATGCAGTCGATACACGTGAGACAAATGTGATGAAACTTCAGGGCTAAGAATCACGAGATAATGTGAGTCCTAAAATTCTTGCCGCACTTTCCATCAAAGTCAGTAAATTCCACTAAATCCAGATTTGTCCAGACTATCAGTGCAAATGTAAAATGTCCTTGTTAAATTTGCAGCGTAAATGCACTGGATTTATAAGGGGCCAATTATAGCAACCAGCTATAGCTAATGGGAATTATCTAATCACACTGGATACATAATTACACAAGAGAAGTTCATAAGGTTGAGCACAATTTAGAGGAAGCAGTTCAAAGAGCATGAGAGACAATGGCAAATGCATGAAGCACAGCTATTAATGGGCCAAGATGAGTCCAGTCCACAAAATGGAAGGAAATAGATTTACCTTTTCCCTGCAACCATTATTTTTCAATCAGTTCTGGAGAGGTTACTTCAAGGTGTTTACTACAGCTTCAAGACTTTACTTACAGCTTTCTCATCTGTAAAAATGTTTTACCGTTGTGCAATCATTTGATAATTTAGCTATTTGCAGGTTAGAATGTAAGGTTCAGCAGACTGTAGTATTTCACATAACAGCATTGTATTAAGTGTGCCTCCTCAGTATTATGGAATTTAGGTATTTTGAAAACCTTGAACAATAACTGTATGACAAAAGAAAGCCCACAATTGTATTATGATCCTTCATGAATAACTTCATTGTCATCAATTCCCATGTTCAATCCATACTCAGAGCATTTCCAATCTCACACATGCTCTTGGGGGTAGAGAGGGACGGGGATAGAGAGGGAGTGGGGGTAGAGAGGGAGTGGGGGTAGAGAGGGAGGGGGATAGAGAGGGAGTGGGGGTAGAGAGGGAGGTGGATAGCAGGGCTGCCAACATTGGGTGAGAGTTGGGAGTGAGAAATTGCGAGAGACCAAGCCCGAGGGAGCATAGCGACCGGGGAGGGGGGTGGGGAGGGGGGTGGGGGGGTGGGGGGGGCGGTGGTGGTAGGAGGGTGTCCCCCTCCCATTGGAATTGTGCAATATGGTGCATACTGCAGCGAGTCTTTTAACTTACACTTGAATACAATATATATGCTTTAAATTGGATTGGAGCATTTTTGAAAGGTGGGAGGCTGTGCGATCACTGATCACTGGCCTCGGGGGTACCCAGTGAGGGAGTGGAGCAACCGAGTGGGGAGAGGGTGTGGAATAAGGGGGTCCCCCCTCCAAGAGTAGGAACTTTTTGAAATTTGATGTATTAAAATCATGTTTTAGTGCACTGTAGAACTATGATTTCAATGTTTTTGTATGAAGTATTTTTAAGAGGCAACTTTTTAAGGGGTAACTTTATCCACACAAAGGGTGATGGGTGTATGGAACAAGCTGCCAGAGGAGTTAGTTGAGGCAGGGACCATATCAACATTTAAGAAAAAGTTAGACTGATACATGGATAGAACAGGTTTGGAGGTATGGACCAAAAGCAGGTAGCATAGCTGGGACATGTTGGCGGGTGTGGGCAAGTTGAGCCGAAGGGCCTGTTTTCACACTGTATCACTCTATGACTACATTATACCTCCACCATGCATGAATGCTTCAAAATCAAGTGATCGAGTTTTATTGCCATATACTCAAGCATAGAAACATAGAAAATAGGTGCAGGAATAGGCCATCGGCCCTTCGAGCCAGCACTACCATTCAATATGATTATGGCTAATCATCTAAAATAGTAAGATTAAACGAGAACTTACCAGTTTGAAGTTTGATCTGTATTTTATGAGGAGTTACGATGAGGGATTACGTGAAGAACCCGCTCAGTGCGCAGGCGCGGCATACTTCCAAGCAGCGGTGTGGAATCACAGATAGACACAGGTATTTGAAGTAAACATAGTAAAGACAAGGAGACATCAGTTTACTAGTTTGATCCATGTAATGAGGGTGGGAGCGGAGGGCACGTAATCCCTCATCGTAACTCCTCTGGTAAGTTCTCGTTTAATCTTAATATTTTACTTCGGAGTCACGTGAGTGACTACGTGACGACTTCAAAGCTCTGTGATTTCAAACCGTGTAACAGTTTATTTCACTCACTGCCGAAGTTTTTGAGGGAGGAAGTGTTATCGTAATCAACCAATGAATCTGTTTTTCCAAGAAACAAAAGGTATTTATTAACAATAACAAAATTTAAATTGCTCCCCCCGGGCTTAAATTAAATATTTGCAGCTTGTAATATTGTGTCTGCAAATAAGTCAGGCTTCATCAACGGCTTATTATAAAAAGTTCTGAATGTCGTTTCCCTCGACCATCCTGCTGTATTGAGAATATGGTCAACCGTACGTCCATTCTCTCGGCCGCTGATGTAGATGCTGCCCTAGTGGAATGAGATTTGAATGTATTAGTGTCTATTCCGGCAGCCTTCAGTACCTGTTTGAGCCATCGTGAAATGGTTTGGCTCGTTACCTGGCCATGAGGTTTCTTGTGGCAGACCCATAAGGCTTTTTCACTCCCTCTGATATTGTGGGTTGCATCTATGTATTGTTGTAGATGGGTCACGACACACAACCGTGGCTCTGGTGGGTAGGCCCGGAATACCACCAGTGGATTAGCTGTTCCTGGCCTGCTTTGTTTCACCAGACCCTGAATGATGAACGTGATCTGGTCTGGGGTGATCACCATGTTGTCCAATCTTAACTTGTGTAGTGACTGGACCCTCTGAGCGGATACGAGTGCCATCAACATGAGCGTCTTTAATGTAGATTGCTCGAGGCGGAGGGATCTGGCTGGTGGCCATTCCCTGAGGTATGTCAGTACCACACTGATATCCCAAATATGGGTATACCTGGGTTTAGGGGGCTTGATATTATAAATGCACTTCATCAGTTTTACCACCAGTGGATGGGATCCCATTGCCTGCTGTCCTGCTGGTTTGAGATAAGCAGAAAGGGCACTCCGCGCTGTGTTGATGGCACTGTAACCGATCCCTTTATCATGGTGTAGATGGGCCAGGAACTCCAGTACGTTGGTGGCTGTGGTAGTTGCATATGTTGTCCCTGTTTCCTGGCAGTACTTCTCCCATTTTCTTATGCTGGTTAAATACTGCCTCCTGGTGGATGCTCGCAGGGATGCCGACATGGTGGTGATGGTTCGTTCGGACAATCCCAGTCCCAGGTAAGGTCTATTCAAAACCTGCAACCCAGGAGTTTAATTTTTTCATGGCATGGGTGGCTTATGCCTGATACTGGGTGAGTTAATAATCCTGGGTCACTGGGGAAGACCGTAGGTGACTCAACCACCATGTCGTGTAGAACTGGGAACCATGGCTGTGTAGGCCAGTCGGGCACCATCAAAATTCCAGAAGCAGAGTCCATCTGTATTTTGCGAAGTACCCGACCGATGAGGCAGAAGGGAGGGAAAGCATAGAAGAAGAAATTTCCCCAAGTGCAAAGGTCCGAATTGTGTAGCCAGAAATGCTGCTACCATTTTTCCAATCACTCTTGCTACTTGTCGAATAGTTGGTCGTTTGTTGACCATTAAAGTGTTGCATGCTTGTGCTAATGCAACCATTTTCCCCTTTGGCAAGGTAACAGTCATATGGACTGAGTCAATTGTGAAGTCCAGGTAGTCCATGATAGTAGATGGCTTCAACTTAGATTTATCTGGATGTAGGACGAACCCCAGAGTTTCGAGGAGCTGTTTTGTAGCTGATACTGCTGCCACAGCCAATTCCTTCGTTTTCCCTACTATCAGAATATCATCCAGATATGCTATGACAATATGTTTTTGTTTCCTTAGTATTCCCACGGCTATTTTCAAGATTTTGGTGAATAATCTTGGGGCTGAAGTTAGAGCATTGGGCAATGCTTTGTACTGCCACAGCTACCCCAACCAGATACATTTTAGGTATCTGCAATGATCCTTGTGTATGGGTATTAGATAGTAAGCATCTTTAAGATCAATGCTTGCCATGAAGTATCCTTTGGAAATCAGTTGTTTGGCAGTAACAAATGTCTCCATTTTGAAATGTATATACTTAACAAACTTATTTGGTGATGTTAAGTCAATGATGATGCGACATCCACCATCTTTTTTAGTTTTAGTGAATATATTTGATACAAATTCCAAAGGTTCATGTTTGGTCTTTTTGATGACCCCCTTTGTGATAAGCCTCACCAGTTCAGCCTGTCCCTCACGTTTGTCTTTGTCGGAGGGAGAAAATACCCTTTGGGGCCAATGTTGAACTGGCGGCGATTTTTCTGATATAAACTGAATTTTGTATCCACTAATGCTGTTGAGTATATACTTGTCACTCGTGACAGTACCCCATGCTTTTTTAAACAAGTGTAATCGCCCCCCTGTTAGTAAAGCACCCTTATTCTCTATATGCTGGCAGGAACCAGACCCACCTACCTCCATGGTTATTGGCGTCTCCTCTGTTTCTTCTTGTAGGCTCTGTTTGCCTGACGTGCTGGCGATGTTGGGGGGTGGCGCATTTTCCATGGGGTCCGCTCTGGGCCCTGATCTAAAAAAGACCTTTGCGGGTAGTAATATGCGGTCCCCGAGCTTTCACCAGTCCCATATTGAGGACGTCGACTGGTGGATGCCGTGGGGTGCTGCCGCTTGGGTATTGTTGGCCTTGGTTTGCTCATCCCGGGGCCTGCCCTCATGAGGCCGAAAGTTTTCGCTGCCTCCTCTATGTCCCTCAGTTTCTTGTTGAGGTCTTTCCCAAATAGTAGAGCGTCTGCTTCTGCAGCTGGGGCTTTGCACAACCCCGCAAATTTGGGATTGAGGGCAGGTCTTATGATATCCTGTCGGAGATTATTGATCTCAAATTGTGTGTTGCACATCAGTGCCAGCACATCCTGCTGGCAGGGATCCATCTCCGTGCTTTCCACGGAACGAGCAAAGGCTGTGATGGCCGACGTCAGGAGCCTTAGGATCCGCTGTAGCTTTAATTCTTGGTTTCGAATATGTGACCCCACGTGCCCCCAGATCTGGCTGTTCACACTCTTCACTTTGAGGGCCTCACAGTTCTCTGGTGCTGTATAGAGTTCTAGCGCCTCAGTAAGCACCTTCTCCTGCAAGGGTTTGTTTGAGAGGTGATTGATGCTGGCCGCCATCTTTGGTTCCAGCAGTCTTCCTGCACGTGGGGTTGCTACATAGCGGTCCACCACACCCAGCAGCTCTTCCTGCTCCTGCACCCCTTGCATACTCCCGAACTCGTCCGCCAGCCCCTGTTCCAGACCAGCCCAGCCCTGGTCACCAATGCTAGCCTCCAGTAATGAGGGAGCAGAGGGCAGTGCACAAGACACTGTGGAGGAGGTGCCTGACCTTCCTCCGCGAGAACGCTCTTTCTGCGTATCCCGCTGGAGCATCTGCTCCAGGAGCTGTTGAATACAGCTCAGGCGGCTGTCTCTCCTCCGTTTGGGTGGAGACATTTCCCCATCCGATGAATCGGAAATGACCAGCCGATTAGTTTTCTTGGTGGATTTTCTCCCTGTCCGCTGTTCAGGCATTAGCGGGCCTGGGCTTGGCTCGGTCTCTGGGATAGCGGAGCGCTCTACGAGCGGTCCTGCCGCCTGTTGCTGCCTCCCCAAGATTGAACGCTCCTCCGGTGGAGTAGAGCGGGGGCAGTTCTCTTTGAGAGTCTTTTTCTGAGTGTGCTCATTTCTGCAAGACACTCCACAAACTCTCCTCTTCCGTTAGATTTTCCACTACTTCAGTATACTTACCTGACGGTCCCGTTTTTAACTGCAGCCGGAGAGCCTAACTCCAGCTGCCGCCGCTGTTGCACTGCTGGCGTAATGCCGCGCCTGCGCACTGAGCGGGTTCTTCACGTAGTCACTCACGTGACTCCGAAGTAAAATCAGTACCTCTTTCCTGTTTTTTCCCCCATATCCCTTGATGTCGTTAGCCCCAAGAACTAAATCTAATTCTCTCTTGAAAACATCCAGTGAATTGGCCTGCACTGCCTTCTGTGGCAGAGAATTCCACAGATTCACAACTCTCTGCGTGAAGAAAGTTTGTCCTCCATCTCAGTCCTAATTGGCCCCCCCTTTATTCTTAAACTGTGACCCATGGTTCTGGACGCCCCCAACATCGGGAACATTTTTCCTGCAGTTACAGTAAGTGAAAATCTAGTAGGCAAGCAGGATGCTTTCTCCAACCACCCCCATTTGAAGTCCACTGTCTTCCACCGTTTCTACCCAGTGCTTGGTACTTACTTCCAGCAGTCACTGGGTGTCCTCCAGGATGCACTCTCTCTCCTCTCAACCCCCCTCTCTCTCTCCCCCTCTATCTCCCCTCCATCTCTCTTTCCCTCTCTCTCTCTCCTCTCTCCCTCTCTGTCCCTCCTCTCACCCCTCTGTCTCCCCCCTCTCACTCTCTCCCCTTCCCTCTCTGTTCTCTCTTCCCCCTCTCTCCGTCCCACCTCACACTCCCCCCTCTTTCGTCCCATCTTTCCCCTCTCCCCCTCCCCTCTCTCCCCTCTCCCCCTCCCCTCTCTCCCTCTCTCTCCCCTCTCTTTCCCCTAACTCTCTCTCTCCTCTCTTTCCCCCCCTATCTTTCTGCTCTCTCTCCCCCTCTTCTCTCCCTCCCCCTCTCTCTCTCTCTCCTCTCTCCCCTGCGCTGCCCCCTCTCTCTCCCCCCTCTCTCTCTCTCTTTCTCCCTCCCTCTCTATCTCCCCCTCTCTCCCTCTCCCTCTCCAACACTCTCCACTCTCTCTCTGTCTCTCCTCTCACCTCTCTCTTTTCCCCCCTCTCTCTCATCTCCCTTTCCTCCTCTCTCCATCTCTCTCCCCCATATCTCCCTCCCACCTCACTCCCCCTTGCTCTCTCTCCCCTCTCTCTTTCTCCTCTGTCTCTATTTCCTCTTTCTCTTTGCCCCCCATCTCTCTCTCTTCCCTGTTTCTCTCTTTTCCCCTCTCTCCCTCTTCCCCCTCTCTCTTTTACCACCCCCCTCTCTCTTCCCTCTTCCGTCCCTCTCACCCCTCTCTCTCTTCCCCCCCTCTCCCACCTCACTCTCCCCCCTCTCTCTCCCCTACCTCTTTCCCCCTCTCCCTCTTCTCTCTCTCCATTCACCCCCCCCCCCCCACCCCCCTCTGTCTCTCCCCTCTGTCTCCTCTCACCCCCCTCTCTCTCTCCCCCATGTCTCCCTGTCTCCTTCCGCCCTCTCTCTCTCCACCTCCCTTTGAGAGTCTGTCCCTTCGGCACAGAGACTCTCGCGGCAGCGGCGCTTCCGACGCCTCCGACGGCCCGGGACACTGGCACTGTCCGGAGTGCTCCATGGCCGAAGCTGCAGCGAGCGGCTCGCTAGCCGCGCAAGTACTCGTCAGCCCTGCAAACTCACCAGTCCCGGCTCCCCGCATCTGTATCCGCCCGCTGCTTCCATCCCTCCCTCAGCCCCGGCTCTCCAACACCCGCGGACCATGCAGTTTATCCGAATTTTGACATTTTTGTTGATCACAGAATTTCTCATCACAGACCGTGAGAAATTTCTGATCAGCGTGAAGGCGTGAGAGTTTGCTTGCGGGCGTGATTCTCACGCTCAAAGCGTGAGAGTTGGCAGCCCTGGGATAGAGAGGGAGTGGGAGTAGAGAGGGAGGGGGGTAGGGAAGGATGGTGGTAGAGAGGGGGGGATAGAGAGGGAGGGGGTGGGCAGAGAGGGAGGGGTTTTGAACAGAGAGTAACGGGGGGGGGCAGAGAGGACGGGCGCAGCAGAGGAGGTGAGGGGGGCAGAGAGGGAGGGTGAGGCGGGAGGGGGTAGAGAGGGAAGGGAGGGGGGTAGAGAGGGAGAGGGAGGGGTTTGAGAGGGAGGAGGTAGAGAGGGAATGGGAGGGGTTAGAGAGGGAGGGGTAGAGGAAGAGGGGGGTAGAGAGGGAGGGGCGTGGTAGAGAGGGAGGGGGAGGGGTAGAGAGGGAGGGGGAGGGGTACAGGGAGGGGAATAGAGGGAGGGGGAGGGGGTAGAGAGGGAGGGGTTAGAAACCCCACCCCATTTCCCTCCTCCTCATTTTCCTCATCCTCCTCCCCTCACTCCCATTCCCTGGCGGAGCACCTACCCAGGTCATACAGCAGCGCCAGGGCTTGGATCTCGGCCTAGTTCTCGTACTCAGCCCAGCCCTGGCTGTAGACTGTAGCCGTCAGCTCGGCCACCGCATGGGCTCCAGTCCAGCCCCCATCATCATCTCTGGGCTCGTCCCTGACCGCGGCTCATCCTTGGTTCCACCTGCGGCTTCTTTCTCAGTGCCGGTCATGGCCCCATACCAAGTCCAGGGCTCAGCCCTCACTCCAGCTCTAGGCTCGGCTCCAGTCCAGGCCTAGTTGCCATGCTCGGCCCGCAGTAGCAGCCTCCCCCACCAGGCGGCAGGCGTGGACCCAAGGACCCGAGCGAGGTCACGGGCATGGACCCGATGACCCCAAGCGAGGCCGCAGGCGGACGTGTATGAAACGGGCGCCGACCTGACCCATGGTGCCCGCTTATCTCATTGTGACGTCATATCTTTAAAGATGGCAAAGTCAGAATGAAGCATCAAGCAGTAAGAATGAAGCAGGTCGACCGTTGGGTAGGTGGTGAAGCATTTGAGGAATATTCTAGAAATGCGACCCTCCCTCTGATGTCACTTGAAGGTCTTGGAATATTCTGTGTGTGAAATGGGCTCCGAGCCATCGTGCCCGCCCACCTCCTTGTGACGTAATCAGTGGAAGGTGGTCGTTTTGAAAGGGAGTTTTTAATTTTTTTTTTACTTTTATCAGCAATAAGTCGTGAAATAAAGCATAAAATATTAAGTGAAGCTGGTCACTGCTTAGAGGGGAATAATGTGTCAGAATATGTAAAAATCTTATTGTTACCGCGTAGTGTTTTGCGAAAATATAAAGACACACACATATAGACACATACACACATACAAGATGAGAGTTTTAAAGTTATAGAGATGATGGGGAGAAACTTTATGTTATGAATCCTGGTAATATTTGGAAAATGTGTGACATGCTTTGATTAATTGGGGAAAACAACCAGTTAGAACATATGAAATAGAAGTATATATAGGCCACCCTTGAGCCTTACGCCTGGTCTGTCATTCAATAATATCACAGCTGATCCTATGTCTCATTTACGTTTTTCCCTATCACTTTGTACTCAATGTATTGATTTCACTTTAATTATCCTAAACAGTAGGGAATCGATAGCTTTGTAAGGTAGAGAGTTCCAAATATATACAATCATGAGCAAAAAGAAGTGTCTCCACCCTTAAATCCCTAAACTTTTACCATTACACTCTGGCCCTGTCATTCTATATACTGCAGCTGTAGGAAAGAGTCTCATCAATCCGTTGGAATCTTTCTATGTTTTAACTAGATCAATTCTCGCTGTCCTAAAGCTTAATGAGTATAGACCATGTTTCCTCAATCTCTCTTCATTGGAAACCATCTGATCCCAGGAATGTATCTAGTTAATGCGCTCAGCACTGACTCCTTAAGTACGAAGAACAAATTTGCACAGATTATTCATCATTATTACCCCTTCTCGGAGATATAAAACTAATTGGTTCTGGAAATTCATTTTCACAATCCCAAACACAAACAAGCAGTCAAAATTATGTTTAAACAGTGCAAAATATTGTCTATTTTCCTGTCTCTTAGTGCCTGTTTTCTAATTCAATCTTGAATTCTGCAGGGTTTCTGCTAGCACCAAAGATATGACTTAACTGTAAAACTCTCTTCAGGGTGATTTTCAATGTCACCAGTATGTGAAATATGTTATATTTACTTACTCTTCAAACTGGCTGTTATCAGCACAAATGTCTTTGAAACTGGCCTATTTAAAGAGTCTATCACCAACTGCATTCTTTGCCAGCCTATCCGACAACAACCTGCAGTCTCATTCCTCGGTATACTCATACGTAACATGAGCTTTTCTTGTATCTTCCAGTTGGTATTTCTCTCCAGCTAACACTTTGCTGAATGCTATAAAGACTTGTTTCAGAGGTAGCTTTGGCAGCCACATGGGAAGAAGCTACAAAGGCATCTCACCCAAGTCAGTCTGAAGAAGGGTCTCGACCCAAAACATCACCTATTCCTTTTCTCCATAGATGCTGCAATTCTTTGAAGAACAGTCAGAAAGCACCAACGCTTGTCGGGAAGCAGGTTTTTCAGTAGAAATGAATCGGGAGCTTGAATACAATTAGTTGATTACCTCATTAAATGGTGCAGGTTGTGGGGTCGGGGTGAAGAAGGAAGCCTTCCCTTTGCTGAACACATTTACATCTATGGAAGCTTTAGACATGGCATTGACTGGAGCATGGAACTCCAAAATCAACATTATATTTCTATTCTGAAGAAGGGATCAGTTTTCAACAGCAGATGAATAGAGACAGGGATGAAGTTAAATGATATTATGCAGGCAAATTGGTCTTGGTGATGGCTCAGACACATCACAAGACAACATTTGTTCCTTTCACATTTCTGAAATCTGATTTATGTTTTAATAGAGAACTAATGCCTGAATCAACCAAGTGCTTTAGACCTTCAGAATCCCTTTAGAAATGTTTAATTGTTTATTCATCCTTCACCCAATACCATGTCCATCATTCACAATACCCTCCAATTACTAAAAGAAAGTCAATTTATTGATGTTTGTTCTGATTTATTTTTAATTTTGCTTAATTGAAACCTGTCGTGTATTTTTTATTTGTTTGAATGTGTTTTCCTGACACATCGCATTATAAATTGTAAATGGTGAAAGATTGCAGGTTATTAAAACTGCCGTGCTTAATATGCACAAATGTTGCTTCCATGGACTGAAATTATAAACATAGAAGCATAGAGAAATGAGCAGGAAAGTGTACAGAGAAGATTTACAAGGATGTTGCCAGGGCTAGAGGGTCTGAGCTATAGGGAGAGGCTGAGTAGGCTTGGACTCCATTCCTTGGAGCACAGGAGGATGAGGGGTGATCTCAAAGAGGTGTATAAAATCATGAGAGGAATAGAACGGGTGGATGCACAGTCTCTTGCCCAGAGTAGGTGAATCGAGGACCAGGGGACATAGGTTCAAGGTTAAAGGGAAAAGATTTATTAGGAAACTAAGGAATAACTTTTTCCCACAAAGTGTGGTGGGTGTAAGGAACAAGCTGCCAGAGGAGATAGTTGAGGCAAGGATTATCCCAACATTTTAAGAAACAGTTAGACAGGTACAAGGACAGGTTTGGAGGGATATGGTCCATACGAGGGCAGGTGGGACTAGGGTAGCTGGGACGTGTTGGCTGGTGTAGGCAAGTTGGACCGGAGGGCCTGATTCCACACTGTATGACTATTACTCTATCTCTATTACAACGGTGGGCCACTTGGCCTTTCATGTCTAACTCACCATACTAACAAAGCATGGCTGATCACCTAGATACAGTTTACTGTTCTGGCTTTCCCCCCCATCTTTTCTGTCCCATGTGCCATATATACTGAAGAAATGTATTGTTCTTTTTAAGACCTGCAAGGATTTAAAATCATTTTCATTTCTCTCCATCAAACTTTCACATGAGCGCATTCTAATGAAATACATAGGGATTTGTCATGTAACCCAGCATCCTCAGAACGGGCAAGTTGATGGCTGCAAGGGGCAGGCGGCAGAGGTCTTGTGCACAATCGAGGTTGAGAACAATTTCACGTCAAACCTTCAAGAAGAAAATGGAGATTGTGATAAAAAGTTCTGAAGAAGAATTTGTTAGTCTGAACAATAGAAGACAAAATGTTGTAGATGCTATAAACTTGTCTTCAAACCAAAAGTAATAAAGGCCATGCGAGTGTTCCTTAACGAGGCGAAATCTGAAATCCAATCACAGGTGAAGCCAAAGTCAGTTGTGTTCAAGTCAAATTATCTCAAACAGTGCAAGAAATGTATGTACAACCTTTGCAAAGCCATCAAGGATGCCAAGAAGGTATTTTGGACCAAGCTCCGGATAGCCACAGGGAGAAGTGTTGATTGTGGCAAGGCTGGCATGCTATAACAGGCTACAAAGTGAGGAAGGGCAGTATCACTGGCACCAACTCGTCTCTCATTGACACCCTCATTGCATTCTATGCTCACTTGAACAGCAGGTCGTTGGAAGACATTCTCCACTCAGTCAACCTCTGGTGCACCGGTACCCATGGTCACCGCTGCGGATGTCAGATTGGCCTTCCTGAGAATAAACCTTGTAGAAAACAACTGGCCTGGATGTAGAAACCTTGTAGAAAACAACTGACCTGTGCAGACCAGCTGGCAGCTGTATTTACGTACATGTTTAACCTCTCACTACTACTTTCTGAGGTCCCCATCTGCTTTAAGAAGACTACTATCAATCCGGTGCCAAAGCAAAGCAAAGTGGTGTGCCTGACTGACTACCATCCAGTGGCTCTGACATCCACCATCGTGAAGTGCTTCAAGAGGCTGGTCTTGATACACATTAACTGCAGCAGCCCTGAAAACTTTGATCCACTGTAGTTTGCCTACTGTCTCTACTGGTTTACAGCAGGCAACATCTCCCTCGTCCTACACTCTGGAACACCTAGATAACAAGGACACCTAAGTCAGACACCTAAGTCAGACACCTAAGTCAGACACCTAAGTCAGACTATCCATTCAATATAGTTCCACCTTTAACACCTTTAACACCCACCCAAACTCAGCACCTCTCCTGCCACTGAATCCTTGACCTCCTGACCTATAAACCATAATCAATGAGGATAGATGACAAAATATCCTCTACAATAATTCTCAAGACTGGAGCCCCACAAGGATGCATCTTCAGTCCCTTACTGTTCACCCTACACATTCAAGTCTCCTTGGCCAGATCTTGCTCTAACTCCATTTATACAGTTACAGATGCCACCACTGAGGTGGGCCAGATCTCAAGATGAGACAGAGTACAGGAAGCAGATAGAGAGTTTAGTAACATGGTATTAAGGCAACAATCTTTCCCTCAATACCAACAAGACGAAGGAGCTAGTTGTTCACTTCAGCAAGCGAGGTGGAGTACATGCCCCAATCAGCATCGATGGTGCTGAAGAAGAGATGGTTGAGAGATTCAAGTTCCTAGATGTAAAGGTCACTAACAATTAACAATACAGCCACAGAAGCACATTCAACATTTCTACCTCAGAAGACTATGGAAGTTGATGTGTCTCTAATGACTCTTAGCAAATTCTGCAGATGCGTCATAGAAAGCATCCTATTGGGATGCAGCAATAGATTGGTTTGGCAATAGCTATGCCCAAGAAACTGCAGAGAGTTGTGGATGTAACCCAGTCCATCACACAGACCAGCCTCCCCACCATCGACCCCATCTACAGTCCACACTGCCTCACGAAAACTTAGTTAAGGACCTTTCTCAGCCAGGTCACTCCCTCTTCTCCCCTCTCCTGTTCGGCAAAGGATACAAAAGCATGAAAATACATCCCACCAGATTCTGAAATAGCTCCTTCCCCACTATTATCAGACTACTGAACAGTCCCCCATAATCTGGGATGTAGTCCCAATCTTACCGTCCACCTCATTTGCAGACCATGGACCTTTTCTCACAAAATCCAGCGGCATTTTTGTCTACCTTTGATTTTCCAGCACCTGCAGTTCCTTCTTATACATAAACCTTTTCTCTGTAACTCTAATGCTCTGACACCATATTCTGTTATTTGGTATCCTTCTATTTGCACTACCTGGTGTGTTTGTGTATGCCTTGATTGTAGTCAGTGATGGGATGAGTTGATGGATAGCATGCATAAAAGCATTTTACTATACACATGACAGTAAGAAACCAATACCAATATCCACATAAATTGTGCTACAAAATCCAGAATTTTCTGGTTTTATTTAAAAATTAAAATTCGAGCCACTGAGACAATGCATCAACATTTACACATTTATTCACTAATTCTCTTTAACTTCCGTCTGTACTACTATTGTGCTGCACAAAGCAAGACTTGTTTGAGATTTTTCCAAAATGCAGTCTCCATACAGTGAAAATTTACTGTGCATTTGTTCAGTGATAAGACGATCCATCATTTTTATAGTCTGCATAAAGGACTATGAATTGAATAATTAGATGTGGTAGTGCAAAAAAGGAGCTTATGGCTTCCCTGTGATGTGAGGTTCTGCGGTTCTTACACTGCAGAGTATCATAAACCCCAGATCTTTTAATGAAAGCAGCTGAGGCACTTCTGTAAAGGCAGCACTAATTCTTGGAAAGTACTCACACTGTCAAAGCAGTAAACACAGATTATCAAGGGATATGGGAAGAAGGCAGGCACGGGTTACTAATGGTGGATGATCAGCCATGATCACAATGAATGGTGGTGCTGGCTCGAAGGGCTGAATAGCCTCCTCCTGCACCTATTTTCTATGTTTCTATCTACGATCTATTATAAAAAGGAAATGGTTATCATGCAGGGATTGATTTTAGTGCTGGTGAGTGAGGAACAAATGGTGGCCTGGCCACCTCCTTTGTTCTTCTTTAACATTGTCATTGCAATTGTATTTCCGCTTAGACAGCCAGATTAGGCATGGGTTGAAAATGCTAATCAGAACAAATGCCTTCAACAGCCTGCCTCTCCATCATTTTAGTTCCTGAAATGAAACCTCCAAAATAATTTCTGACCCCATTTTCTCTGACTCGGATACAAAAGTGCCACTACAGAAACAGAGCTAATAGTGACATATGCTCACATTATTCCTGTGTTTTCAGCCAGCGGTCACTGGAAGGATACTAGAAGAAGGAATCGTTTAGTTTAGTTAAGTTGAGTTTAGTTTAGTTTAGTTTAGTTTATTGTCATGTACAGTGTACAGTGTGTGCAGGTACAATGCAAAGCTTTTGTTGCGTGCTATCCAGTCAACAGAAAAACGATACATGATTACAATCGAGCCATACAGTGTACAGTATATTTACAGTGTATTACAGTATATTTAAAGTACAGTACAATGGAATAACGTAAAGCCAGCAAAGTCCAATCTGGAAAGTCCGAGGACCACCAAAGAGGTAGATAGTAGTTCCACACTGTTCTCTGGTTGTGGTAGGATGGTGGTTGCTGGCTTTAAAAGCCTGGGATTTATGTCCAATACATGTTATTGCCCAACCATCTCAGCACACACTGCAGGATCAAGCACTTGTTGGGCAACCAGGAAGACTCTCATGATTTACAACCCTTCCTAATCTTGTAACTTTTGTAGCACGATTTTACATCTGCTGATAACATCCAATCAATTACTTAGTAATTCATAACATCCCATATTCATTTCATATTATTGCCATTTTAGCCATCGAGAATATTCTCCCTCTAGTACAGAATAAAACAGTGATATCTCTGATTGAATTATATCTTCAGGCAAAATGTTTATAAATTAAATAACTGTACAATTGTTTGCAGATCTTTGCCAACCCAAAACTTCTTTAAATATTTATAAAAATTGATTTGATCTTTACTTCCCTGAGGCATTGCACCTTGAAATATACTTGCTCAAAGCACTGGTAAATGTCAATATCTCTCTGACCCCAATGAAAATATAGTACATAACATTGGTAAATTGAAGGGTTTCATTTTTTTAAATCTTATTTTCTCTTTTATTAAATAAGTGCCAGAACTAATACTATAACCATGTCAGGCTGTACTGAATCCTCAGCTTTAATCTCCTCACGTCAAAATTGGTTTCAACACATCATGAACAAATAAATCAAGGGCAAGGATTTACAGTGAATGGTGAGGACATGGCACTCACTGCCCACCTATGAGCAACCCATTAAGATGCTGCCAGCTGACCTGATGTCAGAATCCAATCAGACTGTTTAATGTACCACTGGGATTTTAAATCAGGAAGGATAAAGTTGGAAGTTGACTTTAAATTGAAATCATATATAAAAAGTAGAATAGAGAACAAGGTGGAACTTATGGATAAGTATCTTGTTTACCTGATTTTTAAATTGCTCAGCCTGTCAATACAAAATGTGTAGGGAGCGGATGAGAAAGGGGAATAACATTGAACTAGTGTGAATGTGTAATTACTGATTGACTTGGACTGAGTGGACAGAAGAGCCTGTTTCCACGCTGTATCTCAAAACTAGACTGAACTAAACCGTGTATCACACCTCGGTATGACAACTGCTCTGCTGAAGACTGCAAAAACATTTCAAGAGTTCTAAATGCAGCCCAGTTCATCTCACAAACCAGCTGCCCCTTCACTTCCCTCTAACAATTATCTCCATCAACACTTCACACTGCCTCGGGAAAAGAGCCAAGATAATGAAGGACCATTCACACCCCATGCATTCCCCCTTCTTCCCTCTCCCGCAGTGCAAAATATACAAAAGCATGAAAGCATATACCACCAAGAAAGAATTTCATTGATCTGTTTTGCTACGTATGACAGTTAGGCACTCTTGACTCTTGACGCCTGATTCAAGAACAGGTGAAGGCACAGTGGCACAGCTGGTAGAGCTGCCGCCTAACAGCACCAGTGACACAAGTTCAATCCTGACCTGAGATGCAGTCTGTGTAGAGTTTGCATGTTCTCCCTGTGATCACATGGGTTTCCTCCAGGTGCTCCAGTTTCCTCCCACATCCCAAAGACGTGTGGGTTTGTAGGTTAATCAGGCTGTAAATTGCCCACTGCATAGGGAGTGGATAGGAAAGTGGGATAACACAGAACTAGTGGGAACAGGTGAGTAATAATCGATGTGCACTCGATGCACCATCTATTATATTCATATATGGTATAATTTACCTGGATAGCACGCAAAGATTTTTAATTGTATCTTGGATCATGTGATGGTAATAATAAAGTAAAACCAATGGGTAGGTCAGACAAACACCTTTAGATTTTTCACATTAAATTGTGTACTTGTTAATTGGTGAATTTCCCTATTTGATATTCTCCATGGTGTCATTGTTATTTTCCACCCAAGATCTTAGCACATATGTGCAAGTCTGTAAAACTGCTAAAAAAACAAACGTAAACTGCTTCTTATTTGATGCTTTAAGCATTTATGCATTTTTAGTTCAGAAATATACAGTATTTTAGCATGCATTTGCAATTTCATTTAAAAGACGTAATTGATTATGTCCAATATACTAGACAATTAAATTTGCAATATATGGATTTAATTACATTTTTGAAGGTTATTTAATGTATCGAGATTAAAGCAGAAACCTCAGATGAGAAACATTAATTTTAAAATGGAATACAAATCTGTTGTTTAAAAAGAAAAATACGAATTGAGGCACAGCCCAAAATCCATTGTTTGAAATGGAGCCAAATCCCCTCTCCTGGATATGTGCCACCACGATTATCCAGGTCAGAAGCAATGTAGAGATATTAAGCAGCCACCTTAATCTTTCATTCCATCCATAATTAGCAATCTCACCCTAAATCAAACTCCCTGCATCAAACTTAATGCATCCAGCTACTTCTAAAACAGTTGGGCAGGCATCTTTAAACAACTCTTCCACTGCGTTGTGTGGCACAAGGAGATTTGCCAGCAGGTCAAGTGATTCAAGTCTAACACAAACTTTCATATCCGTGGTGCCTCCCCGGACCGTCCATGGTTGGCAAGACCTCGCCCAAAGGCTCGGTGATCAATGGGACTGGGAACCCGCCCAAAGGCTTGAAGGACACTGTTGTTCCAGTTAGTGTTATTGTGGTGTAGTTACAAAGCAGACACACCACATGACTGTCAAACAGAATTAATATGAGTCCACGCACATAGATACACGGTTATCCCTGGTCAAAGATATCGTAAATGCTACCAATAAGTGATCTAAAAAACACATTGCAGAAGGCACATCAAAGTTACGGTGGTGATAAGAGCAGTGGATGAAAATAGAAATTGACCTGAACAGTGGTGGGTGGATTGAAGGAATAAAATACATCGTGATTCAAAAGCCAGAGATAAATTGAAGAACAAGGTAGAATGAGGATAGGCACAAAAAGCTGGAGTTACTCAGTGGGTCAGGCAGCATCTCTGGGGAAAAGGAATAGGTGACGTTTTGGGTCGAGACCCTTCTTCAGACTCAGGGGAAAGAGAAACGAGAGATATAGATGGTGATATAGAGAAATATAGAACAACTGAATGAAAGGAATGCAAAAAAGTAATGATGATAAAGGAAACAGGCACTAGTTGAGAACGAATACAGACAATGAGACACAACATGACAACTTTGAAGCAGCTCAAGGAAGAGGTATGTAATCAGTAAATGAAAGGATTAGCAAGTTTGGACTTCAGGGAATACAAAATAAAAAGCCTTTATGCACAAATATTAATTACTTTGTAATATGTAGTCCATGGTGAATTAGATCATTAATGATCTGGTATTTTCAAACAAACTCTAGCAGCATTCTCTAGACAGCAGGAAACTGGATTGTTCAGGGATGCTGGTCTGTAGGTAGGGTGAAGTGCCAGAGGCTGTGATTGTATGGATTTCGGAGACAAACAATAAATAATATCATGGCTTTGTGCACATGAATAGCAACAGGAATGAATACAGATATCTAGCACTGGCAAAAGAAAATTGGAAAGTTACCAATTTGAAGAACCTGGAAAAACACCAGACCTATTGATGTGAAAAATCATAGTTCCTGGGACTGTGGATGTAAAAAAAATTAAGGCTCTTGGGACACAAGTAAATAAGAGGAGCAAAATGGTTAATTAGGTCACATATGTTTGGGCATATGTGATATGAATGGTATTGTAAATGTATTTGATGGTATTAGTAAAGTAAGAACTTGCAAACAAATTATTTTCAAATAATTTTGAGACAGATGTTCAATGGATCAGTTACATGAATATTAACGAGTTTCTTAATTGGTGTTTCATGCCACGATTTATTTGTTGCTACAGTGAAATTTGGTGCAAAATTTGATCAATTGTTAAAATTAGCATTCAAAAGGCAGCTCAGGGCTGGTCTGAAACAGACAGGAGCCTTATCTTCATGAAGAACATAGAACAGTACAGCACAAAACCGGGCCCTTCGGCCCATGATGGATGTGCCAAACTTAATGCCAAGACCAACTCTTATCTGCCAGCACATAATACATATCCCTTTATTCCCTCCACATCTATGTGCCTATACTAACGGCTCTTAAACGCCACTATAGTATCTGCCTCCACCATCACCCCTGGCAGTGCGTTCCAGACACTCACCATCCATGTAATAAATACTTGCCCCGCACATCTCCTTTAAACTTTGTCCCTCTCACCCAACAGCTATGCCCTCAAGTATTTAATATTTTCACTCTGGGAAAAAGGTTCTGACTATCTATCCTATCTATGCCTGTGCCTCTCATAATTTTATATACTTCTATCAGGTCTCGTTTCAACCTTCAGCATCCAAGAGAAAACAATCCAACTTTTTGCAACCTCTCTCTGATACTCTCTAATCCAGGCAGCATTCTGATAAACCTCATCTGTATCCTCTTCAAAGCTTCCACATCGTCCCTGCAATCAGACGACCAGAACTGCATGTAATACTCCAAATTCAGTCTGAGCAAAGTCCTATAAAGCTGCATCATGACTTCCTGACTCTTATATTCAATGCCCCAATCACTGAAGGTAAGCATACCATATGCCTTCTTTACACATTCATATGAATGAAGAGCAGGTGATGTACATAGGATCCCACTGTTAGGTTGAAGGCATTATATCAATTCAAGCTGTTTTTTGTGCAAATTTGAGGGGCAATTGTGGATATGTCAGCAACTGAAGCATATAGTGAAGAGGAAGTGGCCAATAAGACTGTTTTGGGTGCCCAGATAGCAGCGCATTGCTCTCCCTCTCTGACAAAGTTAATGCCAAGACCAACTCCTATCTGCCTGCGCAACTTATATCCAAACTGGGTCAACGTTTAGACTGCAATACATTGCACCAGCTAGCAAGGTGAGGCAGAACATCCATACTATGTGTGCAGTTATACATCAGCAAACCACTCGGCAACTGGAAAATGTGGATATTCCAGGTTCAGGGAGGCATAGTGGCACAGTGGCAGAGCTGCTGCCTCACAGCATCAGAGACCCAGGTTCGATCCTGACCTCAGGGTCTGTTTGTGTGGAGTTTGCACATTCTCGCTGTAAATTCTCCATGGGTTTAGTCCCACATCCAAAGACGTGCAGGTTTGTAGGTTAATTGGCCTCTGTAAATTCTCCCTAGTGTGTCGTGGGGTAACTGGTGTGAACGGGTAATTGGTGGTTGGCGTGGACTCAGTGGGTCGAAGGATCTGTTTCCAGACCATATCACTAAAACTCAAACTAAATCCAGATGCATATTTGCATTAAAAGCTACACTAATATACCGGGAACCATGAAAACACCAATTCATTGCAGCATTCCTTTGGCTCCAGTATTATCATTCATAGACAACTACCTCTTCGAACATCAAAACAGATATCTGCTTCAACTGCATATTGTTGTGCTGGGAATCCTGCATGTGTGGGAAGGAACTGTAGATGCTGGTTTAAAGTGAAGATAGACACAAAATGCTGGAGTAACTCAGTGGGACAGGCAGCATCTCTGGTGAGAAGGCATGGGTGACGTTTCGGGCCGGGGCCCGTCTTCAGACTGTGAGTCGAGGGAATCCTGCATTCCTTCCTGCTGTGCTCTGTCATGCTGGGAAACTGAATGTTAGGAACCTACTGTCACTGACCCTGCCCTATCCATGAACTACCTCTGGCCCAGTGTGGAGAAAACACCTTTGACAGCTAGTACTCGTGAGGTTGGGACAAGTTCAGTTCTGAAAGATAGGGCTCTGGTCAGAACCTTGGTCAGCAGAGTGAGTGCCACTGCTGGGGACCACATATTGACAGATGGCCAGATACTATGATTTCACTCTTCATTATCCTGTGACACTCTCATTATTTCTAAGTTAGAGAGGTGCCCCGCAACTCTGCTCTTGCTCCCCATCCCCCCAGTCGTAACAGGGATAGTGTCCAGCTCGTCCTCACCTTTCACCCCACCAGCTGAAGCATCCAACATATAATCCTCCAACATTTCCGCCACCTCCAAGTGGATCCCACCATCTTCCCATCTCCACCCCTTTCCGCTTTCCACAGAGACCGTTCCCTCCCCAACTCCCTAGTTAACTCATCCCTTCCCACCCAAACCACACCCTCCCCAGGTACTTTCCCCTGCAATCGCAGGAGGTGCAACACCTGTCCCTATACCTCCTCCCTCGACTCTGTCCAGGGACCCCGACAGTCCTTTCAGGTGAGGCGGAGGTTCACTTGCACTGGAGAAAAGGATTGGGTGACGTTTCACGTCGAGACGCTTCTTCAGACCCAGAGTCTGAAAAAGGATCTCGACCAGAAACGTCACCCATTCCTTCTCTCCAGAGATACTGCCTGTCCCGCTGAGTTACTCCAGCATTTGTGTCCCAAACTAAAATGTTGGCCGTCCATTTCCCTTCACAGATGCTGCCTGACCCACTTGGTTTCTCCAGTGCTTTAGATTAGATTAGATTAGATTAGATTCCTTTATTGTCATTCAGACCTTTCGGTCTGAACGAAATTTTGTTTCCCTGCAGTCATACATATAATAAAAAATGACAAAAACACACAATCAACACAAATTTAACATCCACCACAGTGAGTTCACCAAACACCTCCTCACTGTGATGGAAGGCAAAATCTTAAAGTCTCTGTCTCATCCCTCTTTGTTCTCCCTCTGCGCCGAGGCGATCCAAGCTCCAGATGTTGTGACCCCACCGGGTGATGGTAAGTCCCGCGGTTCAATCGTGCTCCGCGAACGGGCCGGTTCAAACTCCGTGGGTGGTCGCTGCCGCCGCCACAGCTCCGAGGCCGAGTCGGGTCTCCGTTGCCGCTGCCGCTGCCACCGCTGCCACAGCTCTGAGGCCGAGTTGGGTCTCCGCTGCCGCTGCCGCTGCCGCCGCCACAGCTCCGAGGCCGAGTCGGGTCTCCGCTGCCGCTGCCGCTGCAGCCGCTACAGCTCCGGGACCGAGTCGGGTCTCCGCTGCCGCTGCTGCTGCCGCCGCCACAGCTCCGGGACCGAGTCGGGTCTCCGCTGCCGCTGCCGCTGCTGCCGCCGCCACAGCTTCGGGGCTGAGTCGGGTCTCCGCTGCCGCTGCTGCTGCCGCCGCCACAGCTCCGAGGCCGTCAACTCCGCCATTAGGCCTCGGCGCAGACAGAGACGGGGACGGCGAATACGACATTAAAAAAGTCGCATCCCCCGAAGGAAGAGACCAAAACATGTTTCTCCCACCCCACCCACACACATACACAACTTAATAAAACAAAATTAACTATAACATGACAAAGGAACAAGAATAAAGACGGACTGCAGGTGGGCCGCAGCTGTTAAACCAGCGCAGCCATCTTGTCTTTTGCTGAATGATGAGAAAAGGTGTGAATGCAAAGTTGTAAACATTTTCAGTTCCGCTTTTGTCATTGGTTATGACTAATGTAGCATAAAAACTTGACATCTTAAAATCCATCGTTTTTTTCTATTTTCTTCCTATCTCTCAAAGGGATTAGAAATGCAAGACAATTTTTTTGGTTATAAATAATAATTCATCATACAAAATATATCTGAACATTTCTTCTGTTTCCCCACACCTTAGAATTCCATTATGAGTGTGGTTAATAATTGTCATCAAATTAAGTACTGGTGTAAAGTTAATAAACGCAGAAAGATAGCGTTCCCGCTGTCCTGAAAAGTGCAGTGTTAAAAGCTGCTAAACATGCAGGTTTCAACATAACCTGCAAATTGGAGGTTTGCACCGTTAAGTAGTTCTACCGTACTTTGTTTTAACACGTTTCAATACCATCAATATGCTTGAGCACCTGGGAGAAGCAATTTGATGACACCATAGATTAGAACGTTGCCAGACTGAAATAAATAGCATATTGCCTTAAAGAAGCTTGAATTGTAACAACATGAGAACTTTATCTGTGATTCTTCACACTAATTCTTGTTGAGTTACAACAACTATACTCACCTCTCACTTTAGTCGGTACTTTGGTTCAATTTGTCAACTTGTGATGGAAGTCTGATTTCGACCCCTTTGTGCTTATTTATGATTGTGCTTATGCGCAGTGCGATTTTACTGAATTGTATGCAAAACAAGGAATTTCATTGTGTCTAGATATGTGATAGTGAAGTGTCATCGAAGAGCCGAATGGCCTACTCCTGCACCTATTGTCTATTGAACCATTGATATCCCAAATATCAGCCCATGAATCTTGAACCGAATAGGTTCAATTCACAGTTTCAAACACTTCTTCCCACTGTCCCTCACTGTGGTTCTACATTTCACTGCCCACCTTGCTTTCTTAATCATTCTGCTATTTGCATCCTCGACACCACTTATCACCTCCAGTCTTGGTTGCTATTTCCTTTCATCCCATCAGCTGTTTCATACAGCACATAATCCTCCAACATTTTCGCCACATCCAACGGGATCCCACCACCACCCACAGTTTTCCATCCCCACCCCTTTCCGCTTTCCGCAGAGACGATTCCCTCTGCAGCTCCCTGGTTAACTCATCAGGTCTCGAAACGAAACATCACCCGTTCTTTCTCTCCAGAGATGCTGCCTGTCCCGCTGAGTTACTCCAGCATTTTGTGTCTCTCTTCGGTGTAAATCAGCATCTGCAGATACTTCCTACACCCTCTTTACCTGGATCCACCTATCAGGTGCCAGCTCTTGCCCCCACCCTTACCCCTACTGCTTTCTATTAGCTACCTCCCTTCTGCTTTCTCGGTCTGAAGAAGGATCCCGACCCAAAACATTGTCTGTCCTTTTTCCTTCACAGATGTTGCCTGGCCCACTGAGTTCCACCAGCAGTTTGCTTTGCTCAAGATTCCAGCATCTGCAGTCTCTCGGTTCTCCATTTCAACACATAATCTAGGCTGGCATTTCAGCGGAACAATAACTTATGCTTATAAAAGGGTCATTACCTTATATAATGCTCCAACACTTCACAAAGGTGTAACTAGATAAAAATTGCCATTCAGTCAGATGGGGAAGAGTGCTGTCTCAGACATAGGAGGGACTAAGTTATGAACAAATTTTAACAAGAGAATGAAATATAAGGTTTCTAAATTAAAAACATCAAACCATCAGAGAATAACTATAGGTCAAGGACCAATGAAACCAGCCTCAATGTAAGACAGAGATAGTAGGGTTTTGGAAGAGTGAATATTATGGAGAATAGGAGGCGAGGCAAGAGAGCATTGCTATTGTGTAGGAAGGAACTGCAGATGCTAGTTTACACCAAAGATAAACACAAAATGCTGGAGTAACTGCGGGACTGGCAGCATCTCTGGATAGAAGGAATGGGTGGTGTTTCGGATCGAGACCCTTCTTCACACTGGGAGTCAGGGCAGAAGGAGACACAGAGCTGAGGAAGGGTAAGGTGTGAAAACGACACATCAAAAGAGATAAAATTCACAGAAAATGTAGAATAGAGATAAAAGTCACGGAAAATGTAGAACAGAGATACAATGTAATCCGGGGGACAGTCAAACTGGTCGGAGCACTGGGAAGGTGGAGGGATGGAGGGAGAGGGAAAGCAAGATTTACTTGAAGTTAGAGGTCAATGTTCAGACTGCTGGGGTGTAAGATGCCCAAGCGAAATATGAGGCGCTGTTCTTCCAATTTGCGCTGGGCCTCACTCTGCATTGGTACTGCCATGTAACAGGTCTGGATGTGACAAAGGCACTGATTGAGGTGTCAATTTTATTGAAAACATAATCTGTGAAGTGAGGTCAGTTCATGATACTACTAATACACAAGCAAATGCAGTCAGTGCGCTGGGCAACTTAATGCAATGACTATTGTGTGTATTCACCCTCCATTGAAGTAGCTGGCTATTACACACTGAGCATCGAGTCTGTTTCCATTGAAGTCAGTTCCAGGAACAGAGTTTATTGCAGATTCATTACCGCATCATGTGTTTAGTGCATGCAGCAGGGACCAAATGCCTACGCCAAATTACTTATTGATTTGTCTCGCTGCTGTGTGTGGAATCTTGCAGGCTGTGATTTGGCAGATATGTTTACCTATGTCACAGCAGTGAGTACACTTTTAAAGTGCTTCCCTGGCTCGGAAGCACTTTTGGCAAGTGCCAGGCTTGCATTCACAGTGACTTGGGTGATGGCAATTGGAGGCCACCCCAAATTTCTGGGGAGTGGGGAGGTTGTATTCCTAGAAAATGTTCATAACCACAACTTTCCCAAATGCGCAGCTGTAATCTATACCATAAAATCATGATCATAAGATCATAAATGCTAAAATAGAATTAGGCCATTGGCCCATTGAGTCTACTCTGCCGTTCAATTAAGGCTGATCTATCTCTCCCTCCTAACCACATTCTTCTGCCTTCAACCCACAACCTCTGACACCCGTATTAATCAAGAATCTATCTGTCTCTTCCTTAACTATATTCACTGACTTGGCCTCCACAGCCTTCTGTGGCAAAGAATTCCATTGTGTCAAGAACTGCCAGTGCATTCATTGATGCAAAAGTAGTATAACATAGGGCTAGTGTGGGTGGTTGATCAATGGTCGGCGTGGATTCGGTGGGCCGCAGGGCCTGCTTCCATGCTGTATCTTTCAATCAATTCAATCGATTAATTAATCAACCAATTTATTTACATTTTTTATATACATTTTATAAGAATTAATTTTCATTCTGTATCCCAGGTTTTTGGGTAGTAATTTGTGAATTCCATGACCCAGACTGTGGTATAGTGTTAGACACAAAATGCTGGAGCAACTCAGTGGGACAGGGTGCATCTCTGGATAGAAGGAATGGGTGATGTTTTGGGTCGAGACCCTTCTTCAGACTGAGAGTCAGGGGTGACGGTCTGTCCTCTCCACAGCAAAAAATCCTTAAGGCAACATCCTCTCTCGCTGCTCTCCCTCTGTGCACTTCCTTATCTCTGTACCTCCCTCTCCCCGACACTCAGTCTGAAGAAGGGTCACAACCCGAAATGTCACCCGTTCCTTCTCTTCAGAGATCCTGCCTGTCCCGCTGAATTACTTCAGCATTTTGTGTCTTGCTTTGGTTTAAACCAGCATCTGCAGTTCCTTCCTGCACATCCTTTGCACAAGTTTAGGTTAGTTTAGTCTAAAAATTCAGGATGGAAACAAGCCCTTCGAACCACCGAGACCACGACAAACATCAATCACCCTTTCACACTAGTTTTATGCTATCCGATTTTCTCACATGTTCTCATGGAACAAGTGAGCTTCACGCAGAGAGAACACGAGGTCAAGATCGAACACGGGTCTCTGGCATTATGAGACAGCAGTTATACCAGCTGCACCACCGCACCGACCCATTTGATGTTGACGGATACACTACCAGGAGGAAGTTTAACTTTCAACTCACTTTTCATCAGATGGAAAAGCAAATGACGATGCCTGAAATCTGAAATGAAAGCAGGAAGTGCTAGAAATACCCAGTAGGTTAGGCAACATTTGTGGAGAGCGAATAGGGTTAAGGCCTCAGACTGAGGACATGTAGTTCGGGTGAAATGTAATTGACCTACCGTTTAAGAAACTGTTAGACAGGTACATGGATAGGGCAGGTTTGGAGGGATATGGACCAAACGTAGGCAGGTGGTGTAGTTGGGACATATTGGCCGGAGTGGGTATGTTGGGCTGAAGGGCCTGTTTCCATGCTGTATCACTCTATGACTCTATATACGTGGCATAAATAATATTTTGTGCCTTTTCTGCAATTTGATCAAGTGACAGACTGTTCCCTGTGATATTGATACAAATGTTTCAGTACAGAACAATCTGTTCGTCTATCTGCAAGCAAACCCAGTGTTCTTCATTGTTGGTTTATCCTTTGCTTATCAGAGTAACCCTTGAGGTTTATGAGAATTGCCGCTAAATTAAGAGAAAGGTCGAGACAAATGTCAGAAGTGATGGTTAATAATACTATCATATTTAGATTCTGACTCTGGGTCTTAAAAGTGCATGCCTGAAGGAATCCCTCTAATTCTTGTGTGCTGTTTAATTCAATTGATATTATACATGATAGTGCAGTCAGTCGGAGAATTCCCCAGCCGGATTGAACCATGAGATTCACTCCTTGGTGAAGTCCAGGTCATAGAAACATGCAACAAGGAAACAGGCCGTTGAACCTAAATTATCCTTATCAGGGTAGCACGGTGGAGCAGCAGTAGAGTTGCTGCCTTACAGTGCTTACAGCGCCAGAGACCCCCGTTTGATCTTGACTACGGGTGCTGTCTGTACGGTGTTTGTACATTCTCCCCATGACCTGCGTGGGTTTTCTCTGAGATCTTCCCTTTCCTCCCACACTCCAAAGGCGTACAGGTTTGTAGGTTAATAGGCTTGGTATAAATGAAAAAACAATTGTCCCTAGTGTGTTTAGGATAGCGTTAATTAAATTGAATAATTGAATTGAATATTTTTTTATTAGCCAGGTATGTATACATACAAGGAATTTGCCTTGGTGCTTTGCTCGCAAGTAACAACACGATATACAGTACACAATTAAAAATAAAACATTATAATTTAAACATGTGAAGAATGAAATAAAATACCAGAGCTAAAGGAGGCTACAGACTTTTGGCTGTTGAGTAGAGCTACTGATCGTGGGAAAAAGCTGTTTTTATGTCTGGTTGTGGCGGCTTTGACAGTCCGGAGTCGCCTTCCAGAGGGAAGTGATTCAAAGAGTTTGTGGCCAGGGTGAGAGGGGTCAGAGATGATCTTATCCGCTCGCTTCCTGGCCCTTGCTGTGTACTGTTCGTCAATGGGGGGAAGGTTGCAGCCAACAGCCTTCTCGGCTGATCGAACGATGCGCTGCAGCCTCCGGATGTCATGCTTGGTGTCTAAGCCAAACCAGACCATGATGGAGAAGGTGATGACAGACTCTATGATGGCCATATAAAACTGGACCATCATTGCCTGTGGCGGATTGTGTTTTCTCAGCTGTTGCAGGAAGTAAATCCTTTGTTGGGCCTTTTTGACTGTGGAGTCGATGGTGGCCTCCCACTTAAGGTCCATGGGGAAAAATATGGTTCCAAGGAACTTAAATGACTCCACAGATGTGACTGTGGTGTTGTTGATGGTGAGTGAGGGGAGGGGAGGGGAGGGGAGGGGAGGGGGAGCTCTCCTAAAGTCTACAATCAATTCCACCGTCTTAAGAGCATTGAGCTCCAGGTTGTTGCGATGGCACCAGGATGCCAGCTGTGTCACTTCTGCCTGTAGGCAGATTCCTCCCCATCCTGGATCAGTCCAACCAGGGTCGTTCGCAAACTTGAGAAGCTTGACAAAGGTTCTGTGGAGGTGCAGTCGTTGGAGTAAATGGAGTCCCCAGCCCTATCATCAGGATCTATGTGAACTAGTTAGTGTGAGTAGTCATGAACATCTTTAACCTCTCCCTACTCCAATCTATGGTTCGCACCTGCTTTAAGAAGATCACTATCATTCCAGTGCCAAAGAAAAGCAAGGTGGCGAGGTTTAATGACTACCATCCAGTGACATTCACCATCATGAAGTGTTTCAAGAGGCAGGTCAGAGCACACACCAACAACACCTCCCACACAGCCTTGATCCACAGCCACTCGAAATACCGCCGCAAATAGCCCATGGCAAGTGCCATCTCCCTGACCCTCCATTCATCCTGGAACTTCTGGATAACAACAATAATAATAATAATAATAATAATAATAATAATAATAATAATAATAATAATAATAATAATAATAATAATAATAATAATAATAATTATAATAATAATAATAATAATAATAATAATAAATACTTTATTAATCCCTTTTTCAGGGGAAATTCAGATGTCCTTGCAGCACACTAATAAAAATACAACATAGCATTAAAGAAGAAGTTTAACATTAAAACATGAAAACATCCCCTCCACAATGGTTCCCACTGTGGGGGAAGGCACAAAGTCCAGTCCCCATCATCTTGTCCACCCATAGTCGGGCCTATTGATGCCTCCACAGTCGCCGCTACGGCGGCTCGATGTTTCAGGCCTTCTCGCCGGGTGATGGTGCTCCGGCGTCGGGAGAACCCTCTCAGCGGCTTGGGGTGCCTGGAACAGCTGCTCCCTTACTGGAGACCGCGGCTTCCAAGCCAACAGGCCGCGCTGGACGGAGCTCCACCACTGGCGATCTCAGCGAGAGATCCCAGGCTCCTGATATTAAAGTCAGCGCCGCTGCCCGCAGCTGGCCGCTCCACAGACCTGCAGCTCCGCAATGTTCAATCGGCAGGTCCCAGAATACCGTTCCAGCGTGTCGACCCAGCCAAGGCATCGCCCGCTCCACGATAGCGCTCCAGCACTGCGCCGCCACCGAAGCTGAGGTTCTGGCCAGGTCCCATCAGGAATCGCCGCTCCAGGCCCCGCTGGTAGGCAGTGGAAAGAAGATAGACATGGAAACCTAGATAAAAGGAGTAGAAGTGGGTCATTCAGCCTCTGGGCCTGCTCCATCATTCAGTGCAATCCATGTAGGAGCCATTAATGCTTAAGTTAGTTACTGTTAGTATATTTTAGCCATATCTAGATATTACTAGTTTTACCTTTTTTGAATGCTTGTGGATGGGATTTGATTCATAGAAGGACATGTCTATATCTGAGGAGGCCAGTAATGACACATAGATTGGGAGTTCAGTATAGCTTCGAGGGATGGTGAAGACACCAGTTTTTTAACACTCTCACACAAGACACACGATCATTACCATAAGACTAACTTGTACTTTACACGACACGACACGGATGAAACAGCTAGTAAGAGCGAAAAGTTATACAATCATTTCTTTGTTTTGTATTACTTCAATAAAAGAGCAAGTAATCAAGAAACGACTGGAAGATTTGTTTTTGCTATCGGCGAGTGTGTGAGTATATCTCCACCACATCCCCGAGTAATAATGACAATCAAAAGTTGGACATTGGAAAGTTAAGAAATTGCCATTACATTCCACTTAAGTATCCTCTTACACCTTTTCCCCCTCTTCATCCTTTTAACATTAAGAATTATATATCGGTTGTTTCTTGCATATAGAATAGAATAGAATAGAATGCTATTTATTGTCATTCAAACCTGGGTTTGAATGAAATTTCATTTCTATATCTCATTCACATTGCCTCCATTGCTTTCTATGATAGAGAGTTCACCATCCTCCAAATGATGATATTTCTCTTGATCTTCGTGTTAAATAGCTTTCCCCATATTCTGATGCTGTGACTGCCTGATTCTGAACTACAGCCATTGGGGATCGTCCTTCCTGCATCTAATCTTGTTCTGTTATAAAAGAAAATGTCACATGCAATCTCCTTTCACTCTTCTAATCCCCAGTAAATATAGGCCTAATGGAACCCCCTTGTACATCAGTCTGCAATCCCAGAAACAAAGCATAGGATAACCTTATTGTACCACTTTCATCGGCAGGAACATCGTTCTTCATCTAAAAAGACCAAAACAGGACAGAAACCTCCAAATGGAGCTTTAATCAAGAACTTCTACAACTGCCACAAGATGTCTTTGCTCCTATACTCACATCTTCTTGCAGAACAAAGTACTGTTTGCCTTACTAACTGCTTACTGTACCTGAATGTGTCAGAAAAAACTGCAGATGCTGGAAGATAAACACAAAATGCTGGAGTAACTCAGTGGGACAGGCAGCATCCCTGGAGAGAAGAAATTGGTGACGTTTCGGGTCGAGACCCTTCTTCAGACTGACAGTCAGGGGAGAGGGAGACAACCAGCTTTCTCCTCCATACTATAATCAGTCTGAAGAAGTTCACAACCAGATATGTCATCTATCCATTCCCTCCGCAGATGCTGCCTGTTATGCTGAGATACTCCAGCACATTGTGTTTGCTCAAGATTCCACTTCTCAAAGATTGAGATATAGTGAGGATGAAGCTAACATCAGACCGACACCAGAAGTGACAAAACATGCTCACTACCCCTGATTATATGAGATTTCAATAGAGGAAAGGGTTGCACATCTGAGGAGCTTGCACCATCTCAGATAGACTATCGAGGAGGTTTGTTTGATGAAGGCAGATGATGGTCGATACACTACTATTTCATCAAGCACCAGAACAGTAGCAACTAGTTGTCACTGCTCATATATTGGTTCCCTTTCCCTTGACTCTCAGTCTGAAGAAGGGTCTCGTCCCGAAACGTCACCTATTCCTTTTCACCAGAGATGCTGCCTGACTTGCTGAGTCACTCCAACTTTTTGTGTCTATGTTCAGTCAGAACTGGAAGACTTTTTTTTTTAAAGCAAACCACACAGAGGACAAATATACAGGACAGAATGTTTAGTTCATTTAAAAAAAAATCTCTATTTCATTATTGAAGGAGAGATACAATGCAATGGTTGATATAATATTGGGATATACCTCATTAAGAATTGTAGCATGTTGATACATATGTTTCACAGAAGAACTGTGAGCACTGGAGACCCTATACTTAGAAAGAATTAGACTTGTCTTAATGGACAAACAAGATATTTTCGATAAAATCTGGGCTCCATTCATTAACTATCTGAAGGGATAGATTGGCACAGCACGAGGACCCAACTGAAACTTGAACTCAGGACCAGATGAAAAGCTATACTTTATAATCTACGAACCTATCTCCATTGACGTATTACAGGTAACCCATTCCACCTCCTCTGTTTTTCTTTTATTTTAATTTGTAACTTTCTACCCTCTCTTTCTCTCTCTTTCTATAAAAAATAAAAACACTAGAAGCAGAAGTAATTGATAATTGAAAATTTAAATGTATGACTGATGTATATGAAAAGTCTTTTTTACTATAATATGTAACTATACTTTATAATATGTCTACTTCTAATAAAAATAACAAAAAAAAAAAAGAAGAATTGTGAGCACTGGTTTGTTAAAAGAGTCGCTTTGAAATAAGCGAGTTCGGTATTTCAACTGCGCATGCCCAGGTCATAGGTAATTTGCGATAAACATTTACGCCAGCTGAGCTGCTGAGTGTATGCAGACCTGCGTTTCATCTGTATTTTCCAACTTTGCTTTTTCGAGGTAAGAAATTACTGCATTAACTGGGTGTATTTATAGTTCATTTGTACAAAACTACGATGACTTTGTTGGTTTTATTGCTTTATGTTTCGGTGAGCGGGCGAGATCAGGACGATGAATAACATGCATTTTTTATTATTTTTGTTTGGGGGGGGGGAGAGAATGAAATGAAAGGGTTCAGAGAAAACATGGCAGATTAAATTTAACGGAACATCTGAATGAGACCATTTGGGAGAGAGAACGGGTGCCTGTTCTCGTTCTTTTTGAAGGAGGTGCCGCCCGCCCCGGCGAATGGGCAAACGCGGAGCCAACCCGTAATATGAGTGGGAGCATTTTCTCAGTCAGACTTTGTCGACAGTTGGGGTTGGGGATCTGGGAGAGAGAGAGCTGGCGTTGCCACACAGACAGAACAGTTTAATAACAACCCATTATAATCCGCCCTTTGGCCACTCGGCAACCTGGGCTGATCTGTTCTGACAGCCCTCTCGCTGGCTCGCTGCCTGTCCGATTCTAATGCGGAACCTACACAAAACCTTTGGGCTTTGGGCAACACCTGCACAAAGAGCCTCTGCTAACAATGGCTGGTGAACTGTGCTGGTCAACGTGCACTGGGCGAGATGGCTGGGGGAAACATATCACAACCACTGCAAACTTGGAACAGCACAGATCCTCCACTCAATCTATTCAATACTAAAGGGCGGGCATTTTGCAGTTAAATGTCTTATGTCGGATTGGCAGATCCTTCACAGGGCCAACCCTGTACTCAGTTTTCCTCGAAGATGAATCTTTGCCTTAACGGTACATTCACACTGCCTGTAGGTAAAGCATCAACCCACATCACACTGATACAGTCGCTGCCTGCCTCAGATCAAATATATTTTTACATAAATTATGAATAAAGATAAGAAAGTGTTTCAAACACAAGTAATATTTTCTTATTCAGGTAGCAAAACACTTTAAGGATTAAATGAAAATAATAAATTCTTTAACTTTTTGAATATCTCATAAATGCAGATCAATGAACTGAACTAGAACTGGGACTGTGTAAGTATTGTGAGAACAGCAGAACAAAGAAAGGAAGCTATTGAGTTGACAGAATTCTAGATTAATTCATTGGTAGAATAGTTGCCAATTTATACACAGTTTATACAGCGCTGCGTTTGCTTTCTTTTTAATTCCAAATGACCTTTGACAAATCCCTTGAGCATTTCCTGCATTTTCTGGTTTTATTCACAACAAGAGGAGATTGTCTTTCATAATTCTAGGACAGAGACACGTACAGAGACAAACAATGAAATGAAACTTATATTGTATTTTACTCAGCTTGAGCTAGTTTGAGTTCTCAGCCACAGAGTTGTCATTACTTCTTTGAACCTGTTTGCAGCACTCAAATGCAAAGCTACTGTCAGTGACTGAAGACACGGCTGAAAATTAACAACAAAATAAAGGCAACACTTCACACACATGAAAGTTGAATTCATACTGCAAACTTACTTCTTGATTCCAGTTTCAGTTTTATTCATCCCATGTAATCTGTCATCGTTTTTCCTGGAACCAAAACAGAAGTTGCTGAAAACACTGAGAATATCAGGCAGCATCTGTGGAAACACAGAAACAACCTTGACTTAATCGTTTCCCTTTCCACAGATGCTGCCTGATTGCTTCCAGCATTTTCTGTTGCGATTCACATTTCCAGCTTCAGCAGTTATTTTGATATTCATTGTTTACCTTAACATTTTTTCAGTAGTTTAACTGTTATTTTTTATTCGGTTTAGGGGCTGCCATACAACGCCAGAGACCCGGATTCCAGGTTGCTCAAGAATGCTCTCTATACGGCATTTGTGCGTTCTCCGTGACCGTATAGGTTTTCTCCAGTTGCTTCAGTTTCCTCCCACACTCCAAAGATGTACAGGTTAGTAGGATAATTGGCTTCTGCACAAGATTGTAAATTGGCACTAGTGTGAAGGATGTGCAAGTGGACAGGGCGATCGTTGTTTGGTGTGGAGTCGGTGGGACTGTGTCCACGCTGTATCTCTAAAGTCTACAGTCTAAAAAAAACTAAAATAATAAGCAGATCAGACAACACTTGTGGATCAAGAGAGGGAGACCTCTTCCAGCTGATATTCCGCTTGCTTAGCTTATGTATTCAATTCAATTCAATTCAATTCATGGATTGAACAGGTTTAGAGGGATAAGAGTGAAACAGGGAAGTGGGACTAGTGCAGATGGGACATGTTGGCCAGTGTGGGCAAGGTGGACCGAATGGCCTATTTCTACACTGGATGATTCTATGACTCTATGACCCATTGCTATGAACATTGAATTCTCCAATTTGAGGCGATGCTTTCCCTCTACTCGGTTTCTCCTTCCTATGCCTCTCCCCACTACTGCAGTGTGCACCTGTTTCTCCCACTATACCACCCATCTCCACCAACCCACTCTTCTACCTACATCCTTCCTTCTGGCTTTTCATTACATTCCTCTTCTCCCTTCATCTGACACCCCTATGCCTCTTTTTCATTGCTGGCCTTACTCCACCCATCTGACAGTAAGATCATTTTGAAGTGTATCCCCCCCCCCCCAACCACCCCCTCAACTCTTTTCCAGCTTTCTGCCCGGTACTATAATCGGTCTGAAGAAGTTCTCAACCAGAAATGTCATATATCCATTCCCTCCGCAGAGATCGGGGATCCCTGGGCGGTACAGATTCGGTGGGCTGAAGGGCTTGTTTCCGCACTGTATCTCTAAACTAAACTAAGCTGAAGATGCTGCCTGATACGTTGCGATACTCCAGCACCATGTGTTTGCTCAAGATTCCAGAATCTTCATTCCTTGTGTCCCCTTCAAGCTGAAGATCTTTCAACAGAATGATCAGGGCCATCAAGAATTGACACCATATCTCCCTCTGTAGCTGTGGCCTCATTTGCTCAATATTTCCAGAGCACTGAGTTAAATTTCATACTTCCAGCGTCTGGAGTTTTTTGATTTGCTTTTGTTATTGTCAGTTTATTCATTATTCATTAACTGCTTAGGCATGAAGGAAACAAGAAAGTCGTTGGATATGTATGAAGATGCTCATCTGAGTGGCATTTGTTCAATGTGATACAGTAATCACAATGTGTTTAGTTCTTTTCCCTGCAAAGAAGAGCCATATTTGATATTTTATACCTACACTATTTAAACTTTTGTATTATTTATTATTCCAGAAGATGTTATCCTATTATATATGATGAAAACTTACAGTAATATTTCTCCTTCAGTGATAGTCATAGAGTTATACAGTGTGGAAACAGGCCCTTCGGCCCAACTTGCCCACACTGGCCAACATGTCCCAGCTACTCTTGTCCCACCTTTTGGTCCATATCCCTCCAAACATGTCCTATCCATGTACCTGCCTAACTGTCTTTTAAACGTTGGGATAGTCCCAGCCTCAACTACCTCATCTGGCAGCTTGTTCCATTCATCCACCACCCTTTGTGTGAAAAAGTTACCCCTCAGATTCCCATTATATCTTTTCCCCCTCACCTTAAGCCTATGTCCTCTGGTCCTCGATGCACCTACTCTGGGCACGAAACTCTGCATCTCCTCGATCTACTCTTCTTATGGTTTTATACACCTCTATAAGATCACCTCTCATCATCTTGCACTACAAGGAATAGAGCCCTAGCCTAATCATCTACCTATAACTCAGACCCTCTAGTCCTGGCAGCATCTTAGAAGGTGAGAACATATGACCCTTCATTATCTTAGCCTCCTTCTACCTGTTATTATTCATTTCCTCTCACTTTATCTCCTCTTCATCCTCATGAGTATGATTCAAAGTCAGCACTTCACGTGTCAATTCTTTATGGATCATTGCTGTATTTTTTAGCAGGATATCTCCTCACAAAGCATGGGGAAATCAAAGCTTGGCCTAGTCTTTATCGGACTCGAAGGCTAGGTAATCAGCAGCAAGTAGAACCCTGACAAATCTTTATTCATTGCTCTACGTTGGGCAAATAACTTATTACACCCCTCCCCTTCCACCAATATTCCTTCCTCTAGCTTCACAATTCACAGCTCTTCTATCCTTATCTCAGGCCTTCAATCTTTTCATCTCTGGCCCTTGACCAACCATCTGCCTATCCAAAAGCCTCTGCCTGTATGTACCTATCACTTGCCAGGCTTTGTCCTGCCCATCCTCTCTTCCAGCTTTCTTATCCACTCCTCCCCCAGGTACAATCAGTCTGAAGAAGGGTCCCAACCTAAAACCTCACCTATCCATGTCCTCCAATGAACAGTCCTACCATTGTCCAATTCACCCATACCCCCATAGCGAGAACTATAATCTGCACTCTATTTCTTTCCCTTTGTTCCACCTTGTGTTTGTGATTGTATTTTTGATTGCGTTTGATCATGTTTATGCATGGGGTAGTCACGGTGGTGCAGCGGTAGAGTTGCTGCCTTACAGCGAGTGCAGCGCCGGAGACCCGGGTTTGATCCTGACTATGGGTGCTGTCTGTACGGAGTTTGTACGTTCTTCCCGTGATCTGCGTGGGTTTTTTCAAGGATCTTCGGTTTCTTCCCACATTCCAAAGACATACAGTTTTGTAGGTTAATTGACTTAGTAAATGTAAAAATTGTCCCAAGTGGGTGTAGGATAGTGTTAACGTGCATGGATCGCTGGTCGGTGTGGACCCGGTGGGCGGAAGGGCCTGTCTCCGCGCTGTATCTCTAAACTAAACTAAAATATCACCTGTTTTGGATGGATAGTATGCAAAATGAAACTTTTCACTATACCTCGGTACTCGTGACAATAATAAACATAAAGTATTTAGAGATGTGTTGATGATCGTATGGAATGCAGTCAATGGCAGGGACAGACCGAATGTACACGGAATAGTCTTTGCACATCCCATGTTTTCTTATCTTATTAGTTCATCAATAATACATTTCAGAAATAATAATCAAAAATTCTCCTGTCAAGATGCTAACATTTGCCTAGGGCTGTTAAGCATTGACTGGTATCTTTCTTCGATGAAATTGGTATCTACTCATCTGTAGCGGTTTCAATATCATCATTCTGATGCCTGAGGATAGTTCTTTGAACCAACATCAGGAGTCATGTTAAGCTCAGCAGTGCATTTTCTCTCTGAAACTGTGCCAGATAACTTTGAATAGATACAAATGGGAATTAGTTAACCCCCTAAACCCCATAAATAACCAACATAACAAGAAAAATCAATACTAAGCAAAAAAACTCAAGCAAAAGTTTTTTTAAGTAATATTAAACAAAGACAAGTAAAAGTGCAGAAGGATTTATCGAGGGACATGGACAGACGATATTTTGGCTGGGGTGAGGATTCTTCATCATACTGATCCAGATCCAGTTGGTGCTCCACTCACTAATGTCCAGATAAAATCCCATTTGGAATGGGTGACAATGAGGTGACTATGGCACAGGGAAACAGCATGCCCTTTTTCCTGAACTCCAATTTCATTTTTGTTGATCTACAGGAATGCCAGAAACCAAATAATACTGGGTGTGATGGAAGATTTCTCTGGTTATTGCGATTTTGTCTTTAGTTTTCATCGGTGCATTTTTGGTACCTCTTATCGTTTAGATAGGATAATGGCTTTCTCAGCATAGGCTCTAACTTTATGAGGAATATGTTCTTATTCGCCATCGGTGCTGCCACACAAGTACCGGGTAGCTGTATTTGGCTGAAGAACATATTCAGTTAAAGGAAGCTCTCTCTGCATTCTACCATGAGGTGACCAGACTTCAAGACCAACTCCATCAAAGGCACTGCTCTACTGACTCACATCATCAGCCAGAGTATCTAGACCATGGATAGATACAACATTGGACAGGCAGCATCTCTGGAGAGAAGGAATGGGTGATGTTTCGGGTCGAGACCCTTATTCAGACTGAAGAAAACATCACCCATTCCATCTCTGGTCTATCTTTGGTTTAAACCAGCATCTGCAGTTCCTTCTTACACATATCTAAGCCATGGGGTCATCATGAACTCCCATTAAAGATAAATGTTCCATTAGTAAGTTAAGTGCACATGATGGGTGAATTGTTCAATAGATTCAATAATTTAAAATTTAATAAAACTGCAGATGCTGGAAATCTAAAATATACACAGAAAATCTAAGAAAAATTCGGCAGATCAAGCAAAAATGTGGAGAAAAAACGATTCATATTTCAGGTCAAAGACCTTTCATCAGAACTGAGAAAGCAAGAAATCAAGAAAAAAGATAAAATGTTGGAGTAACTCAGCTGGTCAGGCAGCATCTCTGGAAGACAAGGATAGTTGATTACTTTTAGTTTAATTTAGAGATACAGATAAATATGTTTTTTGAGATTAATGACTGCCCTGAAACACCTGCCTCTCTTCTTTGGGAACCATTTAAAGCATTTATACGAGGTGCGTTAATCTCTGCGCAAGCTTTTCGTAATAAAGAGAATCGCGCCAAACAACAGGCATTGGAAAGGGAGATAAGGCAATTAGATATGGAAAATGCAATTACGCCCTCCACGATAATCTATATTATTAAAAGTCTGTTCTTGACCGGTTTTGGCCATCTGTGCTGCAATTTCCGAGAGAACGCCGCCACCTACGGCCGTCATTTTTGGCCATCTTGCTCAGAGCCCCCCTCCGCCGTATGTGTGCCGAAGATTTTTCCCGTCGATCAAAATGACAGAGATATTAATGATTTTACAAAATTCCCCATTCTCTCTGCTGCCCCTGCTGGCGGCAGGGGGGAGGGACTATAAAACCAAAAGGTGGTGTGCCTCAATCAGTGTCTGCAAGCTGGAGGAAGGCAGAGGGTCACGTTTCTCTGAGCTGTGAATAACACTGAACACATGTCTACTCAAATGTATGTGTCCTTAGTGGTTCTAAAACGCTTGCAGAATGTGTCTATTGGTTCTAAAATGTTTGCAAAAAGTGTTTATTGGTTCTAAAATGTTTGCAAAAAGTGTCTCATTTGGTTCTACAAAGCTTGCAGAATGTGTCTTTTTTGGTTCTAAAATGTTTTTTAGGTTCTCCCCCCCTTTCCTCTCCCCCCCCATCCCTCCCCCTCCCTGCTCCCCACCTCACCCCCCTCTCAGCACCCCCTCTCTCTCCCCCTCACTCTCACCCTCTCTCTCCACCCCTCCTCCCCCACCTTTCTCCCCTCACCCACCCTCCCTCTTATCCTCCTCTCCACCCCCCCTATCCCTCTTGCCCCTCTCTCTGTGTCTCTGTCTCTCTCTCTGCCTCTGCCCCTTCTCTCTCTGCCCTCACTCTCTACCCCCGCCCGCCCCCCACCCCCTCTCTAGATGTGACCGCAAGTTGGGGGCTATGCATCAGTAGATAGGGTGGTTATGGGGTAAAAGGAGCAAATTAATAATATTAATATAATATCAAGGGGGTAATTAGCATGTGCTGGGGGGGGGGGGGGATAGTTAGTGTGTGTGACGCTGTGTGCCGCCTCCCCCCCTCCCCCCACAACCGCACGTTGGAGGAACAGACCCAACGGGTCTGCACTTGGTCTAGTACATAATAAAATTGCTACACTCAAATATAAGTTAAATCAAATATATTCAGGTCAAATAATAAAACTTTATCAAAAAACGAAACAACTTCATTTTGAGTTCGGTGATAAACCACAAAAATTACTCGCACGTCAGCTTCGGAAGCAGGAAGGGGAAAAAACAATCTATTAAACTAAATCAGATACGGGAGAAATACTAGCATTACCCAAGGATATTAATGACAGATTTTCTCAATACTATCAAACACTTTACTCAACCAAAACGATAGGGGGGTCTGCAGGAATGGAATCATTTCTAACGAAATGTAATCTTACAGGTTTAGATCTGAAAGAGAGGGAATTATTAGGGGCCGAAATATCAGTAAAATATATTGAAGATTCTATTAGTTCTTTAAAAAATGGAAAGGCCGCTGGCCCTGATGGTTTAAATAGTGAATTTTATAAAATATTCCATGATCTGATCTCTCCACGTCTTCAGACACTATATACTCATGCTTTCAGCAACAGAAATTACCAGAAACTTTAAATGAATCAACAATAACACTCATACCAAAACGGATAAGGATCCGCAAGACCCAGGGTCATATAGAGCAATTGCACTTTTAAACACCGACCAGAAAATATGAACCAAAATTTTAGCCCATAGATTAAGTTTAGTGATTCATAAATTAATACAATCCGACCAAACAAGCTTTATCAGGACGACAGATGGCACAATGAGCTAAGCGTTCGGCTGGCAACCTAAAGGTGGCCGGTTCGAATCCTGCTTGGAGTGTGTACTGTCGTTGTGTCCTTGGGCAAGACACTTACCCTTCCTTTGCCTGGGACTAGAGACGGAAATTAGCTACTGATTGGCTACAATCTCGCATATTTACATGCAAATGTTCATTAATATGCACTGTCCCTATAAACAAATTATTATTATTATTATTATTATTATCCCAAAACGCTACTCATATTATAATCTGAGACGACTATTTAATATTATATACTCAAACAGAATAACTAATGTAGATCTAGCAGTCATCTCGTTTGACGCTGAGAAAGCATTCGACCAAGTGGAATGGCCCTATTTATTTTCGGTGAAGGAAAAATTTCAACTAGGCGAGAAGTTCTGCACATGGGTTAAGTTATTATATACCAACCCAACAACTAGAATAATGACAAATCAAATGTTATCATCAAAATTCTATTTATCTAAAGGCGGTAGACAAGGATGCCCGTTATCTCTGTTATTATTCGCCCTTGCTATTGAACCACTTGCAGAAAGTATTTGAGCACATCCAGAAATATATGGGTATAATACTAAAAACACAGTTAATAAAATCTCTTTATATGCAGATGATGTATTACTATATATTACAAACCCAGAAATCAGCATTCCAAACTTATTAAATCTTATAACTCAATTTGGTTTATTTTCTGGATATAGAATTAATTGGAATAAAAGTGAGATTATGCCAATAACGGAACCAAAGTTATACATATTGCAACAATCACCTTTCAGAATAGTAAATGGAAAATTTAAATACCTAGGAATTTATGTGACCAAGAAATATACTTCTTTATTTAAATCAAATTTTATGCCTTTACTTAATAAACTGCATAAGAATATTCAATACTGGAAGACACTACTCATCTCAATGTTCGGCAGAATTAACGCTATAAAAATAATTTTCCTTCCGCAATTGTTATACCTTTTTCAATTAATTCCTATATCATCCCAAAAATTTTTTTCAAAAAAGTTGACTCCATAGTGACAAGTTTTATTTGGAATTATAAGAACCACAGAATAAGCAAAAAACGCTTATGCAAATCTAAGACCAAAGGAGGATTAGTTTTACCAATTTTTTTATTTTACTTCTGGGCCGTCAATGTCAAAAACATGAACTTTTGGTTGGAAGATATTGATTAACAACCAGACTGGTTAAAGATGGAAAAGGAAGACTGTTTGCCTTTTGAAATTGGACCGATTCTGTTATCTCCCACAAAATTGAATTATAAAAATCTGTAGTGAAAACCTTATAATATATAGTGGTATGCGAATTTGGAAGCAATTAAAAAAGACGTTAAAATTGGATAATTTATCAATTTTTCTCCCCATTGCAAATAATCCCTCATTTAAACCCTCAGTGTTGGATAAAGGGTTTGCACAATGGAAAAATCATGGAATTAAAAATATGGGACATCTTTATAGAAATTGTATTTTCCTCTCGTTTCAGAAGTTACAACAGATTTACGGATTACATTCAAATAACTTTTTTAGATATTTACAACTTAAAGATTATGTCAAAATACATACACGAGAATACAGAACTAGAGAACCAGATATTCTTGATGAATGTTTGAATAAACACCCTAACACAGTCAAATTAATATCTCACATTTATAATATATTATTAGACAGTGAGAACCCGCCGACGGAATTATACAGACAAGCATGGGAAAAGGAATTAGCTCAACCTATAACGAAAGATATTTGGGACGAAAGCCTACAACATATACACCAATGTTCGTTAAATACCAGACACTCTTTAATACAATTTAAAGTACTATATAGACTGCATTATTCTAAAACAAAATTAAATAGAATATTTCCTAATATCTCTCCTATCTGTGATAAATGTCAATGCCAAACGGCTAACTTAACCCATACTTTTGTAAATTGTATTAAAATTAAAAATTACTGGATGGATATTTTTAAAATAATCTCTGTAGTCGTTAAAATCCAAATGGATCCTGACCCTAAATTAATAATATTGGGCATATCAGAACATTACCTAAAACTCACAATAAACCAAAGAAATGTCCTTGATTACAGTATATTAATTGGGAAAAAATTGATATTAACATTTTGGAAAGGCCCAACAACCCCCACAATCAAGATGTGGATTATGGAGATGTCGGAGACCTTACATTTGGAAAAAAATTAGATATGTCTTAATTGACAAACCAGAATTATTTATTAGAATATGGTCTCCATTTATAGATTACTTGAAGGGGTAGATCGGACCGGCACGGAGGCCGGACTGAAGCCTGAATCCAGGACTAGATGAATAGTTATGTTCTCTGACCTACGGACCGATCTCCCAAGTTGTATTATTGATAGTTTATTCTATTTTTCTAATTTCTTTCTTTCTTTCTTTCTTTTTTTCTATCTATAAATATAAATAAATAATTAGAGGCAATGTTTATAGATAACCGATAAAGGAGGATCCCAGCTACTTTGGTAACTGGGTACCTGGAAACGTGGATACTTGATATGTAACCGCTAAACAAAGTCTGTACTAGCTTGGTTTATGATATGCAAATGCCTTTAATAAAATTTTATAAAAAAAGGGAAAAAAAAGAGTTAAACCCCTGACCCACGGTACGAGTTCATTCCAAGAGCTCTCCCGAGTTTGCCCTGATTCGAACTCGGAGATTTACGGTAATGGCCACTCGTCAGTACTCGGGGCTCTCGTGGACATTTTCCAACATGTTGAAAAATCTTCACGAGTCTTCCCATGCTTACCTGCAGTTAGCGAGTCTTCCCGAGTACCTGCCGTTAGCGTTATGAGCCGCTAAGAGACGTCCCCGAGCTCCGACGTACCCGCTACGTTCATTCTCCGTGCTTACCACGAGTTTGATTTTTTTTAAACTCGGGAGAGCTCTTGGAATGAACTCGTACCGTGGGACAGGGCTATTAAAATGTTACCAATTGGGTCACAGCTGAACACTGCTTATAAACTAGCTACAACTTGCTTGTATCGGGTATGGTTACATCTGCCCTTGAGGAGGTGAAGATACTGATGCGATCAAGAATAATGACCTAGATGGGAGATTGGGCATGTTTTTACTGAGGGAATGGATAACGAGGGAATAGCTGAATATATTTTCATGGTGGAGAGACAAAGGATCGGCAGTTGTGGGTGAATGATGAAGTTATGAGTGGCTTGCTGGAGGGTTTTGTGGAGCTGCAGAAGTTAAATGTAATGACCACAAATAACATGACAATGTGTTGCCGAGGTTGCGTGAGTTCCTTCTCGTGCTTAGCAAAATAGTGCATTTATTCGGAACATGTCACAATTCCGTTGCTTGATCCATGTTGTTTTTTTCTGAACAAAAGAGTACCGGACAATTATTTGCATTTATTATTTCACTGTTCACTACCTCCGATGTGAGGATGTGATTTTCTTTAGTGAAGCTAATTGAGGAGAATATTGGGCACAACAAAAGTCTAGCTCCTCCACTCTTCTTTCAACAATTTAGCTGAGGTGCAGGTGAGGTCTTGGTTTAACATTTCGTCTGAAACGTGGCATCTCCAACAGTTGGAGGACTGTTCAGGACTCCTCAGGACTGTACCCTGTGCCAGCCAGCATTTGTTAAAGTATCTGCCCACAATCCTCAAGGGTTAAAATGTTACCAGTTGGGTCAGATTTGAATATACAGTGGCTTGCAAAAAGTATTCATACCCCTTGAACTTTTCCACATTTTGTCACGTTACAACCACAAACGTAAATGTATTTTATTGGGATTTTATGTGATAGACCAACACAAAGTGGCGCATAATTGTGAAGTGGAAGGAAAATGATACATGGTTTTCAAATCTTTTTACAAATAAAAAACTGAAAAGTGTGGCGTGCAAAAGTATTCATCCCCCTTTACTCTGATACCCCTAAATAAAATCCAGTGCAACCAATAGCCTTCATAAATCACCTAATTAGTAAATAGAGTCCACTTGTGTGTAATCTAATCTCAGTATAAATACAGCTGTTCTGTGAAGGCCTCAGAGGTTTGTTAGAGAACATTAGTGAACAAACAGCATCATGAAGCCCAAGGAACACACCAGACAGGTCAGGGATAAAGTTGTGGAGAAGTTTAAAGCAGGGTTAGGTTATAAAAAAATATCCCAAGCTTTGAACATCTCACGGAGCACTGTTCAATCCATCATCCGAAAATGGAAAGAGTAGGGCACAACTGCAAACCTACCAAGACATGGCCGTCCACCTAAACTGACAGGCCGGGCAAGGAGAGCATTAATCAGAGAAGCAGCCAAGAGGCCCATGGAAACTCTGGAGGAGCTGCAGTGATCCACAGCTCAGGTGGGAGAATCTGTCCACAGGACAACTATTAGTCGTGCACTCCACAAATCGGGCCTTTATGGAAGAGTGGCAAGAAGAAAGCCATTGTTGAAATAAAGCCATAAGAAGTCCCGTTTGCAGTTTGCCACAAGCCATGTGGGGGACACAGCAAACATGTGGAGGAAGGTGCTCTGGTCAGATGAGACCAAAATTGAAGTTTTTGGCCTAAATGCAAAACGCTATGTGTGGCGGAAAACTAACACCGCACATCACCCTGAACACACCATCCCCACTGTGAAACATGGTGGTGGCAGCATCATGCTCTGGGGATGCTTTTCTTCAGCAGGGACAGGGAAGCTGGTCAGAGTTGATGGGAAGATGGATGGAGCCAAATACAGGGCAATCTTGGAAGAAAACCTGTTAGAGTCTGCAAAAGTCTTGAGACTGGGGCGGAGGTTCACCTTCCAGCAGAACAACGATCCTAAACATACAGCCAGAGCTACAATGGAATAATTTAGATCAAAGCATATTCATGTGTGTAGCCCTGTGTAACTTCATATTAGTTTTTCTTATTAAGAAATTTATATAAGTTTTGCTGTGAATATGTGTTCTGCATTTGATTGGTTGTTAATGAGTTAGATCATTTTTCCTGTGTGGTGATTGGTTTGGGGACGGGAGCTGGGGATGGTGGGTAATTGAAGTCCAGGAGAGAGAGAGAAGAAGTCCAGAAGAAGACAGAAGAAGCCTAGGCTAACTGCTACCCCTTCAGCTCGGAGGGGTGGATTAAAGACTGTCGCTGTGTGGACTTTGTGATTACGAGGAGAGTGAGAGCAGCAGTTAGCTGAGCCCTGGAGACAACGAGGGAGAAGGAAGATTTCTGCCACATGGGGTCCTCTCTGGTCAGCCAACTCCCCGCCATCTTGTGAGCTTCTGCACTGTGCACTTGTCGGCTTCCACTGTATTTGGCCGCGATGCTCTCCAGCTTCGACCAGGCCTGCAACGTGGGGTTATTCTTGTTTTGTTTTTAATGTTGCCGGCTTGTGTGAGTGAGTGTGTGGGCCCACATAGTAATTAATACTTAAAGGCACTATAAAATATTGATTTATTGAGTGTTGGGTTTTTTTGAATATCTGTGTGAGAAACACCAGTAAAACACCATATTTTTGGTTATTGATATTTTATTTTGTATTTCCCTGACCAACATATCATTTATTTTAATTAATAGAATAAATGTGAAGGTAATTCATTGGAACATAGTTGTCAGTTGATTTATTTTAACTGTTTCTACAGTAGGGTATACCATTTAATATTGAAATTAAAGGTGCCCTATTGTCCAAATTAAGAGAGTGCATAAATACTTAAATTAAGGGTTAACTAACACCTATAAGGGAATTAAAGTTTACGAACCTGGGGCGCAGCTCACGTAGAGGGCAAAGAAGCGCTACACAAAATGGAGGCATCGCTGAGATTGATTCCCATTTCATTTACTGTTAGTTTTTGCCTTTAAGAAGTGTTTTTGTTTCCCGACTTTTGTATTAAAGTGCCTATAGCAGTTGTAGTATAATGGCTACTCAAGCAGACTCTCAGTTAGCAGCTAAGCTTCATAGCTGGTGTAGTGAAGCATGCTTAGACCCAAACCATGCTTTTGTCCTGTTTGACGTGCCGACTAATACTGACCAAGCAGACATTGAAGAGACTGTTCAGACAGTAAAGGCACTTGGGAGAGGAAAGGTACGGGACGTCCAAAGTGACATTCAGACTGGCAGCAACCTGGTACTCTGTGAATGCCGTGAAGCTGTACAGCCAGATCGCATTCCCCCCAACTGCAGCCAGTGAAGGGAGGCTCAGAATGGAATATGTTCCTCTTCAATTAACCTGTGAGCCCAGCTGAAGATTTTTTAGCTAAGCTAAACAAACAAAGGAAAATCAGTAAATGATGTTCAAGCCATGCTGACTACAGAGACTCCACAAGGAAGCTCCCCAGAGTCCATCATCCGAGCAGTGGGAGAGCTGTTGGGAAAAACGATGAGACCTACCAGTGAGAACAATGCATTTCAACGTCTGCGGATGTTCTCTGGAAACCTTCCCACACCGCCAGGAGAGGAGAGCCTTGACCATTGGTTCAAACAAGCCTATCTAATGATTGAAGAATGTGACTGCTCTGAACGTGAGAAATGAAAGAGAATAGTCGAGAGCTTAAAGGGGCCGGCCCTGGAAATAATTCAGGCTGTACGACTAAACGACCCAGATGCTAGCCCTGACTGCTATGTAAAGGCCTTGGAAAGTGCCTTTGGCACGCCTGTGTCAGGAGAAGACTTATATTTTGCCTTCAGGAGCCTTCACCAACAGTCTGGTGAAAAGCTCTCTGACTTTTTAAGGAGGCTGGAACACTCGTTGATCAAAGTAGTGCAAAAAGGAGGACTTCTCAGCCACAGAGCCGATCATGCTCGAATTCACCAACTCATTAGAGGTGCTACTGACTCTGATATGATGCTGTTACAGCTGAGATTGAGAGAAAGAAAAGAGAAACCTCCTACCTTCTTAAAGCTCCTAAATGAGATTCGTGAAGAGGAGGAATATGAGACAGCTCGACGAAAATTAACTACAACAGTAAGACAAGTGCAAGTCAGAGACCAAGCCAATACCAAAGCTACAGAAGACCAAAAGGTGAAGGCAGAGATTCAAGAGCTTCGTGCAGAGCTTGGTGAGCTAAGGGAAAAGCAGCAAGACACACACACTGAGCCAAAATTCAAACCCACCAAGAAAACTATAGACACTGAAAAACAAAACGAAGTTCGAATGTTGAGGCAACAGGTGATGCAGCTACAACATCAGCTAACTGTGATGTCTGTATCTCACAGTCCTGTGACTGCAGACTCTAAAAAGAGGGATGGGAAGGCCAGACCCAGCCCAGCAGCTAAACCACATAATGCCAAAGACTCAGAGAGCTTCTTCTGTTACAGATGCGGAGACAATGGTCATATTGCCACACACTGCACAGCCCCAGAGAACAGCCCAAAAGTCATCCAAAAATTACTCGGTGCTCTGCGCAAAAGTAAGGAAGATAAAGCGTCACGCAAAAGGTTTGCTGAGTCGAAGCAGGTTGGTCCAGTCTACACACAGCAGCCTCGTAACCTGCCACAAGGACTGGTTGGCCCATCCATGATGGCTGATGTGAAAATTGATGGTCAACCCTGTAGAGCCATTTTAGACAGCGGCTCCAGAGTCACTATCATCTTTGAGAGTTGGCACACCAGATTCCTCCCCAATGTACCCATTCACCCACTCAAAGACCTTGCCATATGGGGACTGAGTGACACTAGCTATCCATATACAGGCTATGTGGCAGTTGAGCTGGGACTGCCTCCTAATTCCAAGGGAGTTGAAGAAATAGTTCCCGTGGTGGCTCTAATATGCCCTGATCCGCCAAGTCCTGACCCAGTTCCTGTTGTCATTGGCACTAATACAACAAAATTGCGCTCCCTGCTGTACCAATGTGAGGAACTCAAAGGCAACGATGAGGTTCACTCTCTGAGAATAAACACTGTTCGTTCTGAACAATCCCCATCACCTTGTAATCCACCAATGGATGTGGTCGGCCAAGTGAAATGGCAGGGCCCTGGGACTCTAAGAATCCCACCTGGAGGAGCACACTATGCTGTCTGTGAAGTGGAGAAGCAGCAACCTATGGATAAAAGCATCCTAATGGTGGAGGCTGATGAAAGTACCAACCTTCCTGCTGGTGTGCTGGTTCTGCCAGTAGTCCTGCCACCCTCACCTATGGATACCAATGGCTTCACACTCATGCTGAAAAATGAATCTCAAAAAGAAACTGCTCTTCCTGCGGGTACAGTGCTAGCCCAAGTGTACCTGGTTGATTCTGTCATTGAGCCAAAGAAGTCTCCGAAAACAATGTCAATTGATCCTGAGCTCTTCAATTTTGGGGATTCACCCATTCCCGAAGCATGGAGAGCTAGGTTAGCCAACAAGTTGTCAGTGAGAGCTGATGAATTCTCATTGGAGGAATGGGATGTGGGTCTAGCGAGAGGTGTGACACACCGCATAAGACTCAGAGACTCTAGACCATTCAGAGAGAGATCCCGCAGAATCGCAGCTGCAGACATTGAGGATGTTCGGCGCCATCTCCAAGAACTGCTGGCAGCCGGAATAATCAAAGAATCCCGAAGTCCGTATGCCTCTCCCATTGTCATAGTGAGGAAGAGGAATGGCAAAGTGAGAATGTGCATTGACTATCATCTGCTGAACTCCAGAACCATCCCAGACCAGTACACCATGCCGCGCATAGATGATGCACTGACTGATGATAGATGATTGTCTGACTGGCAGTAAATAGTTCTCTGTGCTGGATTTGAGAAGCGGATATTACCAAGTGGAAATGTCTGAGGCAGACAAAGAAAAGACAGCCTTTATTTGCCCTCTTGGTTTTTTCCAGTTTGAGCGGATGCCCCAAGGCATCACAGGTGCTCCTGCAACCTTTCAAAGATTGATGGAGAAGGCTGTAGGAGACATGAACCTGATCCAAGTTCTTGTGTATCTTGATGATATCATAGTGTTTGGAAAAACACTAGAGGAACATGAAGAGCGTCGGTTCAAAATTTTCGATCGGCTGGAGGAATGTGGACTCAAGATCTCCATTGACAAATGCCAATTCTGTCTACCAAAAGTGAAATTCCTGGGGCACATTGTCTCCGCCGCCGGCATCGCAACCGACCGGGAGAAAGTTAGTGCCGTCACCAATTGGAAGAAACCCATTGACCTAAAGTACCTGAGGTCATTTCTAGGATTTTGTGGGTACTATCGGCGGTTCATTGAGAACTACTCTGCCACTGTCCGCCCTCTCACAGACCTAACTAAAGGGTACCCTCCAGCTCAACGCAAAAACAAAGCCACCTTCAAGGACAAGAAAGACTACTTTAAAGTCTCAGAGCTGTTCAGCGACCGTTGGACCTCAGCTTGTGATGACGCCTTTTACACCATCATCCACAAGCTCACGCATGCTCCTGTGTTGGCTTTCGCGGACCCGACAAGGCCCTACATATTGCATGTAGACGCAAGCCTGAATGGCCTGGGAGCTGTATTGAATCAAGAGCATCCTGAAGGACTCCGTCCAGTTGCTTTCACCAGTCGCAAGCTCAGCCAGTCAGAGCGGAACTATCCCATCCACCAGCTAGAATTTCTAGCTTTGAAGTGGGCAGTAGTCGGATAATAATCCGCTCACGTATGTCTTAACCACTGCCAGGCTTAACGACACAGGCCACAGGTGGCTAGCTGCCCTCTCCACCTATGACTTCAACGTTCAGTATAAGCCTGGTCGTGGAAACATTGATGCGGACTTGCTTTCCAGAAATCAAGCTGCTCCTTGAGGTACCAAGGTCTAAGCGGAAGCTCAGAGGGGATAGAGCCTTTTCTGTTGCTGCTCCGGCACTCTGGAACACCTTGCCGTTGCACATCAGACAGGCCCCCTCACTGTTAATCTTCAAATCCTCCCTAAAAACTCATTTTTATTCTCTGGCTTTCGACACTGGCTGAGACATTGCTCCTGTTCTTAGTGCTTTTAATGTCTTTTAATTTTTACTGTTTTTTAGTCCTTCGTTTTACGGTTTTTAATGGTTTGTAATAACTTTTTGTCCATGAGTTCTCATGTACAGCACTTTGTGGCAACTGCGGTTGTTTAAAGTGCTTTATAAATAAAGTTATTATTATTATTATTATTATTATTATTATTATTATTATTATTATTATTATTATTATTATTATTATTATTATTATTATTATTATTATTATTATTATTATTATTAAATCATCAGGAGACAGAGGATGGATGGGTGGATGTTCCTACTTCTGGGATGAAAGCTCTCTGCCGAAGAATCGCTGCATGTGGTCCCGGCGAAAGCACCACTAGATGTGTCGACCAACTAGGTGCTTCCCCCGATGCTATTCCTGCTGTTTATTCCTACCTCACTCAAGTGGAGGGAAATGAGCCGTAAAGAACTGATAGAGGCCCAGAGATTAGACCCTGTCATCAGTGTGGTAATGTCTCAAGTGAAGCTGGGCAAATGCGACCCAGCTCCTAAACATCCAAATGCTGATGTTGCCTTGCTGCAGCGAGAAAGTTCCAAGCTTCGGATAAAGTGTGACCTCCTGTACAGAGTCATTAAGAGACCCTCTGGAAGAGAGGTGAGTCAGCTTATCTTACCTGCTCAGTACAAATCAATGGTTCTGAAGTCCATGCACGATGACATTGGTCACCTCGGCATTGAAAGAACCACAGAGCTTGTCAGAAACCGATTTTACTGGCCCAAAATGAGATTGCAACCTACATCCAGAACTGTGGGAGATGTGTGGCCCGGAAGTCCCTTCCACACAGAGCTGCCCCTATGCAACAGATCACGAGTAATGGACCGTTGGACTTGGTCTGCATAGATTTCCTTTCTATTGAGCCCGACTCCAAAGGCATTGCCAATGTGCTGGTCATCACAGATCATTACACAAGGTATGCTCAGGCATTCCCGACCAAAGATCAAAAGGCCCTCACCGTGGCTAAAGTCCTCTTTGAAAAGTTCTTTGTTCACTACGGACTGCCAGCCCGCATCCACTCAGATCAGGGTCGCGACTTTGAGAGCAAAATTATCAAAGAGCTCCTGACCATGCTGGGCATTCGCAAGTCGAGAACCTCTCCGTACCACCCTCAGGGAGACCCCCAACCTGAGAGATTCAATCGTACTCTCCTGTCCATGCTTGGCACCCTTGATCCAGCTCTAAAGCCCAAATGGAGCCAACACATAAGCCAGCTAGTGCATGCTTATAACAGCACCCGAAATGATGCAACAGGGTACTCACCCTACTTTATAATGTTCGGGAGAGTGGCGCGGCTACCAGTGGATCTGTGTTTTGGCATTGGTTGGGAGGAAGAGGATGGTCTTAAGCATCACCAATATGTGGCCAAAATGAAAAAAGAGTTGCGGGATACTTACCAGCTAGCAGCTGAAGCAGCTTCCAAAAACCATGAACGGAACAAAAGACTATGATGCAAGAGTGAGAAATCAGACACTGCAAGAAGGAGACCGTGTCCTGGTTCGCAATCTTGGCATCACTGGAAAACACAAGCTACAGGACAGATGGAACCCCTTGCCCTATGTGGTGATAGCACAGTTGCCCAATCTTCCGGTGTATCGTGTGAAACCAGAGAGAGGAACAGGCATAGTGAAAACAATGCACAGAGATCACTTGCTTCCCATTGGTTACTTGGTAAGACTGCCTACTCCTGCAGAGAGGAAAACACAACCAAAGAAACCAGTAACCAGAGCACAGAAAGTAAAGTGTCAAGCCCAAAACCCCCGAACATGTGAGTCAAGAGCCACCGACTTCAGTCTGAAGAGGAGAGTAATTACTACTTACCCCAGCTAAAACTCTGTCTACGTCCGCAAACCCAAGGCCTGGAGGCTGAACACAGACATGGTCCGGTCATGATAGACACAGCTATCAGCGTCTGCTCCAATGATCATGACTCACCTGAAGGGGAGGATCAAGTGGATGAACTGCCAGTAGCAACAGAAGATCTGGAAGAACCCTTACAGCCACACCAAGACTCTGTGGTGGACACAGAGCTGGGGGAGGGAGACGTCCCTACCCCTAGCACCTCGGCTGTGGTTGCTGAGACCACCCAGACACCCTGTGCCAAACGGCTTGTGAAACCTGTCCTACGCCTCAGTTATGACAAACTTGGACAGTCGACTGACAGACCTGTGACGATAGTTTATAGAGGCCTGATTATTCAAATATGCTGTGACACAGAGACCACAGACACTAGTGAACCAAGATTAACGTTAAGTTCAGAATCCATCTAAAGAGCCCAAGTAAGCAGATGTGTTTAGTGCACAGTAGGTTAGCCTGATAGGGACATCAGACGTTTAGCAGGGGGAGGGTGTAGCCCTGTGTAACTTCATATTAGTTTTGCTTATTAAGACATTTATATAAGTTTTGCTGTGAATATGTGTTCTGCATTTGATTTGTTGTTAATGAGTTAGATCATTTTTCCTGTGTGGTGGTTGGTTTGGGGGTGGGAGCTGGGAATTGTGGGTAATCGAAGTCCAGGAGAGAGAGAGAAGAAGTCGAGAAGAAGACAGAAGAAGCCTAGGCTAACTGCTACCCCTTCAGCTCGGAGGTGTGGATTAAAGACTGTCGCTGTTTGGACTTTGTGATTACGAGGAGAGTGAGAGCAGCGGTTAGCTGAGCCCTGGAGACAACGAGGGAGAAGGAAGATTTCTGCCACATGGGGTCCTCTCTGGTCAGCCAACTCCCCGCCAGCTTGTGAGCTTCTGCACTGTGCACTTGTCGGCTTCCACTGTATTTGGCCGCGACGCTCTCCAGCTTCGACCAGGCCTGCAACGTGGGGTTATTCTTGTTTTGTTTTTAATGTTGCCGGCTTGCGTGAGTGAGTGTGTGGCACTATAAAATATTGATTTATTGAGTGTTGTTTTTTTTTGAATATCTGTGTGAGAAACACCAGTAAAACACCATATTTTTGGTTATTGATATTTTATTTTGCATTTCCCTGACCAACATATCATTTATTTTATTTAATAGAATAAATGTGAAGGTAATTCATTGGAACATAGTTGTCAGTTGATTTATTGTAACTGTTTATACAGTAGGGTATACCATTTAATATTGAAATTAAAGGTGCCCTATTATCCAAATTAAGAGAGTGCATAAATACTTAAATTAAGGGTTAACTAACACCTATAAGGGAATTAAAGTTTACGAACCTGGGGCGCAGCTCATGTAGAGGGCAAAGAAGCGCTACATGTGTTAGAATGACCCAGTCAAAGTCCAGACCTAAATCCAATTGAGAATCTCTGGCAAGACTTGAAAATTGCTGTTCACAATGCTCTCCATCCAATCTGACTGAGCTTGAGCTATTTTGCAAAGAAGAATGGGCAAAAATTTCAGTGTCTAGATGTGCAAAGCTGGTAGAGACATACCCCAAAAGACTTGTAGCTGTAATTGCAGCGAAAGGTGGTTCTACAAAGTATTGACTCAGGGGGGCTGAATACTTTTGCACGCCACACTTTTCAGTTTTTTATTTGTAAAAAAATTTGAAAACCATGTATCATTTTCCTTCCATTTCACAATTATACACCACTTTGTGTTGGTCTATCACATAAAATCCCAATAAAATACATTTACGTTTGTGGTTGTAACGTGACAAAATGTGGAAAAGTTCAAGGGGTATGAAAACTTTTGCAAGCCACTGTATGTACGTGGGCCCAGATAAATGGGAAGTCTTTGCCTGAGAACATCAAAAATATTTGTTAAAACTGAGAGACACTTCCTTCCAAGTACTTTCTCTTCCTGTGAAATATTCCTTTTCTATTTTTGTCGTATTCATAGCAACGCATGTCAAATAAGCAAAAGATATTTATCTGAAGAAGGGTCTCGACACAAAATGTCACCATTTCCTTTTCTCCAGAGATGCTACCAGATTCATTGAGTTATTCCAGCTTTTTGTGTCTAACTTTGGTGTAAACCAGCATCTGCAGTTCCTTCCCACACAAACGATATCTGATATTGGACATATGGAATGGATGATATTGATGAATAATTTGAATGAACAACTAAGCATAAATAGAGAGAGAGAGAGAGAGAGAGAGAGAGAGAGAGAGAGAGAGAGAGAGAGAGAGAGAGAGAGAGAGAGAGAGAGAGAGAGAGAGAGAGAGAGAGAGAGAGAGAGAGAGTGAGAGAGAGAGCGTTGTTTTTATGTGTCTATATCCAACAAACCTTCTGAAGAACTGTGAAAAATCATACACTTTCATATACCATATTTTGACTACATCAAAATTGCACGTCATTGCTAATGGGGCTTTTTCACGGGGCGAGTTGAAGCAAGATGTCACCAGAGTGAAGAGGTCGTGGTCCAGCACGAGTCTCGCACGATATAACGGGGGTAGATAAAGAGTTCCCACGGTACTCGGCATTTCTGTTATTTGTGCGAGTGACTTGTCCGTTTCCCGAGCTTTCGCTTTAAATCTTGAATGAACATCGTGAACTACACGTGACACAAATGATGTAACTTTTTTTTTCACACACTATATATATCCTCCCTTGGTTGAATTGGCTCATTTGGAGACATATTTTACTGTGTATGTGGGAGACACAGATGGACTGAGCACAGTACCTCGGTCTTACTGTGTGTGGGAGAGGGGGAGAAAGAGACGTACACTCACAGAGGCAGAGTCTCTCAGCCTGTGTAAGAGGGAGGGAGAGAGAGAGAGAGGCACACACAAGGTGGATGTGAAATCTCACCTGCCTGTTTCAGTGACAGACACCCGCCGCCAGTACATGAAGACACCCCCATCTGTCTCCCCCTCCTCTCCCTCGACTCCCCCACCTTTCCCTCCCAACTCCAGTCCCGTCCCGACCCCCTGGGAAACTGAATAGAGCAACAATATAGATATAGAAACTGAAACAATATAGAAACTGAATACCGCAACATGGCAAAAACATCTCTGACACGCTTTACCCCCTTTCTTTGAGATTTTCTGGGAGCCATCTCTGCAAGTGTTCCTGTTAAAAAGATTATCCAACAATGACAATTAGGTGGGACGTCCTCGAAGGAGACATGTTCCCTTGTCGATATTGAGACCACCTGCTTTACTCACCTTCTGTCCCCTCTGTCCAGCTTCCGGGTTTACCGTTCGCAGGAGTTCCCACGCGCTATATCTCTAAAATCTGAAGTTAGGTAATGTCTAAAGGAACTGCAGACGCTGGTTAATGCTGGTTAATACGCACAGAAGGACACAAAATGTTGGTGTAACTCAGCAGGTAAGTCAGATCTGGGAAGAAAAACATAAAAAGCTGGAGTAAGTCAGCGGGTCAGGCAGCATCTCTGGAGAAAAAGAATAGGTGACGATTCGAATCGGAGCCCTTCTTCAGACAGCCTAATCGGAATTGAGTCTGAAGATGTGTCTCGTCCCGAAACATCAGCTTTTTTGCTCCAGAGATGCTGAGTTACTCCAGCTTTTTGTGTCTGTCTTCGGTTTAAACCAGCATGTGCAGTTCACTCCTTACACGGGTCTCTGTACAACATTGATTGGTAGCGTTCCGGACCCCTGGACCCGAGGACTCCGACCTGTATCTCTCAAAGAAATAAATGTGAAAAATTTCTCACGGACCATAAAAATGCGTAACCTTTCAGTAAAGTCCCTTTTAAAGTCCCTTTTAAAGATTATAGTTATTTTCTTGAATCTCATTAACATAACTCATGAATAAGTTGATGTCCATATGCGGATGCAAATCTTTATTTTTATTTATTTTTTAAATTCAATCCCACATAAGATAATTTTTACTCACCTTCTGTCCCCTCTGTCCAGCTTCCGGGTTCACCGTTCGCAGGAGTTCCCACGGTACCCGCAAGAGTTATTACGGATATCGCACTGGCCACTACGTTCATATAATGTTGCAATACTCAACCACAAGTGTACAAGTCAATCTTGGAGAAATTCAAACTTTCTTGAATTTTCTCCCGAGTGACCAAGTTACACGATGACCTGCCGTTAGCGCTACGGTGGTCCACGGTGGTCCACGAATGCCGTACTGTTATCGCACGAGGTTCCCACGATGTTAAACTCCGGTTAACTCTTGCGTCAAGTCGCCCCGTGAAAAGGCCGCTTAAGGCTATAAAGAATCTGCTGACAAATGCTTTTGAAAGGTCTGCTCATGAATACTGTTTACTCCAAAGCTACTTCCCTCAAACAAGATTTCCTGACCTAACTCTTCTTAATGTCTGATGAAGAGATATTATTAATCATTATCTTCCTGTACTATAGTTAATGAATTTCTCCACCTGGTTTTTAGCTCGTGGCTAAGATAATAAACTAGTAATAAATCACTTAAGTATGACATCTTCACTGCCTGCATTTACTTGCATGAACACTATTACGTTTCAGCAATAAGTTGGCATATTGTTCTTTCAATTCCTGACCCAGTTTACCCAGGATAGACACAAAAAAACTGGAGTAACTCAGCGGGACAGGCAGCATCTCTGGAGAGAAGGAATGGGTGACGTTTTGGGTCGGGAACCTTCTTCAGCCTGAGTTACTCCAGCATTTTGTGTCTATCATATAAAGTACACTTTGATTGTACATCCAATTTAATATCAATTCAACGTTTTAACCAATTGATTTGAATAGAAGAATCTTATTTTTGTATTTGTATTCAAATTTCAATTTCTTTCAATTCCTATCCCTGAATGAATATCTCCCTCTGGTTGAACTGTAGTTGCAGATCCGAGCTTCCTCATCTATGACCTTCCATTACGCAACCAATATTCTCCTATTCACTGTAGGAGCAGTGCTCTTGAAATGTTGTTCCGTATTTGGATTTGAATGTTGTTGTTGCTTTGTGACCTTTCTCCAGGGTTAAAGAGCCATGTACCTCCTTAAAATCACAAGCACATGGAGAGAGTTGCCGTTACATCAGTAATACATCTTCATGTCACTACTCTCTGCTTCTGGCATGCAGCATTCATTGGTTGCTCTTTTACTGTAAACTTTTGTTTCACTGGTATCTGGCATTGAATGGAATTTTATGGCATTTTTTGCTTTCATTTCTTTCAAAGCTGGACACTTACAAACCAGATTAAATGTTAAGATCCTTGTCCTCAATAGCTTAGACTAGGTCTGTTCATCATTCAAACCACATAAGATTATTTCACTCTTCAAAGCTACACTACAACAATATTGTAGTCAATAAGGGTACTGACCTGAAACATCATTATCTATGTCCTCCCAAGATGCTGCCTGACCTGTTTTGAGTTACTGCAGCACTTTGAGTTTTAAACAAGATTCCAACATCTGCTATTCCTGTCTTCAATACAATAAAATACTCAGTTACTATTTCTCCATTTTCTGATTGCACATGTCATGTTAATAGCCTGGTACAATTGCAGATGGCCGTGCGTTAAAGCACTAATCCAATTTCTATGCTAGATTGTGAAGAAAACGTTGTTGGCTTTCTGTTGGGCCTACCAGATTAGTGAGTGTATGAAAGCCAATCTGTGTTAATAAAATCACGTCCTGTCATTCTCTCACTGCAGCACTGTCAGCATGATCTTATACTTGAAGTCATTAGTCCGAAAGATTTCCATTCTTCTTACAGAGCCTGTGAATGACATTGGGTCATTATATGCCCCTAGGCTGTCTCTGAAGCCTATCTGTTTGCACTTAAGCCCCTATTTTGTCCCAATTCCTGCCTAAAACAGTGAGCTTGTTCTTAGTCCCTTGTGTTTACTTTTTCTATTCAGTATTTCCCTGAACTCTGCAGAAAATGTTACCTGTCTTGCTATTTTTAAGATGATTGACAATTCCTGCAGCTTTATCTCTATCTGTTTTGACTTGCGAGTCTCAGAAAAATGCATCAAATCACTGAAAACACAGGAAGTTCAACACTCGTTGCTTCACTGCTTTACTCGAATGTGGATGTTTGGGGATCCTTTGACCAGTGCCACCAACAGCCACCGGTCTGGAAATGCTGCAAATAAATATATCAGTGATGGCTGTTCACTGCCGATGCCTTGGTGTTCATCCGCGTCAGTAGTGTGTTTAGACAAAGTCTGTCAACCAATCATGTGATGCCGGTGAGTTTAGTTTAGAGATACAGCGCGGAAACAGAACCTTCGGCCCACCGAGTCCACACCGACCAGCGATTCCCACACATTATGCTACACACCCTAAGGCAATTTTATTTCGGAGTCACGTGAGTGACTACGTGAAGAACCCCGCCACGGCACATGCGTGTCATATCACTACACGCATTGCAACGAGTCACAGCAAGGGGGAACAACGTTCCCCTAGCGGCAAAATTTGAAAGCCAGGAACAGCAGGTAAGGAGACTCTGCGTTCCAGAATTTGAAAGTCGGGAACAGCAGGGGGGGAAGCTGGACAAAATAGTGTCCACAAGTGCTGCTAGGAAGCTGACTGGGGAGGACCGCGAAGTTGCTGGAGCCAGCAGCAGCTGAAGGCACAAGCCCCGTAAGGGATCAGCTGTGCCGACTTTTGGTCCCGCGCCGGCCAGAACACCACGGCCGTGCGGGAGACTATTTAAAGAGGGCCGTTGACTTTTGGACAAGTCAATAACGGCAGCAGACGGGGTGGAACGACGTTCACCCGTGGCGACAATTTCAACCTGGACCTGCAGGTAAGAGCTGCGGTCTTTTTGTGTTTTACCATGCTGATTTCAGGTGGAGAAACCAACGGGCTGCGACAAAGCTGGTGGGCTAGATGGGATCAGCTGTGCCCGATGTTGCCTCCACACCGGCCATATCCACTCCACGGAAGGGCAGTAAGAACAAAGCTGGAGAGGGAGGACCGCGGAGCAGCGGGCAGCCAGCAGCAGCCAGCGGCACTCGGATCACCGATAGAGGGATCAGCTGTGCCCGATGTCGCCTCCGCACCGGCCAGATCCACGCGGCCGGGCGGTAAGGCTAGACACAAAACAAACAAGGTCGTGGACTCAGAGGAGTCCAACTTTGAACAACCGCGGGCAGCCAGCGCCCGAGAGCGCTGGAGCCGGATGGAGCGGTGTATGGAGCTTTGCTCCAACGTGACAGACTCCAGGAGATGGAGTCGGGTCACTGTGGGCTCTATGATAAACCCACAGCAGTACCTCTTGAAGGGCTGCACAGTGCTTCTACCTCATCAGAGGGGAGCACTGCGGGTCAGTTCTGGGCTGACCTGGAAGAGGGGTCCGCAGAAGGAAAGACAAGTGTGCAGGGGGTGCAAGAACAAGAGAACCTACTGGAACCCACTACGGCCAAAGACAGCACCCCCACGCACCCACCAGCAGAACTGGTGAAAGCTCGAAGGTCCGGTACCCAAAACATGTCTTTTTAGGCCATGGCCCAGGCCGGCCTTCTTGGAAGATGCGGGGACCTCCAACGCCAACCAAACCGAAAATCCAGACCCCAGCGCGACAACAGCAGCAAAGAACCTACAAAAAGTAAACCTACCACTGGTAACTATGGAGGTAGGTGGGTCTGGTTCCCTACAATATACAGGGATCACGGAGGTTGGGTGGAGATTACACTCTTTCTGAATGCATGGAGCATGATAACAACCAATACTTACATCTTAAGCAGTATCCAGGGATATACAATAGAGTTTATACACAAGTACAGCCCTCCAGTTCAACATATACTGAACCGAATGTTCGTGCCTTCTGATAAAGGAATATCAAAAGCGCAAGCTGAACTGAAGCGGCTTTACATAAAAGGTGTAATTGAGAAAACTCAACACGAACCATTAGAATTCATGTCCAATATATTTATCAAAAACAAAAAAGATGATGTTTATCGCATCATCATAGATCTGACAAAATAGATACCTTTGTTACTCCTTAACAATTAATTTCCAAAGATTACTTCAATGGCCAGCATCGATTTAAAAGATGCTTACTATTCAGTGCCTATACGAGGTGACCACAGATGTTACTTAAAAATTCAACTGGATGGGACAACTCTGACAGTATAAAGCACTGCCAAATGGATTATCATCAGCCCCAGGCTGTTCACAAAAATTTTGAAAACAGCCCTAGCGTTTCTACGGAAACGTACTGACATGGTCATGGCATATTTAGATGACATACTCATTGTGGGCAAAACTTTGGAATTGGCCAAACAAACTGTAACAGCCACAAAAAAGTTATTTGGAAAACTGGGATTCATTTTCCATCCAGTTAAATCTAAACTAACGCCTTCCACTACTATGGACTATCTGGGGTTTCACCATTGACTCAGTTCACATGTCGGTGACTCTGCCTAAGGGAAAGGCTAGAGATTTAATAGAGGCTTGCAATAACCTCACTGACATCAGCAAACCATCCATCAGATTGGTAGCAAAGTAATTGGCATAATGATGGCTGCCTTTCAAGCCACACAATTTGGACCTCTACATTACCAAAACTTACAGAGAGCAAAATACAAGCACTCTAAATTATGCAGGTCACTTTGACAGATCTATGAAACTACCAATCAAGCAAAAATGGAACTAAAATGGTGGATTGATAACATCTGGCTTTGTTCCAATCCAATCATTGTCAGTAACCCTTCCATGGTACTACAAACTGATGCCAGTGCACTTGGGTGGGGAGCCACGAATACCATCACCAGCTGTGGAGGTAGATGGACTGCCCAGGAGGCATCATTATTACTCACACTGGTCATAAACTACCTGGAAATGTTGGGGCATTACATGGCCTAAAGTCATATTGTACTGGGTCATATCACCAGCATGTTAGACACAGATAGACAATACCACCATGGTAGAATACATTAACCACAGGGTGGAAACAAATCGACATCATGTGACAATCTGGCTATACAATTTGGCAATGGTGTATCCAGAGAGATATTTGGATATCAGCCACTTACCTCCCAGGAAGACTAAATTCAGTGGCAGACACCAGGTCACACAAACTTAATGAAAACACCAAATGGATGTTGAATAAAATAGTATTTGCTGATATCACAGCAAAATATGGAACACCAGATATCGATTTATTCGCATCTAGACTTAACCACCAGTTATCAAATTATGTTTCATGGGAACCAGACCCTGGGGCAGCGACGACAGATGCATTTTCGCTGCATTGAGGGGGGGGGGGGGGGGGGGGGGGGGGGAATTGTTTATTTACGCATTCCCTCCTTTTCCTGCCTCATCAGTCGGGTATTAAGGAAATACAACAAGACTCTGCATCTGGTATTGGTAGTACCCGATTGGCCTACACAACCATGGTTCCCAGTGGTATCAAACATGGTATTAGAACCATGTATCACCATCCCTCATAGACCAGATTTATTGCTACAGTCTATATCAGGGAGTGGGCGATGCTCTGCCATAAAAACTACATCACCTACAGAGACATGAACATCCCGTCTGTTCTGGAATATCTGGCAGGCCTCCACTATGATGAGGGGCTCAGTTACAGTGCCATCAACTGCGCCAGAAGTGCCCTATCGACTTACCTATGGCAGGGGACAGAGCATTACACTGTTGGGACTCACCCACTGGTACAAAACTTATGAGGGGAATTTTTAATACTATCCCCCAAGAACCAGATACTCCCAATTATGTGATGTAAGAATTATCCTGAAGATGCTCAGGAATTGGTCTCCAGCAACAGTTCTGTCCCTACACAGACTGACATTAAAACAGTCATGCTAATGGTATTGGTCACGGCACAGAGGGTACAGTCACTGCAAAAACTAGACTGGACAACATGACTTCCTCAACAGAAAATATTACGTTTCATATTTATGAGTTAGTAAGCAGAACAGAAAGGGATCAGCAGGCCTCAATATACAATTAGGTCATACCCAACAGATGACCGTCTGTGTATAGTAAGACATCTGTCGTTATTCATGGAGAAAACGAAAATCCTAAGAGGCAATGAAAAGGCACATTTTGGTCAGCCACTAGCAACCACACCAAGAGTGACAGTCCAGACCATCTCAAGATGGCTGAAACAGGTGCTAACACAGGCTGGGGTGGATACTAATATTTTAAAATCTCTTTCCACCAGGGCTGCATCGGCAGCGATACAGTTGGATGTACCAATGGACCAAATCCTCAAGGCAGCGGGATGGTCTAGGGAAAACATTCCAATTATTTTCTAATAAACCAGTAATGAAACCTAGAACGTTTGCAGAAACAATTTTAAGTTCTGTAAATTAATTTAAACCCATAAAAAGGGGTTATAAATCTGTGTTAACAAATGTTATGATTTCAATGTCGAATTCATGTCCAAATTATGTTAACACAATTCCTCCTACAGTCAAGGCAGACGTGATGCATGGACTCGTTTCCACGGCATGAAATCACAGAGCTTTAAAATCTTCACGTAGTTACTCACGTGACTCCGAAGTAAAATAGTAAGATTAAACGAGAACTTACCAGTTTGAAGTTTGATCTGTATTTTATGAGGAGTTACGATGAGGGATTACGTGCCCTCCGCTCCCACCCTTGATCATATACTTAACTGGTATCTCTTCTCTAATCTTACTATGTTTAGTCATTACAGTTATCTGTGATTTCACACCGCTGCTTTGAAGAATGACACGCATGCGCCGTGGCGGGGTTCTTCACGTAATCCCTCATCGTAACTCCTCATAAAATACAGATCAAACTTCAAACTGGTAAGTTCTCGTTTAATCTTACTATTTTACAACTATTCCAAGCGAATTAACCTACAAACCTGTACGTTTTTGTAGTGTGGGAGGAAACCGAAGATCTCGGAGAAAACACACACATGTCACGGGGAGAACGTACAAACTCCGTATAGACGGCACCTGTGGTCAGGATCAAACCCAGGTCTCTGGCGCTGTAAGGCAGTAGCTCGACTGCTATGCCGCCCTACATATAGAAATAGAAATAATTGGTAATCAAGGATAACCATGCTTGATAATGGTTATTCAAAGACAATGATCAGCTGGGAGGTGGGACAGGAATGGCAAATGCACCAATTCAGCTTAGAGTGAGGCATTGCATTTTGTGGTCAAATCATTCACAGTGAATGACAGGGTTCTGGGGAGTGTTGTAGAGCAGATGGAATTCAGAATACATGTACATAGTTCCCTGAAAGTGGTGTCATAGAAACATAGAAACATAGAAAATAGGTGCAGGAGGAAGCCATTCGGCCCTTTGAGCCAGCACCGCCATTCATTGTGATCACGGCTGATTGTCCCCAATCAATAACCTGTGCCTGCCTTCTCCCCATATCCCTTGATTCCACTAGCCCCTAGAGCTCTATCTAACTCTCTCTGAAATCCATCACTGGTAGATAAAGTGGTGGAGAGGGCTTTTGCCACAATGGTCTTCACCAGTCAGGTAACTGAGTATAGAAAAGGACGTAAAGTACTGGAGTAACTCAGCAGTCCAGGTAGCATCTCTGGAGAACACGGATTGGTGACTTTTAGGATTGAGACCCTGACTTCAGACTGCTGAATATAGAAGTTGGAACATTACGTTGCAGTTACAAAACGTTGGTGAGGCTGCACTTGGATTACTCTGTTCTGTTTTGGTCACTGCCATATGAAAGATGCCATTGAGGTGGAAATGGTGCAGAGAAGATTTACGAGGATATTTCCAGGAGATAAGGTCCTGAGCTATAGTGTCAAGTTAGACAGGCTATTCCTTGGAGTGCAGGAGGCCGAGGGGTGATCTTCTAACGGTGTATAAGAAATTGCAGGGAACACTCACCCTCTTTCCAAGGGTAGAGGTATCAAAAACTAAAGGACATGAGCTGAAGGTGAGAGGGGAAAGATTTCATAGAACATAGAAACATAGAAACATAGAAAATAGGTGCAGGAGGAGGCCATTCGGCCCTTCGAGCCAGCACTGCCATTCATTGTGATCATGGCTGATCATCCCCAATCAATAACCCGTGCCTGCCTTCTCCCCATATCCCTTGACTCCACTAGCCCCATGAGCTCTATCTAACTCTCTCTGAAATCCATCCAGTGACTTGGCCTCCACTGCCCTCTGTGGCAGGGAATTCCACAAATTCACAACTCTCTGGGTGGAAACCTTTTTTCTCACCTCAGTCTTAAATGGCCTCCCCTTTATTCTAAGTGTGTGTGGCCCCTGGTTCTGGACTCGCCCACCCTGAGGGAAAACTTTTTCACACAGAGGGTGTTGGGTTTATGGAGTGAGCTTCCAGAGGAGTAGCTGAGGCAGGTATAATGACAACATGTAAAATACATTTGGATGGGTACATGGATGAAAGATTTTTAAGGGACTAGTTTAGAGAGGGCATTTTGTTCAGCATGCACAAATTGGGAAATGAGATTGTTTCCATGCTGTTTGATTGTATAGATCCCAATGACTCTGTGGATAGAAAGCTCCAGAAGACACCCAGGTGCTTTGAAACACTGGTATGCAGTGGCTTGTCGTTTGTCCAAGTTGATAACTAGTGGCAAGTGCTGAAGTCAAACAAATGACGAAGCCATTAAATACATTCTCACTTGACTCATATATACACGACATCCTCATTAAGCAATCGTTCCAAACAGGACTCAAGCAAAGTTGATATTTAATCAGGAACAACTTAATATATTAATATTGTGCTCATTCTTATGGACTGTCCAGTTACAATTGATTGAACCTGCAATGCCAAAATCAGCATGCGCACAACATTCCCAGACAGCGGCATTGATTCTGAGGGAATATTATTTGGATATGGAGACACTAGAGAATGCAGATGCAGGAATTCTGCGCAAAAGCAAACTACTGGAGGACCTCAGTGGCTCAGACAGCATCTGCCAAGGGAAATGAACAGATGATGTTTTGGGTCGGGACCCTTGTTCGGACATTTAGATATAATGTATGTGTTTGACTTCTGTAAACTTTTGATTGACTTCTTTAAAAGTCGCCGATGTTCTCTTCATGACAATGCTATATTTTGCATGATTTCCTCCAACATATTGGTTAAGTATTCAGCTTGGCAGAGTCCCAGAGATCAAAACCACTTTTCATTCAGAGTTCTTGCATTTTACTTCTTTAAAATGTGCTGCAAATCAATCAGAAAATACATTTAACACATTGCATTTTAACAGAGTGAACTATATTCCATCTCTATTAAGGTTCTCCTCAAGCTCCTGGACAGCAGAATTGGTGATCATGTGGTGGTAAAAATCTCATATTTTAGTCAATACAGCCATATCAATCATTCACAGACTGTATCCATGTTATAAGCTACATGCACCATTAAATATATTAATGAAATTGTTATCTAAAGCAGAGAAAGTAAATCGGGGACTTTGCCATGCTGATCATTATTACAAGAAATAGGATGCACACCATGATCTTTGGTACCCACACCAACATCTCGACTAATATGTGTAAGAAGGAACTGCAGATGCTGGTTTAAATCAAAGGTTGACACAAAATGCTGGAGTAACTCAGCGGGTGAGGCAGCATCTCTCGAGAGAAGGAATGGGCGACGTTTCGAAACGTCGCCCATTCCTTCTCTCCAAAGATGCTGCCTCACCCGCTGAGTTGTCTCGACTAATATTATTGACAGTGAACTTCACATCTATTCATCCCTCAATACAATGGAAACCTATTAACACCCGACGATTCTCAACACATTTATAGAAATCTTTTTGTTTGAAGGTCACAAACCAAATAGATCTCAATAATCTTTATATTATGACAGAAAATTTCAAATAACACTTCCCGACAGTCAGCATGCTCTCTTGGAATGCTCCATACATGCACATCTCTGCTTTATAAGATTCAATCAATTGTAAATTGAGAGTCTGCAAGAGCAGCCGGAATTTCGATTTCTCCAGAATCACAACAAATTATAATCATACGAGAAGGCTTACTGTCGTTCACTTTATATGGCATCTATTTTAAATATGTCTTCAGTTGTGGATTGTGCAGAATATTATTTAATATGACAGCAAAGCACAAAGTACTGGAACAACTCGGCCGGTCAGGCAGCATCCGTGGAGGGAATGGACAGGTGATGTTTCAGGTCAGGACCCTTCTTCAGATAACGTTGCCTGTCCATTCTTCAGAAGAAGCGTCCTGACCCAAAACATTGCCTGTCCATCCGTTCCACAGATGCTGCCTGATCCGTCGAGCTCCTTCAGCACTTTGTATTTTTCCCAAGATTTCAGCATCTGCAGCTCCTGGTGTCTTCATTTAATATTATAATATCATTTGACTGGTAACTTCTTTAATATTTCCCAATTAAGTACATTTATTAACAATATGGATATTGGTTGGTATTGTCTCCCAAAACCATCAAAACATGAATCTGCAATAGCTCAGTACCCTTCATCTGGGAAGGATGGTCTTTAAAAATTCCATTATCAAAAGAGACTGAAATGAGAGGCAGCAGCGAATAGTGGAATAAGGGGTAAAGTGCCTTCATGTAGGTGATTAAGGGACAGCCCCATTGTCATTATCATCCCCTCAAGAAGAAAGGTCAGGACATTATTCCCTTACCATGTACAGTTTCTATACACTGCAAATGGATTGATTGTATCATGTATTGTCTTTCTATTGACTGAATAGCACGCAGCGAAAGCTTTTCACTGTACCTCGGTACACGTGATAATAAATTAAACTGTAAACTGTAAACTGTAAACAATTTAGCACAGGAACCATAATAGCCAAAGATAGACACAAAATGCTGGCGTAACTCAGCGGGTCAGGCAGCATCTCTGGAGAAAAGGAATAGGTGATGTTTTTCGGCTTGAGACCCTTCTTCAGATTGAAGAACCATAATAGCCGTATTGTTGGGCAAAAGAAGCGTGAGAAGCATCAGCATTGGCGCTCATTTGTAGTTTAGTTTAGTTTGGTTTAGAGATACAGCACGGAAACAGGCCCTTCGGACCACCGAGTCCACACCTACAAGTGATCCCCGCACATTAACATTATCCTACACTCTCTGGGGACAATTTACTCTTATACCGAGCCAATTAACCTACAAACCTGTACGTCTTTGGAGTGAGGGAGGAAACCAAAGATCTCGGAGAAAAACCCATGTGGTCAGGGGGAGAAGGTAAAACTCCGTACAGGCAGTACCCATGGTTGGGATCGAACCTGGGTCTCCGGCACTGCAAGCGCTGTGAGGCAGCAACTCTATTGCTGCACCACCGTGCCACCCCCATTCTTGTATTATCCTGGACGAAATACATTGAGACAGAATATAATGCTTATGAAATGTAAATTCAATGGATGGATCAATGATCCCACCAGCAGCTTGTCTCTTCAAGTGTGGGATTCAAATGAGAAGTGAGTTGAAAGCATGTGGTTGTTGTGCTGCTTTCCTGCAGAATCACTTTATTTGGAATTTAAGGGTATGGTTTTATTTGGGGGGGGGTGGATATTGCTGTTCTCAATTGTTGCTTTGTAAGAGATCAAAAGATTTCTCAAAACATGCATTTGTTTAATATTTCATTGACCAGATTCTTTCCTATCAGTTTTTGTTTTCAACTTTTGGAAAAAATAGTTTTGAAACTTATGCCCGAATTCATTTTGATTACAGAAAGTGAAGAATGGAATTGGCTCCAAATCCCAAATACTTTGAGAATCGAATCTTTGAATTCTCTGCTGGTCGAAGATTTGAAAATTCAACCCATGAATATATATCAAAGCAAACCTGAGTTTGCATTTCCACCGAGTGAATAGGTAAAAAGTTGAAGGACTGCTTCAGGCACTCGTGGAGGTGGAGACTGGAGCTCCATTTCAAAACTTTGTGCTCTTCACAGTTGACTCGAGTGTGCCACTAAAACCTGCGATCCTCCTAAACCCCACACCCTTCCTTTCAATAAGGCGTAAGTATTCCCTCCTTATTGACCTAGTGTGGCACATGGACAACCTTTCTGCTATTCTGGGCTAATCACCCAATGTCCTCCATAATATGGTGCTGATGAAACCTTCACTGTTTCTCTCTAAAGACAAGGGGTGGCACAGTGGCGCAGCGGTAGAGTTGTTGGCTTACTGCGCCAGAAACCTTGGTTTAATCCTGACTAACGGTGCTGACTGTATGGAGTTTGCACATTCTCCCTGTGACCACGTGGGTTTTCTCCGGGTGCTCCGGTTTCCTCACACACTCCAAAAACATGCAGGTTTGTAGGTTAAATTGGCTTGGTATGAATGTAAAATTGTCTCTAGCGTGTAGGAAAGTGTTAATGTACAGTGTGGTTGCTGGTTGGCGTGGTCTTGGTGGGGAGAAGGGCCGTTTCTGTGCTGTATCTCTAAAATTAAATTGAAAAAAACCCTCCGACATGCTTTTCCATCAGCTTCTGTTCTTATTACTGATACAATATCATTGCGGAAGTCAACAATGTGAAACCTGTTGATGGCAGGATGAGTTTTATCAAGACGCACCCTTCATCAAAAATAAATATATTGTTGAGATATTCTGCTGAAGCAGATGTCAGGGTATAATTGATGCATGGAGTGATAAGGAATATGTGCAGGCATATTAGAGCTGATCTTGGCATCATGTTTGGCACTGATATTGTCACTGATATTATCGTTACAGACTTCATAAAGAAATGTGTGGAAGACTGCATCCTTACAAAAACCTTCCGAGTGTTTCCCAATCAGAAGCCTTGAATGAACTTTGAGATCCGCACTCTTCTGAAGATCAGACACCCGGCATTCATGTCTGATGATACAGTGGTCGACAAAAAGTCAGGATATGATCTTGGTAAGGCCATCAAAAAGGCTAAAAGGGACATCTGCTCCAAGCTGGAGGATGAGATGGATGTTCGGCAGCTGTGGCGGGGCCTGAATGCAATCACCTCCTACAAGGCAAAATCAGGAGGCAGCTCGAATGTTGGCATAGCATCACTCCCTGACAAGCTCAATGCGTTTTACACACGCTTTGATAGGGAGAACACTGATGTGCCTTCTTGAGCCCCCATTCGCTGTGATGATATATCAGTCACAGTCACAGAGGCCGACGTCAGAAAATCCTTCAGAGGGGAGAGCCCTCGAAAAGCGCCCAGACCTGATGGTATACCCGGCCAACTCAAACAAAACTCTGAACATTAATAGCCCATTATCTGTTTATATGCACTTTATCTGCTTTTTTATTCATGTATGTATATATTTATATAATGGCATATGGACACACTGATCTGTTCTGTAATCATGCCTACCATATTCTGTTGTGCTGAAGCAAAACAAGAATGTCATTGTTCTATCTGGGACACATGACAATAAACTCTCTTGAATCTTGAATCTTGATATTGTGGGCTGATGGGCCTGTTCCTATGCTGAACTGTTCTATATTTTATGTTCTGTGTATGACCACGTGAGTTTTCTGCAAACGTTCAATTGACTTATGTAAAATTCGCTGATGTTCTCATACAATATCATGCTTGACCATATTTGGTCCCAGAAATTCAGACAAAATTGCCACAAATGAGAAATATTTCAAAATTTACAAGTCCTACTGAAGAGTATCTGACGATCAGACTGTTGTAAGCAGCTGGGTGGGGTTTCAGTAAGTGGGGAAGGAGGATAGCAGCTAGTTAATGGTGCAGGATCAGGGGAAAAGGGATGAGATGGATGAGAAGGAATGAAATGGAGAAGAGGGACGTGTGTCGGGGAGGTACGTGGGTGCTGAGTCGTTAGAGTGACTAATAAATTGGAATCAATAAACTACAGATACTGGAAATCCCATATTAAAATAGAAGATTCTGCAAACACTCAGCAGGTCAGCCAGCATCTGGGGAAAAATAAACAACGTGTATGTTCCTCTTCCCAGTTACCTACTTCTCCTTGCGTATGGTGCGCTCAGCCTAAAGTTGTAAGACAACTTGTTCTGTTTGATCTTCTCTTTGTGCATGCCAGGTTGATTGCATTCGTCGAATCAGGGTGGACCACGTGAAGCTTGCAATCTCCCACCGCTTTCCACATATGATGTGATTTCTCACACAGCGGGCTTAGAGTTGGTCTTCCTTTTCCCTTAATGGGCTTTCTACTCTATGTAGTCAACTAAAACCTCAACAATGTTTTATCTTCTTCCTGCACCCCTGATCTCACAACATCTCCTCCAGGACAGAGCAAGGATGGAGTTATCCTGGTCCTACATGTCCATCCTGCCAGCCTCAATGGTTCAATGGTTCCTTTATTATCACGTGTAGCGAGGTACAATGGGATTCTTTTTTTGCATACATATCAGTAAGATTATTGCCATGCATAAGTTCAACCCTATTAAGTACATAATGCATAGAAACTGCCCATTGAGTCTATATGTAAGAGTTGCTAGGTTTCAGCACCATCTCACAGTTCCAACTATAGTTGGCCGTAAAGGCCTGTTGCAGCCATTGCTTCCATCCGGCCATCCTGTGAACCTCCATCCCTCTCCTTGCCTGGCCATCTTCAACCTTCACGTCCTGGAGGCGCCTCCAGCAGCCGACCTTGAAGGCGCGGAAGGTGAGTGCACAGATAACCTGCACATTCACCAGATCAAGCTTTGCCATTTCTACCACCTTCATCAATGTCCCCACCCCCCCACCAGATGCAAGCTTCACTCCACTCCCTCTGACAGTTCACATGGAACAACTTGGTTGCAACTCCCTGCTTCAGTCTTCCATCTTCAGCAGCCACTCCTCTCTGACAACACTTCCTGTTTTGCAGATGTAACAACTGTTATTTTACAAAAAATAAAAATGAGAAAATGCTGGAAATGCTGGAAATGCTCAACAATGCAGGCGATGTCTGTGGAAAGAAAGAGACAATAAATATTTCAGGGTTGAAGACCCAGGGTTCTGATGAAGGGTCTTTGACCAAAAACATTAATTCTGTCTCTCTCTCCACAGACACAAACTGACCGAGCATGTCGATTCCTGCATTCTCCCTTTGGTTTCAACTTTCAACAATTTTGGCCTGCATTTCACATCTTTAATAGGCCTCTTTGTTTTGTTTTTCATCTCTAGTTTCCCTCTTAACTTAGTAACACAACTGGATTCATGTGGGAAGTCTTGCTCTCACCTTGCCAACGATCTGTCTGTTGGCCTATCCATCCCTCCTCCGTCCTCTCTGCAAATTGAAACATCCTGTTTCCTGTCATTCTGCGTTTTAATGAAGGGTTTCGGACATAAATCATTAACTCTCCATCTACAGATGTTGCCTGTCCTGCTGAATGTTTGCAGCATTTTTTATTTTTATGCTAGTTGCTCATATTATTTAAAGAGTATAAGGATCAGTATTGCTCATTCTCCCAACTCCTTGAATATGTCTTGTATTAACCTGTTAGTTTCCTTGACTGGATGACCACATTTAGTTTAGTTTAGAGATACAGCGCGGAAACAGGTCCTTTGGCCCACAGGGTCCACGCAGACCAGCGATCCCCGCACATTAACACTATCCTACACACACTAGGGTCAATTTTTACATTTACCAAGCCAATTCATCTTCATACCTGTACGTCTTTGGAGTGTGGGAGGAAACCGAAGATCTCAGAGAAAACCCACGCAGGTCACGGGGAGAGCGTACAAACTCCATACAAACAGCAGCCGTAGTCGGGATTGAACCCGGGTCTCCGGTGCTGCGAGCACTGTAAGGCAGCAACTCTACCGCTGTGCCACATGTGGGCTATGTTTCCTTTGTGTAACTGCCACTGACAAAATAGCCTTGCAAAGTAGCCTCATGAAGCAAGACTTTGGCCTTTTATTTGGAAATTTGGCATCCAGGTTTATATTTATTATTGTCAATTATACCAAGGTAAAGTGAAAAGCTTTGTTTTCTATGCTATCCAATCAAATCTGACAATGCTACACATAATTACAATCAAGCCAATCTCACGTACAATAGGTAGAGCAAAGGTGTACAGAGTGCTGGATATAGTTCTCAGCATTGTAGCTCATCCAGAGACAACGTCCAATATCCACACAGGGTGAATCAGCCAAGACCAGGGTGGTGCAAGTCTTTGATTATGTTGGCTGCTTTTTAGAGACAGCATGAAATGTTGATGGAGTAAATGGTGGAGAGCCTGGTCTGTGTAATGGACTTGGCAACATCCTAACTCTCGGCACTTTCCTGCGGTCTTAGACAGAGGTGTTCACAAACTGAGCTGTGAAGCAACCTGACAGTATGTTATTTTTCATGCTGCAGCTGTAGAGGTTTATAAGAGTCATTGGAGACAGTCCAAATGTCCTTGTGTGTAAGAAAGAACTGCAGATGCTGGTTAAAATCGAAGGTATTCAAAATATTCAGTCTGAAGAAGGATCTCGACCCAAAACATCGCCCATTCCTTCTCTCCAGAGATGCTGCCTGACCCGTAGGGCTCCTCCAGCATTTTGTGTCTACCGTCCAAATTTCTTCAGTCCCCTGAGAAAGTAGAGACATCTGTGTGACTTCTTGTCTGTTGTTTCAATGTGGTTGGTCCACGACAGACAATTGGTAATATTTATGTTCATATTGTGTTTTTGATTTTTGTCTTTGGATTGAATTCTGTCTTTAATTTGTGTACTGGTGATGTCTTTACTATTTATTTCATTCCGCTTACATGTTTTTACTCTATTTACTACATTTTGTAAGGTGTCCTTGAGACTCTTGAAAGGCGCCCATAAATAAAATGTATTATTATTATTATTTATGCCAAGGAATTTGATGCTTGTAAACATTCCCACTTCGGCACCATTGATGCTGACTGGGGCATGTACACTGCATGCTTCCTGAAGCCAGTGGTAAGAGCCTATGGTCAATTTCACGGGTGGGCACAGTGTGTTGATTTTGTTACTTAATGGTTACAAGATGTGACACAATCTGGTTCACAGTGAGCGCATAGAGACGCAACAAATAAAAGTGAGGGTGGGTGCTGCAGCTCCACAAGTCTCTTTAGCTATTTTACAACTTTCTGAGTGATCCTGCACATTACTGGCCACAAGGAAAATCCCTTCATTCTCTTCAGAACCAAATATCTACAAATTTAGCCTTGAATTTACTCAATGACTATATCCATATATCTTTGAGATAAAATATTCTAAAGATGCATAAACCTCTGAAGAAATGTGTCATCACTTTAATCATGGTTGACTCAAACCTTTTGCTGAATTTGCTTTTAATTTCTGTCAGAATCAAAAAAATTCAAAGAGATCTCCTTTTCTATTGAATTCTAAGGGCGCAGGTTATTCAATCTCTTCTGCATGAGATCTTTTCTTCATTCTTGGCATTCACAAATCCAGTGGACCTTTCCACACCATTCTTTAGGATGATACATCTGTTTGGTATGAAGAATATAATGGCAAATGATATTGCAGGATAACTTTGCTTCTTTTGCTTGCTGTTAAAAACTCAAGAAGCCATTTAGCACCCTTAAGAAAGAAAGTAGCATAGAGAGATTTCTCAGCCTTGGGTATTATCACATAAACATTATGGATGTATTTTAAAGCAATATTGAATATTTAGTTATCAAAATTAAGTTTGATTGTTGACGCATAACTTTGAATGATTCATATTTAAAAAAATAATTATAGCCCATTGCCATGCACTACAAATGACTACATCCAGTTTAGAGTTTAGTTTTGAGTTTAGAGATACAGGGTGGAAACAGGCCCATTTGGCCCACCGAGTCCACGTCACCCATCAATCACCCATACGACTGGGCTTGTATACACTGGAATTTAGAAGGATGAGAGGGCATCTTATAGAAACATATAAAATTATTAAGGGATTGGACATTGCAGGAAACATGCTCCCGATGTTGGGGGAGTCCAGAACTGGGGTCACAGCTTAAGAATAAGGGGTGGGCCATTTAAAACTGAGATGAGGAAAAACGTTTTCACACAGAGAGTTGTAAATTTGTGTAATTCTCTGCCTCAGAAGGCAGTGAAGGCCGATTCACTGGATGCATTCAAAAGAGAGTTAGATAGAGCTCTTAGGGCTAGTGGAATCAAGGGATATGGGGGGAAGGCAGGAACGGGGGTACTGATTGCGGATGATCAGCCATGATCACATTGAATGGTGGTACTGGCTCGAAAGGCCGAATGGCCTATTTGTGCACCTATTGTCTATGTATCTATGTACACAAGTTCTATGCTATTCCATCCTACACAGTAGGGGCAATTTACTGAGGCCAATTAATCTGCAAACCTGTATGTCTTTGGAATGTGGGAGGAAACCGGAGTACCCGGAGAAAATCCACGTGGTCACACGGAGTATGTGCAAGCTCCACACAGACAGCACCTGTAGTCAGGATCAAACCCAGGTCTGGCAGTTCTATCAGCTGTGCCACTGTGCTGTCCCAGTTTACAGACACTATAAGAAATGCAAGCTGTAATTTACAATCCTGGAGCAATTATATTATTCAGGCCATAAAATTGTATGTTTTTATTTCAAACTATTTTCATTCTAAAGGGAATGTGTGACTCACAACATAAGATTATTTTGATGAGAAAGGATCCAACTGATCACTCCCATGAGAAAATTAGGAGTGATGCTAAGAGTTTTTAATCGAGGGAATCAGAATAATTTTGATAATTCTGAGTCCATCTTGAGTTGCTGTTTTTTTGTCTAACGTGGCATAGATATTCTTGCCACCTCACATCAGACAATTCAAAATATATTTACAACAATTCTTCCAGTTTGGGATGTGATCAGTGTAATTTGTGGCTGAGAACTCTACAGGAACACATGACACTCTAAACATCATGGCACACAGCAGCAGTGCTTGTCAGATGTCACCATAGTGTGTAGAAGGGAACTGCAGATGCTGGTTTACACCAGATAGACACAAAATGCTGGGGTAATTTAGCGGGATAGGCAGCTTCTCTGGATAGAAGGAATGGATGATGTTTCGGGTCGAGACCCTTCTTCAGACTCTAATAACAGCGGGTGGTCATAGAGCTGGAGAGGAGGAATCGCAGAGGCGGAGCAGCAGGAGAGGGTGTTGCAACGTTGCACAACTCCCATCGGAGTGTAGCGGAAAACTTCTTCAAATTAGGCATTCCTTGCGGAGATTTTGCAGTTGAACAGACAAAATATGTAGGAGGAAACTACAGATGCTGATTTACACTGAAAGGTCGACACAAAATGCTGGAGTAACTCAGCAGGACAGGCAACATCTCTGGAGAGAAGGAATGGGTGATGTCACTTTAGACCTGCTGGTGTCGATGAAATGGACATTCCATGATCTAGACTTGTACACTATTGTGGATGTGCTTAGTCATCATCATGTTCAGTCTACAAATAATCTCATCTTCGTGAACTAGACTGAATGAACCAGTTTCATTAGTTTCCCCTTAGAAAGTCTTCAAGATATTATAATGATTACTTTTCCAGCTTACATGCTCTCCTTTCTTCCCGAATCTTATGCCGCAAGGTAATAAGATTTTTCATGTTTTTAACTTTATCTGGATGGACGGTTTTAATCTCACCAACGTTAGTCTGAAAAATGTGTGGAAGTAAGTAATAATGTAACTATTCATACTTCCCTATTCTATCTCCTAGTCAGCGATCTACTGTCTAAATTCACATAAATTACCATTTATATTCAGCACACAAGGAACAATAGGATCAAATGAGGGAAAACAAATCTGGGAGCTTCTTCTTGCTTATGGCATGCACAGCCTAAAGTTGTAGGACAACTTGGTCTATTTGATCTTATTTGATTGTGCACACCAGGTTGATTGCATTCGTCGAAACAGGGCGGATAAAGGTTGCAATCTCCCACCCCATCTAAGAGCTAAAGACTGAGAACTGGGCTATGGACAATTTCTTCAGTGTTAATGAACAATTTGAGCAAGGTAAATTCAGTTTCTCTAGAGTCAAACACTTCCCATAATCCAGTTTTAATGAGTTCCAAATCGATGCTAAGTCATTAAATCTTGAGGTTTTTAGGTGCCGGAAAAGAGATTGGTTGCAAGTCCAATCAAAAGCTAATTTGGGCCCCTTTAATGAATTGATTTTAGTTCTGTTGTTCACTACTTTAACTTTTGATTTCTTTATCTCCAGCAAATATTGTTCATTACTGTGATTCTTATTGGTTCACCTATCATTTTCTCCTTGACCATTCCAGCATTCCGAATACTAATTCCACTTTGAAGATGTGTAAAATGCAGTTATAGGCCATTTTATTTGCAGCAAAATTGGTTTTAAGGCATTACATTCTATAGGGTATAAAATATATTATGCACATTTAAGAACTGGAATTTAGCTGACATGCAAAATTGATGTGATAACACCACTTTTTAATTCTTTGTAAACTTTTTTTTTAATAATAAGAGAACGGTCTTCACACGAGTCACGAAGTTATAATGCACTTAACATTACGATTCGATGCTGCAGTATCTTCCATTATGGCGATTACAAATTTAATTCTTCAATCTTGCTGTGAAGATTTTCACAATGATTAACATTCCCTTAGTTAAAGTTAAATTAAAAAATCACTTCACTTGATATATAGAGAATATTAAATTTCTTAAGTTTGTTCTAGTCTTTATTAGAATATATCAGAGGGCTATTTTTACTTCAATCATCTAATATAATGTACTGGCAATGTTATTCCCTGAGGGACATGGTGAATGATTGTTTTTCAGCTGGGATGAAGGTGAATTGCAGCATCCCCCAGTTCATGACTACTTTTTGTCTGTACCAATGACCTAGACCTGAGGGTGCAAAGCCTAAATTTAATTGCGTTAAGGTGAGGACTTTGATGATTGATTGCAGCAGGAAATAGACAGTCTGGGAGAATGAGGAGGGACATGGCAGATGAAATGTAACATGGAGAAATGTGAGATGAAACGTTGGGAGGATGAATGAGGAGAGGTGAAGGATACCATTCTGATAGGAGTGCAAGAGCAAAATAGAAAAGTGTGCACAAATAATTTGAAGTGGCGCGGCTGGTTGAGAGATTGTTTAATAATGCAAACACAAATTTTGGCTTAATCAATTGAGATGCAGAGTATTAAGTAGGAAAGTCATGTTGAACATTTATAAAGAATGAGTCCAGCCTCAAATGGAAATATTGTATTCATTTCTATTATGGGAGGGATGTTAGGGAATGAAAGTGGGTGCAGAAAAGATCGATGAGAATTGTCCTTAAAATGAGTGCTACAATGATATATTAGAGAGACTGTTATCTTTGGAGATAACTGAGGAGAGATTTGAAAGAGGAAAATGGAAAGGATAAGGAATAGTGGCAAGCTGTCCTCATCCTGAATGGGATATGTCCTATCTCCCAACCTACCCCGTTACTACCATTGCAGTTTTTCTATCTGTAATTTGTGTAGCTGCATATTGATTGATAGAATTGATTGATAGAATTTATTGCCACACAACCAGGGTCGGTGGAATTTTGGGTTGTCAGCAGCGGTACAATAATAAAGAACACACAACCACAATAAAAATATAACACAAACATCCACCACAGCATTCATCACTGTGGTGGAAGGCACAGAACCTGGCCAGACCTCCTCCAATTTTCCCCCGTGGTCGGGACCTCCACCCTCCGCAGCCGTTGCTGCGGGCGTCCAGATGGTAAAGGACAAAGTCAAAGGCAAGGTAAGTCCAGGATCGGCTCTCCCCACCGGAGACCGCGGCTTCAGGTTGGTGTAGGCCGCAGGCCGGCGGTCGAAGATTTAAGGTTCCCGCCGCGCCGCAGCCAGAAGCACCGCAGACCGCAGGGCCGGTGGTCGAAGCTCCCCTCCAGGGGTGATGGTAAGTCCATGCCGGACCTGCGGTAGAAGTTGGCCGCGGGCCGTCAGTGATGGCTTCTTCTTCCCCCGGGTCCCCCACGAGGGATCCCGGGCTGTAGATGCCGCGCCAGCTGGAGCTGTGCAGACCGCGGCTTCAGGCTGCCGGCTGCCCCGGGCCAGTGAAACGGAGCGCTACCCTCCAGCGAGCCCCAGCCCGCTCCACGCCGAGAGTCCACGCTGCGCCCGCCGCTGAAGCCCCGGGCGCGTCTCCAGGAAAGGCCGCGCTGATCCTTGCTGTTAGGCCACGGGGGAGGCGACCTGGAAAAAGTCGCCTCTCCGTGGAGGAGGCGGCCGAAACGGTTTCCCCCCCTACCCCCCCACACCACCCCCCACACCGAGAAATATCAAAAGCATACTTTAAAACATACTAAAAAAATAAAAAAAGTTGATAAAACTAACGCGCTGCTGACAGGCTGCTGCCATTGCAGCGCCCCCTACCTACCTATGCAGCGCCCCCTACCTACCTATGCAGCGCCCCCTACCTACCTATTATACCCTGTTGTACTTTTCCCTTGACTCTATCTGTTCCTTGTGTATGGCTTGTTTGCACTAATATGGTATGGATTGACTGCATAGAAAGCAAACAAGGTTTCTCACCATATCTCAGATAATAATCCAGTACCAATACCAATACATTTGGTTGCAATCTGAATTGCATGCCTGTAAATGTGGAGTGGCAGATTTCATTGTGGTCTTCAAGGGGAAATAGGAAAATTACATGGTGAAAGCCATGGAAAAAGGGCTGGAGTGTAAATCTAGTGGGCAGTTCTGGTAGAGAGCTGGCATGAACGTGATGGGCCAAATGGCATTGGTCTGTAATCTAACAATTCTGTGATTCCAATGAAAAGAGAAACATTGAAGAGGTTAGAGCAGATCCATATGGAAAGACATTGGAAGGAGAGGCATTATCATTACAATCCTTGATCCAACACCTATACCAAGATAGCTGTCAAACACTTAATTAATGTGACAAACTTTGGCTTATTAATAATGATCAATTAATACATAATTGATCATTATTGTAAAGCTGATCATTTATTCCAGGATTAGCCATGGTTTTATTGAATTTAAGGGATTGTACATGCAAAACTAAACAAGGTTATTATTTTGTTGAATTCTCCATCATCGTTTCGATTAAAGCCTTCCGGGTTTTTCTACCACATCGTACATCTCTAGGCAGGTGGCATGCTAATCCCCATGACATGATCTGAGAATATTGTAAATATTTAATGTAGAAGTCGGATTTGGAAGAACGTGAGAATGAATAGATTCACAAGGGGTTTGGCAGCACCCAGAGGTAGTGGATATTGAATCACAGTTGAGTGCATTTGGAACCAACAAAGGGCAAGTGAAATGTGCTGGTACCACGAAGGAGTTGTGTGGTTGAACACAGGCATGTTAAAATATGGTGCACAATGCAGTGAGGAAGCCAATTTAATTGCTGAAATGTTCAGTAGAAATGAATATTGCAATCCCTGTCACCAGAGGCCTTAATCCCCACTCTGTCTTCTTAACTCAATTCAATCACACACTCCCCTCACCTTCTTCAGATCATTGTTCCTTCACTTTCTATACACTTTCTCAGCCCGTCATGCATCTATCCTGAACTGTCAATCAGTCTAAGCCTGAGGTCAGTCTTGTTAGTCATTCTTGTACATCCATCAAACCGTTTTTTCTTTATTTGTGTGCAGCAAAACCCCAGAGAGTGGTGAAGAATTGGAGACATAAATTATGCAGTGTACTTACGCTGAGGAAACAGCAATGTAGATTCATGCACATCTGCATCCCCCTCTGTTCCGGAGCGCAAGGCAGAGAGCTTGCAGGTGGCTGATGATGGAATTTAAAATATCTCTGACGCACGAGCTGTCTTTATTTCATCAGTGATTGAGCTGAATGAGTATGTTGATTGCCAGGATCTATACTTTGCGCCATCTAATTTATACCAATGTCTTTTGTTTTCCAAAATGTTCATGCCAGCAATGATTGTTGCTGGGGCAAGTATCTTCAGAAGATCTAATTTCTTCTATACACGTTGGCCAGATGGTTGGGTTTTCACTGTGAGCATGGACTGAGACTGCCAGTGAGGGGAGTGATGTAGACTCCATGTGAGAATGGCAGTGGGTCGCCCATGGAAGGTGTGCTGCCGTACAACCTAGAAATCAGCTAGATATTGATGCAGAACTCCACAGCGTCCCTTAGAAAATGGGAATTAATTCAACAATCCCGTGTTAAAGCCCTGTCCCACTGTACGAGTTCATTCAAATAGTTCTTCCGAGTTTGCCCTGATTCGAACTCAGAGATTTACGGTAATGGCCGCTCGTCGGTAGTCGGGGCTCTCGTGGACATTTTTCAACATGCTGAAGTTTACCGTGTTTCCCGAGTACCTGCTGTTAGCGTTACAAGCCGCTAAGAGACGTCCCCGAGCTCCGACGTACCCGCTAGGTTCATTCTACTTGCTTACCACGAGTTTGATTTTTTTTTTAAACTCGGGAGAGCAATTGAATGAACTCGTACAGTGGGACAGGGCTTTTAGGATACAAAAATAGATACAAAATGCTGGAGTAACTCAGCTGGCCAGAGAGCATCTCTGGAGAAAAAGAATAGGTGATGTTTCGGGGTGAGACCCTTCTTCAGACCATTAGGAACATTTGGATAATGGACATTCATCCTTACAGATTTCACAGATCACAACCTTGAATTCTGGTGTAAGGAATAAAACACGCTCCTACGGAATTTAGGCAAAAATAAGTAAATAAATAAACACAACATTTATTTTTTATCAGTTTGCATTTCTTGATGCAGGTGCAGATGATGCAGCAAATGTATTATGGAAAATTGTGATTATGGACTGTTATCGATTAACACAATCCCCCCCAACCCCACTCCCAGGTAATGTGTGGAATACCTGCACTGACAGGTTTGCCAAAATTTCAGAAGATAGACACAAAACGCTGGAGTAACTCAGCGGGACAGGCTGCATATCTGGATAGAAGGAATGGGTGACGTTTTGGATCGAGACTCTTCTTCAGACTGAGAGTCAGTAGAGAGGGAGGCATCGTGATATAAATGAGTAATGTGTGAAAACGAGTCATCCAAGGGGACGAAGTGTAGAATTGATCATTGTTCGCTAGGGGAAGAAGACAACGAAGCATACAAAGATAAAGATTCAATCAGGAGGACACAGACACTTTCAGAACCAGGATGGGGGGTGGATGGAGAGAGAGGGAAAGCAAGGGTTACTTGAAGTTACAGAAGTCATTATTCATTTAAAAAAATGGTGGATTGACTGTCGGTACCTGTCCAAAGATGTTTAACTTAATCATTAGCAGTTTTAGGTGGTTAATTTTGATCTTGTCTGACCACAGAGTAGTAGGCTCTGAGGTTTTAGGCACTGCTCTCAATATGTCCGTGATTAAGGCCATGTAGGTTATTGTTGCCAGGATGCCCACTTCCTTAAATAACATAAAGTAAACTATGACCTTACCACGCATTAGTGAATCATTGATATTCACAAATCTGTAAACAACAAAGTGAAACAGAGCTGTGATGCAGGCCCAAGGGTGGCATGTTGGAAGTGTGAATTCCTTTAATAGTGGTCCGTATTGTACCTGTGCCCACAGTGCCCGACCCACCCAGCCCAACACTCCAAATACTCAGCATATTATCTGTCTTCTGACAACCAAAGTCTGGCTTTGTTGCCAACTGCACCTAAACCCCAGAGCACAAAGGCCCAAAGATTCTCAGCAGTCATATCATGGTTTCTTATCTCTTATGAAGTAGCATAGAATGCAGAGTAGAAACAGCAGGGGAGAAATATTAAACCAAATATAGTTGACCATATCAGTATTCATATCAGTATATATTGCATCTCGTTACACATGACAATAATAACCAATACTTATACCAGTATCTAATCCGTGTTTTACGTCCTTTTTATATCACCAATAATGTGCTGAAGATCATCACATTGATATGTTTCAAAAGTAAAATATTATGAACGATGTGGATGAAAGGCCCTCAATCTGAATCTACCGTCTCTATTTACCCTGATCTGCTAAATAATTGCAGTATTTTCCATATTCAGTAATACAGACATTTTGACTATTGTTGCAACCCAAGTCCCAACTAGCTCCTTCATTTGCTTCATGATGAATATCAGCGCATGGTGGGAAACATTGGACTGAGATAATTAGTTGAATGTATGAATGAAAGACACTTTGCAAATGGAACAGTATGCGTAGGAGGGTGGTGAATTTCTTCTATTATTGCTCCATTCAGTAAACTGCTGGCTCTGAAAGAAAACCTGGTATCACTGGCATTTAGCAATGTATGAATCTGTAAGGCATCGACTCTGCCGCTGCACTACCTTGCCGCCCTTGGTGCTCATTGATAATTGTTCAGTACCAAATGTATTCATTTATATCAGATAACGAAGCAGTGCATGAGCACTTATCATAACACCTTTACAACCTTTAGACTTACGCTATAAGTCACAAGTAACAGCCATGTCATCTAACTTTACTTCCAACAAGAGACGCTTGAGGTAATCATCCTTTACATTGAATTGCTTCCTCCAACATTCCAGGGATAGCTATTAACTGGAAATATAATTGTATTAGCCACATAAGCAGCGGGGTTGTGATTATACTAGATAACTTAGATATTGATTCCGTAACGTCTTTGCTATGTACCCTGCACAAATCAAAATCACTTGCCTGGATGAGTTCGATTCTAATTACACTCGGGAAACTTGATAAACTTCAGCACAAAGCAGTCTGCTTAGCCAGCATTTTTTCACCACCGTAAGTGTTTGGACCCTGACACTATATGGCTATTTTACTTCGGAGTCACGTGAGTGACTACGTGAAGACCCCGTCCAGTACGCATGCATGTCATATCGTCTATCGCATTGCGTGATGACTGGCAGGGTGAACGTGATTCTCCTGCCAGCAACAGACCTGAGGTAAGTTTTTTTTTTAAACTTTCAGGTTAAATCTTCTTGCAGGAACCTCTACTTAGAGGTCCTACTAAAAGTCCGAGGCTAAGTCGGGACGGAGGGGAAACCCCAGTCTCGAACTTCAGGGAACCCCGGTCACGGGGAATCCCGCCCATGGACCTAAAGTGGCTTTTTCACGGGGCGACTTGACGCAAGAGTGAACCAGAGTTTAACATCGTGGGAACCTCGTGCGATAACAGTACGGCATTCGTGGACCACCGTGGACCACCGTGGCGCTAACGGCAGGTAGTCGTGTAACTTGGTCACTCGGGAGAAAATTCAAGAAAGTTTGAATTTCTCCAAGAGTGACTTGTACACTTGTGGTTGAGCATTGCAACATTGTATGAACATAGTGGCCAGTGCGATATCCCTGCGATATCCGTAATAACTCTTGCGGGTACCGTGGGAAATCCTGCGAACGGTGAGTAACTGAGCAGTTTGATTGTCAGTGCTTGTTTTACCTCATTGTTAAATAAATATATTTTTAACTATCAGATTGATGTCTGCAATTCTTCATTAACACATCACTACAAGATGAATGTCTCTAATGTTATAATCCCTCTCATGCTGAAACACAAAATAGTTGAAGGGAGGTGAAATAATCACATTTTCATTCTTTTTCATTTTTGAGTGTTCAGGTACCTCACTTGCTGAGCTATTTTACTCCAGCAGTTTGTGTCTCTTTTTGTCTAAAGCAGTTTCTAAGACTGTAGGAACTCCGCGGGCCAGGCAGCATCTACGGAGGGAAATGGACAGGTGACCCTTTCTTCAGGCTGCCTTATCTCTCTCCCCCCCCCCCCCTCCCCCCTACTCCCACCCACACACACAAATGCTGGAGAAACTCAGTGGGTGCAGCAGCACTATGGAACGAAGGAAATAGGCAAAGTTTCGGCCCGAAACGTTGCCTACTTCCTTCGCTCCATAGATGCTGCTGCACCCGCTGAGTTTCTCCAGCATTATCGTGTACCTTCGATTTTCCAGCATCTGCAGTTCCTTCTTAAACACAAATGCACCGAGTTCCTCCAGCATTTCGTGTTTTGCTCAGTATTCCAGCATCCGCTGTCTCCCGCGTCTCCAATAAAACAAAACTACTGACAAAAGGGTGAAGAATAGGGGCAGAGATAGATACATTCCTGATTAGTGCGGCTGTCAGGAGGTTATGGGGAGAAGGCAAGAGAATGTGGTTGAGAGGGAGAGATAGATCAGCCGCGATTGAATGGACTTGAGTGGACTTAATGGACCGAATGGCCTAATTTTGCTCCTATAACTAACAAAGATAGTAATTGTTAGGGAAATGTAGTTATTAAAGACGAGGGGGAGCAGAAATGGGCAGTCTGGGATGGCTCGCGAGATACTTGCATAGAGGCACAAAAGTTAAAGAAAAGGCAGATAAACAGAGAGGGGGGGGGGGACTTCCCTCAGTGCCCATCTGTTACCATTAATTGGACAGTTCGGTCTGTGAAACGCAACACGCCAGCCCCGACATCCAGCCCGGTGGTCAGTCCTTTGAAGGTAGACACCAGTTGCTTGGAGCAACTCAGCCGGACAGGCAGCAACTCTGGAGAGAAGGAACGGGTGGCGTTTCGGGTCGAGAGCCTTCTTCAGACTGAGGTCAATCCCCTGCATGGATAACAGGAGTCCCAGCCAACACGACAATCGCCCGCTGCACAGTCTCGGAGCTTCCACTGCGAAAACGGTGCCTACATTTGAGCACTTATGTAACTGAACCATCCTAACACCAACCACAGAGCATTCCTGAACTACTACCTACCTCATTCGAGACCCTCGGACTATCTTAGATCGTATACTCACTGGCTTTATCGAGTTACAGTGTGGAAACCGGCCCTTCGGCTCAACTTGCCCATACCGGCCAAAATGTCCCATCGAAACTAGTCCCATCTGCCTGCGTCTGGTCCATATCCCTCCCAACCTGTCTTATCCATGTACCTGTCTAAATGTTTCTTAAATGTAGGGATGGACCCGGCCTCAACTATCTCCTCTGGCAGCTTGTTCCATACACCCACCACCCTTTGTGCGAAAATGTTACCCCTCACTCAGATTCCTATTAGATCTTCCCCCCTCACCTTGAACCTATGCCCTCTGGTCCTCGAATCCCCTCTGTGGGCAAAGGACATATATTACCCTGGACTCTGTCTATTTCCCTGCCTGTTCGTCTCATGGTTTTGTACACCTCTCAGCCTCTGTCCCCAGTGTGGAGTTAAGGGCTTGTTTATGGGCGCCCTGGGCTGAGAACTCTGGAGGATGGTTTTAGACTTTATCGGGAATCGAGATAGACCCCGTAATGCAGGAGCAAAGAATCGCAGACGCTAATCTGCATTGGAAAGACACAATATGCGGGAGTAACTCAGCGCTGAAGAAGAGTCCCGACCCGAAACATCATCTATCCATGTTGTCTAGCGATGCTGCCTGACCCGCTGAGTTGCTCCAGCGCTTTGTGTCTTTCCACTAGACCTGTAATAAGTCTCGGCTGGGTGTTTACTGGGATCTCTGGTGTTTAATAGACGTCCTGATGTTGTTTTTGATCGGGTTTACTACTGACAGTATTTAATCAGATCCATATTAAATCATTTCCCCTTCACCTTAAACCTATGTAATCTGGTCCTCGATTCGCCTACTCTGGGCAAGAGACTGTGCATCTACCCGATCGATTCCTCGCATGATTTTAAACATTATCTTGCACACAGCGTTGTTCCCTTCACCATGTATACACCATTTATGGCTCGATTGTTACTATTTATTGTCTGTCTACTGACTGGTTAAACGTTTGAAAATTTCACCTCTCAGTAGATAATAAAATAAGACAACCATCACGGTCAATGTGAGACAAAGTCTTTATTCCTATTTGACAAAATAAAAAGACGACTTCTTGCACATATTGAGAGAAGGTGCATCACACCAAACAACATTTGTCTAAAAAAAAACAGATTATTCTTCAGCTCATTAAAGAGCTCGGGTGAAATTCTGACAAAGTTTGTGAATGCACTTTTATCCTCTTTGCACAGCACATTAAGCAGCTGATCATATTGTCCAAATTGAGGTCTCCGTTGAAAGATGGGCTTCATCCAGTGAGACTTCATCTTAATTCTCTTTTTAATTAATCTCACCCTTCTGCCTTCACGCAAGCGTTCTCGATGCACATAGTGGGCTGCTGCATACAGCGCGTCAATGAAAATAACCACCATCCTGTACTCGAAAATACTTAGTATAGGCATGTCTCCAAATGAGCCAATTCAACCAAGGGAGGAATATAGTGTGTGAAAAAAACCAATATAGTGTGTGAAAACAAAATAACATCATTTGTGCCACGTGATTAACAACACTACAGTTCACGATGTTCATTCAAGATTAACGGGAAAGCTCGGGAGACGGACAAGTCACTCGCACAAATAACAGAAATGCCGAGTACCGTGGGAACTCTTTATCTACCCCCCATTATATCCGGAAGTGGCGGCGCCGGGAACGGCTGCGGCTCGCCTGCAGTCCGTTTGTCTTTTACTTTTTTGTGTTGTATTTTTTCGTTTTGTCTAGTTACGTTTTTGGTTTTTAGGTCGTGTTTATGTGGGGGGGTGGGGGTGAAACGGGGCTTGCTGTCTCTCCCTACGGGGGAATACGACCTTTTTGTCGTATCCCCCTTCTCTGCCTCCGTCTACGCTGAGGCCAAATGGCGGAGCTGGCGACCTCGGGACTCCGGAGGCAGCTAACAGGACTCGCCCTGAGCTCCCGTGAGGGTGGCCCAGCCCGGGGCTGGAACTGCGCTCTCGTGAGAGCGGCCTGGCGAGGGGCTGAGAGACTTTCCCGTGAGGGGCTGTGGCCCGTCGGAGTGGCCCAGCCCGAGGGTGGAACGGCACTCCCGTCGGAGTGGCCCAGCCCGAGGGAGAACGGAGAACGGCACTCACGTCGGAGTGGCCCAGCCCGAGGGAGAACGGCACTCCCATCAGAGTGGCCCAGCCCAAGGGAGGAGCGGCACTCCCGTCGGAGTGGCACTCCCGTCGGAGTGGCCCAGCCCGAGGGAGAACGGAGAACGGCACTCCCGTCGGAGTGGCCCAGCCCGAGGGAGTACGGCACTCCCGTCGGAGTGGCCCAGCCCGAGGGAGAACGGCACTCCCGTCGGAGTGGCCCAGCCCGAGGGAGGAACGGCACTCCCGTCGGAGTGGCCCAGCCCGAGGGAGAACGGTACTCACGTGAGGGCGATCCGGCTCGGGGCTGGAACGGTGCTCCGGTGGCTGGGACGGCGTTCTGAGGCGGTGACCTGAGTCCGAGGTTCAGCCGCGGGCCAGCGGCTGCGTGTGCTGGACTGGAGGGCGGCAGCTTCGACCATCCCCAGGCCACGGTGTTTGAACCGGCCCGTTTGCGGGGTTCGGTGAGCCGCGGGACTGTTGGTACCATCGCCCGGTGGGGAATCGCCTCAGCGCAGAGGGAGAAGAGGAGGGAAGAGACAGTAACCCTAAGATTTTTGCCTCCACCACAGTGAGGAGGTGCTTGGAGGATGCACTGTGGTGGTGTTAATTTGTGTTTATTGTTGTTTATTATTGTATGATTGTATGTATGACTGCAGGCACGAAATTTCGTTCAGACCGTAAGGTCTGAATGACAATAAAGGTATTCAATCAATTCAATCAATTCAATATCGTGCGAAACTCGTGCTGGACCACGACCACTTCACTCTGGTGACACCTTGCGTCAACTCGCCCCGTGAAAAAGCCCCATAAGCGCACGGAACCGCGGAATGCGGGTAGCGAGCGACGGTGGATTCACCTCTGAGCCGCTGGCAGTAGAACCAGTGGCTTCATATTGGTGGAGAACCCGATCGGGATACCGCGGGAAGCGGGGAGCGGACGGTGGTGGATTCACCTTTGAGCCGCTTGCGGTGGTGCCAACTGCTTCATATTGAAGCCGGGGGCACCTGGACAGCCGCTCCGGAAACCGCGGGAAGCGGGGAGCGGACGGCGGTGGATTCACCTTCGAGCCGCTGGCAGTGGAGCCAGTGGCTTCATATTGGTGCCGGGGGCACCGGGACAGCCGCTCCGGAGACCGTGGAATACGGGGAGCGACCTGAGAACCCGCTTCGTAGACTGCGAGATGCGAGGAGCGGACGGCAGTAAGTATTGTGCCGCTGGCAGTTAAACCAGCGGCTTCATATACGCCCCCCCCACTGAAGCAGGATACCCCCCCCCCCCCCGACTTTGTAAATCGCGGCTATCCCTTTGATAGGGACCGCGGGGATATCTAGGCTGCAGTTACTGCGGGGATACCCAGATCGGGGGTGGGGGGTGGGGGGAATAAAGCCCCGACTGGAGAACACCGTGGAGAAGCCCTGTTATAAGGGACCGTGGAGAAAAAGCTCGGGGGAGAAATAACCCGCAATGGAAGTGTTTCTACAAGGACCACAGAGGAACCCCAGCTGTAACAAACCACGACCATGAGACCAGGCTCGGGAGGAGCGTTGCCCCGCAGCAGAAGGTTTAAAAAGGACATGCAGGTAAATTCCTTACTCGAAGGTCGTTTTGTGCTATTTTGTGAGAATATGTTACAGGAATGGACCGCACCAGACTGATTGCGGAGGACCGCGGAATTGCGGGCAGTCAGCAGCTGTAGACTGCACCTGGATCGCTATTGATCAGCAGTCTCCGACCTGGCACCTGCACAGCCGGAATCGACACCTCAGACTGGTGGGAAGGCCAAGCAGAAGTCGGACAGGCCGAAGACTCGGACGAGTCAGGCTGTGAAGACTCACCGCCGGCGGGAGCAACTGTGATCGCATATCCCGCATGGAGCGGTTGATGGATCAGAAGCTCCAATGTGACATGCTCCGGTATATGGAGCCTAGTCACCAGGGTGTCCTGGGACGCCCATGGCAGCACCTTATTGAGGGCTGCATAATGCATCTCCCTCGACAGAGGGGAGCATTAGGAGTCACTTCTGCGCTGACTCTGAAGACAGGGGTTTGGCTGAAGAAACCACAAGTGTGCAGGGGGTGCAGGAACAACACTACCAGCAGCAGGAGCTCGACGAGTGGCCGTCGGGTTCAGGAAGGCCACATCATCACGCAAGACCTCATATCTTCGACGGCAGCACCCCTACGCACCCACCAGCAAACCACGATGAACTGAAGCTGGTGAAAGCTTGAAGGCCGTACAACCAGGACAAAGGTCTTTTTTAGGCCACAGCCCAGAACAGCCTTCCTGGAAGATGCGCCAACCTCGTACACGAGCTCCTCTACCTCCCAGGAGCAGATGTAAAATCATGCACACATGTTTGAGGCAGCTCCTGGGTCGGGTTGCACAAGTCCTCCCATTCGGATAAAGGTATGGAACCTCATCGATGATGTCTCCTGTCACGGATACAAGTTGGTAATATTAAACTGGTTTGAATATTTACACTGGTTTGGGATAACACTAGATTAGTTTATACTGCACACAGGTATGGTTGGAGTTGCCTTTCAAGAAAAGGCTCACAAGAATGGGATGTGGACTGATCATTGTCAACAGCCTTAACCCGCATGTGCAGTATAGACTTTTCTGAATAACTTCCATGTGATCATTTCCGCTCACAGGGTTGAAGATATTTGAAATTTAACTGGATGAGGCAACGATACACTCAGTGGCGTTGCAAAATGGGCTAACTCCAGTTTCCAGATTATTTACCAAATCACTACTATCAGTGCTTCGGCTGCACAGAGCTAACAAATAAGTAGCATGGCCAATCTGGATGATATTGAACATACTGTATTTTACAAAGTTAGCCTTATCAGCCACATAGCTATATTTGAGGAATTGGTTCTCACCCGTCCAGTTAAATTTAAATTAAGTTGATACCAACTGAAACTATTGATTGTTAGGATACAATCATCCATTTATTGGTCTGGGATCAGCTCTGAGACAAAAAAATAGACCTCTGCTATTTTTAGCTGAAACAATCAAAGTCACAATGATGGACAGCTTTGCTCCACTAAAACCTCTTATCCGTAAATCTTCAGTCATTTCCAAACTGATGCTATTGCCAAAAGATGGGTAATTTACTAATACCATCTCTAGTTACGGAGGCAGATGGGATTAGCATGAGTAATCAAGTGTTCAGTCATGGTATCAACTGCCAATGGACACCAGGTGCATTCTGTGCATTAAAGGGTGTGTGGATATGCATATAAGGCATGCACAAGTCCAAGGTGATACACTTTGGTGGTGGTATATGTTAAACACAAAGGTACAATCAAATCAAAGTATCCGGTGATAGTTTTACCAAACCGCATTTAGCACTGGTGTATTTTTATGCAAAATCAATGACAACACAGAATGAATGTGTGATCACAAAGTATTTAATGACAGTGTGGATTGATAGAACACTAACTATTGAGTTGCTTGCATCCAGTTTCAATCAACAGTGAACGAGGAATACAGTGGCGAAGGGTGCATTCTCGCTACACTAGGAAGGAATGTTCTTTTATGTCTTCCTCCATTTGGCCTCAATAGATGGGTCTTGCAAAATTCAGCAAGATTCCCGCTTCCGGGTTTTCATAGTGCCTGCCTGGGTTATACACCTATGGCTCCTGCTGAGGCGAAGAATGAACATAAAACCTTACATGGTTAATTCCAGATAAAAAGATGCTGGTTCAGTTGTGATGTTGAAACCATCCTCTGCATGATATAATCTATCATAGACTTACAGACTCTGAGAGATCGTTTCTGTGGCTCGGGTTGTCAAACCATACGCGTTAAGAGTGCTCACTACAGATTGCCGGGATAGCACCAAATAGCAGCAATCTGCATAGGAGATTACGTTTAACTTGGCACGGATGACTGACACATTAAAATTCAGTTTTATGGGATTATAACATTAAGTTACTATTCCATTACTGTGCCTTAAGTACCTCCTAATCATTTGGCTGATGTGTACATAAACCACTCTGTCCGGTCTCACCCTCTGATATCCAGAGAATGAAGGTATCATCAGCTTAAAACCTCCCAGGCTTAGGGACGCAGAGATATGGGTTGTTAACATTGTACTGCATCACTTCACCGATGGGCACCAGCAACATCCCTGTCCATGGTCATACTCACGTACTAGTGATTACGCCATGGCACTGAGTACAGCGCTATGGGTCCAGTCATTGCAACACTGGATAGGATGATCATATCTGCGGGCTATAATAACATGTTTTGTTTATGATTAATCAAGCAGATTAGACAGGGACACAAGACCAAACTAGATGTTGCATATCCCATGGACCTTGGGTTGCGTGTGATCACGCATTTACACCAGTATGTCAAGGTTCCTAAGAGCCTTCTAGACTGACAGCAATATTATTAGTTACATAAAATCTGGTTAGAAGGAATCACTACGAACCTTCTCCAGATGGTTATATGGGTCTGGCATATACAGGAGTGTACATTGACATTGAGTCTCACTCCACCAGGACCACTATACCTCAGCAGCAGGGATGGACCACATCCTAGCGGTTGCAGGATGGTCAAACTATTGATCTGTCCAAATATTCAGAATAAACCTATTGCCAGATCAGGGGTATTTGCCAACTCTATGTTAGGTATGGTTCATACTTCTTCCAGGTTGAGGGACGTTACTATTGCCACTATTATTCATTAATAGCATCAACATGTCTATATCTATGTCATGTCTGAATGCATTCTTAATGTTCACTCATCATTGGCCTACTGATGCAGTGTATGACGCCTGGACTCGGTTCCACGGCATGAAATCACAGAGCTTTAAAATCTTCACGTAGTCACTCACATGACTCTGAAGTAAAATAGTAAGATTAAACGAGAACTTACCAGTTTGAAGTTTGATCTTTATTTTATGAGGAGTAACGTTGAGGGATTACGTGCCCTCTGCTCCCAGCCCTCTGTCATAAAGTTCAACTGGTATTATGGTTCCCTTATCTTACTATGTTCAGTTCAACGACTGTTATCTGTGATTTCACACCACTGCTTTGAAGATTGACACGCATGCGTACTGGACGGGGTCTTCACGTAATCCCTCAACGTTACTCCTCATAAAATAAAGATCAAACTTCAAACTGGTAAGTTCTCGTTTAATCTTACTATTTCATGTACAATCTACTAGGTGCACTCTCTAGAGGATTCTCTTTGAACTTCTACAGGTGTACAGTAGAGAGCACATTGACTGGTTGAATCACGGCCTGGTTCGGCAACTTGAACGCCCAGGAGCAAAGAAGACTGCAAAAAGTTGTGAACACTGCCCAGTCCATCACGGGTTCTGACCTCCCCACCATCAAATGGATTTACAGGAGTCGCTGCCTCAAAAAGGCAGCCAGCATCATCAGAGACCCACGCTACCCTGGTGGCCACACACTCATTTCACCCCTGCCATCGGGAATAAGGTACAGGAGCCTGAAAACTGTAACATCCAGGTTCAGGAACAGCTCCTTTCCTGTAGCCATAAGGCTGTTAAACATTACAACCATCAATAAGCTCTGAACTACATAGACTATTATTGTTATTACTACACTAATATTGTTTGTTTTTTATGTGTACGTATGTGTGCGTATATAAATATATATATATATAAATACGCACACGTATATATATATATATATATACTGTATGTGTGGGTGTGTATGTATATGCGTGTGAGTATGTTTTTTTCGCGTTTATCATATTGTTTAGAGTGTACGTATGTTTGCATATTCTGTTGTGCTGCTGCAAGTAAGAATGTCATTGCTCTATCTGGGACATATGACAATAAAACACTCTTGACTCTTAACTCTTAACTTCAGCAGCTCAGCAAGGCCTCTTTGGCAGCACATCAAGTATGCAGCTGCCATCTGCAGTGAAAAGTGTACCATGCACATTGGAATACTTCCATCTCTAGCTTGCCCCCCATTGCAAATAGTGCCCTTAGTTAGTCATGTATATCTGTACCTGTATCATCACTGTGGAAAGAGTTTGAAACTCAATATCTATCATCACTGTGCGGGTGCCTGCAACACATTAAAAAAACAAGATTGATCTCATCATTCACACCAATCAGCACTAGGTTTAAGCTGTGTAGGAATAAACTGTAGATGCTGGTTTAAACCAAAGATAGACACGAAATGCTGGAGTAACTCAGGCAGCATCTCTGGAGAAAAATAATTGGTGACATTTTTGGTTGGAATCCTTCTTAATACTGGGTACGAGCTCTGGGCTTTGTCAATCCACGATCTATGAATTAATTTTTAAAAAGCTTGATAGCATCATCATGACTCCCAAAAAATAGCACACACACCTGCTTGAAACTCCTCTTGTGATAATCACTACCTGTTCAGTAATGGAAAAAAAATCATAATGGTTGATTAACATCTACACATCAATCTGGAGGTATGGAACAATTCTGATCATACCTCGACATGCTTTGCCGTTCTGAATAGTGTTTGCCATCCTTATCTCACCCTCCCCCCCCCCCCCCCCCCCCCCCTATTGATACCCATTTGAAAATCTCTGAAATTTGTTTTGCTGACAAGAATTTGGTACAAAATGTTTTCTAGAGAGGCTGACTAAAACAGTTACAAACGCTTAAGTCTTTATTCAAATTCAACAGCTGGAAATCCTTTAGGTCGCCACAAAATGCACTTCAAACTCATTCACTCTTCACTGATGAGTTTCCAGAGACCTGTGAGATCTATGCGTGAGATGTTGACTTCAAAAGGTTGGCTAATTTAATTGAAAGTTCTTCATTACCCTATAGTAATGATCTTGTGTTAATTATCAACCCATCTGATCTAATTCTGACAAGCAGGTTACTTACAGGCAAACATGTCTCTTTTAAACACACAATGCTGGAGTAACTCAGCGGGACAGGCAGCATCTCTGGAGAGAAGAAATGGGTGACGTTTTGGGTCGAAACCCTTCTTCAGACCCAAACCCGACCCAAAACGTCATCCATTCCTTCTCTCCAGAGATGCTGCCTGTCCCACTGAGTCACTCCTGCCTTTTGTGTCTATCTTCGTTGTAAACCAGTATCTGCAGTTCTTTCCTACACACGTCTCTTTTAAAACTGCGGGAGATGAATTAAGGAGATGGAGCAAATTCCTTCAGATTTTACTTCCCACTAGCTCCCAATTCCCTCAGCGCAGAAACCAATATCACTATATGTACTATCGATATTGCCAAGTTAATCACAAGTGGTAGTAAGTGATAAAATGCACCACACTGCAATGGCTGATTGAGTTGGTTGGATCTACCAATTCACAATATAGGTTTAGTCAAGATGGAACATAGATCATTCCGCCTATCTGGCTCATTCCTCTAGCATCCTAATCCCCACAGCCTGCAGTGCCGATGCATTTTGAATCACTCTAAAGTCCTTATCTCTATTACCTTGCCTGGTAGATAATTTCCAACATGTATCACCTTTTGAGTACAGAACCAATTTTCATATATCATGTATCTGTTTTATATTTGCTCTTCACTAAATAAAATTTATGTGCTCTGGTCCTGCTAGCCTGCCTTTCTGTGAAGTAAAGTTCTAAGTTCATCTCATTTATAACTCGATGAAGTCCTTTGATAATTCTCTTTACTCTAGTTTGAGGTTCTCTAATCTTTTCCCCCATCTTATACTCGCCCTTGGGATCAGACTTATTGCAATTGTTGTCTCACAGCCACATAACAAATTGCACCATTCTCATTGCTGTTTATGCCGAGAGAACATAAAACGCAGCTTGAGTGGGTTCAGACTTTTTTAGAAAACAGATGAGATTAAAGGAATTTTAAATTTGAGACCAATTCTAAAAATTCTAGGTTGATGGGGATATCAAAATGTTCTTTCGGAGCCAGTAATAGCTCTGTTCTTTCCATTTCATTTCCGGTGATTTCAAAGTAGGTATTCAGAAGTAAAGTTACAAATTATTCCCCAGACATGCCTGCCATTGTAATAGCTAAATGAATGCAGGCATTATAGCAGCACGGAAAAAGGCCCTTCCACCCACTTTACCCATGCTCACCATCAAGTAGCCAATGATACTAATCCCAGTTACCAGCCTCATATTTTGCTTGGGCAGCTTACAGCCCAGCGGTATGAATATTGATTTCTCCAAATACAAGTAACCCTTACATCCCCTCTCTCTCCCTCCCCCCCCCCCGCAAAAATCAAAGTCGTTGTACTAGTGTTGAAGTCATCTTGTTGAGTCTCATTGTCTGTAACTCTTTATCACCTAACCCACAGCTAATAATGGGCCATTTCCTTTATCATCATTGCTTGTTTGCATATCGTTAATTCACTTGTTCATATCTCTCCATGTCACAATCTGTATATCTCACTTCCCTTTCCCCTGACTCTCAGTCTGAAGAGGGGTGTCGACCCGAAACACCACTTATTCCTTTTCTCCAGAAATGCTGCCTGACCTGCTGAGTTACTCCAGCTTTTTGTGTCTATCTTCGGTTTAAACCAGCATCTGCAGTTCCTTCTTACACACCAGCAAATGATCTGTGGCCTTCAATGCCTCGTTGATTCAGTACCTGCTTCACCACTCGCTCAGGTAGTATGTTGCAGATTTGAACCACACTCTGGGTAAACAATTCCTCCAAAGATCGGCTGTAAATCTCAGATCCCATTCCGTAAACCTATGCCCCCTAGTTTTAAACACCTCTAGTGTGAGGAAAAGTTTCCTAATATCTACCTTATTTTGCCCCTCATAATACTTTATATCTACAACAGGTTTCTCTTCTGCCTCTTCAACTCCACGGAAAATAAATCCAATCTATCCTGTCCCTTTTATAATTGAAATAACCCACCCCAGCAACATCCTGGTGAAGCTCCTCTACATTCTCTCCAATAGAATCAGACTTCCTACAGCTTGACAACACGAACTTTACATGGTACCCAATGTTTTATCAAACTGCAGCCTACGTACATTTGGGGTATGCAACGCAGGTAGGTGGGACTTGTGTAGTGTAGCTGTTTCGATGGAAATGAACATGTTGGCATAAAAAATAGTATGGGTCCCAGCAACGATTCTTATGCAATACGAAATGTGTAGCAAGGAACTGCAGATGCTGGTTTACATCGAAGATAAACACAAAATGCTGGAGTAACTCAGTGGGACAGGCAGCAACTCTGGATAGAAGGCATGGGCCGCGGAGCTCGGGGTACAGGTGGGGGCTACAGACCCCCTCTATTTTGGCTAGACATGTTTCAATGTCTCTGGCTTTGGATGAGGCGCTGCTGTGCTCTGAGCAACCTGGGTGTTGGAGAGCCGGGGCGGAGGGAGGGATGGAAGCAGAAGCAGCGGCGAGGGCAGATGCAGATGGGGAGCTGGGGCTGGCAAGTGTTTGCCGGGCTGGCGAGTCGCTAGCTGCAGCTCTGGCCATGGAGCAGCCTCAGTCGGAGGCGTCGGAAGCGTGGCGCCGCGGCCGTGAGATTCTCTGCGCCGAATTCGCCCTGGTGACCGGCATGGATCAGGCTGTGGCTCGGTGCATCCTGGAGGACAACCAGTGGCTGCTGGAAGTAGGTACCAAGCACTGGGTAGAAGCGGTGGAAGATAGTGGCCATCAAATAGGGGTGGTTGGAGAAAGCATCCTGCTTGCCTGCTAGATTTTCATTTACTGTAACTGCAGGAAAAAATTTCCCAATGTAGGGGGTGTCCAGAACCAGGGGGGTCACAGTTTAAGAATAAGGGGTCGGCCATTTAGGACTGCGATGAGGACAAACTTTCTTCACCCAGAAAGTTGTGAATCTGTGGAATTCTCTGACACAGAAGGCAGTGGAGGCCAATTCATTGGATGTTTTCATGAGAGTGTTACATTTAGCTCTTGGGGCTAGCGAAATCAAGGGATATGGGGAAAAAACAGGAAAGCAGTACTGATTTTAGATGAACAGCCATGATCATATTGAATGGCAGTGCTGGCTCGAAGGGCCGAATGCCCTATTCCTGCACCTATTTACTATGTTTCTATGCTTGAGTACATGGCAATAAAACTCGACCACTTGATTTTTAAGCATTCATGTATGGTGGAGGTATAATAGTAAGATTAAATGAGAACTTACCAGTTTGAAGTTTGATCTTGATTTTATGAGGAGTTACGATGAGCGATTACGTGAAGAAGACCGTCACCACGCCTGGCACGTCATACTTCAAAGCAGCCGTGTGGAATCACAGACAACAGTAGTTGAAATTAACATAGTAAGATTCTCAGAACTGGAACTACCAGATGACCTTGATAATATGAGGGCGGGAGCGGTGGGTACGTAATCGCTCATCGTAACTCCTCATAAAATCAAGATCAAACTTCAAACTGGTAAGTTCTCATTTAATCTTACTATTTTACTTCGGAGTCACGTGAGTGACTACGTGAAGATTTCGAAGCTCTGTGATTTCATGCAGATTAATGCATTCAGACATGACTTGGTTTGTTATGCTGATGCTTTAATCATCCAATGAAAATAATAGTGACCCCTTTCATCCAGGGGAAACTATAAAACAGAATCTAAAATGGAGTTGGCAAATACCCCCGATTTGTCAATGGGTTATTTAAAATGTTGGTAAAGTATGTTCGTTTGACCATCCTGCAGCTGCTAGGATGTGGTCCAGTGGAAACGTACATAATCCTTGGAGCTGATGTGATAGCAGCCCCGGTAGAGTGAGTGTTCAAAATATTAGTATCGACTCCTGCCAACCCCGTTTTACCACCTGGAGATGGTAGAACTAATACTTATGGGTTTTTTTGTTTTTTTTTGTAACTAACAAACATTGCTTAGTTTGGAGCCTTTGAGGCTCTAGATAATGTAAACGTATTGTTGTAAATGTGTGATCACACATTTCCGAAGGTCCATAGGCTATGCCATGTAACTGTTTGAGACCTAATGCCCCTGGTTAGTTCTGGTTGATTAAATCAAAAACATAAAATATCATGTTATTAGCAGATGTAACCACCCTGTCCAGTCGCAATTTATGTAGTGATTGGACCCGTTGCACTGAGGCCAGTGCCATGAGGATTACTACCTTATGAGAGCCGGCTAAAGATAAGGATGTAGCTGGAGCCCCCTGGTGAAGTAATGTTAGCATAACGTCATTGTCCCATACTTCCATGTAACTGGGCCTAGGAGAACTTGTGTTAAGATATCCTATATAATTCTGGATATCAGAGGGTGAGGCCCGACAGTGTGGGTCCCACTTGCTGCAGAAAATATGAGGAGAAAGCACATTGGCACAGTTAATGGCACTGTAACTTAATTATTGTCAAAGAATCATTTGAAAATGAACTCTAAGACATCAATTATCCGTGCTGTACAGTATGTAACATGTGTATCTGCTGAAGTGGAGATGTACTGCCTTTTGGTGCTTGCCCTGCACTCTGCAGTGAGCACTTACACGCAGGAATAGTCGTCTCAGAGTCTGCAAGTTAATGACTTGATGTATCATGCAGAGGCTGGTTTCCCGAGTCACAGGCTGAGTTTTATGTTTTGAATAACCATATAAGGTTCTATATTATTCCCAAAATTAGCGGGAACCATGGCTGCGTGTGCCAGTCAGGCAGTTTGAAGGCCTGAAGTGGTATCTTGCTGGATTTATTGCAAGACCCGACTGATGAGGCAGAATGGAGGAAAACATACAATAACATTCCTCACCAGTGTGGCGATACCTCTCGCCACTGTATGCCATATGTTTTGCAGCTGGTAAATTAGCCTGGATGTAAACATATCGACATTCGGTGTTACATCAAGCCAAAATGACATTAAATACTTTGTGATCCAACATCCATTCTGTGTTTGCCATTGATTTCACACGATACAATAGCGTCAAATGAGATTAGGTAAATATCACAGAATATGTCAACTTGATTGCACCCATGTGACTAACATATGCCACCACCATAGTGTATCAATTTGGAGTTGAGCATGCAGATTATGCACATTCTTACAATAACCTTTAACGTATAGAATACACCTAGTGTTTATAGGTAGTTGATACCAATTACTGAAAAATCGGTAACTCATGCAACCCCGCATCCGCCTCCGTAACTGGAGATGGCATTCGTAACTTCTCATCTTTGAGCACTAGCATCAGTTTGCAATTACTGAAGATTATTGACCAAAATACTGGAACAATGCTGAATACTGCCACCATCGTGACTTTGGTAGCTTCAGCTGAGAATAGCATAGGTTTATTAATAATGACCTATATGGTACTTGAGAGGTTAATTCTTTGCACGTTATAAGTTCTGGTAATGCAAAGGCCCAATTTGCACCGCTGAAACACAGCTGCTATATTGCCAATTACACTTGATGTATAGAAGGCTGCTTCATAACCAACGAGGTTGTTACAGGCTTTTGTTAATTGCATCTCTTGCCCCAGGGCGGAGTCCCTGTTAAGTTGATTGTTAAATGTAAATCCCAATAATCAGTAGTTCTGATTGGTATCAACTTAAATTTAACTGGATGGGTGAGGGACCCCAATTCCTCAAATATAGTTTGGGCCTACAACAGTTAATTTTAGTAAAATACAGCATTTAAACATCATCCAGATAGGCAATAACTAATGTTCTTGAGCTCTGAGCAGCCCAAGCACCGGTTTTAGTAATTTGGTAAATAAACCTGGGAACTGAAGTTAGCCTATTTTGCAACGCTTTAACTGTTATCATTGATCCATCCGGATAAATTTGAAATATCTCCGGTGATCCCGGTGAATGGAAACTGAATAGCATGCATGTTTGACAGCGATGCTTGCCATATAGCTCCTATAGAAATCAGTTGTTAGACAGTAACGAAGTTTACTATTCTGAAAGTCTATACTGCACATACGAGTTAAATCTCGATGAAGTGACATCCTCCATTTGTCAACCTGTCCTAAAAGGCAATCCTGCCCATAATACTGGGCCTGCCGCGAAAGACAACTCCGGCCCCAATTCCAAGCCTGCTTGGAACCTATGTATGTTGTGCAATATAAGTAATCACATGTTATCATCTGTTTTTTTAAAGCCAGATCTGAATCTCATGTTGTTTTTCATTGTCACTTGTACAAAAACACAAATGTAAATATTACCAACATTACCAATGGTCCACAACCCCATGTTTCGGAAAAATCAGACCCACCTTCCTCCATGGCTACCGGTGGTCTTATGGTAAGCCCAAAGGTCGCTGATGCGGGTTCTTTGCCCCTCCTTTATTGGGGAGTAGGACTGGTAGGATGCGTGGATTCCATGTTTCTCCTGAGACCGGCTTGGGTCTTGGTCTGAAACCTCATCATACTGAGCCTGCCTTGTAAGACAACTCTGGCCATAATTCTGAGCCTGCCTTGAAAGACGACTCTGGCCATATTTCCGTGCCCAGCTTTCAGGCTACCACCGGCTTCAGTGAACCACTTAACCCCTATGGAGGCGTGGGGTGTGTCGTCGCCTACCGATGAAGCTTTGCTCGTCGTTGGTACCTGATTAGTCCGACAGCTTTTTGCTTCCTCCTCCTGGTCTTACCTGTGGGATAGGTCTTACCTGAAGCGAGGATTCAGCGGCTGGTTTCATTTCCTGGATTTCATGCCCTCCAATGTCACCCTGATAGCGCTGTTCCCTTGCCGGCACTTGTAGCGTGAGAACTCTGGCCCCTTACGGGTATTCTGCCAACGGCTGGAGACCAACTCTTCCGGCAACAAACCCTTTGTTTGCGAGTATCTCTGAAGCCATATGCATGTGCTCCAGTATGTACACACTTTGAATTTGAAATCAGTTCCATTCTGACCACTCGTACTCCCCTCCACAGAGAGTGAGATTCGTAGGCAGCCCTGAAAACAGGTGCTTCTGCAGGCCCCTGAGGATACCTGCGCTGACATGGCCCCTCCAGCGGACCTATATCAGGTTTTTACTCTGGGTCAGACTAAAACTGACCATGAATGCTCCTCTCCTCAAAGCGGAACACATTGTGCAGCCCTGAAACAGGTGCCGCTGCCTGCGGGTTCTCCATAATACCCGGGCTGATAATTCCCTCCTTTGGAGTGTATCATTGTGGAGCACCTCTCCATCAGGTGCTCCATGTGGGTTTGAATGTTTAAAGACGTTACCCATGAAGGAGGGGATCCTCTCCATCAGGAATCCTCCTGGCCTGACTCGTTTGCGGGCCTTTTCCTTACGCTCCCCTCCTCAGAGAGGAAGATATAATATCGTGGCTACCCTCCAAGTGGGTTTGCCTAGGTACTCCTGGCCCGTCTTGTTTGAATGAACGGGCCTCTTCCCTACGCTCCCCTCCGCAGTGAGGGAGATATAATTTAGTGGCTAACCCTCCAAACGGGGTTGCCTAGGTACTCCTGGCCCGTCCTGTTTGAATGAGCGGGCCTCTTCCCTACGCTCCCCTCTGCAGAGAGGGAGATACAATTTAGTGACTAACCCTCCAAACGGCTGTCTAGGTGCTGCCGGCACCGGTCTGACGCCGCTGGCTCCACCACCAGCGACTCGAAAGGCGAATTTCAACCGCCGCCCTCTACTCGCACTTCTGTGGTCTCCGTAGCGGATCCCGCGGTCCGTTTCCGGGATCCCCCGAGGTCATGACCGGGATTCCCTATGGTTCGTGATGGGTTCCCTCGGTCCATAAAGGTTCACCTGCGGCCCGTCCGGACTTTGCCCCGAATCCAGCAGGCAAGCTCTGTAATGAGTTTCCTGCAATACTAAAACCAACACCAGAAGTAAGTTTAAAACTTACCTTGTTGGTTTAAACTTACCGCTGGACAGCGCAAATGCTGCCGCCAGTCGGCTCGTTTGCGCAAAGCGAGTCAACGTAATGACTCGCCAGGCATGGTGACGGTCTTCTTCACGTAGTCACTCACGTGACTCTGAAGTAAAATGTAGTCACAGAGTGATACAGTGTGAAAACAGGCCCTTCGGCCCAACTTGCCCACACCTGCCAACATGTCCCAGCTACACTACCTGCTTTTGGTCCATATCCCTCCAAACCTGTCCTATCCGTGTATCAGTCTAACTGTTTCTTAAATGTTGGGATAGTCCCTGCCTCAACGACCTCCTCTGGCAGGTTGTTCCATACACCCACCACCCTTTGTGAGGAAAAAGTTACCCCTCAGATTCCTATGAAATCTTTTCCCCTTCACCTTAAATCTGTCTTCTGGTCCTCGATTCACCTACTCTGGGCAAGAGACTCAGTGCATTGAAATAGTAAGATTAAATGAGAACTTACCAGTTTGAAGTTTGATCTGTATTTTATGAGGAGTTACGCTGAGGGATTACGTGAAGAACCCGTCCAGCACGCATGCGCGACATACTTCAAAGCAGCGGTGTGGAATCACAGAAACAACACAATAATTGAAATAAACATAGTAAAGACAAGGAGAACTAAGTTACCAGTTGATCTCTATAATTAAGGGTGGGAGCGGAGGGCACGTAATCCCTCATCGTAACTCCTCATAAAATACAGATCAAACTTCAAACTGGTAAGTTCTCGTTTAATCTTACTATTTTACTTCGGAGTCACGTGAGTGACTACGTGAAGATTTTAAAGCTCTGTGATGTCAAACCGTGTAACAGTTCATACTTCACTTGCTGCCGAAGTCATTCGAGGGAGGAAGTATGTTATCGTAATCAACCATGAATCTGTTTGTAAAACAATAATGGTGTTATTAACAATAATAAGACCAAAATGCTCCCCCGGGCTTAAATTATATATTTGCAGATTCTAATACTTTTTCTGCAAACGATACAGGTTCTGCCAGCGGCTTGTTATAAAAGTTTGGAACGTATACTCCCTAGACCACCCCGCTGTAGCCAGGATGTGGTCCAAAGGCACGTTCATCCTCTTAGTCACCGATGTGGATGCTGCCCGGTGGAGTAAGATTTATACACGTTAGTATTTACTCCAGCAACTTCCAGTACCTGCTTGAGCCACTTGGGATAGTTGGCTCGTCACCCGACCATGAGGTTTCTTGTGGCTGACCCATAAGGCTTTTTCTCTCCCTCGGGGATTTCCTATTGTGTCGATGTAATTCAATTACATGAGGGTCATGACACATAACCGTGGTTCAGGTGGGTATGCCCGGAATTCCATGACTGGACCTGATGTTCCTGGTCTGCTCTGTTTGACCAGCCCCTGAATGGTAAATGTGACACGGTCTGGTGTTATAACCATATTGTCCAATCGTAGTAGATGGAGGAACTGGACTCTTTGTGCTGAGACAAGGCCATCAGCATGACCGTCTTCAGGGTAGGCTGTTCCAGGGTGAGGGACCTGGCTGGTGACCATCCCCTAAGGTACGTCAGAACCACACTGACATCCCAGATTTGGGTGTACCTAGGTCTGGGGGATTAGAGTTGAATATGCCTCTCGTGAATTTGATCACCAGTGGGTGGTACCCTATGGCCTGTTGTCCTGGTGCCCGAGTTAAGTAGGCTGACTGAGCAGTTCCGGCTGTATTGATGGCGCAGTAGCGGAGTCCTTCATTGTGACTGTACTGTACTCCAGTACAGGTTTTGTTGTAGTTGAATATGTAGTTCCTGTATTGAACAGTATCTTCCCACTTCTTGATGTTCGCCAAGTATGTTCCCTAATGGATATGCGATGGGATGCTGTCATCGTGTCGATAGTGCTGTCTGACAATCCAGGCCCAGCAGTCGTCTTCCCAATTCTGCAACCCAGGCCCAGCAGTGGTATTTTCAAATCTGCAACCCAGTAGTTTAATTTATCGTGGCATGGGTGGCTTATGCCTTTAACTGGGTGAGTTGATAAGTCTGGGCTACTGGGAAAATCATTAGGGTTTTAATGACCATGTCGAGGACCACTGGGAACCATGACTGTGGGTTTAGTCGGGTACTATCAAAATACCTGAAGCAGAGTCCATCTGTATTTTGCGTAGTACCCGACTGATGAGGCCGTAGTACCTGACTGATGAGGTAGAAAAGGGGAGAACATAGAGATTAGATTCACCCCCCAGTTCAGCGGGAATGTATCCATTACCGCTGCCCCAAGGTCTGGTTTCATGCGACATACATCGGTACGTGGTGATTCAATTGGAATACAAGGAAATCGATATCTGGTGTTCCATATTGCTTTGTATTTTCATCAAATACTTTGGTTTAATATGTCTGTTTACAGTATTTAGCTCACCTGGTAGGTAAGTTGCTGATGGTCAAATATGTTTGACGACATACGGTTACCAATTGTTAAATAAATTGTCACATGATATCGATTTTATTTCGCCCAAGTGGTTTGGTATATGCCACCACTGTGATGTTGTTAATTTATAAACGAACATGCAAAATGGTGCACTACTGAACAATATGCTTTTATCCATAGAACGTACTCAATATTTCCTTTTTTTAAATTTTTATTTTTTATTTTATTTTTATTAGAAGTACAATAAGTTATAGTAATACACACCACATATATCTTATTACATTTGTTGTACCCCTTCATTTTTTGAGCTTTAAGAAAGATAGAAATAAAAGGTGAGGAAAGTGAGAAAGAGTCGTGAAAGTGCAGGAAAGTGTTGGAAAAAGAAAGCACATTAGAGAGAGAGAGTTTGAGAAGAAAGTTAAGAAATAGACCCTAGAAAAGAAAGAAAGAAAGAGAAGCAATCGCTCTATTATAAAAAACTCCGCAAAAAGGGACATACAAACCATATTTTTCACCCCCCGTTACCAGATCCTGGCACCATTTATTTTTTAAATTACTATTGCACTTTATGCTTGTAGCAAGTTCATAAATGCAGACCACGTCTTTTGGAAGGAGGAGTCTCATATCTTCCAGGTGTAATGTTTTGAACATGTTTGAAATCCACATTTTTATTGTTGGTATAGGAGCGTTTTTCCAGAATTTGAGTATAAGCTTTTTTCCCGTTATTAGCCCGTAATTAAATAAATTCTTTTGAAACACGTTTAGTTCAGGGCTACCTTCCGTTATTCCAAAAATAATCCATTCTGCTTTTGGTATCAGTTTTATTTTAAATAGTTTTGTGAAGATTTCATATATTTCGTTCCAGAATTTTTGGATTTTTATACAAAAAACAAAAGCGTGCGTTATGGTAGCTTCTTGAGACTGACATTTATCACAAATGGGTGAGACGTTAGGGAAAAGTTTATTTATTTTGGTTTTTGAATAGTATAGTCTATGATATGTCTTACGTTGATCGAGCATTTATGCACATATAGTAAGTGTTTATCCCAGCTCTCTTTTGAAATTTTTGTAGCTAGTTCTTGTTCCCAGTCTCTTCTAATACCGTCAGTTGTAGGTATTTCTATATTTAAAATAGTGTTATATAAGTATGATATTAGGTTTGCTGATTCGGCCTTTGTCTTCATTGCTTCGTCCAGTAAGTCTGGAGGCATGTTATGATAGTCTTTTGTGTATTTTTTTTGATAATCACACATTTGAAGATATTTAAAATATTGATTATTTCTCGAATTATATATCAGTTGTAATTGTTGAAATGATAATAATTTTCCAAATTCATACAAGTCTCCGAGCGTTTTGATTCCTATTCTTTCCCATTGTGTAAATGATTTATCTTTAGTAGAAGGTTTAAACGACGGATTATTGACTATTGGCAATAAAAGAGATGGACTTCTTAAATTTAGATTCTGTTTTATTTGTTTCCAAGTTCTAATTATGCTCTGTATAATACAACAATGTGCTCTGTATAATTGGATTTTTGTTGTAATTTTTGTTATTCAGATTCATTGGTGAGAGGATAGCCGCTCCTGTATTGAACGGAGAGCAGTCCTCTCTCTCCATTACAATCCAGTCCACCTGCTGGGCAGAGTTGTCCAGCAGGTGAATCATATTTTTAATATTTACTGCCCAATTATAGTACATAAAGTTAGGGAGTGCTAGACCACCCAGCTCTTTGGGTTTACTCAGGTGTGTTCTTTGTATTCTGTGGGATTTATAGTCCCATATAAAATTTGTAATGTCTGAGTCCAGTTTTTGGAAGATATATAGGGATTGATTGAAATAGATGTAGGATTTGTGGTAGAAAGATCATTTTTATAGCATTTATTCGACCTATTAAAGACAATGGGAGCATTTTCCAGAATTTGATTAGAGTATTTAGTTTCTTAAGTAAGGGACTATAATTGGCATTAAACATAGCATGATAGTTTCTAGTAATTTCAATTCCCAAATATTTAAATTTTTCTGTGGCTATTTTAAAGGGGAATTTTAAGAGATGTGTTGAGTCTTTCGGTTTTATCGACATAATTTCACTTTTGTTCCAGTTTATTCTGTATCCTGAGAAAGATCCAAAGTCCTCAATTAAATTTAGTATGTTTGGTATACTAATTTGGGGTTTTGTGATGTACAGTAGTACATCGTCTGCATATAAAGATATTATGTTATTTGAATATTTTGTATTATAACCGTAAATATCCGGGTGTGTTCTGATTTTTTCAGCTAAAGGTTCAATTACCAGAGCAAATAACAGCGGTGATAATGAACATCCTTGTCTATTGCCCCTTGATAATTGGAATTTTGTGGATAGTATATTATTAGTTAATATTCTAGCCGTAGGCTTGTTACATTATAATTTTATCCATGTGATGAAGTTCTCTCCCATTTGAAATTTTTGCAATACTTTAATCATATAATCCCATCCTACTTGATCAAATGCTTTTTCTGCGTCCAATGAAATGATTGATAACTCTTGTTCTTGAGGTTTGTGTGAATGCATTATGTTAAGCAGGCGTCTCAGGTTATTAAATGAGTGTCTCTTGGGTATAAATCCCGTTTGATCCTCGTTTATTAATTTACTAACATATTTACTTAGTCTTCTAGCTAGTGTTTTCGCTAATATTTTTTGATCCGTATTTAACAATGCAATAGCTCTGTATGAGCCTGGTTCTTCTATGTCTTTATCTTTTTTTAAGTATTAATGTAATTGTTTATTCTGCTAGTGTTTCAGGTAGGATTTGTTCTTTAAAAGCATATGTATACATTTTCTGTAAATGTGGTGTAACTATGTCATAAAAACTTTTATAAAATTCATTACTGAATCCATCTGGTCCTGATGTTTTTCCATTCTTTAGTGTGTTTATTGTGTCTTCTATTTCTTTAGATGTAATTTGTGCTCCCAGTTCCTCTTCTTCCTTCAATTCTAGTTTTGGAAGATTACAATTGTCCAGGAACTCTGAAACTTTATTATTGTCTGTTAGCGTTTTGGATGTGTATAAATTCTGGTAAAATTGAGCGAATCTTTTATTGATATCATTGGGTAGTGTTAATAATTCCCCTCTATCTGATTTAATCTTTAAAATTGCGTGGTCTTTTTCCCGTTTTTTCAGTTGGCGTGCCAGAAGTTTGTGGGGTTTATCCGCGAATTCAAAGTGTTCCTGTTTTGTAATTTGGAATAGTCTTATAACTTTATCTGATAATAACTTATTTAGTTTAAATTTCAATATTAATATTTTATTATGTTTATCCAGTTGGATCTTTAGCATTATCTATATCTAGTTGTCTGATTTGTTCTTCTAATTGTCTTTGTTCGTTCTTATTCTTTTTGTTTTGAAAAGCTTGGTATGAGATAATGACTCCTCTAATAAATGCTTTGAAGGATTCCCATAGTAAAGTGGGCGATATGTCTGGTGTATCGTTTGTCTCAAAAAATAAGTCCATCTGTTTTTTTAGATATATACTCCCTTGTGGGTCTTTTAAAATTTGCGAGTTAAACCTCCAAAACGATTTATTCGTAGACATTCCTTCCTGTTTTAAAAAGAAAGTTAGCGGGGAGTGATCTGAAATCGTATTGGTGTGATATTTAGGGTTCATAGTATAAGGGATTAGTTTTGTATCCACTAGGAAATAATCTATACGTGAGTATGCTTTGTGTATTATTGAATAAAACGAGTATTCCCTTCCAGTCGGATTCGCGATCCTCCAAACGTCTGTTATGTTTGTATTTTTTGTGTATGTATTTAAGAGTTCACTGGTTTTAGATTTCATAATACCTCTCTGTTTTTGCATCGATTTATCTAAGTACGGGTCTAAAACACAATTGAAGTTTCCTCCAATTATAACATTTTGGTAGTTGAACTCTGCGATTGTATTCAAGATTTTATTAAAAAATTGAGGATTATCAAAATTGGGCGCATATATATTTACCAAGGTGATTGGCGTAGCATGGATCTCTCCTGTAACTATAAGATATCTCCCTTCCTTATCTGATATAATATTCTTTGATTTAAATGGTATTCCTTTGCGAATAATAATTGCGGTACTTCTGGATTTCGAGGTGTGTGAAGAGTGATATGTTTGGCCTATCCAATTAGCCCTCAATCTCATCTGACCTTGGTGTTTAAGATGTGTTTCTTGTAAAAAAAGTAATGTCCGTGTTGTATGATTTCAACTGAGCTAGTATCTTGCCCCTTATGTTCCAGCTACAGAATGTGATTCCTCCCATTTTCTTTTGTTTATCGTCTTGCATTTTCGCTGATTTTAATACCCTTAATTATTATGGTGCATCCATACCTCAGGATATTTGGGGAACGTTTATGTTACTGACTTCCTTTGGTAGATCCCTTTTGCGATTGTCCTTAAAAAAAACCCACATAGTTGTGACATATTGTGATTAAAAATAAATTGAACAAGTGAAATTACAGTGTCTAGAGTGGTCGACACTGTAATGAGTGTCCCACACGTCTGTGGGATTTGACATCAATTCGACTTCCAATGTTGATGTTATACAATTAGCTCCGCTCCCTTTATTACTCTTAGCATAGGAGGGCGGGACCTTTTCAAAATCAGTTGTAATTCACCCAATTACACTATATATATATTTCATTAAGGCTTATCAAATCGTATGTTCAGCTACTGTGAAACTTATATATCTAACATTTTTATCTGCTAACTATTTATAGTTATAGTTATACCTTCGATGATAGTCAGCTGTCGGCTGAAGGGGTTAACCAGAATCAGGCTCCTGGAACTATGCCAGGTGCCTGATTCTCCTCCCTTCCCCACCCAAAGTACATAGCACTAAAACTTATGATATTATCTATGTTAATTCTAAAATTTGTTATTTGTTATTTCTTTATCCCTGCTTAACTGTCTCCCTCTATATACGGGATAGTCTGTCTTTTTAAAACATTATTACATTTTGCCTCATTATATAGTTCTGGTTAGTTTCCATTTCTATTTCTATATTAGTGTTGTTAATCATTGTTAATTCTCTATGTTTTGTGAAACTATTTTAAGATCTTAAACCGCCATTTGTCCTTGTGATGTTTTCCACATTCGGCTCTCCTGTTCGTCGCTCCCTTGTTAATCAGTCTTTCCTTCATTCTGAACAAAGAGTGTCCTTGAGTTAAATTCCAAAGCGTCCGAGAGAGATAAGGTGTCTAGACCAGCGCACATGGAGATTCTCCTCCATTTTAGACTTTTAGAGAATGGTGTTTCTTCCCTTATCTTCGGGCGTTCTCTGTGAACTAATAAAGAGAAGGAATTTGTCCATACCGTCCCGCTGCATTCATTAATCATCTGTTTCTGCCACAATCTCTTGGGCATATTTGTACGCTGGCTCCGGATTAATAAATGATTTCTCCTTTCCCTTGTAAGTAATTCGCATCCTGGCTGGATAAAAACTGCCATATCTGACATCTTGAACTCCTTGGAGAATCTGTCTTGTCTGTGAGAACTGTTTTCTCTTTTGCACGATCTCATAGGGATAATCCCTGAAAAGTTTGATAGAATCGTTTCCAAACGTCATCTTCACTCCGTGTTTGATTTTTTTCATCAGCTCTTCCAGTGCTGAAATGTCCCGAAGTTTGACTATGATCTGTCGTTGGTGGGCTGGACCTACTTGTGATCTTGACTTAAATCTGGGTACTCGATGTGCCACTTCAATTTTTGGTTCCACGGGTAAATTGAGTACATGTTTGATTAAGTTGGCAGTAAACTCACGGGGGTTGTTTCCCTCTGCTCCCTCTGTTACTCCCAGTATTCTTAAATTTTTGCGTCTTGAGCGAGCTTCGAGATCGAGGCATTTATCCGAGACTTTCGCCTGGTGACTCTTGAGGTTGTCTTGTTCTAGCTTCATTCTCTGCATATCTTCAGACATTTGTACCATAGATGATTCCATGCCTCTCATTGCAGTTAGATATGAAGAAACAGTTTCATGCACAGCCTCAAACATCTTCGTGGAATTTCTTCCACTTTATCAATTCTCCCCGTTAGCTCTTCTTGCACATCATCAATTCGTTTTTTTTAAATGCCAATGCAATCAATAACTTTTTGATTGCCGGCATTCATGTTCAACATCATATTTTCCATCATTTTTTAATTTCCAGCCTCAATATCCTTTCTCAGTTCTCTTACCAAATTTTTTATCTCCTCCAGTTCATTTTTCTCCATCTCAGTCTTGGATCTTGTATCCATTACAGAAACCACTTCAGAGGTCAGTTCTTCAGGTTTCTGGCTTTTCAGCAGGTGTTTTGAGACTGTCCTCTGAGGGCTCTGAGCTGGAGACGTTTTTTTCTCATTTAAATGCTTCTAACCTCCGTTTTAATTCACAGCGCTTACTGATGACGTCATCAGCACGACGTCCAGGGGCTCCGGTAAGTTTTTGAATCGGTCCCGACCTCCAGACCCAATTTTAACGCGAAAAATCGTGAATTTTCAGCAGCGGAGCTAAGTGTTGCGACTGCTAGTCCAGCATGGCGCCACCGGAAGTCGTACTCAATATTTCCAACTAGGTTTTATGCCCAGTGTCTATAGTGATGACGACTCCAGATTAGTCCATTTGCCACCATGTTCTGGGTATGGGTTATTTTGTTTAAACACTAGCACCTTAGCTCTAATAGAAAGGTTCAAGTTAAGTAGCTGGTAATGCTGCTACTAATTCCCAATTACTCTTGCCACTTTGTTGAATGGTTGGTTAATTGTTACCATTCATTGTTACTGGTTGTGCCATACGCTGACTCTCCTTATGGCAATGTTATAGATGAGTGGATAGAGTTAATTGAATACCAGATAGTCAATAGTTGTGGATGGTGTCAACGTAGATTTACCTGGATTGTATGACAGAGCCCAGGCTAAATAAGTTTTAGTCGCTAATGCTGCTGATTTAGCTATTTCCATGGATTTGTCTGTCGCTAATATCATAGAGACATGCCATGACGATATGTTCCTTAATAGTGTCAGGGCTGGTTTGAATATCTGGAAACAGTTTTGGCTCATATTAGCCATTGTCAATAATTTATACTGCCATAGTTACCCCATCCAGGTAAATTGTGGTATCTCCGAAAATCTTTTATGAATGGGTACTGAATAGTATGCATCTTTTAAGTCGATGTCTACCATAAAGTATCCTAGGAAATCCACGGTTAGCAGTTACAAGTTTCCATAAAGTGTGTATACCTGGTGAAAATACTCAAGTGGTTAAGTCAATGATGGTGCGACATTCACCATCTTTGGGTTTCTTGGTACCAAAGGTTCATATTAAACTTCTTTATTACCCCTTTGTATATCTTCTCCAGTTAGCTAGTCCCTCATGTTCTTTTTTAGTGGGAGGGTAGACCCCTTTGGGGTGCATGCTGAACTGGTGGCAAGTTTCTTAATTCAAATTTTATCCTTGAATATTATTTGTATACAACTACCAAGTGTGATAGATCTTCATGCTTCCAACCCAGTTGTGACCCCCCCCCCCCCCTGTTAGTACAAACCCTTCACCTTTTAAGTGATGGTAGGAACCATACTTATCTGTCTTCACTGTTGTTTAGTGGTGTGTTCATTTCTTCGGTTTCTGGTTCTTTGTCTGTAGGGATGGTGTTGTTGGGGGGTGGCGCATTTTCCATGGGGCCCGCTCTGGACCCTGGCCTGAAAAGGCTTACGGGGGCTGGCATGCGGGCCCCGAGCTTTCACCAGTACCATTAAGTAAACACCTACTGGTGGACGCGTGGAGGTACTGCTGTCTGGTTTTGTGTGGATTGCTCATTCCAGGCCCTGCCCTCTTGATGCCGAATATCTTGGACACTTCGTCCAGTTTTTAGGCTTGGTTTGGTAACTTTGCCAGATAGCAGGATCTGTGGTTGTGAGGTCGGCGTTCTCACAGACCTGTGAATTTTTTAGGTTGAGGGCAGGTTTTATGACATCCTTCGAGAAGTTGCGGAGCATACTGTGTTGAACAGTAGGGTCAGGTGTTTTGCCATACTACCCTGCCCCTCTGGAATGAGCATGCGAAAATGATAGCCGACGTCAGGGGTATCAAATGCAATTTAAGATATTTGGGTTTTTGAATGCCCTGCTCAATGTACCCCCCAATAATGGTGGGCACTTTGAGTAAATGCAATTTTGGGGAGGCGTGATAAAATGCAACGCCTCATGACTACCTGTCTTGGAGAGGTTTTTTGGAAAAAAACAGGTAGTAAGCTGGCCGTCAGTTTAGACTGAAAAGGCCATCTCGCTCGTGGTGTAGCCACGTAGCGGCCACACCCAGCAGCTCTTCCTGATCCTGTACCTCAAGCATACTCCCGATGTTGTTCAGCCAGTGACCCCTCTTCTTGACCAGCCCAGCCCTGGTCGCCATCGATCCCTCGATAAGGGAGATGGCCAGTGCTGTTAGTGCACTGGAGCGGGAGTGTTATGCTCCCTTGGCGAGCTTGCCCCAGCTCCCGAGGCAAGTCTTGCTGGGGTTTTTTACTCCATGACCTTACTCTAGGCTTGGAGAACAGACACTTACTTGCTCTCGGGCGGTAGTTTGAAGTGCCGGTTCCATCTTCCGTGTCTGTCTCCAGCCCGAGGTTTGGTGCTGACTTTGCTCTGAGGCTGCCTGCCATTTTCGGGCGGCATTTCTGTGGTTCTCGGGCGGCGAGTCTCCTTGTCGGGAGTATGCAGGGGTTACCGGCCGGTTTTTGAGTTTCCCTCCAGTCCGCTGCTGTTGGTCAGACAGCTGTTAGCGGACTGGGCATCGGCTCAGTACCCTGACTGTGGACTGCAGCGTGTGCGGTCCAGGTGCCGCCTGTCGCCCCTCCACTGACGGAACACTCCTTCCCTGGAGTCGAACGGGGGCCGCTTCCCTCTGTCTGCTTTGCTCTCTCCAGTTTCCCCTGGAGCAATAAAGAGGAGCAAAGTTGTAAAATCGAACCTGTGGGTAAGTACTTACCTAACGGTCCGTTCCTTCAGGCTTGTAGCGGGAGCGCCCGTACTCCCGTTCATCGCTGTTGCATCTGCGTGAACGCTCATGTCGCGCATGCGGTGCTGGACGGGTTCTTCACGTAGTCACTCACGTGACTCCGAAGTAAAATCTATATTTCTAATGCATTTTAGATTTCTCGAAGGTCTTACTTTAAAAAAAGTAACGTTTCCACAAACAAATACCCCCTTTATTAATAGGTACACAAAATTGCTGGGGAAACTCAGCGGGTGCAGCAGCATCTATGGAGCGAAGGAAATAGGCGACGTTTCGGCCCGAAACGTCGCCTATTTCCTTCGCTCCATAGATGCTGCTGCACCCGCTGAGTTTCCCCAGCAATTTTGTGTACCCTCGATATTCCAGCATCTGCAGTTCCTTTTTGAACGCCCCCTTTATTAATGTCATGGTTTGATGATTCTAAATTCAAATCAAAATGAAATATACGTCAAAAGGAGAACGCATGCTTTCAAAATACTCTGATTTTTTCCCCCGAGCAAAACATAATTTGTATGACTTTGCAAAATCAGGAAATGTTATGATTATTTATTTTTCCTTTGTCCCTTTTTCCAAGCACAAACAAAAAAAAACACTTGAAATTATAAAACATTTAAAAATTCTTTGCCAAATGTTCTGTACCGTGGAAGGCACTGCCGTTGATCCGCGGGGGGTGGGGGGGGGGGGTGGGTGATGGGGAATGGGGGATGGGGGATGGGGGATATATACCCCCACTTTTTGTGGTGGGGGATGGCCTGTATTATTAGCCCCCAGTTTTTGGAGGTCGAGGAATAACAAAAATAATAATCACTTGCTCCTATCTCTCATGTAGGCCCTACGTTATCTTAAAAATACTTCAAACAAAGAACATTGAAATCATACTTCTAGAATGCACTAAAACATGATTTTAATACATCAAATTTCATAAAGTCCCTACCCTGGGAGGGGGCCATCCCCCTCCCACATCCTCCCCCACTTGATCACTCCCCTCCCTCGCCGGGTAACCCCAAGGCCAGTGATCAGTGGTCGCTCAGCCCCCCCCCCCCCCCCCCCCCACCCCCTCCCGCACTTTCAAAAACTGCTCCGCGGCCCCTGAAAGGAATGGGTGACGTTTTGGGTCGAGACCCTCCTTCAGACTGAGAGTCAGGGGAGAGGGAATATCACCTATTCCTTCACTCCACAGATGCTGCCTGTCCTGCTGAGTTACTCTAGCATTTTGTGTCTATTTTGTGCAATACCACGGGTTGCTGGGTTCTAATCAGTAGGATAATCCTTCTTCATCACCTACTATTACCATGGCAATGTTGGATTGAATTAGACAATTTGCCTTAGATGCTATGAGTTTCCCATATGGTCAATCTTGTGAAAAGGCCTTGTTGAAAAGGCCACTCCACTACACTTTATTGCCTCTTTAAAATATTAAATTAATGTTCAGATGGGACCTGCCCCTAAGAAAGCCATGCTGACTAGATTTGATTAATCTATGCCTGTCCTTCATAATGATTTCCAATCACTTTCCCACCGTCGTTCGGCTGTAATGACCTCTCTTATCTCTGCTTCTCTGCTTGACCAAAAGAACCACCTTTGCTTTTCTTCAGTCAACCTCTCTGCTTGCAGTCCGCAATCCGTCCTTTCACCCTTTTTTATTTTTATTTTTAGTCCTGTTAAAAACAAAATGTTTGTTGGAGGTTTTCTTTTTTGTGGTGGGTGGGGGAGGGGAAGGGGCAAACTTTATTTCCTAGTCCCTTACCTGGTCGGAGAGGCGGCTTCCCTCCGAGCTGCTTCTTCGCCCCTTCATTGCGGCCTACCATCGGACTGGAGCTTTTCCTGTCGGGACCGGTTGGGACCCCAGCTTCGGCGGCGGCACAGCGCTGGGACACCATCACGAAGCGGGCGATGCCTTACCGGGTTGCCGTGCGGTAAGCTCCGGAGTGCTGTGACCGCCGACACCAACATCCGAGGAGCTGTGGCTGTGGGCGTCCAGCCGTGGACGGCGCTGGATTTAAAACACCGCGGAGCCTGGGATCCAAGATCGCCAGAGTCGGTGCTCCAATCAGCGCGGCCTGACGACTTCGGGTGCCGCGGTCTCCAGGGAGGAAGCGGCCGCTGCAGACATTCCAAGCCGCTGAGGAGTGTTCACCCGACGCCGGAGTTCCATCTTCCCGGCAAGAGGGCCTGAAAACATCGGACTGGCTGCGGAGGCCACAAATAGGCCCCGACCTCGGGTGATCACAGAGGAAGAGGACTTAACTTTCTGGTGCCTTTCCCTACAGTGGAAATTTTGATTCTGCTGTGGGGGGGACGTTCATGTTGAATTCTATAATGTGTTGCGTCATTTTTCTTTTTTTTAAATGTTTCTATGGATGTACGGAAAATTAATTATTTCTTCTATTTAATGCACCTTGGTTTCAACGCGAGTTGATTTAAACATGCTATATAAATAAAATGTACTTACTTACTTCTACTTTTATCAAACTGTACCAAATAGGAAGTTCATGCGTTCACTCAAGTTCTATGTTTTCCCACTTTCTCCTGACACACTGGAGGCAATTTTACAGAGGCTAATTAACCGACAAATCCGCATGTCTTTGGGCTATGGGAGGAAACTAGAGCACACCGAGGAAATGCAGTCACAGGGAGAATGTGCAAACTCCACACAGACAGCACCCGAGGTCAGGATACAACCCGGGTTTCTGGCATTGTGAGACAGTGGCTCTACCTGCTGCACCTGCACAGTTTTATTACCATATAAATAAAGGTTTCACCCAGAAATCAGAGAGGACATTTCGGACGATTTTCTGTCGATTTAATTCTCGACTCAATGAATTCTTTACCAGCCCAGATTTTCATTAGGACTTCTGTCTCTATAATAGCATGACTCCATCTCATGGACTGAATTTCCTATGAAAAGCCTACAGTTCCTTACAGTACTTGGATAGAGGCTTGGATGGAGTGGATGTGGAGAGAATGTTTCCACTAGTAAAATAGTCTAGAGGAATGAAAGGGTGTTCCTTTTGGAAGGAGATGAGGAGGAATTTCTTTAGTTAGAGAGTGGTGAATCTGTGGAATTCCTTGCCAAAGAAGGCTGTGAAGGCAAAGTCAGTGGATATATTTAAGGCAGAGATAGACAGATTCTTGATTAGTACGGGTGTCAGGGGTTATGGGGAGAAGGCAGGAGAATAGGGTTAGGAGGGAGAGATAGATCAGCCATGAATGAGTGGTGGTCTCGATGGGCCGAATGGCCTAATTCTACTCCTATCACTAATGATCTTATGAACTTGCCAGCCTTTACCTCCAGAACAGGATGGAATCTTAGGACATGTACAAAAGCATGTGTGTGAGATAGAGAAGTCCCAAATCTCCACATAGTTAATAACCAGAGTCCTCCCAACTCTGCTCCATGACTGGAATCCTCAGCAGTCCATAAACACCTGTGTTTTTTTCAGCCCCAATGCTGGAAAATCCACCATCTGAACCTGTACCTGCTGCAGTTCAGTGGTGACATTCATTTCAATGGGGGGAACTGGCAAGGAACAACAGAGGTAAGTTTTTAAACCAGCATCTGCAGTTTTTTCCTGCTGCTTTAAACCAGCATCTGCAGTTCCGTCCCAAGCATAGGTAAGGTGCAGGGTTATTTACATGTATTTTTATTTAATTATGTTAATATGAATGTGTTTAATTGTTTTAATTATAATAGATTTCACAATCAGTCAAGCTCTTTCACAGAATGGCTTTACTGGATGTCAAAGCATTTCTGGGGGATTTATAATCTGCATTGTCAAGACATTGTCATGAATGTCAGAACCACATTCTTTGCAGATGTTTGCTTTAGGGGAACAATACAAGGTTTGAGTAGGTTTGACAAAAATGCTGGAGAAACTCAGCGGGTGAGGCAGCATCTATGGAGCGAAGGAAATAGGCAACGTTTCGGGCCGAAACCCTCTTCAAATTTGAGTAGGTTTAGTGGGTAGACAAGTACAAAACACCTGACAAACAGCTTTACAGAAACTTCAAACTATGTCAACCATACTTCCCCGAGACTTTTACACAGTTCTGTCTTTACCATTACTGTTGGAAAGTAATTACCTGTCTGTATTAAAATCAGTGGTGTGTTGGACTGACTGCAGCAATTTCATCTCTTCCTACCCCAGGGGAGAGTAATACTGGGTGCCCACTGATATTATTTTAATGAACCTGATCCAGGAAGACTTATCAGGAATAGCAACATGAGATAGAGTTACTGATACAAAACTATTTTAAAGTACTGTGCACTGTGCTGAACTTTAAAATGAGATGCTTATTCCTGTCTTAAAAAGTTCCTCGACCAAACAGCAGATAAACTCTGACCAGTTTCATGTTCACACATCATGGAGCTTTATTAGTGTGCAATTTGGCTGGCACCATGTGTCTATTCTGGAAGTGTGCTGGGAGCAGAAGGGATTCCATCTTCAACGTCCAGCTGGTGTGTGACAATTCAATGCACATAAAGCAGGTCATATTATTCAGTATGTGGCATTGGGTCCAGTGCCTTCTGGAGTGCTGCCTGACAAAGGAGTCTGCTGAACAATACGTGTCTAACTCCAAGACCATGGCCGTTATTGCGATGGTCAAACAATGATTCAACCCCCTGAAAAGCTCCAGAAACTCTCCTGCTCCCAGTAGATTGAATCCCAGGACTTATAGTGGTGCGTACGCCACTTCCATGAGAACTTAGCCCAGCTGATGTTACATTGCATGATTTATACAACGTTGTAAAATTGTATTTTTTGACACGACAAGTATATCTTTGTGATTCAATTTGACATCTTATTTATAAGAGTGGTATGGTTTATGCAAAAATCAATACAAGTCTATAAATTATGAATAGTCAGATTTAATATTACCCTTTAAGCATTGGATAGGAAGCATGCACACTCTCTGCCTTAACATCTGCTATTGATGATTCCCGTTAGAGAAAATGCTTGAGCTGATTTTGGCTTTGATTTTCATTGCTGTAACCCATGCATACAGTACATCAAATTATGTTGTAGTCACATTTATATCTTTTTTTATATAGTCGATTTTGTTTCTCGCAGTTTCCATCATTAGCTGATACCTAAAGGAAGTATTTTGTTCACCCATTCCTTTCCTTTTCACTGATTACTTCCCTGACGTTGAACGTGCCTGGCATGTTTACTTTGAGGCTGACATTTGCTGTGGTTGTTAGAAAAACCATCATCGTGTCATTAATGCTTTTTCTTGCCGTTCATTTATTTGAGGGCTACCTTGCCATTTGAAATTGCATCTTTCACTTAGTTATTTATGGGGGGGATGGACACCTGGCAGCTCTTAATTCCGCTTGTGAACAGCATTGCTGTCGTTCTTCTGGGATGAAGACAGATGGCTAGATTTTGTTGATGGCTAACAGCCTAACATTTTCAATGAGCAACCTGTGAAATGCGCATGTGAATCCTGAATCGGAGTGTGTGTGAGAGAGAGAGAATGTGGTGAACCATTAAATCGTGAGTTGAGAGAACAGGGAACACAAAACCCAGAAAAGCACAGCACAGCACCGCAACAAGCCCTTCAGCCCACAATGTCCAAACCAAGCATGAGGCCATGATAAACTAATCTAATCTGCCTGCACATGATCCGTATCCCCCATTGCCTGCAGATCCATGTGTCCATCCAAAACACTGTTAAACACCACCATTGTATCTGCCTCCTCCACCACCTCTAGCAGTGTGTGTTAGAGCCCCTGTCCCACTTAGGAAACCTGAACGGGAACCTCTGGAGACTTTGGGCCCCGCCCAAGGTTTCCGTACGGTTCCCGGAGGTTCCAGGAGGTTTTTGTCAGTCTCCCTACCAGCTTCCACTACCTGCAACCTCTGGCAACCACCTGCAACCTCCGGGAACCGCACGGAAACCTTGGGTGGGGTCAGTATAAAACACTGACTTAAACATCTCCATTAAACTTTGTCCCTCTTACCTTAAAGTTATACCCTATAGACTTTAACATTCCCTTCCTGGGAAAAAGGTTCAGACTGTCTACCCTATCTTTGCCTCTCATCATTTTATACACTTCATGAGACCTAATTTATAGACATTGTTGGTAAATGTAGTATTGACCAATATCTAGGACCTAGATGGTAGGATTGCCATTTGATAATGCATTCACTGACCCACCCTCTATGAATGCGATCCGTGGATTTTTAGCAGCACTGTATTTAGATTCTCTCCTTCCTTGTCATTGCCTGCTAAAGGCATCCTCTCCCTCTGGATCATTGCCTGGCATACTATGTTTATGACAGCTCTTCCCCTTGGCAATAAAACCTACCAGAGCAATGTTAGAAATCTGTGGGATATGCATTCTCCAATGTCATGCCATATCTCTAGACAAATTGCAATCTTCTCCTCGATGATTCCCACTAACTTCAGTATACACAAAGCACCTTCCTGTTCTGGTTTTAAGCAACTTACACCCAGAACTACTGCAAATCCCTCAGAGGGGTAGGTTCCCAGTTGGTTCGATAAAGCAGGTAGCTGCTTGGTTAGCTTAAGCTGGATGCTGAAATGGTTCCAATGGTATCCGGCACGGGTTTGGTACACTGTGGGTCCATTGCGCATAGAACATAACACACCCTTCAGCACACAATGTCCATGTCAAACATCTGGTTTAACCTCGCAGGGAATGCATAAACTACTGCCTCATATCACTCCATTCCTTGCATATCCATTTGCCTATCTAAAAGTCTTTAAAATGCCACTGTCCTGATCTAATTTATGACTATTGTGGGATACAACTGCATTGTAAAATATTTTGCTGACCAAGCTCCTGAGCGTTTCCACCAATTTTTTTTAAATTTCAGAATTCTATCTTGTGCAAAGTGTGTTAAGGGCCTGTCCCACTTAGGAGACCTAAACAGCAACCTCTGGTGACCTTGCCCGCCACCCAAAAAAACATCACGGTCGAGGTGACTTGCAACCACCTACCACCTCCCACGTATATGTTGAAAACCTTCCTCCACTATGAGGAAAACCGGCTTCAATTAGACCTGCGACTAAAACATAATTGATTTTTAAAACGGAAACCTATTTTTAGTCGAGGCCGGTTTTAATCATGATGAAAAAATAACAGCAACCTAGATTAAGCCTCGACTGGATACCACTTTTGACCATTAGGGAGAGTGACTAAAAACTCCGGTGACCTCATGGAAACCTTGGGTGGCGGGCAAGGTCACCAGTGGTTGCTGTTTAGGTCTCCGAAGTGGGACAGGCCTTTTACTCTGACCAGTGGCCCTCTGAAAAAACACCATTCAAGCTGCAGTGTGTTTCAGACTTAAATAAATGTATGCATTGTGAGGTAAAAACATTTTTTTTTTAATATATGCTTCATTTTTATTTGTCCCCATATGTCAAAGATGGAAGTCAAAGCCATGTCCGCGGCTTTGCTGTCTATCAGAGATAGATCGACCATGATTGAATGGCGGAGTAGACTCGAAGGGCCGAATGGCCTAATTCTGCTCCTATCTCATATGATCTTATGAAGAGCGACCAGCAGCAGAACTGGTCTAGCACAATCTAGTTCTTTGCTTATTCCATGAACACAAATCTCAAGTTGTTCAAGTTAACACAAACTGTGCACTGTGCATGAAACAAAAAATCCCATTTATTGGTCATGTTTAATAACAGGCTTCCAAACAGCTTCTTTTATAATTGATATTGTTGATTATTGGCTGTTTTTATTCCACATGTTCTCATTTGTAATCAGTAAAGTTGAAAAAAATCATTCCTCTGCTCCATGGGGTCAGACAGGACAAAGTGTTTCTCGGGAGCAGGATAATCCCAGGGAGGTGGATATATCTAAGAAAGTGCCTCCGCAAAAGAAAAGATATTACCAAGTAAAATGCGCACATCAGCCTATTTCAATTGTTAGCGATGAATACAGTGTGTGGCGTGGTAGCAGGATTCGTAGATTCTTGTAGGATTTGACAGGGACCGTGATGAGAACGCTCCTGCTATGGCCCCCTCAAAATGTACCTCAAAATGGGGTGGAAATTCTGCAACCATTCAACAGCTCTGACTCTCTGCTTCTCCGCTGCCGAGTGTGACTGTGCAGTATGGGAGCGCTCAGCTCATGCAAGGAAGATTGATCCTGTGCTAAACACAAGCTGTCGCTGCATCAGTGGACCTATCAAGATTGCCTACATCTACCGACTCTCTGGCATTGCACCCCCTGGAATCAGAAGAGCTGTAGCTAGTCAAAAAGAACACCTCAGACAATCAGAGGATGAAAGACGCCCCCTACATGACCACCCTTTGCTACCTCAGTGTTTGAAATCATGCAGAAGTTTCCTCTCGTTTGTCCATCCCCGGACTGCAGTGCATCGTCCAGAAGGCTCAAACTCTGGGAAGAGAGACTAGAGAGATCTCAAGAAGACATTCACATGGCAATCGATCCCTCCGAGAAACTCCCACCAGGTTCCGACCAACCGTGGACAACCTGGCGCAGTCTCAACAGACTGTGGACGGGCAAATCGAAGATGCTGAAGTGGGGATATACTGGAGATGCGGCAGACTGTGAGTATGGACGGGGCCTCCAGACTATGGAACAACTCCTGAGTTGTGACATGCTGCATAACACATGCACTGTAAAGGACCTTGCAAAGGCCAACCACGAGGTAGGAACATGTGCTCGCTATTGGCAAACAGTTGTGTGATGACATGAAATAATAAAAGTCTATTTCAGTCTCTTAGCGCAAGGGAAAAAGTCAAGGGCTGGAAAGTGTGGCAAGTGGTGGCCTAGGACCAGTGGAGGAAGGGAAGTGTGGGCTATTGGGGAAAACTAGGACTGCAATCTGAAGAGATTTGTGTCAACAGTATGGCTTGCGCAATATGTCACAATATGTCTTATGTCTTACATTAGAAACATTGTTTAAATGACATTGTCCATTTATAATATGCACATTTCCACTTGTAAAAGCTTATATAATGGTTTATTGTCTTTCACCTTGAGCATAGCATTACAAAATACTTTGCAGTTGATTTACAGTATGCCACACCATTGGAATTGTAATCTTCTGCACACGTGGCAATTGCCATAATGTAACTGATGTCATGACAATCCTTCTACTTTACGGGTGTGAGACTAGCACAGCAGTTCGTTCATATCATCAAAATGCATTGATCCAATCCCATTTATTGGTATTAACATTCTAAATCTCAAGCATTATTGAACAAATGTAAAGAAATGGAAAACAGCAATTGAGCCAAAAGGTCAACGAGGATGACCACGAGGATGACCACGAGACGTTTGCGGTTGCATTATGCATGTTTGTGGTTGGATTAATACATTTTATCTTCCATTGCATTTGCAACTATAATCCTGAAAAGACTTCACAAAGAGGAGGCTGACATCATATTGTTTTCAGGTGACTGGAATCTTTATAATCATGAACATTTTAAATAATTTCCCCCTGTATTATTACATCCTAGGTTTTATAAACTATAATGCAAACTTAAATTAATGATAAAAGAAAAACATTTGAAGAAACAAACAGGTTATTTCATTCCAATATGTAAAATGAAGATTGTAAGAAGGAACTGCAGATGCTGGTTTAAACCGAAGATAGACACAAAAAGCTGGAGTAACTCAGCGAGACAGGCAGCATCTCTGGTGCTTCTTCAGACTGGTTAGTGATAAGGGAAACGAGAGATATAGACGGTGATGTAGAGAGATAAAGAACAATGAATGAAAGATATGCAAAAAAGTAATGATGATAAAGGATTCAAGAAGGAACTGCGGATGCTGGAAAATCGAAGGTAGACAAAAGTGCTGGAGAAACTCAGCGGGTGAGGCAGCATCTATGGAGCGAAGGAAATAGGCAACGTTACGGGCCGAAACCCTTCATCAGTCTGAGAACGGATTCGGCCCGAAACGTTGCCTATTTCCCGTTGAGTCTGCTCCCCAACACAGGATTCCACCACTAACCCGTTCCCCCAACGCAAGCCGTTCCCCCAACGCAATATTGCACCACTCACGCATAGCCCCCAACTGCGCAGGCGCGGCTAATTTCTTCTCATCCCCCCGCACTCCCTCTTCACCCTCTATCTTCAATCCCTAGAGTGGGAGGGGTGGTAGAGAGGGAGGGGGTAGGGAGGGAGAGGGTAGAGGGGGTAGGGAGGGAGGGGATAGAAAAGGAGGGGGGTAGAGAGAGACTGTATGACTCTATAACCTATATTTGACTCAGCATGACATGTTAAAAGGACATGACTCAGGAACATTCAATGACATGGGTCATGACTGTAGTCGGAAACCCATGCCGGCGTGTGCAGCAAGCTAACAATGATAGCCATGCTTCTTGTCTGAAGAAAGACCTCAACCCAAAACGTCACCCATTCCTTCGCTCCAGAGCTGCTGCCTGTCCCGCTGAGTTACTCCAACAACCTGTGTCTACCTTCCTTGGGAGACATCTTCGAGTGCACCATCAGAGTGCTCAAGCAAGTTTACTGCTCCTTGAACCATTTTTCACATCAGTTGAATACACTAAGATAATGTTCATCAACATTATGTATTCAACTGACATCATCATCACACATAATGTTCATCAACATGACAACCAATTTGCACCACAGCACTATATTAACAAACAGTGATTAAATAAATGATAAGGTAATTTGTTCATGTCAGCGGAACAATAAAACCAATGTCTATGTCGAGAAAGCCTTGGTGTCCTCTCTAGCGTGGCAGCGTATGTAAATTGAGAGATGTGACATAAATCTCCAGCAGCAGGACAGAAGATTTTCGCTGCAATTTGTTAAAGGTAGAAAACAGGATCTTTGATGTCCATGCAGATATGATCTCAGATAATGTCACATCTCACACTGCTGTATCTTCTCAGTGATGCTTAGAAGTGCTAGATAAGGTTGGATTATGTACCCATGTCTTCAAAATGGCACTCAAGCTCACCACCTCCTGACTCAGAGGTATGAGTGCTACCATCGAGCCAGGAATAGTGCATCGAACAACTTGGCTGACATTCAAGGAGAGCTTTAGTTGGCACTGCACCAAGATGTTGTAACGTGCAGTGGATATCAGGAAATTAGATGGATTGGAGCTTATTTCTGTTCTGGAAACCTACTGCATTTCCATGAAATTAATTTTCTAATGTTTAATTCACTTACGTATTCTTGATTGCCTGGGCAACGACACAGGAAAATCCACCCATAAGGTTGAAAAATATTAGGCCTAACTCTGCATAACAATGTGGGAAAAAGACATTACAATCATTTTAATATTCTAAGCATGTCATAATTGGTAATCCTACACTAGTAACAGCTAACGTAGATTAACAAATGGTGGCACAGTTGTACAGATGGTAGTGCTGCTGCTTCACAGAGCAAGAGACCCAGGTTTGATCCTGACCTTGGATACTGTTGATGTGGAGTTTGCACGTTCTCCCTGTGACTGCATGGGTTTCCCCAAGGTTCTTCTCACATCTTACAGATGTGTAGGTTTGTAGTTTAACTGGCCTTGGTAAATTGCCACTCGTGTGTAGGGAGTGGATAAGAAAGTGGGAAAACTTAAAACTAATGTGAAGTTCAGTTGACGGGCTGTTTCCACCCTGTATTTGTAAAACTCCAAACCAAATGTTGAACAATCCCCATATTAAATATAATTTATTTTTATGATCTTTTGTATCAGAATTCAGCCCTAAACCACATTGTGTGTGTGTCACTTTAATCACACATTTGAAAATCAATAACATCAGAACAAAGGTGATAAATATAGCCCTAATGTAGTTGTTTTTGCATTTCATCAATAAACTTGCCAACATTACATTAATATTTATAACATTTAGATAACAGGCATATGTCTATATTTCCTCTGTTATTTCACAGAATAGGTCATGTAATAAGATTCATGATATTCAACATTGCCCCTTTGCAGAGGATCACAAGAAATAGAAAGCACAGACAACATGGCACTTTTTTAATCCCACCATTCAATATGATAATGATGGATAGCCTTCTGTTCTCCAATCTTTCAAGGAATTATTCACCCCCTCTTTAACCACCTCTGGTCATCCAGCTTCCACGTCCTGCTCAAGACAATTCCACGTTTGGTACTTTTTGTAAAACTCAATTTTAAATGACTACCCCCTTACTTCATAACTATATCCCTCAGTTGAGAATCTCCCATTAATGAAATCATTTTAACCTCTAAGGTACATAGAGAGTTGTGAATTTGTGGAATTCTCAGAAGGCTGTGGAGGCCGATTCACTGGATGCATTAAAAAGAGAGTTAGATAGAGCACTTAGGGCTGGCGGAATCAAGGTTGTATGGGGAGAAGTCAGGAACGGGATACTGATTAAGGATGATCAGCCATGATCGCATTGAATGGTGGTGCTGGCTCGAAGAGCCGAATGGCCTACTCCTGCATCTATTGTATCTATGTATTTAATAAGCATCAAAATACTCCTGATGTAGATTTGAAAGAAAAATGTTTGAAATGCTCAGCAGGCCAGGCGGTACCTTTGGAAAGAAAGGAGTCAATGTTTCAAGTCTAGGGTTTAGGTTTATTGTTGTCACATATACCAAGGTACAGTGAAACGCTTTGTTTTAAAGGCTATTCAATCAGATCAGATAATGCTGTGCATACAGTGGCTTGCAAAAGTTTTCATACCCCTTGAACTTTTCCACATTTTGGCACGTTACAACCACAAACGTAAATGTATTTTATTGGGATTTTATGTGATAGACCAACACAAAGTGGTGCATAATTGTGAAGTGGAAGGAAAATGATATACGGTTTTCAAATTTTTTTACAAATAAAAAACTGAAAAGTGTGGCGTGTAAAAGTATTCAGCCCCCCTGAGTCACTACTTTGTAGAACCACCTTTCGCTGCAATTACAGCTGCAAGTCTTTTGGGGTAGGTCTCTACCAGCTTTGCACATCTAGAGACTGAATTTTTTGCCCATTCTTCTTTGCAAAATAGCTCAAGCTCAGTCAGATTGGATGGAGAGCGTCTGTGAACAGCAATTTTCAAGTCTTGCCAGAGATTCTCAATTGGATTTAGATCTGGACTTTGACTGGGCCATTCTAACACATTAATATGCTTTGATCTAAACCATTCCATTGTAGCTCTGGCTGTATGTTTAGGGTCGTTGTCCTGCTGGAAGGTGAACCTCCACCTCAGTCTCAAGTCTTTTGCAGAATCTTAACAGGTTTTCTTCCAAGATTGCCCTGTATTTGGCTCCATCCATCTTCCCATCAACTCTGACTAGCTTCCCTGTCCCTGCTGATGAAAAGCATCCCCACAGCATGATGCTGCCACCACCAGGGTGATGTGCAGTGTTAGTTTTCCGCCACACATAGCGTTTTGCATTTAGGCCAAAAACTTCAATTTTGGTCTCATCTGACCAGAGCACCTTCCTCCACATGTTTGATGTGTCCCCCACGTGGCTTGTGGCAAACTGCAAACAGGACTTCTTATGGCTTTTTTTCAACAATGGCTTTCTTCTTGCCACTCTTCCATAAAGGCCCGATTTGTGGAGTGCACGACTAATAGTTGTCCTGTGGACAGATTCTCCCACCTGAGCTGTGGATCTCTGCAGCTCCTCCATAGTTACCATGGGCCTCTTGGCTGCTTCTCTGATCAATGCTCTCCTTGCCCGGCCTGTCAGTTTAGGTGGACGGCCATGTCTTGGTAGGTTTTGCAGTTGTGCCATACTCTTTCCATTTTCGGATGATGGATTGAACAGTGCTCCGTGAGATGTTCGAAGCCTGGGATATTTTTTTATAACCTAACCCTGCTTTAAACTTCTCCACAACTCTAACCCTGACCTGTCTGGTGTGTTCCTTGGGCTTCATGATGCTGGTTGTTTACTAATGTTCTCTAACAAACCTCTGAGGCCTTCACAGTTCAGCTGTATTTATACTAAGATTAGATTACACTCAAGTGGACTCTATTTACTAATTAGGTGACTTCTGAAGGCAATTGGTTGCACTGGAATTTATTTAGGGCTATCAGAGTAAAGGGGGCTGAATACTTTTGCACGCCACACTTTTCAGTTTTTTATTTGTAAAAAAAATTGAAAACCATGTATCATTTTCCTTCCACTTCACAATTATGCGCCACTTTGTGTTGGTCTATCACATAAAATCCCAATAAAATACATTTACGTTTGTGGTTGTAACGTGACAAAATGTGGAAAAGTTCAAGGGGTATGAATACTTTTGCAAGCCACTGTATATACAATCAAGTCAAACTCAAGTACAATAGGATAGAAGAGGTAGAGAAAGATACAGAGTGCAGAATATAGTTCTCAACATTGTAGTGCATCAGTTCCAATATCCGCAATGGGGTAGAGGTGAATCAGACAGTACCTTAGCTTATGGAAGAACTGTTCAGAAGCCTCATAACAAAGGCAAAGAATTTATTCTCGAGTCTGGTGGCGCGCGCTTTCAAGCTTCTGTATTTTATGCCTGACGGGAGTGGGGAGAAGAAGGAATGACCAGGGTGGGACAAGTCTTTGAATATGTTGGCTGCTTTTCTGAGGCATGGTGAAATGTTGGGGGAATCGATGGTGGGGTAGTCAGAACTGTGTGTTGGATTGGGCTGCATCAGATTTCAAAATAATTTCTTCTGTTCTTCCAATTTAGAAAATAATCTGTATTTAATTTGCATATATTTCATCAGAAAAATATGCCAAGCAATTTTTAAAGTAATTATTGTCGTCAGGTTTGTTTTCACCTTTAACAAGTCCAGTCACCAAGCAGAAGTGAATTGTTAATCTAATGCGATACGCACACTGATGTGTGTCCATTTCAAAGCCCCTCTCAATTTATGCCTGAAATTGAAAAAGATACAACTATTTTAGTATTCTAAGCATGTTACATTGTAGATATCATTTATAATAACTACTTACATTTTATAGCACCATACATATACAGAAAACAGGTCTCTAAGCTGAGGATAACCGTGTACAGAGAAGTTGACAGACTTGGAGGTCAAAGGGATGAATTTTCAGGAGACATTGAAGAAAGAGATTGCAGGATGAAGGAATTGATGAAGAATTAACAGCAGCGGTGAGTAACTGAGTTAGCTGCAGTGGAGCAGTGGAGAATACAGTAAGCTCTCATCAGAGAAGCCAAGGGAGACAAGTGTGTCAAATTTACAAACTCAGGCCAATAGCTTCAAAATGACCTGACAACTAAAAAAAAATTCCAGTTGAAAAATGACCATGAAAAAAATCCTATAACCAAGACCGTAGCTTCAACATTCCTGAATAATTTATGTTATTTTTATTCATATTGAATTTCATAACTTTTAGTGGTGCTATGTGTCACATTCCAGAATTCAGCTTTTTCAACTGTGAAAACGGAAGCCCAGTGGTCTCGTTTGACAAAGAAAAATCACTCTGGAGGCAAGTGGACTTGGCATGATTTAAGCTGCAGCTACATGGCGAACAGCAACTCTTGCCTAATAGAGAAAACCTAACAGTAACACGTTGCAACCACGCAATGATTAAAGTCCCATGTAATCTAAATAACAGATTTATTTTGCAAATCCAAATACTGGCATCTCTGGAAATATCATGAATGTAGCTACAATTAATCAGTACAACATGAAGCCAGACTTTCTCTCTTCCAGCTGCAGATTATTCAATTGGGAAAGGATTTTGTCTTTGGGGATACGACAATTAGATTACTGTTGTTTATTTTTAAAAAGCCCGGAGGTTGAGGGGATGTTTGAGGCAGAGGAACTACAAGTCTAGCAAAATAAAAATAAAACCCAGCGAAATGAAGTAAAATATTGACTAATTAAAAAGTAATTATCTTGTTCCAGAATAACATAAATTGCAGAAAATCTATAAATGATGTCGTGAAAAAGTTGAGAACAAATTTTTTAACTTACTTTTATTTCTCATTTTACATTAAGGCAAAAACGTAAACTGCAGATGCCAGGATTCCAACATACAAACAATAAATCGAAGAAATGCTGAGCAGATCTGGCAGCATCCGTGAAGAAATAAACAGAATTAATTATTCAGGTTGATAATCTTTCATTACCAACATTACCCTATATCATGCTTATTTACAATAGCTTTAAACAAAATAACCCACCATTAAACAAAACACAAACTTATGGTGGAACTCGCTGGTCAGGCAGCATCTGTGGAGGGAATGGACAGATGATGCTTTGGGACTGGATCTTTTTTCAGACTTATTGGACTGGGAGGTGGGCGAAAGGTGGGAAGGAGAAATATGGCAGGACAAAGCCTGGCCAGTGATGGGTGGGAAGGAACTACAGATGCTGGTTTACACCAAAGATAGACACACATTTTTGAAGTCACTCAGCGGGACAGGCAGCATCTCTGGAGAGAAGGAATGGGTGGCATTTCGGGTTGAGACCCTTCTTCACACCTATATAGGTGAGGAGGAGGGGATTATGTAGATGGGTGGAATATGTGACAAATATATAAGGAGAGTGTCAAATATATAAGGAGGGTGTCAGTTTTGGAAAAACGAGGATGGGCAAAATGTAAATCCGGAGGGAGAGGTATGGGTTGATGGTAGATGGAGCTGGGACGGGGCTGGACAGGATGGGATGGGATGGGTGATAAAGAGAAAATGTGTGTAAAAAGGAAATGAGTGTAGGAAGGAGGGTACGATCAGCCATGATCACAATGAATGGCGGTGCTGGATCGAGGGGCCGAATGGCCTCCTCCTGCACGTATTTTCTATTTTCTATGTACAGGAGCAGGAAGGGGCACAGGAAACTGAGAGGGTTGGGGTAGTATTTTCCCCGTTTTCTTTCCCATTCCCCCCATCCCATCACGCACACATTGCCCTCACCATCTGTCACCATCTCCCCCTCCTCTCGATCACCCCTCCTTCATGCCTCTAATAATGTAAGGCAAAAGCATCGTCAGTAATTGTCAACTGCAGGCAGATGGTTCCATTTTAACATTTTCAAATGGAAAGGAAATGGGATAAAGATATGTCTCAATAAGATACTTACATACCCAAATCCATTTTCAAAACTTGCATACAATGCTAGCAGCAAGATATCTAAAAATGAAATTAAAGTGTGGAATATACAATTTAGACTTTGACAAGGAATCTGTGTAGATTTAAGAATCTCAGGATTTTATCAAAGGAAAATTTGATGTGGCCAATATACATTTTCAATTATACAATCTTCATTTTCAGATCAAGATCGCAAAGCTATGTTGCAAGCAATTGCCAATTTAATCTTTAATATGTTCATATTAAATTCTTTTGACTTCTATTTTAATAAAAATTGCAGAAAATTGAAGTTCATTTAAATGCATTAAACGTTTCTGTACTGATGAATTGTAACATAGTTTTGAGACACGTGCGTCTATTTTTTCAGTCTTTTAGATAAATAATAATAGATATAATTTATTGATAATTTATGTTTAATTTTTGTCTCACCACTTCTTAAATGCTGCTGCTGTGGGTAAATATAACCAAATATTCAAGTGCTCATTGACTTTGCACAAACCTAACATATATTTTTGTGAATACGATGCCTCACCTATAAGAAGGGTCTCGATCCGAATCATCACCTAGTCCTTCTCTCCGTTGAAACGTTGCCTATTTCCTTCGCACCATAGATGCTGCTGCACCCGCTGAGTTTCTCCAGCAATTTTGTCTACCTCCGATTTTCCAGCATCTGCAGTTCCTTCTTGAACATATTAATCAAGTATGTTGAAGGATAACTTCTCTCTAATGGTAATTTCATGCAATATAGATGCACAGGTTTAATGGTGCCGTGTTATGCAGTTTTACCCACCTTGATTGCATCTGTTTCTTATATCTGATTCCTAATGCTCTCAGATCACTCTTAAGCAATTTGAGAACACCACCTCTAGCTAAACTAACCTCTAGCTAGCCCATGGCACAATAGCAAAGGCTGAAACTGGTGCAAGAGGAATTTTAAGTCGAGAAGACAGGTATTCATAAGGTTACAAAGAATGATCAGCTCTTAAAATGGAGGATAATGGAGACCAAGTTCTCACAGGGGAATGGTTCTGACTGCCTCTGATATTCAGGAATATTCAAAACCGTTGAAAATCAAACAACTTTAAAACATGTGTAAGAACTGATACATGAAAACTAGAACAAATTTAGCAATTAAAGATGTTAATAAACGTAATAAATTAAGTATAAATTACCAACATGCTTGTAAGATGTTAAAGGAGAGTGACACATTTTACGTGAATCACCTCTTCAAATAGTTAAAACAGTCTTCCATGATTGTGTATGGCAATAAATTAATCTCATTTAATCTAATTAACTTTCCTGTTTTGCTGCTACCCCTCTATGCAAATGGATCAAGACTCTACTTCCACACCAACTTGGTCCAACTTGACACAGATATACCTGGCTGATTTACCACCGTAAATGTTGTAGAATTGCCACAGGTTTATGCTACATCACTACACTCTGTCTAAAGTGGTGCACGGTGCAGTACTATTCTGCACGTTTTAACCCTTGCTCCTCCAGATCAGTCCAGGCAGCAGAATCAACCTTGGATCACACTCATGGCTTCTCTTTACCACATTTTGTACGCCAGCATAGCTACCTGCCATTATATGCACACGTTGCGGCCCTGTGATATATAAGCTATGATTCATAAGGGTTAATATTGATCTTCAATCACAAGTTTGGAGTCATGCTGCAAGGGGCGGCATGGTGGCACAGCAGTAAAGCTGCTGCCTTACTGCACCAGAGGCCTGGGTTTGATCCCGACCACGGGTGCTGTCGGCACAGACTTTCTCCCTGTGACAATGTGGGATTTCTCACATTCCAAAGACATACAAGTTGGTTAATTGGCTTTGGTAAAAATTGTAAATTATCCCTAGTGTTTGTAGAATAGTGTTAGTGTGTGGGAATTGCTGGTCTGTGTGGACTCGGTGGGCTAATGGGGCTGTTTCCGCGCTGTATCTCTAAACTAAACTAAACTAAACTAATATAGAAACATAGAAACATAGAAAATAGGTGCAGGAGTAGGCCATTCGGCCCTTCGAGCCTGCACCGCCATTCAATATGATCATGGCTGATCATCCAACTCAGTATCCTGTACCTGCCTTCTCTCCATACCCCCTGATCCCTTTAGCCACAAGGGCCACATCTAACTCCCTCTTAAATATAGCCAATGAACTGGCCTCAACTACCTTCTGTGGCAGAGAATTCCAGAGATTCACCACTCTCTGTGTGAAAAATGTTTTTCTCATCTCGGTCCTAAAAGATTTCCCCCTTATCCTTAAACTGTGACCCCCTTGTTCTGGACTTCCCCAACATCGGGAACAATCTTCCTGCATCTAGCCTGTCCAACCCCTTAAGAGTTTTGTAAGTTTCTATAAGATCCCCCCTCAATCTTCTAAATTCTAGCGAGTACAAACCGAGTCTATCTAGTCTTTCTTCATATGAAAGTCCTGACATCCCAGGAATCAGTCTGGTGAACCTTCTCTGAACTCCCTCTATGGCAAGAATGTATTTCCTCAGATTAGGAGACCAAAACTGTACACAATACTCCAGGTGTGGTCTCACCAAGACCCTGTACAACTGCAGTAGAACCTCCCTGCCCCTATACTCAAATCCTTTTGCTATGAATGCTAACATACCATTCGCTTTCTTCACTGCCTGCTGCACCTGCATGCCTACTTGCAATGACTGGTGTACCATGACACCCAGGTCTCGTTGCATCTCCCCTTTTCCTAATCGGCCACCATTCAAATATGGGAATGAAGCTGACATGGGTTTTGAATGTGATGGCATGATGAAGCTGTAAATGTTGGATCTGAGTCGTGATTTGTCTAGATTATTTGGCAGGTAATGATGAGAGTGTGTTATATTGAGCAATGTCTAATGGTGAGCCTGTACTTGAAATTGCATCCACTGTTCATGAATATGTGTGGAAAGTCATCAAACATTTGCATCACTTCTTCCACATTCTCAGGCCGTGACATCCAAATCTGTCACCTCCCACAGCCTTCAAAGTGGGTGTCTGGAAGTTCTCTGTTGCAACAGAACATACCCATACTTTACTTTAGAGATACATTGTGGAAATAAGCCCTTCAGCCCACCGAGTCCCTGCCAACCAGCAATCACCCTGTGCACTAGCACTATAGTACACAATAGGGACAATTTACAATTTAGAGAAGATAATTAGCCTACAAACCTGTACGTCTTTGGTGTGTGGGAGGAAAATGGACCATATGGAGAATAATCACGTGGTCACAGGGAGAACGTACAAACTCTGTACAGACTGCACCTGTAGTCAGGATTAAACCTGGGTAGCTGGCGCTGTGAGGCAGCAACTCTACCGCTGTGCCACTGTGCCGTAGTAACTCTTGAACTTTTCCATGTGAAGACTTCTGCCGCTATCTCTGTATATTAAGAACGCCGCTCTTTCCCCTGCAATGGCATTCTTCATGGTTTTCCAGGTCGGCTTCACATGGAATGAGAGCCAAGTCATGTTTCCATTACAACGCACCTTCACTTTAAGTAGTATAGGTTAGCCAAATAATGGTATTTCTGTTCCTTTGCTGAAATATGCAATAACAATGAACAACATGGGCCACTTGCATGTATTAATGCAAAGGATCCAGAAGGATGTAACAGGCATTCTTTCTGCAGTAAGAATAACAAGTGTGAGTTGGGAGTGCATCTTTGTGCCCGCAAGTATCTTTGGAGAATATCAGATTTAATTCCCTTGTCATTATATCCAGATTGCTTGCATCTTGATTGATGCACACCTTGAGGCTTACAATAACTTTAAGAAACAGGTTCTTTTACATTCAAAATTAATCAACGCTGCTCTCGAGTAAAGTGGCTGAAGGGTTTATATTGTCACAGCACAAGTGGCGCCATGATATATAAGCTCTGATTCATAGGGGTTAATGTGAAACTTCAGTGAGGCTAAAAAAAACTTGAGCATATCAACTACACTTACAGAAGTATCAAATAGGCAGCTGATCTCCTTATCGAAGACTCCGGCACTGTGCATATTTCAGCAAAGGAACAGAAATACCATTCTATCTGCGTTAATCCTCTTTTGAGTCGCGCAGACTAAAATTAAGCATTGAGGGCTATCTTTAAGTGTTGCTGAAGGACTTGAAATTGAATTGAATTGAAATAATTTAATTGCCACACAACCAAGGTCGGTGGTATTTGGGTTGCCAGCAGCGGTACAATAATAAAGAACACAACCACAATAAAAATGTTACACAAACATCCACCACAGCATTCATCACTGTGGTGGAAGGCACAGAGCTTGGCCAGTCCTTGGCTACATATCCTCAAGTACCAAATGATGGGCAAAGCCAACGAGAAGAACTTTGTTCAGTTATACATGTGATTCTATGGAATTCTCTATCCCAGGGAGCGGCGGATGCCCAATCCCCGGCATATGCAACATTAAAACTTCTGGTTATTTGACCAAGAATGGAACCAATGTACATTGAGTCCAGAGAGTCCAACCAGAGAGCAGTGCTGAACTACTATCTGCCTCTTTGGTGACCCTCAGACTATCCTTGATGACTATCCTTTGCTGGCTTTACCTTACACTAAACGTTATTCCCTTTTCATGTATCTTTCCACTGTAAATGATCCGATTGTAATCATGTATTGTCTTTCTGCAGGCTGGTTAGCATGCAACAAATGCTTTTCACTGTACCTCGGTACACGTGACTATAAACTAAACTGAACTAGGGCTGGACAAGAATCTGGTTCAGCCTGATTTTGCATGATTCAATGGACGTGTCTTGCCCATCATTGCACCCTTTGCCTATGTACTTAGATGGTACTAGACTAATGGGATGCATTGGGTCCATGACACGCGGGAGGCCTGATCCCCCAACGCAACTTGATCCCCAATGCAATATTCCACCACTCACCCGTTCCCCCAATGCAACCCGTCCCCCTAACGCAATATTGCGCCACTCACGCATAGCGCAGGCACGGATGCGTCCCCCTAACGCAATATTGCGCCACTCACGCATAGCGCAGGCACGGATGGAGTCGGTGTTCATCACGGTGGGCACCACGAGTTTCGATGAGCTGGTGGAGAAGATCTCCTCCGAGAAGGCCAAGAGGGTGAGTTACATCAACAGCGGTGGTGGAGGAGATGGACTCAGGGGGATGGGTAGACGGGACCGCCATTGCCACAGAGTGCGGACGGGGAGAGGGGTGAGTAATGTGGGAGAGAGAGATGGAACCAGGGCCTCCACTGGGCCTCCACTGAACCCTCCCCGCGGCCACCGCCGGTGGTGGGGGAGACGATAAACAAGTTACTGTGAGGAGGGGAGAGAGGAGTTTGTGAGTGAGGTGGGACAGGCCGCCACTGGTGTGGCAGGAAGGGGCGTCGTCATCCTGGCCGTGGCATTGACTGACAGGAGAAGAGACCAATCTGCGTGGCGTTCACTGAAGGAATCTGCGCACGTGCGTTTAAGGTTTAAGATTTTTAAACCTCGATAACGTTTACAATACACCACAGATCGGTACATAGCACAGGAGAACGGTGAGTAACCTGGTGAAAAATAGTGGCGTCATCTAATACCGTTTTTGCACAAATAGAACAAACCCCGCAAACTGGGCGAGCACAAGATCAAAGTTTTAGTTATGGACTAGACCATGTGGGACTCATTGGGTCCCAGTCACACGGGAGGCCTGGTACCCCCAACGCAACTAATTCCCCAATACAATATTCCACTAGCGGAGACCATTCATGTCAAGGGTGTGGGTGGTAGGGGGGAGGGTGTGGGAGTGTGGTGGTGGGGGGGTGTGGGTGTGGGGCAGGGGGTGTGCAGGAGGGTGTGTGGAGGAGAAGGTGTGTGGGGAGGGGGGGGTGTGAGGGAGGGGGTTGTGGGGGAGGGGCGGTGTGATGGTGTGGGTGTGGGGGAGGGAGGGTGTGTGTGTGGGGGAGGGGGGGTGGAGGAGGGGGTGTGGGGGATAGGAGCTGTGGGGGTGTTGGGAGAGGGGGGGTGTGGGGGAGAGGCAGTGTGGGGGAGGTGGGTGTGTGTGTGTGGGGTGTGTGTGGGGGAGGTGGGTGGGTGTGGGGGAGGTGGGTGTGTGTGTGGGGGTGTGTGGGGGACATGGGTGTGTGTGGGGACGCTGGGGTAGAGGATAGTGTTGTGTAGGGTGTGGGGGTTGTGGGAGGTGGGTGGGTGTGTGGGCTCACCAGTTCTCTGCCCCAGCTCCAACCGCACTCATCGGCTCCAGGACCGAGCTCCGGACTCACTCAGCAGCTCCCGTCCCCAAAGCCTGTCGCACTCACAGCTCCTGGCCGCGAACACAGCCCGCCCCCGTCCGCGAACACAGCCCGCACTCCGCTGCTTCAGCTTTATTCTCGGCGCTGGTGGACGGGCGGCATCTGGACGGGCGGCATCTGGACGTGCTCATGGACTCAGCCCGGCCTCCGGGGCTTTATTCTCCTTGCCCCAGTGATTGACAGCGGATGCCGGAAGAGGCGTCGCCGTCCCGGCGAATAACAGACCAATAACTAATAATATTTCACCGATCGGAACAAAACGTGGTGCGCTTGGGGCAGAGGAGAACGGTGAGTAAGTTGGCGAAAAAATCCTAGCGACGTGGGGTACCGTTTTTAAAACAATGCAAACCGGAAGATGACAAGATGAGAGTTTTAGAGATAGAAGATCTCTAGTATAGAAGATAAAACGACAAAGCCAGAACAATGGACCAAATGCAAGAAATTTGCAATCAAACTGTGCTCTGATTGGACTAACCGCCGTTTCAGTTATTGCCACCACACAACATACTGTGAAGGAGGTAGCACACAGAAGAGACATAAAGTGGGTCTTTGGTCTCAAAGGTCTGAGATGTGTGGAAAGTTTGTCCAAAGCAGGGATTTACAGCCTGAATACTAGTATCATGAGTAACAATTCATGAAGGTGAATCCCAATTACTACAATAAATCGATTATGAAAGCAGAATGAAGATGTTTCGTGCCGGAAATGGTTGAAAATCCTCCGGCTCCCATCAGCTTGCTGTATAGGAATGATCAATTGACCTACAGTCTCTTTATGTTTCATGAGGTGGATGCTCAAGGCTCAATTTCAAGCATGGGTTTAGGTTGTCTGCATGGTCATATTCAAATCATGCTGGAACGAGTTGGTTTTCTTCCCCTCTTCCCCCACCCATCTGTTTGAACATTACATTTGGCAGGAGCAAAGAGCTGACAGTACCTCAGTCAATTTTGATTTCTATTGTAATGCTTCATAATGGAAATCATTCTTGAAAATAAATTGACTCATATGTTGACATTGTACACCAAGAACAGTGCAGCTGAGATGATTTTTAGTTATTTGCCAAAATTCCCCATGGTGCTCTGTCAGTTCCTGAAATGGTTTATTTAAAAATATTTGGGAAAATGTGAGAGACTCCATGCAATATATGGGGCTTTTTCTCCAATTTCCAACCACCTTCTCTTCTGATGTAATTTATTTGGTCGCCACGGTACTTTGAATACATGAAATCGGTCTTCTCAATTACAGTTTGCAAGCTGTTGGTTATGTTTGAACGCCTGGGTGGTTCCACTTTAGGAGTAATTACAAGATGCACGGTGCCCGCAGCAGCCACCTTGCAATATCTGGCAGGATAAGACAACCCATGTCACCATCCTCTCCCAGGCCAACATCCTCAACAACAAAACCCTAATCACACCCAATCACTTGGACTGACAAGCCACATTGTTCACTTGTGTAGGAAGAAACTGCAGATGCTGGTTTATACCGAAGATAGACACAAAATGCTGGAGTAACTCAGTGGGATGGACAGCATCTCTGGTGAGAAGGAATGGGTGATGTTTCGGGTCGAGACCCTTCTACAGTCTGATGAAGGGTCTCGACCTGAAACGTCACCCATTCATTCTCCCCAGAGATGCTACCTGAGTAACTCCAGCACTGGGTCTACCTGACTCGCCATTCCAAGCCCTGTCATGGGATGAGATCATCAGTTGTATAGAGGACACCATTCCAAGTTGATCTTCCTTCCTTGTTACAGTGGAACATCTCCAATGACTTGTGTGAACCCAGGCCCATGATCACTCTCTGTAAAGAAGGAGCATTCTTAGTGTCTCTGAACGCCGCACACAGAACTCCTGTGCATCTCACATTAACCTTAGAATCCACAGATCAGGGATGGCGAAAATCACCTTCAATCTTAAAGGGCCGCCTCTCCTAAAAACACCAAACACCATGCAGAGGATGCACCAACATCCAAATGAACAATCCCACTGGTGAATTCTAAAGAGTAACATTCCACAGTCTGTAGAACCCCCCCCCCCCCCCCCCACACACACACACTCCTCCCCTTCCCTGAATGTCTTTATGCTTTGACAGGGGGGGCAAAATCAACAGGATAAATTAACACCACTTAGATCACCCTGCACTGTTTAACGAAGAAAATACTCCCAATTTAATTTTGGCGGGGCACTAAAAGGATGGAATATTGTCTGTTATGTCTGACAAAAGCTAGTAAGAATTCCCCATCAAATTCAGATGGGATGTTGCTATCCTCTTTGCATTCCTCCTCAGCTTTGTGTCTACCAATCTACATGTTTAATCTTGAAGATACCACATGACTGGGAATCCAGAGAGGCAGAGAATTCCCTCCAATAAATACATTTCTCCATTATTACTCCTAAAGGATTGACCCATTCTCTCCCACCATGACACCCAAGCACGGTAACTCTTTGCATACTCTTCCAGAGAAGGATCTACTATTATTCAATACAGTCACTCTACGCTCTCAAATCTCTTTTCTACCTCTAGGTATAGCACCATTTCTAAATGTTCTGATGTTATTTTATTATAAATTCCTGCAGGTCTGACAATCCCATAGGACCAAAAGCTTTACCTGACCTAGGCCCACACGACCAGCAAGGCCTACTCCGACCAGCGAAGCCTGAGGCCTACACACATCCTCTGTAGACTTAACCTCACGGAGCTGCCGACCTGTCTGGACAACCAGTCCCAACCCGTCCCCGATGAGGAAGAACCCCCAGGCCCGGCTGAGTGTGGGTCTTGACTCCGGGGAGACATTGGACAACCGAGTGCGGATCCCGATGAGGAGGAGATGCCGACCATCCGACCAGGAGCAACTATACTCAGAGGAAATGTGGGAAACGGGCTGGACTTACTTGCCATGGAGAACTGAGGGACTGCTGTGTGCTCTGTTTTACAGATACATGGATCACTCCAGCCGCACCTGACTGTGCCATTCAATCTGATTGCTTATTTCTACACCAGATAGACCATACACCATCCTCGGGAAAGGTTAAGGGTGGAGGGGTCTGATTTCTAATTAACTCGTCATGGTACTCAGACGTGAATGTCCTAACAAGCTCCTGCTCCCCAGAACTGGAATGTGAAATGATGTCCCTACTACCTACCATGGGAATTCACTTTGGCTATCCTGACAGCAGTCTATATCCCACCTGATGCTAAGCTTGCACTTGAGCAACACTAGCATTATCAACATGAGGCTGTGTTGATAATAGCCGAGTTCTTCAATCAGGCCAACCTCAAGAGCTAGCTGCCAAAATACCATCAGTACATCTCCTGCCCAACCAGAGGCCCAAGTTTCCTCAACCTCTCTTGCTTAACCATCAAAAATGCTTCAAGCTTTAGTCCCAGACTGCACTTTGGTAAATCGATCATCTGTATAGAAAGTTGTGCGGTGATCGTCTGAGGAAACAGATGAGATCCGTTACGGCTTGGCCATATTCAAGGACGCTGTGGCCAACCTAGATAACAATGCCACTGCTGTCACAGACTTCAAGAGCAAATGTGTAGAGGACAATGCACCAAAAGAAGATGATGTTCAATAAGAAACCAGGGATGAAACATGAGCTCCACTCCCAGGTGAAGTCCAAGTCTACAGCGCTCAAGTCAAATAATCGCACATGGTACGAGAAATCTCTCTAATATCTTTGCAGTCACAATAAGGCTGCCAAGAGGGAACTCTGGACCAAGCTGGAGGCCTGAGGTAATATCATGGATACCAGTTGATTGTTACGCTATGAGGCTTGCACGCTATAACGAGCTACAAAGCAAAGGCAGCAGTATTTCTGGCAGCAAAGCATCCCTTCCCAATGAACTCAATGCATTCTCTGCCCACTTTGAACAGAAAGGCTTTGAAAGAATGCCACCCACCTGCCAGTCTCAGGTTCGCTTGAGTACTAATGGGTACTGTGGCAGAAGTAAGATCGGCCTTCCAGAGAGTGAATCCATGGAAAGCACCTCATCTAGATGGATCCCATGGCCACATCCTCAGGACCTGTGTGTATCAGCTACTGTAGGAGAGGTATTCACAGACATCTTTAATCTCTAACTACTCCATTCTGAAGTCCCCATCCGCTTCAGGAAAACCACGGTCATCATGGGAGGGAAAGTAGGGGATGAGGAGGATAGGAAGAGTCTGCAAAAGGATATAGATAAGCTAGGTGAGTGGGCAACAACTTGGCAGATGAAATTTAATACTAATAAATGTGAAGTCATTCACTTTGGGGAAAAAAATGATAGGGCAAGTTATTTTCTAAATGAGGAGGAGCTGCGTTGTAATGCAACGCAAAGGGATCTAGGGGTATTAGTACATGAATCACTAAAAGTCAGTATGCAGGTGCAGCAAGCAATCAGGAAGGCCAATGGAGTTTTGGCCTTTATTGCTAGGGGGATTGAGTATAAAAACACGGAGGTCTTGCTGCAGCTGTACACGGTATTGGTGAGACCACATTTGGAATACTGTGTACAGTTCTGGGGTCCATACTTAAGAAAGGATGTACTAGCCCTGGAGGCAGTGCAGCGAAGGTTTACAAGATTAATTCCTGCAATGAGGGGATTGACATATGAGGAAAGGTTAAGTAAGCTGGGACTCTACTCTTTGGAGTTTAGAAGAATGAGAGGCGATCTCATTGAAACGTATAAGATCGTGAGGGGCCTTGATCGGGTGGATGCACCGAGGATGTTCCCAATGATCGGGGAGGCTAGAACTAGGGGACATAGTTGCAGAGTGAGGGGGGGCTCTTTTAAAACTGAGATGAGGAAGAACTTCTTCACCCAGAGAGTGGTTAGTTTGTGGAATTCACTGCCCCAGGGAGCAGTGGAAGCAGAAACGTTAAATATATTTAAGTCGAAAATAGATGGTTTTTTAGCTGCCAAGGGGATAAGGGGCTACGGGGAGAGGGCAGGGATATGGACCTAGGTATGGTTAGTATAGTAGACCTGAGTGATCTCCTGGACAAATGTCGATCGCCTGGATTGGGGTCGGAGAGGAATTTCCCGGATTTTTTTCCCGAATTGGACCTGGGTTTTTATCCGGTTTTTTGCCTCCCCCAGGAGATCACGCGGTTCTTGGGGTGGAGAGGGGTGATAGCGGTATAAAGGGGAGGGTAGTGTCTTGTGTTCTGTGTCTTGTGTCTACTGTTTGTGGGTAAGTGTGTCTGTTTGGTGTTCAGCCATGAGTGAATGGCGGTGCGGGCTCGACGGACCTGGTGGTCTACTCTCGCACCTACTTTCTATGATTCTATGATTCTATGAGAAGTATGGTAGAGTGCTTTAATGACTACTGTCCAGTGGCCCTGACAACAAACGTCATGAAATGCTTTGAGAGATCGGTGATGATTTAGTTTAGTTTAATTTATTGTCAGGTGTACCGAGGTACAGTGAAAAGCTTTTGTTGCATACTAACCAGTCAGAGGAAAGACAATACATGATTACAATTGATCCATTTATATTGTATAGATACATGAAAAGAGAATAACGTTTAGGGCAAGGTAAAGCCAGCAAAGTTCGATCAAGGATAGTCCGAGGGTCACCAAAGAGGTAGATAGTAGTTTAGCACTGCTCTCTGGTTGTGGTAGGGTGATTCGGTCACCTGATAACAACTGGGAATAAACTGTCCTTGTATCTGGAGGATGCATTCGTAGTCACCTGCTATAATCCCTACACACTCACAACTGTATGGCCAAATTCGACCCGAACTCCACCTACAAGTTTGCAGATGACAACACTGTGGAGGAGCTGGATTACGAACAATGATAAGACGTAGTACAGGAAGGAGATAGAAAACTTATTAACATGGTGTCAGGATAATAACCTCTTCCCCATTATCAGCAAGACAAAGGAGTTAGTTTTCGACTTCAGGAAGCACGGTGGTCACTCCCCATTCAACATCAATGATGCTGAAGATCGGAAGTGGAAATGATTAAGAGTTCCTTGGTTACGACCACCAAGAAGGCACACCAATGCTCCTTCTTCCTGAGGACACTGAGGAAATTCAGCATGTCTCCAATGACTCTTACAAGCATCTACAGGTGTACCATAGAAAGCATACTGTTAGGTTGCATCACAGCGTGGTTTATGGCGAACTCTGCCCAAGACCACAAGAAATTGCAGCGAGTTGTAGATGTCACCCAGCTCATCACGCAGACCAGACTTCCCACCATTGACTCCATCTACACTTCATGTTGCCTCAGAAAAGCAAACAGCATAATCAAAGATTTATCCCACCAAGGTCATTCCACCTTCTCCCTGCTCCCATTCGGCAGAAGGTACAGAAACTTGAAAGTGCACGCCACCAGACCCTAGAACAGCTTCTTCCCTTCCATTATCAAATTTCTGAATGGCACTTCCATAAGCTCGGGTACTGTCCAATTCACCTCAACTCCACTGTGGACATTGGACTTTGTGGAACTGATCTACTACAATGCTGAAAATTATATACTGCACTCTGTATCTTCCCCTGTATGCAATACTGCACTCTGTATCTTCCCCTTTGCCCTATCTATTGTATTTAAGTTTGACATGATTGTATTTATATGTCGTATATCTGGTCTGTTTAAAGAGCAAAACGTTTCACCGTACCTCATTGCACGTGACAATAACAAACTTACAGTGAAGATGTGGATCACAGAAATGACCGAGGACACTACATGTAGAAAAAATAAGGCTTGTCTTGACTGACAAACCAGATCAATTTTCCAAAATATGGTCTCCTTTCATTGAACTTCTTCAACAACATAATGGTTGAACACAAATTCAAAACCACTGCTAGGGTCGGGTGAGCGGGTGTAGGGAAGGGTAGTGGGATATATCTTCGCTTCTTTCACTTCTTCGTTAGGTCAGGGGTTTTTCTTTTTTCTCTTTCGTGTCTTTTTTGAAATTCTTTCTTATCTTTTTCTTTTCTTTTTTCTTTCCCTTTTTCCTTATTTTTTTCCGATTTAGTTTATAAAATGTTAAAATTGAAGCAGTACGAAAATTGTATAATTGTTATGTCGATTACTTTCTCCTTGTACAATTGATCTAATAATTTTTTTTTTTTAAAGACAATAACAAACTTAAACCTAAACCTAAGCTGCTTATTCGTTTATTATGACTTTACATTCTAATATCTTTAGCTAGGTTAAACAACCTCAGTTTGATATTGAATACTGAGTATCCCAATATTTAAGTCTCTTTCAACCTAATCTTTAGCTATTTGAACAACATTGATGGAATGTATTTACCAATAACTTTCCTTCTTAGATTTATTAATTTCCACTTGGCAACATACCAATATATTGGCCATTGTTTGCCCACAGATATGTTTTGTTAGTTCAGACTATAATGTTTGAAAGACTTTGTTCATTCTACTGCTCCTATCTTATTGTTGTCTTTAGAAGAAATTCATTAACTTGCATGGATTTTCTGATTCTAAGCCACTGAAATAAATTGAATTTACGATTTATTCATGACTTGGATTGCAAGCTTTAGTGGCAAGATCAGCATTACTGGCCACCCCTTATAGTTCTCTTTGATTGAGATAGTACACTTTGAATGTACTGCACCCTCTATTATTCATCTATCGTATATTTCCATCATCTAGCCACTTCTCTTTCATTCTCATGGTTTAACCTGAATGCCAACAACCTCCTTGTGTTTAGCTTTTTCAAAGTTTTCTGAATTGGTTTGCAATACAACAATACACAAACAAAATAATATGAATGTTGGAAATATGAAATAAAAACAGAATATGTTGTCAGGAACCATTTGTAAACATATAAACAGGGTGTCAAGTAAAAATAAACACAGTGCTAGAGTAACTCAGTGGGCCAGGCAGCATCTTGCATATGTGACGTTTCGGGTCAGGACCTTTCTTCAGATTGAAAAAGCGTCCCAAACCAAAGTCAGTCTCGAGACGGGTCCAAACCGAAAACATCATCTATCTTGGGTTGGCATGGTGGTGCAACGGGTAGAGTTGCTGCCTTACAGCACCACAGATGCGGTTCCGAGCATGACTACAGGGGCAGTCTGTACGAACTTTGTACATTCCCCTCGTGACCTGTGTGGGTTTTCTCCGGGTGCTCTGGTTTCCTCCCACACTCCAAAGACATACGGGTTTGTAGGTTAATTGGCTTTGGTAAAATTATAAATTGTCCCTAGTGTGTAGGATAGTGCTGGTGTAGGGGGATTGCTGGTCAGCGCGCACTCGTTGGGCTGAAGGGCCTGTTTCTGCAGTGTATCTAAACTAAACTAAACTATCCGTTCTCCAAAGATATTGCCTGAATATTAACATCGCGGAGCTTGCAATCCCTTTGCTGGGGATCGAAGCTCCAACCGCGGGGGCTGTGGACGTTAACATCGTGAAGCCCGCGGTCTCTGGTAAGAAGAGGCCGACTCGGGAGCTCCATGCCACGGAGAGAGTTTCAACCACCCCGAAGCAGGAATTTCAATCACCCGAACAGGGGCTCCGATCATCGGCTGCGAGTGCTTTGATCGCCCTGGCTGCAGATGGTTTTCACTGCCCCGACCGCAGGAGAACAAAGAGGAAGAAGATTGAAGTTTATTGCCTTCCATCACAGTGAGGAATGTGGAATCCACTGTGATGGATGTTTTTGTTAATTCTTATGTGGTTGTGTGTCTTGTTGCTTTTCACTTAGTATGGCTAAGTATTCACTTAGTAACTCAAATTTCACTGTACCATAACTGGTACATGTGATGATCAGCTAACCTTGAAACCTTGGCATGTTGAATTACTCCAGCACTCAGTGTCTTTTTTTTGTAAATCCTCAACTGCAGTTCCTTGTGTCCATTGTTTCAAGTCCATTACCTTCCATTAATCCAGTGAAAAATGAAAGTAAAATGGTTTTTAAATGGGAAAGGAAGGAGAGAACAATTGATAGACTCTGTATCCCCCAAAAATTGGAATCCCCCAAAAATTAAATGATAAAATAGTTCAATATGAATAGGGCTGAGATTTGGCTAAATGAAAATCTAGAGGAAGCATAAATAGGAGACAAGAATTGTTATCCAAAATTACAAGGAGTTTAGAAGGTAGACACAAAATGCTGGAGAAACTCAGCGGGTGAGGCAGCAACTATGGAGAGAAGGAATTGGCGACGTTTCGGGTCGAGACCCTTCTTCAGGCAGGAGTTTAGAATGTGGGTGTTAAATTAAAAGTGGAAAATGCTGGAAATAACTCATTACTTGATATAATTGAACTTGAGGTTCCAAGCAGAAAACTCCGACGTGCCAAGGCAGAAGATGAGGTGCTGTCCTTTGAGTTGTGTAGGGAGAGTGTAGGAGGCTGAGGACAGAGGTAGAGTAAAGGTGGGATGGAGAGATAGCAGTGACAGGTGGTGAAAACGTGGGACTGAAAAGGTTGTCCATAAAATGATCACCGAATCACCATTTGACCACCCCAAGTAAAGGAAGCTACATTGAGAGCACAAATAGAAAATACTATATTGAGAAAAATAAAATAAACGCTGGATATAAACAAAGGGACATTAGGAAGAAGATAACTGTAAAAGCCAAGCATTTTGTCTTTTTTATTTTAAAGGTATGCCAACAATTTTGGCTCTAGCTACCAATGTAAGCATTGTTTTGAAGACCTCACAATTCTACTCACTACTTGTTTCAACATTCTGGGACAGAGAGCAATATGCATGGAAACTGGGCTAGAAATCAATTGTTTTCCACATTGAACTAAACTCAAAATACTTCCACAGACTTTTTGGGAATTTATAGAATTGTACAATCAGATTAGCCATGACCTCATAGCTTGGCAAAGCAGACACGGATAATTAATTAAATTCATTAGCAAATACTCCTAATTCGTACTTTGACAAAGCATAGCAACCCAGCCGTACACTAATGTTTATTGTGCTTTCCCAGGAACAAGTGGAGCAAAAAAAGCTCTGCCTCTGCTTCTGACAGCAGGGTCATTAAAAGTGCCAACGAGAAAGAACATAGCTGCTTGCGTGTACTGTTGAGAAGCCTGAGAAAAATCGATAGAATTAAGAGGTAATGAAACAAAAAAGGGCGATTCTACTTTCTTCATAAAATGAACAACAATGACTCTGCTATATATTTTCATTACACCAATGAAATAAAAGTTTTGCCACAATATACCACCATTAAATGTAATATGAAGAATGATAAATGTAATCATTTTTGCCTGTGGGCAGGTTCATAATAAAATCGTAGGAGAGAAACACAATTCTGGGTCCTTCCAAGGTGTAAACCAAATCAGTCTATTTCATACAGCAGATAAAGAAGGCATGCGTGTAAGTTGTACGTTCATCTGAACATAACCTTTCTTAACATTATACTCTCTGTGCCAATGCTCTTTGGCTCCCAATTTAACAGCAGCTCAGTTTTAATATCCTCATCCACATTTGTGCATTCCTCAATTCCTCAACTCCTACCAGCTCTAGAAATTACCCCCCACCTGAAATGATACACTAAACACAGGGAGAGTGGCCACCCAATGAAAGATTTTGTTCCAAACCTTTCCTATCCATGTCCCTGTCCCAAAATATTGTTATTGTACCTGCCTCAGCTACTTATGCTGACAGCTCGTTCCATATACCAACCAACCTTTGCATGAAAATGTTATCCTTCTGGCTCCTAGAGTCATAGAGTGATAGAGTCATACGTCGCTGCACGATTGGCAGCCCCGTCAACAGTCTGTTTTTTTGTCTTTTAAAATTTGTTTTAGTGTGTGTTAAAAATCCGTGTAAATGTTCTCCAGTTTGTTTTATGTGGGGGAAGGGGGAGGGGGAGTGGAAAACTTTTTTTCAGTTTCTTACCTTACCGGAGATGCTATTCATTTTTTGGATCACAATCTCCAGTCGCTCTGCGGCCTATCATCGGTGGAGCTGGAGGCCTCCTTGGACTGACCTTGGGTCCCACCGCAGAGGCGTGGACTTACATCGGAGTCGATCCTTTGCCTGGGATCGCTCCAACCACGGCCTGTGGGCTTTACGTTGTGTCCTTGGGCAAGACACTTCACCCACCTTTGCCTGTGTGTGAATGTGTGTGAATGTGTGTGAGTGATTGGTGGTGGTCGGAGGGGCCGTAGGCGCAGATTGGCAGCCACGCTTCCGTCAGCCTGCCCCAGGGCAGCTGTGGCTACAGAAGTAGCTTACCACCACCGAGTGTGACTGAGGAGTGAATTAATAATGCGATGTAAAGCGCCTTGAGTATTAGAAAGGCGCTATATAAATCCCATCCATTATTATTATTATTACATCGGGAGCTCTCAGTCTCAGGAGAGGCCTTGGATGTCGGGAGCTCCAATGTCGCAGAAGGTTCGACCTGCCCCGACGCGGGGTTCGATCGTCCGGCGCGGGGGAGCTGACATCCCCCCCGATGCAGGAGCTGATCGCCTCAGCGCGGAGGGCCCGCCACCGGCTGCGGGAGTCATCATCCCATCAACGGAGTGCTCGAGGTCCCCGACTGCGGGAGATCAAAGGGAAGAGATTTAACGTTTTCGCCTTCTATCACAGCGAGGAATGTGGAGGAATCACTGTGATGGATGTTTATGTTAAAATGTGTTTTGTGTGTTCTGTTGCTTTTTATTTGTATGACTGACTTGGCAAATGAAATTCCTCATATGTTGCAAAACATACTTGGCTAATAAAGTATTATTGTGATTGTGAATGTGATAGTGATTGTGATACAGTGTGGAAACGGGCCCTTCGTCCCAACTTGCCCACAACGACCAACATGACCCAGCTGCACTAGTCCCACCTGCCTGCATTTGGCCCGATTCCCTCCAAACCTGTCCTTTCCATGTACCTGTCTAACTGTTTCTTAAACGTTGGATAGTCTCAGCCTCAACTATTTCCTCTGGCAGTTGTTCCATACACCCACCACCCTTTGTGTGAAAAACTTACCCCTCGGATTCCTATTAAATCTTTTCTCCTTCACCTTGAAACTATGTCCTCTGGTCCTTGATTCCCCTACTCTGGGCAAGAGACTTTGTGCATCTACCCGATCTATTCCTCTTATGATTTTGTACACCTTTATAAGATCACACCTCATCCTCCTGCACTCCATAGAATGGAGACCCAGCCAACTCATCCTCTCCCTATAGCTCACACCCTCTGGTCCTGGCAACATCCTCATAAATCTTTTCTGAACCCTTTCAAGCTTGACAATATCTTTCCTATAACATGGTACCCAGAACTGAACACAATATTCTAAATGCGGTCTCACCAGCACCTTATACAACTGCAACATGACCTCCCAACTTCCATAATACTCTGACTAATGAAGGCCAAAGTGACAAAAGCCTTTTTGACTAGTCCCAGTCTACTCAACCTCTCCCTATACCTTAGTCCCTCAAGTCCTTGCAATCATATCTGTACCTTTTCAAGCTTGACCTATTAAATCCTATTAAATCTTTTCCCTCTCACCTTAAACCCATGTCCTCTAGTTCTTGATTCCTCTACTGTACGGCTCAGTGCAGTTACCCTTTCTACCCCCTTATGATTTCATACACCTCTATAAGCTAAAAGACATACTGTAAGGGTTAGGACGCTGTGAGCAACAAAACAGGTCATATATGTTTATTGCACAAGAGACCACTGTGTGATCCAGCATCCTGGGTCCGGTTTCTGGTCATGGAAAGTGGTGTGCTGGGTAAAGGGAACAATAATGGGGAAATCTGTGCATTAATCAGCCTGGAGTCTAGTGTCTTAAGGGTTGAAGCAAGTATTAGAGGAATGGGGTTGGTACTCAGTAGTGACCATCAGGGTTGGGATCAGAAGCAGCTGTGTTGATCATGGGGTATGTTTGAAAAATCCTAGGGGTAATCTTTTTACACTTTAAAATTAAAACCTTATCAGAGTCTGTAACATGGGCAGCGACATACCCTTTAAAAATGCCCACTGATGCAAAGGCAGGGCTTACATGCCATTATATGACTTCTTCTCCACCACTGAATATCCACTCTATGGGCTACGCATGCACCACTGCATCAAGTGAAATCAGGACATGTCTTCATGCCAGTGGATGCCACTCACACGTGCTAAGATGTCCATGTATTAGTGAGTCATTCACATGAAGGACCAAAACGAGAATTGTGTTTTGTGGATTTTACAGACTCACAACACTTAAGGGCCTGTCCCACTTGGGCGTCATTTGCGTGTAATTTACGCGACATAATTTACGCGGCATGCCGTGCACGTGATGCGCGCATGGTGCGCATGGCGCGTGATGACGTAGGCAGTGACGCACGGCGCCCCAGGATTTTGGGATGTACAAAATCTTTGAGTGCCATCTGCGTGACGCGCAAATGACACCCAAGTGGAACAGGCTCCTTAGCAATTAATTTACCAAGAAATTCTGCCAATAAATATTCCCATAAATATTATGCCATACAACAGAATTTCTACATCCTTAACTCTCACCCCAACAACGTCTACACCCTTTAAGGCATCTGCAATTTTCATTCACTTCCACTGTAGCATTCAAAACCACACCTTCCTTATACCTCTGCAGCCCGTTTCCTTAGGTATTAAACATTCATTAAGATTCTTTTGCTTCACTCACCGTTAAATCCTCTTCTGTGTCTCTGTCCAAAATCTGTGTAATGATGATCCTGCATTAAAGCAAATTTATAAAAATGCAATTAGTTGTTATTAAAAGCCCTGCCTTTTGGTTCTGATTTGCACCCACGAACACAAATATGTTGACTGTAATAAGTGTTGTGTTTTTAGCAGTAAATCTCCTGAGATCCTGGGCCAGGAAGAAGGTTTCAAATGCTCATTATTATTTTACTGCAGCCAGCATTTGCCTATTGCTGCAGTAGAGAATATTGGCTGTAATAATTGGAATACATGTGTGCATCAACATTTGGCAGAAGGGCCATGAACCACCAGAAAATGAATTGGACCAGTAAGCTTCTTCTATGTTCCTCCAAACCCTTTTATTCATCAACTAAATCCAATGTTAATTGTTGAAAGTCTTGGCACGAGTCACAAAACTCTGAAGTGAATTCTGCGACCTCAAAATTCAAGCTATAACAACAGCTTACACAAGGAACTGCAGATGCTGGAATCTGGAGCAAAATCGCAAAATGCTGGAGTACCTCAGCAGGCCAAACAGCATATGTAGAGAACATGAATAAAGTAGCCTGAAGAAGGGCCCTGTCCAGAAACAAGCCTATCCATGTTCTCCAGAGATGATGCCTGCCTCTGAGTTACTCCAGCACTTGTGTTGATACGAAATGTTTATCTTGCACTCGCTTATAAATTACATCAATACATGCTCTTACTTTCAATTATTGAAATGGCTGTTATTCTTTCCCATTTTTTTTACTAGTTATTACACACATCAATACTATTTTTTGAACTCTCTCCTTTATAATGTTTCATCATGGAACAGTACATATAGAACATAGCGCTGTGCAGCACAGGAATGGGCTCAGAGGCCCACAATGTTTGTCGCGAACATGATGCCAAGTTAAACCGATTTCAATTTTAGTTCAGGTTCAAGTTCACATTTATCGTCACTTAACCACCTAATGTACAGTGATATTTGAGTTACCATGCAGCCATACTAAGTCAAACTAACACAATACACACATAAAATAACATTTAACGTAATCAATCAATCAATCAATCAATCAATCAATCAATCAATCAATCAGTTTTATTCGTCACATTGCACATAAAGTGCAAGTGAAATGAATTTGTCAGCAGTGGTACAATGAGAAAGGACACACAATACACGATAAAAAATTTAACACAAACATCCACCACAGCAATCAAAATTGGCCAGTCCTCCTCCATTTTCCACCATGGTCGGGACCTCAACCTTTCGCAGCCGTTGCTGCGGGCGTCCAGATGGTAAAAGGACAAGATAAAAGTCAAGGTAAGTCCAGAATCGGCTCCTCCCCACCGGAGACCGCGGCTTCAGGCTGGCGTAGGCCGCAGGCCTCGTAGATTTAAATTTCGCGCCGCAGCCAGAAGCACCACGGACTGCAGGGCCGGCGATCTGGAGCTCCTCTCCAGGGATCCCTGGCGAGGGACCCCACTCCTGATGGTAAGTCGCCACGGCGCCCGCAGTAGAAGTTGGCCGCGGGCCGGCATTTGGAACTTCTTCTTCCCCCACGGGTCCCCAATGTGAGATCCCGGGCTGCAGGTGCCGCACCAGCTGAAGCTGTGCATACCGTGGCTTCAGGCTGCCGGCTGCCGTGGGCCAGCAAAACGGAGCGTTCCCCTCTGGCGAGCCCCAGCGAGGACTCGCCCGCTCCACGCCGAGAGTCCACGCTGCGCCTGCTGCTGGAGCCCCAGGCACGTCTCCGGGAAAGGCCGCGCCGATCCTTGCTGTTAGGCCACGGGGAGGCGACCTGGAAAAAGTCGCCTCTCCATGAAGCGGTTTCCCCCTCACCCCCCCACACCACCCCCCACACAAGACACACAGAGAGACATTAAAAGCATACATTGAAACATTCTAAAAAAACAAATAAAGTAGAAAAAAACGGACACGCTGCTGACAGGGCGCCGGCTTGCAGCGCCCCCACCGACCACAACAGTGGAATCCACAGTGGAATCAACATTCCTCACTGTGATGGAAGGCAATAAAGTTCAGTCATCTTCCTCTTTGTCACCGTGGTCGGGGCCTTGAACCCTCCGCGATTGCCATTGCCGACGGTCCGATGTCCAGGCCCTCTCGTTGGGATGATCGAAACTCTGGCGTTGGGACAGATTGGAACACTCCATGGCATGGAACTACCGAGTCAGCCACTTCTCACCGGAGACCGTGGGCTTCACGGTGTTAATGTCCACAGGCCCTGCGTTCGGAGCTCTTCTTTTGGCGACCCTCGGCAAAGGATTGCCCGCTCCGAGATGGTAAGTCTGCGTCGTGCCAGCGGCTTGAAGCTCCGGGCCAGTCTCCAGGAAAAGCCGCACCAATCCAAGTTGTTATGCCGCGGGGGGGCAGGGGGGCGGAGATGTGAAACGGAAAAAATCGCATCTCCATCGAGGTAAGTGACTGAAACAAAATTTCCTCCTATTCCCCCACCCCAACCCCCCACCCCCCCCTGACATAAACTAACCAAAAACATTGAAACATACATTTAAGACATACTTAGAATAATAAAAGCAGAGAAGGGACATGCTGTTGGCATGGCGGCCATTATGGGCGCCAGCGATTAGGTTTATTTTAGAGATACAGCCCAGAGACGCAGCACTGAGTCCATGCTGACCAGTGATCTCTGTATACTAGAGTACCCTACACACTAGGGACAATTTACAACTTTTACCGAAGTCAATTAACCTACAAACCTGGATGTCTTTGGAGTGTGAGAGGACACCGGCGCACCCGGACAGAGAGAACGTACCAACTCCGTACAGAGAGCACCTGTAGTCAGGATCGAACCTAGGTCTCTGGAACTGTAAGGCAGCAGCTCTACCGCTGCACCATCTGCATATCATCCACATCCCACTATCCCTTACACTTACATTTGCCGATCTAAAAGCCACTTAAATGCCACTATTTTATCCGCCCCCCTCCCTGGCAATGCATTCCAGGCTCCCACTTTGTGTAAAAAAATGTGTTCCACACATCTCCATTAAACTTTCCCTCTCTCATCTTATAGCTGTTCCCTCTACTGTTGGACATTACCACCCTGGGTAAAGGACTCTGATTATCTACCCTATCTACGCCTCTCATCATTTTATATATCAATCAAATCTCCCCTAAACCTCTGACTTTAGTTCCTCAAAGAATTCCAGCAGGTTCATCAGGCAAGACCTCCCTCAGGTTCTTATCAAATCTTTTCCATCGCACCGTAAACCTATGTCCTCTGGTTCTTGATTCACTTACTCTGGGTAAAAGACTCTGTGCATTCACCTCGTGATTTTAACCACATCCAGAAGGTCACTCCTCATCCTCTTGCACACGAGGAATCCCCCAGAGCAATGCTGGAAAATCCCAGCAAGATTGGACTCTGATGTTGGACTCTGTGGGAGGACCAGCTGTGGAAGGTGGCGGCAGATGCAGCATTCATCTGCTATTACTGCTTCCAGCCAGGAACGTTTACCTCAACAGCTTTTAATATAGAGCCTGCAAAATAGGCAATAAACCTATCCACAACAGATTAGAGCTCAAAAAATTATTTTGACATAATAAAATCTTTACAAGTTTGCACATCTAGATCTCAAAGTGATGGATTTGATAGCATATTGCGGAAGAATATATGAAAGGAACAGAAAATTAGAGGAAGAAAGTCTTTTAACACAGTATGCTTTCTCTTTGATATGTCCTGCTGGATTTGTTTCAAACTGTGTTATACCTTTGAAGCATAATCCTCCTCCAAAGGGCTCCTCTTTGGATCCTGGTTAACCTCCATTTTATGGAAGCAGATGCACTTTACTGATGCCAAATATTGGAATCCCTGTGGAGATCAGCACTAAAAGCTGCAGAGTTTCTCTTGGTGTGTAGATTATGATGGAATTATTTTTTCATTTATGAGTGAGCAGTAGAATCGTGTGCCTGTTTATGGGATACAGTGTGCCGACAAAAGCCCGTCTTAGTGCAATCCCCTTCTTCGGAAAGAAATGTACATGCAACTTGCAATAGCATAGGGTAGCATAGACCTGGGCAAGAATCGGCGATTATTCACACTTATGCTCTCCGACATTTATTCTGCCAAATATGGAGCTCTTTCAGTTCAACCTCTGCAAGTTTACTGATGCAAGAAATGCATCGTTGATCTAAATGAATTTGGCTCAATTAAACTTTTTATTCATAACACAAAAGAATAAGAATTTGGAATGGCAATTAAGGAGAATGCACTTGGTAGAAAGTAGGTGGTTTGCCAGTTAAAATCGTTGTGGCACTCATCCATTGACATGCAGCTTTGTCCCTGCGTGTATCTATTTTAAGCCATGCTTCTGTGCAGATGAGAACACCCATGGAGTCCTTTTGAAGTTTGCCAGCTGAGATATGATGACCTCACAAGCTTCTGCCTGTTGGCATGAGCTGAGGAACATTTGTGGCTGTCTAGCTGGTAGGTCTGGCAGGAAGGGGAGCTGGCGCTCGAAGAAACCCAAACAGGTAAGTAATTTTAAGTCCTCTTCCCCTTCATGGTTCCAGTCTTGTAATGATGAATTCTCCACCCAGCAGTAAGCCAGGTTGAAGATCAATCTAAGACACAAAGTACTGGAGTAACTCAGTGTCTTTCTACCCTTAATATGTGTGTATATATTTATATTATGGTATATGGACACGCTGATCTGTTTTGTTGTAAATGCCTACTATGTTCTGTGTGCTGAAGCAAAGCAAGAATTTCATTGTCCTATCAGGGACACATGACAATAAACTCACTTGAACTTGAACTTGAACTTAATAATCTGACATTAAAAGCAAATAATCTTTCAGAATGATGACTTTGTACACCATAAAATTAGTTTTTCAAACTATTTATGTATCTGCAGAACATCATCTCTCCGTCCCACCATGTTTTCAGTCTCAACATTTTGAAAACATTTCCTTTCCTGGATATAAAGTGGAATAAAACCCAAAGGAGTAAAACTCAAAGATGTCAATCTAAAAGGAAAACGATTTAAACAGAGGCTGCACCTTGGAAATGGAGGAAAATTTATCTGAGACATGGAACTGTAACATATGAAAAAGTGCTTTTGTGGTTGCGATGGTCAGATTAATCTTTTCGGTTGATTCTCTCTAATACGTTCCAAGATATATTCCAGGCATTTACAGTCCCCACACTAAGGTAAACACGCCAGATAGCTATCTGGTTAGAGGTAACCTTGAATCAGTTGAAGCTAAGTCACAGAATAGCTCTCAAGAAAAATATTTGACAGCAGCAACTATGGGCTATAAATCCATTTTATTTTATTTAAGAAAGGAATTGATTTATTACGTGTAATTATGAAAGGCAGTATATCTGTAGAGAGCAATATTTCCTTTCGACCCGCTGAATTGATGGCAACTCGGAGAATAATTCCGTTGTTCAATTATCCTCTTTGTATCTGTTCCCTGCACAATTCAATCAACTCTCCCAGGTTGCATCACTCATCTCCACACCATGGGGGACCTACCAAACTGCATGCCTTTGGAATGTGGGGAAAAAACAGGGGCATTGATCACAGAGCATGCAAACTCCACACAGACAGTAAAAGATTAAATCTGAGTTACTGGAGCTGTGAGACAACAGTTCTAATGGCTACAGCATGGTGCCACTAATAATCCGAGCATATTCTGTTCTATTTCATATAAAGTTATAGGGAATATAAAGAGGAATAAAACACTATCAATTGGAGGTAATATATGATTTTTCAATAGAGTAACATCCTTCGAAAGGTTGGACAAACATGAACCTTATGGGGTCTCCAACAACCCTGTGATCTCAGTCTCTGAGGCCAACGACAGATACTGACATGAACCCTCGGAAAGCATTCAGGCTTGAATGGTGTTCTCAAAACCAGTGCAGACTAACTGGCTGTAGTTTTTGTGGACATCTTCAACCTCACATCTGCGGTACAAGATCCCTACCTGCTCTAAAAGAACATCCATTATATCAATGCCCAAGAGGCAACATACCTCAATGATTACTGACCAGTGGCATTCATGTCCAGTGCCTCAAAAGGTTGGATATGATCCAGATCAACCCTCACCTCAGTAATGAGCTGGACCCATTTCAATTTGCCTTCTGCCACACCAGATAGTTCTTTTTCACGCAAAGAGTTGTGAGTCTGTGGAATTCTCTGCCTCAGAGGGCGGTAGAGGCCGGTTCTCTGGATACTTTCAAGAGAGAGCTAGATAGGACTCTTAAAGATAACGGAGTCAGGGGATATGGGGAGAAGGCAGGAACGGGGTACTGATTGGGGATGATCAGCCATGATCACATTGAATGGCGGTGTTGGCTCGAAGGGCTGAATGGTCGACTCCTGCACCCATTGTCTATTGTTTATTGTCTACAACAAATAGACAGCAGCTGTGACCTACGCTGGCTCTTCCCTCTGCACTGGATCACTTGGACAATAGGACCATGTACACTACTAGGCTGTTATTCATCAGCATTAAACACCATCATACCTTCGAAACTCAGCATCCAACTCTGGATCTCTGCTTCCGTCCGATGTAACTAGATCCTCCACTTTTTCATTGGCAATACAGATTGGCAACATCTCATCCTGCTCAGCTAACTATCTGCCTTTCAGTGCTTATGGCGCCGGAGACTCAGGTTCGATCCTGCCTACAGGTGTTGTCTGTACGGAGTTTGTACGTTTGCCCCGTAACCGCATGAGTTTTCTCCAAGATCTTTGGTTTCCTTTCACACTCCAAAGATGTACAGGTTTGCAGGTTAATTGTCTTGGTATTAATGTAACAATTGTCCCTAGTGCGTGTAGGATAATGTTAATGTGCGGGGATCGCTGGTTGGTTGTGTCACGGTGGCTGAAGGGCTGTTCCTGCGCTGTATCTCTAAACTAAACTAAACAAGGACACATTAAGTCAGTGTGCTCGGTCCTCTAATCTATTCTCTCAGATCTCATGACTGTACAGCTAGACTCAGCTCCATCGACATCTTTAAATTCACCAACGATATCACTGTCATTGGATGAATAATGGGTAACAATGAGTCAGAGTACGGGAGGGAGATTGATAAACTCTTTAAATGGCGCCAGAATATCATTCTTGCCCTCACTGTTACCAAGACCATGGAGCTGATGTTTAATCTCAGGAACTGAAGATGGAGTGACCATGCAAGATAACGATGGAAAGAGTCCACAGCTTCATGTTCCTGGGTGTACACCTCACCAATGGGCGGTGGGCTCAGCACATTGATATTCATTATTCCATTTTTCATCTAGTGCATATGACAAATAAACACTTGTCATATGAAGAGGACTGGATTGCCGTATCTGAATTGCAAATTTCAAGGGTCAAAGTTCAGTAAATGAACACACTGTTTAGAATGTTATCATCTTCATACATAATGTGTAATTTTCCAGCATGTAATGTGGCGTCCCGTGATACTACACCAATTTTAGCTCTTGAATTACGAGGTGAAATAATTAATTTTGATGCACACTTGCTGACAATTGCATTGAGACAGTGGGAAATGGAGCAAATGTCAATGAGGGCTAAGTATGAATGGTCCCAAATATAGGTGTGGTTTTTTAAAGTTATTGCATTGGAACAGGCCCTACGGCAAACGGTCAGCGATCACCCATGCATACCAGTTCTATATTATCTGACTTTCTCAACCACTCCCTACACACTAAGGACAAATTCCAGGTCAATTAACCAATAAAACCGTAGCTCTTTGGGAAGTGGGAGGACACTGGAGCAAACCCAGGTGGTTTCAGGGAGAAACTGCAAATTCATCACAGATAGCACCTGCGGTCAGGATCGAACTCAGGTCTCTGGCAGCTGCACAACTGTGCCGTCCTCGATGAGCAATGACCTTGCACCTACGGAAGGCTTACTGGCAGCATGCCAACTATGACTTCAGTTTCCAGCTAATGCCAGTCTTTGCTGCCTCACCTTAGTTTATTTCCACAGCAAGACATCAGTCAGGTGTTGTTGTAACTCATGTTGTACCTTTAACAGGAGTATTGTTCTTTCTGAAGCTTAAAATAAAGCAGAAAACAGTGGCCAGCCTATTTCTCAGGACGACAGGTTCTCACGGGGACACAGGAGGGCCTCCAACCTCACACGGAAAATCAATAGGAGGAAATCACACTGAAATGAATGTCACTACATGAATGCAATGCTGGAAGATATTTATTATTCTCATTTTAAATCAAGATCAGTAAAAACATTATATAATTCTAACTTCCAAAAAACCCAGACCACCGCACTTACACACTGCCCCATGCTGACACCCTCCTTTCTAACGCACCACCCAATACCTAATGCTTATGTTTTCCACCACTTCCTTAAACTCACACCACTTGTCTTAGGCTTATACCAACATTTTACACACTATGCCAGCTATTCAACTACAGTATGTTAAACACATGATGCCAACATTTTGCACCAACTCGACAAAGCACTAACTCCTTTCCCGCAGGAGAAGATAGGATTATGGTTTAGGTCAGCAAATTAATAGCATCATCAGCAGCAATAGTCAGCATCCAGTAGCTCAGCAGTCTGAAGGGAAGCATTGGTATGCTTGCTACGATATCTTTAGGTACCAATGGCATTGCGGCTACCTGCCTTGCCGAGTGTACTGAGAGTGGGTAAGTACTGTTCAGTACTGCTCTGAAGAGCAGTGGTTCAATGGAACAAAACCAGATGGCTTTCCTGAGGATGTCAGTGTCTGTAATCCCACACTGCTACTCTGCCAATGCCTTTACTCTTGTCCGTTGGCCATCTAGCATAGACAGTAGCTGTCCATGATAAGATAAGACAGCTCGAAGACAAGCTCATTGAGATTCAGAATGGTTTCAAGCCTGTCTGCAGCCTCCACTGTTGAGGGGGAGTAGCCTTGATCACAATGAATGGCGGTGTAGGCTCGAAGGGCCAAATGGCCTCCTCCTGCACATATTTTCTATGTTTCTATGAGCACTGTACAAATGCAGAAGGACATGCACAATTACTTCTTGATAAATTCTAAATGCATACATGTGTTTTTCATTTGCCTTATTTTAATATTAATATAGACCTAATGATGATTTGGTTTCATACTCATCTGCTTTCATCAAGTGGACACCAAGGGTGATTCTCATTAGAAGGAGGAGAAGATGGTTATACTGCTGGAAGATTAATGTTTCATGCTCTCTATTTATTCATACATTGGATGTCTTCACTAGATAAGTCAGTACTTAATGATTGTCCTTAGAGAGAGTGAAGGGGCGGTTTGCCCCTTTTTTAGAGATACAGTTCGAAATTAGGCCCTTCGGCCCACCGAGTCCACACTGACCATTAACACTATCCTACAAACACTGGGGACAATTTTACATTTACATCAAGCAAATAAACCTACAAACCTGTACATCTTTGGAGTGTGGGAGGAAACCGAGGATCTCGGAGAAAACCCGCGCAGGTTACGGGGAGACAGGATCGAACCTGGGCCTCTGGCGCTGAAAGGCAGCAGCTCTACCGCTGTGCCACCGTGTCACCTTCATATAACATTGCTTGACAGGAGAGAGAGAGAAAAAGGATATCTTGGTTAAAACTGAAGAAGGGTTTCGAGCCGAAACGTCACCTATTCCTTTTCTCCAGAGATGCTGTCTGGCCCGCTGAGTTTCTCCAACTTTTTGTGTCTATGAAGGGATATCTGGCATTTGTTGAAGTATAATAGATAGTCTTTGAAGCACTTCCTTCTGGAAGGCGACTCCAGACTGTCAACGCTGCCACAGCCAGACATTAAAATAGCTTTCATCCACGAACAGTAGCTCTACTCAATAACCAAAAGTGTAGCCTCATTTTGATCTGGTATTTTATTTCATTCATATGTTTAAACTATAATGTTCTATATTTAATGTTTTAATGTTTTATGTTTTATTCTTAGTTGTTTACTGCATGTCGTGTTGTTACTTGCGAATACAATTCCTTGTATATGTACATACTTGGCCAATAAACATTCATTCATTCATAAGCACAAGGATTTCCATCTGTGATGAACTCATGGCACTAGCTATGTTCCCCTTGTATGATTAATTCCTTCTGATGGACACGGCCCATTATAGAAGGAATTATATCAAATCAATATTATGCAAAGCTGACGATACTACGCACACACTCAGTATATCTCCAGCATGCATACACAGAACACCCACTGGATCTGAATCCTGGAGGCTGAGCAAACCTCAACTGTGTCCTGTCAACTAGTCAACAAAAGTGGAATAAAATCAATACCTGCAGTAACAAAATATTGGTGCAATGAAGCCCATTCCCAGCTCAGTATTTTCAGAATTAATTCCACCTTTCCACCAAACGATATTTAATTTTGATTAATTGCTTAACTTACACCCACTATAAATTTAGGCCTTGATGAAAAAAAATAGCATCTCGTTCAGCATTGTCAGAATAGCATTTTATATCCCCTATTGTACTTTTACATTTTGTATTCCGTAAGATTTTGAATCAAATGTTGACATCCTGACAAGTAATCAGACAGTATCAAATTTTCCATCTGGTACAAAATCACTGTAACAGTCTCAAATGAGAATTCTCACATCACACATCTGATGGTATTCACACAACTGGCAAATGCTGTGTGTCTCTGAAAGGTGGGATTAATGAAGGCTTTGTGTGCATCAAACTTCTATCTCTAGTGATTGAAAATCAACAAACTGCAGGTGCTGGAAGTCTGAAACAGAAAATGCTGGAGAAGACACAAAGTGTTGGAGTAACTCAGAAGGCCAGGCAGCATTTCTGGAGAACATGGATAGGAGTCGTTTCAGGATATGACCCTTCTTCAGACTGATTGGGGTGGGTAGGATAGTTGGAAGAGAGGTGGGGCAGGACAAAGCCTGGCAGGTAATAAGGGTCTCGACCCAAAACATCGCCTATTCCTTCTCTCCATAGATGCTGCCTCACCCACTGAGTTTCTCCAGCATTTTTTGTCTACCTGAGGTAATAGATTGATATGGGTAAGGTGGGATTTAATAGGAGGATGGTTAGACAAGGGGCAGAAATGAAAAGATAAAAGGTGTGAGACACAGGGATTGACGGGTTGCCAATTGTGAAGCTGGAGAAAGGAATGTAGGTGGAAGGGGATAGGAGGAGGGGAGAAACAGGTGCAAGTCCAGGTGGGGTTCAGGGGAGAATTTGTGGGCAGAAGGGGGGAAGAGGGGATAGGAAAAAAGAGGATGGGGAGAGAATTTTGTAGTTACCTAAAATTGGATAATTCATTATTCATTACATTGGATTTGGATTTAGTTTAGTTTAGTTTAGTTTAGTTTAGTTTAGTTTAGTTTAGTTTAGTTCATCGTCACATGTACATAAATACAGTGAAAAGCAATTTTCCTGCATGCTAACCAGTCAGCAGAAAGACCATACGTGATTATAATCGATGCATCCACAGTGTACAGATGCATGATAAAGGGATTAACGTTTAGTGCAAGAGAAAGTCTGGTAAAGACTGATAAAAATTCCGAGGGTCTCCAATGAGGTAGATAGTAGCTCAGGATTGCTCACCCATTGTTGATAAGATGGTTCAGCTGCCTGATAACAGCTGGGAACAAAATTCCACATATACTATCCAAGCGGAATACGAGGTGTTGTTCTTCCAGCTGCTCCCAAGATGAGGCTTTCCACTCTAGGATGCCTGAAATGTCCTCTTTCTTTAGTAACATGGTTTCCCTCCAGCTGTCATTAATGGAACCCTAACCCATTTCTCCTTCATGTCCTGTAATTGTGCACTCGTTCCCCCTCTCCCCAGACGGAACAAGGTCCCCTAGTTCTCACCCCACCAGCCTCTACACCCAACAGATCATCGACATTTCTGCCACCTCCAATGTGATCCCACCACCCATCACATCTTCCCGTCCCCACCCCCTCAGATTCAGATTCAGATTCAATTTTAATTGTCATTGTCAGTGTACAGTACAGAGACAACGAAATGCATTCCACCTTCCACAGAGACAACGTCCTCCACAACTGCTTGGTTCACTCATCCTTTCCCACAAAAGCTAACCGCTCCCCAGGTACTTTCCTCTGCAACCACAAGATGTCCCCTATAGCTCCTACCTCACCTCCACCCAGGGACCCCAGCAGCCGTTCAAGGTGAGGGCATCTCCTCCAATCTCATCTACTGCATCTGGTGTTCCCGAGGTGGCCTTCTGTACAAGACCAAGCGTAGACTTGGTGACCAAGTGCTTGATCCGCCAAGGCCTACTGGATCTCCTAGATGCTAATCATTTTACCTCCTCTTTCCATTCCCATACTGACCTCTGCATTTAGTTTAGTTTAGAGATATAGCGTGGAAACAGGCTCTTCGGTCCACCAAGTCCGTGTGACCAGCAATCCCTGTACATTAACACTATTGTACACACTAGCGACAATTTACAATCTTTACCAAAGCCAATTAACCTTCAAACCTGGGTGTCTTTGGAGTGTGGAAGGAAACCGGAGCACCCAAGGGAAACCCACGTGGTCACGGAGAGAACGTACAAACTCCATACAGACAACACCTGTAGTCAGGATCGAACCCAAGTCTCTGGCGCTGTAAGGCAGCAACTCTACCGCTGCCCATCCGTGTCACTGTGTCCTGGGCCTCCTCCATTGCCAGCATGTGGCTACACAAAAACTGGAGGAATACCTCTTCATATTCCACTTGGGGAGCTTATAACGCAACGGTATGAGCATTGATTTCTCTAATCTTACGTAGGTAGCTACAAGCCGCTCCTGGACTCACACCTTCCAGCTTTCTTGCCCACCCCCCTCCCACATTCAGTCTGCAGAAAGGTCCTGACTCAAAATGTCACCTATCGATGTTCTCCAGAAATGCTGCCTGACCCACTGTTATCCAACACTGCATATTTTTTTGTTAATCAGCAGCTGCAGTTCCTTGTTTTTACAGAATAGACTGGAAATGTTCAACAAGTCACAGATCCGCAACCTGAAATATTGGCTCTTTTTAGTTTAATTTAATTTAGTTTAGTCTCGAGATACAGTGCAGAAACAGGCCCTTTGGCCCAAAGAGTCCGCGCCGACCTGCAATCCCCATACACTAGCACTATCCTACACACTAGGGACGATTTATAATTTTTTCAAAGCCACTTAACCTATGTCTTGGGAGTGTGGGAGGAAACGGAGCACCCGGGGAAAACCCACGCGGTTACGGAGAGAACGTACAAACTCCGTACAAACTCTGTACAAACAACACCCTTAGTCAGGATCAAACCATGCCTCCCTCCTTCCACGGATGCTGCCTGACTTAATGAATGTTCCAATATTTTTTTTTTTAATTGTTATCTTCAGTTACTAATTTTTACTGCAGCTTGTTATGTTCCATACGAGCCAGAATCAAAAGCAACTTTTCAAGGTAATAACAACATTTAATGATATACTAGGAATATAGGAATATAGATCAATGGAAATTGCCATTAAATGATTGAAAATGTATCTCCTTTTTGTAAAAAGATACAGCATGGAAACTGGCCCTTTAGCCCACCGAGTCACCGAGTCAACGCCAACCTTTAAACATCCTTTTGCACTACTTCTATGCTATCCCACTTTCACATCCACTCCTCACACACTGGGGGAAAGTTGTAGAGGCCATCAACCTGCAAACCCTCCCATCTTTGGGATATGGATGTAAACACGGAGCATCTGGAGGAAACATACATCTTGAGGCCACATTGGGAGACACAGGGAGAATGTGCAAACTCAGCACAGACAGCACCCGAGGTCAGGATCAGACGTAGATCTCTGTCATTGTTAGGCAGCGACTTTCTCAGCTGCACCACTGCACATCAAATTAGATACAAAAACATTTGCCTTCTTTCTGCACTTCCAAGTTTCTTAACATTTTGATTAAACATAATCTCAACCACACTAAACTGATTTACCCCACCCTGAGGGGATACTGAGTTTTGGTTATCCTTACTCAGCGATTGTGATCTACTAATGTGAAACCTGTCAGATACTGAAAGCATGCAGACCTGAAAATGGATTATCCTAAATTTCTGATTTAAAGGATTATCACAGTGTCAAAAAGACAAGTTGTAGTGAAAGACCTGAAGTGGATGCTGAACTCTGTTGGGGCTTTACATTTCTGATTACATTTTCATACGATATCCCCTTAATATTTGGCATCACTGCTGATGATGTAAAACCATCTCTAGTGCTATGCAGCTATTAATTATTCTTCAGCCCTTTGAGGGATGGAACTGGAGTGGGAGTTTGTCATTAGCTTGTGCAAGAAATGGACCGATACATTTATTTGAAATAAAAACATCTCAGTAATTTTATAGCTCCAAGGGATGTTCAAATATTTTGTATCATGCCGAGATTGTGAGCTTAAGTCCTGTTCCAGTGATATGAACATGAAATCCAGGCTGATACTTCAACATAAGCTTGTAAACAATTAAACCACACTCCTAAATTTAGATAAATGATCAAAAGCTTTGAATGTTTTGAATCCCTTAAGATTAAACAAAACAATAAATAATTGATCAAATTATCAAGAAAATAACATGTTAAAATTTAGTAAGTAGGAACTTAAAATTCTTACAATAATTGTAAAAAGTTAAAATATTTAGGGACATTCAATGAATTTAATAAAACATAAGTTAACTGATACCTAGGTACCTCATGCCTGTTTTCTCCCTTTGAAATGAATGAAGGTGCTGCTTCTGCACCATTTTAACCAGGGTCCAGCACACAGCTTCCAAAGTGACAATACTGGAGATAGACACAACAGGATGGAGTAACTCAATGGGACAGGCTGCATCTCTGGATAGAAGGAATGGGTGACATTTCGGGTCGAGACCTTCCTGCAGACTGGCAGTCGCGGGAAAGGTGCAATAGAGAGACGGAAGGGTAAAGTTTGAAATCGACAGGTCAAAGCAGACAATGCTCAAGGAAATGTAGAATGTTTCATTGCTAGCTGAGGGGAAGGTGACAACAATGCATGCATTCAGTAAAATTAATCAGAGGGACAGTGAAGTTATTCAGAGAACTAGGGTGGGGCTGGGCGGAGAGAGAGGGAAAGCAAGAGTCACTTGAAGTTAGAGAAATCAACATTCATACCACTGGTGTTTAGGAAGGAACTGCAGATGCTGGAAAATCGAAGGTAGACAAAAGTGCTGGAGAAACTCAGCGGGTGCAGCAGCATCTATGGAGCGAAGGAAATAGGCAACGGTTCGGGCCAAAACCCTTCTTCACTGGGGTGTAAGCTGCCCAAGCAAAATATGAGGTGCTGTTCTGCCAATTTGTGCTGGGCTTCACTCTGACAATGGAGGAGGCCTAGGACACAAGGGTCAGTTTGGGAATGGGAGGGGGAGTTAAAGTGTTTAGCACATGGGAGATCATGTGGGTTTAGGCGGATTGAGCGGAGATGTTCAGTTGGGGAATTGACAGTAGTGTTCTTCCTGCCACTGCATTCCATGGATCCCATGCTAGCACCAGCTAAGTGCTACAAACTCAGTTCTTTCCCATTTCCACAATATTTTCTACCTCAAGTACCTATTATTTGGATTCTTATTTGAAAGTGACAACTGCAACTTTTTCCACCTCTCCTAGATGTATGAGTCAAATTTGCTGGGTGTAGGTTATCAAACTAACATAAGCTGAAGGGTGTTCCATGAGAAAGCTCAGCTTCTACCCAATATCAATGCATGTGCCCAACATTGGTGTGTGTGTACAAGTTGCAACTAAGTTTGCTATCATTTGCAAACATGCAAAATCAGTGGACATTGCCATTGATTCATGGAAAGAGACAGCATGGAAACAGTTTCATCTCTCTACCATTGGGACCCCACCCGCTCCACACCAACCACTCATTCAGACTAGTTATGCTATACCATTTTTTCATCCGCTCCCTACACACTAGCGGCAATTTACAGAGGCCAATTAACCATCAAACCAGGACATCTTTGGTATGTGGGAGGAAACCAGAGCACCCAGAGGAACCCCACGCAGTCACTGGGAGAATGCGCAAACTCCACACCGGCAGCACCCGAGGTCAGGATTGAACCTGGGTCGCTGTTGCTGTGAGGCAGCAGCTCCACCAGTTGTGCCACTATGCCACACCTTTGAGCTGTATATTTTTGGAGATCATTTCAACAAAATGTCTTGCCTTGTATCCATTTACAGTTTTCTTTATTAAGAATCTTCCTCAGCTAAGCAGGACAACAGTTTACCACTACGATCTCTTTTTAGTTTAACCAACATATTCCTTAGCCAAATTGTATCTGTAGGTGTGGCACAGTGGCACAGTGGCACAGTGGCAAAGCTTGTGGATTTGCTGTCTCACATTCCCATGGCTGGGTTAAATCCAGACCATGCATGCTATCTGTGTGGAATTTGCATGGTTTCTCTGCGATTGTGTGGTTATCACCCAATCACCCATCAGTTTCCTCCCACATCCTATAGATATGTGGGTTTGGACAATAATTGGCCAATGTGGATTTGCCCTATTATTGAGGCGAGTGCTAGAATTTGGAGAGAATTGATGGGAATGTGGGTTGAAATATGGTGTAGCTGCCTCCCAGCACCAGAGATGCGGGTTTGATCCTGACCTTGGGTGCTGTTTATGTGGTGTTTGCATAATCTCCCTGTGACCGCATGGGTTTCCTCCCACACTCCTCCCAGATGCATGGGACTGGAACTGGGACTTAACATTCCCCTGTGTGCCTGGGTCCTGGACTTTCTCACTGCCAGGCCCCAGGTAGTCAAGATGGGAGGAAATACATCAAAGACCCTCACCCTGAGCACAGAATCCCCCCAGGGTTGCATCCTCAGCCCCCTACTGTACTCCCTGTACACACATGACTTTGTCGCTAGGTTCAGCTCCAACTCTATAATCAAGTTTGCTGATGACACTGTGGTGGTGGGCCTGATCACCGAAAATAATGAGAAGGCCTACCGGGAAGAGGTGGCTGATCTGGCACACTGGTGTCAGGACAACAGCCTCCTCTTGAATGTCAAAAAAACTAAGGAGCTGATCGTGGACTTTAGGAAGGCACAACATCCGAGGACGTGCACGCCATTGAAGATAAATGGGGATACTGTGGATAGGGTGAGCTGCTTTAAATACCTGGGAGTCCACATCACTGAGGATCTGACATGGACATCACACGCCGCAGCACTGGTGAGTAAGGCAAGGCAGCGCCTTTACCACCTCAAGCAGCTGAGGAAATTCAGAATCTCTCTGAGGATCCTCCAGTGCTTCTATTCAGCGGCTGTAGAAAGCATCTTGTCCGGAAACATCACAATCTGGTTTGGGAACTGCTCTGCCCGGGACAAGAAGGCTCTGCAGAGAATAGTGCATTCGACCGAACGCACTATGGGAACTACACTCGCCCTTCTGCAGGAACTATACATCAGAAGGTGCAGATCCAGAGCCAGCAACATTATGGGGGACCCCTTCCACCCCAGTAACAGACTGTTCCAGCTGCTACGGTCAGGCAAACGCCTCTGCTGACATGCTGTGAAAACAGAGAGGATGAGACGGAGTTTCTTCCCAGAGGCCATTAGGACTGTAAACTCTTATCTCACCAGGGACTAACTTACTGTTGTGTTGTGTCTTTTTAAAATTGTTGGGGGGGTTTCTCACCAATATGTAATTACTGATTCTGTTCTATTCTGTTTTGTAGTTTTTTGCACAATCCGCATGCATTGCCACTTTTCATTTCATTGCACATCTCGTATGGGTATGTGACAAATAAACTTAACTTGACTTGACTTTGTAGGTTAATTGCCCTCTGTAATTTTGTTCCTAATGTGTAGGGGGTGGATAAGCAAGTGGGATAACATAGAACTAGTGTGAATGGGTGATCGATTGTCAGCATGGACTCGGTGCCGAAGGGTCTGTTTTCATGCTTAACTTCTAAAAACAAGACAGATCGGAGGGAAGAATGTAGAAACAAAGAATTACAGGTGCTGCTTTGCTGCAAAAAAACACAAAGTGTTGGAATAACTCAACGGTTCTGGCAGCATCCCTGGAGAAAATGGATAGGTGACGCTTCAGCTCGGGACCTTCCTCAAACTGGGTCGGAGGGAAAAATTGGTTGGAAAATGGGGTTGTTCTTGTCACAGTCTGCCCTCTCCTCATTCTCATCCCTTCACCTCCCAGTACTTTTCCACCGGTCCCTCCTTCTCCTCACCTGCCTGCCTGCCACTCCCCTCTCATCAGCCCAACTCTCCTCACCTGTTGCACTCAGTTGCCTCTGATCGCCAATTAACCCGGCATATAGACTCTCCTCACCATCACACAGTGCCAGATTGTTCTCAGCATTCATGCAAGACTCTCCAGCAATTTCCTGACTGCCTACACGGATTCGAACCTTCGCTCAATCCTGAGCCTCTGTGTGAGTACGGTGTACCCATTCCTGTGTTACTACTCTGTGTTACAGTATCGTAATAAAGTTAATTACCAACTATACCTGCCTGATTCTGTGCTGCTATTGGGTCCAAGCTATACCCATTACAGTTCTGTGACCCAGCATAGACTCAATGGGCTGAATTGATCTTTCAGTGAACAAAGAAAAATAGAAATAAGGAAATATATACAGTACAAATAGCATTTCTTGTGAATTCTGAGTGCATTACGTTTTGCCTAAAAAAGAGAATTTGTGAGAGATTTATAGATTTTTTTTATTTTTAAATCATTCATGGCAGAGGGAATCACTATTTATTTCCCATCCTAGTTGCCTTGAAAAGTGGAGTGCTGTCTTCCAGAACCACAGCAGTCTATGTGATGACTATTTTCCTGCTGTGGTGTAAGATGGTAAAGAAACAACTTCTGTGATGATTTCTCTTTGGTAAGCCCGAGTTGTCAGAGGAGAACTACTGTCAGGCTACCATAAATTAGCACATCTATTGCAAAAATCAAAAATTACATCTAGGACAGAGAAATCTGTTCCAGAAATAGTCAACGCAATCAAGGACATTTAATCCAGGTCATTCCCTCTTCTCCCATCTCCCATTGATGCAAATGCATGAAAGAACATACCACCAAGTCTGAAGAAGGGTCTCGACCCAAAGCAGTCTGAAGAAGGGTCTCGACCCAAAGCAGTCTGAAGAAGGGTCTCGACCTGAAACTTCACCTATTCCTTTTCTCCAGAGATGCTGTCTGACCCTTTGAGTTACTCTAGCTTTTTGTGTCGCTGCGCCAAATTCAAGATCAGTTTTTTTCCTGCTGTTACCAACATTTTAAATGGACCTCTCATAAGATAAGAATATATACCCGATTTCCCAATGTACCTTGTTGTACTTTTTTAAATCTGCACTTTCTCTGTAGCTGTAACATCATATTCTACATTCAGTTTCCCTTCTCTTTTTGTAGTTGTACTCATGTCTGGCTTGATTATTCTCCTATATGGTATAATTTATCTGGAAAGCAGGCAAAAAAATAATTTCCATTATATCTCTGCACACATGACAATAATACAGAGATCTGGGTTGGATCCAGACCCCAGGTGCTATGTGTGTGGAGTTTGCACATTCTCCCTGTGACTGCGTGGGTTTCCTTTGGGTGCTCCCACCCCCCAAACACATGTGGGCATGTAGGTAGTTGGCCTCTGTAAATTGCCCCTAGTGTGTAGGATGTGATGAGAAAGTGAGATAACCGAACTAGTGTCAACTGGTGAAGGTAGACAAAAATGCTGGAGAAACTCAACGGGTGAGGCAGCATCTATTGAGCAAAGGAATGGATGACATTTCAGATCGAGACCCTTCTTCAGACGGATGAGCAATGGTCAGCGTGTGAACAGGTGATCAATGATCAGCGTGTATTAAGCAGGGTCTCGACCCGAAAGGTCACCAATTCCTTTTCTCCAGCGATGCTGTCTGACCCGCTGAGTTACTACAGCTTTTTGTGTCTATCTTTGGTAGGCCGAAGGACCTGCATCTATGCTGTATTTCTAAACTAAACTAAACCAATAATAATAAACCAATGAAGATTATAATAACATAGAAGTCTCATCCTATTGATCCATTCAAGTCACTACAAGGCTTTTTCATCTTGCTTTATCACCCAGACTGTACATCAGGTACATCTTAAGAAAATAACTTCCTTTTAATGTGCTTTCCAAAATAAATTACTCAAGATAAATTCTGATATGCATGAACAATTTCCATGTGTCATGCTTTCAGGCAACTTTATAATAGACAGGCAATCAATATAAATAGGCTTTAAGTAATTACAGCTTATTTTCGTGGAGAGGTAGTGTGTGTCAGGTGGAAGTGTCTCATAAGTAACCTGCAAGACCACAGTTGTATCTCTGGTTCACAGTTCTCACATGAGCCAAGTTAATTTCAACTGAGACAGTTTATTAAAATTATCATTCTTTAATTGATCTCAGTCGTAAGCATTCAGCAAGTGTCTCGTCTTAAATCTTTCAGAACATTTGACCCTGGAAGATATTCAAAAAGCCACTTGAAACCCTCTAAGGAGGTTACTCGAATAACCTTCCTTGCAATTGCTCTTCCTTTAAATAATAATTTCTGTCATCATTCATTAATTTATAATCAGAAGTCTTATTGAGTGATCTAAATGAAAGAAAAAAGGGTCCAGGAGCAGTTTGAATGAAGAGCAATGAAGAGAGGAATCAAGAGTTTAGTTTACTTTAGTTTAGTTTAGTTTAGAGAAACAGGCCCTTCGGCCCACTGGGTCCATGCCAATCAATGATCCCCGCACATTAACACTATCCTACACCCACTAGGGACAATTTTTACATTTACCAAGCCAATTAACCTACAAACCTATACGTCTTTGTAGTGTGGGAGGAAACCGAAGATCTCGGAGAAAACCCACGCAGGTCACGGGGAAAACGTACGAACTCCCTAGATACAGCACCCGTAGTTGGGATCGAACCCAGGGGTCCGACGTTGCATTCGCTGTAAGGCAGCAACTCTACCGCTGCGCCATCGTGACCATCCATTAGTTATTCTGTGTGGATTCCCAAACATGACACTTAGTTTGGTTTAGCGATATAGCGCAGAAACAGGCCCTTCGGCCCACCGAGTCCGCAGCGACCAGTGATCCCATACACTAACACTATTCTACACACACTAGGGACAAGTTATAATTATACCAAGCCAATTAACTTACAAAACTGCACGTCTTTGGAGCGGGAGAGGAAACCGGAGATCCCAGAGAAAATCCATGCAGGTCACGGGGACAGCACCCATAGTCTGATCGATTCCGGGTCTCCGGCACTGTAAGCGCTGTAAGGCAACAACTCTACCGCTACCACCGTGCTGCTGCCACCGTGCCACTGCCGTTCTAGTTGTAGCTTGTTTAACAAAGTGTTTGGAGATGGGGTGGAAGTAAAATTCCTCGAGTTAATATGCAATTTCAGATCTGAGACTATTATATGTTCCAGCCAGATCTGAACTTCCCAAACATCTGGCTCCAACTTGAACTTTTCTCAATCATTTATACCTCTGCAAACCTACACACATGTGAAGGGCTCCATCTTGAGACATTACTTTTTAATGTTTCAAGACACCGATCTAATCACATTGATACGTCGTACATACTTTCTGGCTGAGCTTAAAATTTCTATCAGGTCCTTGTTGCATTGTTATTCCATCCACTGCCATTCCTGTATAGTGCGAGGGAGCATCCTTAGTACAATGTGTTGTTTTACCTTCTGGAGAATTGAGTCTAGATTTACAATGCAACTTTAACTTTGGTACGAAAAGAAATTTGCTTTGTGGCAATGTTGAACTATATCTGTGTAAACCACCCTTCAGCTTGAGGGATAGCATGACAATTCGACACAGTTAGGCTAGAGGAAAGAGGATGAGAAGGCAGTCAGCAAAGCAATGCTCAGCATAACACAAGAGTAGCCCACTGCAGTGCACATGCGCAGCATTGAAACGGCTATCCAACTAAGCACACACAATGCCCTTTCATCAAAGCCTCACACATTTTTCGTAATGAGCTATAAATCCACTTAAAATCATACCAATAGAATAGGTTGAGAAAGAGACTGGTATGGAGATAGTTGTAATTATGCCAACTAACATTAGGACATAATCAACAGGTAGCTTACAGTGGAAAATTGCAGTGCACAGCACATGATATTCTCTTCATTAAAATTAATGGGGTTGGGTTGCAATTTCCTTCAAAGCAATGATTGCAGGCGTCTATGAAAGATGGAGATTCTGTAAGTTATAAAGGTGGAAATATTATTAACCTAAATATGGGAGAATGGTAATAAGCTAACAACAAACTGTAGCAATGAATTATCCAGCTCAGGTTTTGTGAGAATGGCAAAAAATGGGGTTTGATTTTTTTAAATCTACAAACATGTACGTCATTCGAGTGTGGGAGGAAACCGAAGATCTCAGAGAAAACCTACGTGGTCACGGAGGCTGTACAACTCCATACAGAGAGCAGCCATAGTGAGGTTCGAACCTGGGTCTCCAGGGCTGTAAGTGTTGTAAGGCAGCAACTCTACCGCTGCACCACCATGCGCCCATGGTTTTCCTATAATTGTTGATTCACATTTTGTTTTTCTTTTGGTAAAGCACTCGGTATTATTGTGGGTTGAACCATTTGGATATTAACCTCCATGGGACAAGAAATTCTGCCCTCACGTATGTGCAAAGAAGAGGATTGCTGATGCAAGGCAGACACAAAATGCTGGAGTAAATGCTGGGTGCTGATGCATGTGTATGAAGGAACTGCAGATGCTGGTTTACACTGAAGATAGACACAAAATACTGGAGTAACTCAGCAGGACAGGCAGCATCTCTGGATAGAAAGAATGGGTGATGTTTCAGGTCAAGACCCTTCTTCAGAGTTAGGGAGAGGGAGACATAGAGATACAGAAGGGAAAGGTGTGAAAACGAGACATCCAAGCGGATGGGGATCTAGGAAAATGTTGAATAGATCATTGTTAGCTAGAAGAAGGTGTAAGCGATGCACACAGCGATAACATTGAATCAGGGGAGCAGTCAGACTGCTCAGGTAATTAGAAAGGGGAAAGGGGGAGGGATGGAGAGAGAGAGGGAAGGCAAGTGTTAATTGAAGTTAGAGAAGTCAATATTCATACCACGTAAGCTGCCCAAGAGAAATATGAGGTGCTGTTCCTCCAATTTGCGCTGGGCCTCACTCTGACAGTGGAGGAGGCCCAGGATAGAAAGATCAGTGTGGGAACAGGAGGGGGACTTAAAGTGTTTAGCAACCGGGAGATCAGGTAGGTTTAGGTGAACCATGCGGAGATGTTCAGAAAAACGATCGCCGAGCCTGTGCTTGGTCTCGCTGACATATAGGAGTCCACAACTGGAACAGATGATACAGTAGATGAGGTTGGAGGAGGTGCAAGTGAACCTCACCTAAAAATACAGTTGGGGTCCAAGGTTGGAGTCAAGGGAGGAGGTATAGGGACAGATGCTGCATCTATGCGGTTGCAGGTGAAAGTACTTGGGGATGGGGTGGTTTGGCTGATGAGTTAACCAGGGAGTTACGGAGGGAACAGTTTCTTACACATAGAACATAGAACAGTACAATCTTGATCTTAACTTCGGTTAGCACTGTGAGACCTCAGGTGATGAGTGCTCAAGAAAAGCCTGGCACAAGTGAATGAAGAACCTTCCTCTCTGCTGTCTCCATGATGGCAAACATCTAGACAATGGGTCATCGATCATGGGCATAACTGAGTATGTGGCAGAGGTCCGGCAGAAGTGGAAGTTAGACTGAATCTGGGAAGAATGGGATTTTGGCTTCTACATGGAGGTGGGTGGATAAGAAAAGTGCTCAGCAGCCTGGGGCTGACAATCTGAGATGCGGACCACATTGGCCGGAGATCCAGTGGGATTCTAGTGGAAGGTGGGGGGGGGGGGGGGGGGGGGTGGAGTGGGGAAACAGGGGGAGGGGGTTGGTGTGCAGAAACATATTCACAATGAGGTGTTGAGAGGGAAAGTGGGTTGTTGGTTGCTTGCAGTGGTTTTGATAAAGTCATAAATCAGGCTGAAAAGCATCTTGATAAAACAATTGAAGTGGTTCTGATTAACTTGTGGAGAACCATGCCTCAAAAGATTGTGAAAACCTGCGGTGTGAATGGCCTGCAATGTCTGTGGGAGAGGTATGTGGGAATTAACTTCTTAGAGGATGCATAAAGCATTGATTACATTCCATGACACGTGACTATTTCTGGCATGGCAATTTTCCCCTTTTATAATTCGACCCTTCCAACCCATATCCCTGGTCAATTCGTCCCTTCCCACCCGTACCACCCCCTCTCCGGGTATTTTCCCTTGCAACTGCAGGAAATGCTACACTTGTCGCTTTACCTCTCCCCTTGACTCCATTCAAGGACCCAAGCAGTCGTTCAAGGTACGGCAGAGGTTCACCTGCACCTCCTCCAACCTCAGGTATTGCATCCGCTGCTCTAGATGTCAGCTGCTCTACATCGGTGAGACCAGGCATAGGCTGGGCGATCGCTTTGCCGAACACCTTCGCTCGGTTCGCAATAACCAACCTGATCTCCCGATGGCTCAGCACTTCAACTCCCCCTCCCATTCTGAATCCGACCTTTCTGTGCTGGGCCTCCTCCGTGGCCAGAGTGAGGACCACCGTAAATTGGAGAAGCAGCACCTCGTATTTCGCTTGGGCAGTTTGCACCCCAACGGCATGAACATTGACTTCTCTAATTTCAGGTAGTCCCTACTTTCTCCTCCCCTTCTCAGCTCTCCCTCAGCCCAGTGGCTCCACCTCTTCCTTTCTTCTTCCCGCACCCCCACCCTCAATTCAGTCTAAAGGTTTCGACCCGAAATGTTGCCTATTTCCTTCGCTCCATAGATGCTGCCTCACCCGCTGAGTTTCTCCAGCATTTTTGTCTACTATCAATTTTCCAGCATCTGCAGTTCCTTCTTAAACATACTGGCAATTTTTATTCATCTTTTGTGCATTATCTCAGTTGCCAATTTCCTCTTTTTTTCTATCCTTCTGAAGCCTTTGACACTTGCTAGGACACAGGGTCACAAAAGTCAGAGTACTTTCTTACTGCAGCGTTAGTGAGGGATGATGGTTCACAAAGAAAATGCCGTTGAAAAAGCATCACCACTCTGTTAAATTCTGCTGGAAGACAGCAAACATAATGGATTTTTTTTGCCAACAGGAATCAATGGATAATGATTAGGAGTAGAAAGCTTGGTTGCTTCCTTGTTGCATTTCACAATATATGGAGTTCAGTTGTTATACATTTGTAGTTGATTTCCTCTTTGGTACCAACAAGAGATGAGGAATCAAATCTGCCACTTCTGATCAGCATGGATTTTACCTACTAGTTTAAGAAGGAAGTTACATTTTGTATTTTCAATCTGCAAAGGCTCAATGTGGATGAGATTCTTCTCCCCTGCTCCCAGTAAGTGCATGAAAAGATAACTGCAAGATAAAAGAAATAGATCCTGATCTTTTCTCCTTTTGTGCTCCTGGAAATTGAATCCCTTCTCTGTGATTTTCAGGTTGGTTCTTTATGTTTAGATTGTGCACATTAAATGTATTTGTCAAGTATCAGTACTATCCACTTAGTGGAAGACCATGGCGTCTCACAATGGTATTAATTTCCGGACAGAGAATGGATACCACACAATTCCCTTTGAGAGTTACCAGACACAGTTATTCTAAATTTCCCCTAAGTTATGTCCACAATACTGGAAACCCTCAGCATTTCACAGCATCAGTGCACAGAACAAAACCTAACATTTCTTTTGAGATTCAGAGGAAATGTATATTGTTGCAGGCTCCATCCAAAATGTTGGCTGTTCTTTCGCTTCTGCAGCTAGACCTCCTGAGTTTGTTTTTTTGCTGCAGATTCCAGCAAGAAAACATTTTCTACTTTCCTAAGTTGTGTTCACGTTTCATCTCTCTTTATTCCTGTTCTATCCCCAAACACCTCAACATTTTGCTGTCCTATTGGTTACCCACACCATCATTTCTTTCTTATTTTCAGCATTTTATTCCCCCTTATTCTTCCGTGGACCTCTTGAAGTATGTTTTATTTGAGAGCACCAAATAAATACACATTGATTGTCAAGCTGCTATTTTTTAAATGTCAATGAACCAGCAATAAGGAGTGGTATATTTATCATTAGATTTAGAATCTGAAAAGGAAAATTAAAATCATTTTCCATGCTGATTGGTATTGGAAGATAAACTGCATTACTATGCCTATGAAAGCTGAAATAATCATAACATTAAAGATAAAAATTTGAACAACAGTGATACAAAAAAATAAAGAGTCCATGTTAATGTGGTATTAAATTGCTTGTTGCAGTGTGGAGGCAATGTTGGTAGAGTGGTAATCGGCTAAATGGCCTCCGTTCCTGGAATGCTCCATTATTCTTTGTGGTTTCATGCAGCCCAGGAAGGTGGCAGAACAGTCTGTAGATGAGGACAGCCTAGGACCCCTTCGGCCCACCGGGTCTGCGCCGACCAACGATCCCCGCACATTAACACCACCCTACACACACTAGGGACAATTTACACTTGTACCGAACCAATTAAACTACAAACCTATACATACGTCCGAAGAGTTAATGGCATAATTAAGTCCTCTACCTTCTAACCTGAATAACAAATGCCTGAGGTGACAACAGAGGGATGATTTTCCCAAAATACAGTACAGACACTTTCATTTCATGGCTGAACATTAGTATCCACCCCGTTAAGCAGCATGCCCTCAATTTCTGCGCTACACACTCTGTCAATTGCTGATTGGAATCCCAATATAGGAACTGCTCCATTTCCAAAAGTAGTTGGATTGTGCTGCAAACTAGAATCGTGACAAAAGCAAAGGTAGAGAAACTGCTGGAAACCTCAGCAAGCCAGGCAGAATCTGTGCAAAAAAAAGGCCAATGATTTGCGAAATGGAGACATAAGAGATTGTGGATGCTGCTGGAATCCGTTGCAAAAATACAAACTGTTGGAGGGACTCAGCAGGTCTGGCAGCTTCGTGGAACCAGAGGAAAAGTCGACATTTCAGATTGAGACCCTGCATCAATTTACATTTCCTCAGAACCTTTAAAGGAATGTTCTGTGCACCGATGCTGTGAAATGTTGATGGTTTGCAGTATTTTTTACTTATATTTCAGATTGCCAACAGCATTTTCACTTCATTAATTTAAATACCCTGTTTTAAGTAGGCCAGACGTATCTCGCTAAACATGTTGAGGTAGGATTAGGTAATCTAATAATTTAGGAATCAAATTTTTATTTAAATTTAGGAATAATTTAGGAACAGGGAACCTCGATGATGGTACCATCTTGCCCTTCCCCCTAATCCTGGTGCCATTCCCCCCCCACCCGTACACGACTCCTCACCCCCCTCCTCTCTGAACCCCCATTATCCCCACACAGTACCTTGTCCGAGCCTCCTTCCACCCCTCTGCCCCCTCTGACTCCAGCCCTTAACCCTGTTGTATTTTCACCATTCCCCCTGATCTCCCACTTTCTGATACAGAACAATGTGTCCTCATCACAGGCCTTACCTTTGTACCTCTCGGCTCCCACCTCAACGAGGTCCAGGCACACCATGATGTAGTGCTTTTCCTCTGGCACCTCCACCTCTGGGCCTTGTCTATGGGAAGGAGTTCTCAGCACCCAGACACGACCAACATCTCCAACATTCCTCCTCCTCTTGGTCTCCCCCGGCCAGCCATTGGACCTTCAGGACCATTTTATTTTGAACCACTACCCCTTACCCACTGCAATCCCACCTCCTCAAAAATTTACAGACCTCCACTCACTTCACAACCATCCCAACATTGTCATTTAACCCGTTGGCAAGGGAGGTGCTGTTACAATCTGGCAGGCTGACCTCTACTGCGTTGAGGCCAGGCACCAGCTCTCACCACCCCTTGACCATGACCCCACAGATGAGCACCAGGCCATCATCTCCCAGACTGTCTCTGATTGTATCACCTCTAGTGATCTGCACTCCACAGCCTCCAACCTCATTGTTCCCCAGCCCTGCACTACCCGCTTCTACCTCTTCCCCAAAGTCCACAAACACAACTGCCCTGCCCCTTTGTTTCAACCTGCTCCTGCCCCATTGAACACATCTTCACATACCTTGATCTATCCTAACCTCCCTTGTCCAATCCCTTCCCAACTATGTCTGAGACACCTCACATGCCCTCCAACTCTTCAATAACTCTGTTTCGCGGCCCCCAGTCACTCATCTTTACTGCGGACGTCCAGTCCCTTTACACCTTCATCCCCCACCAGGTAGTTCTCAAAGCCCCTCCGTTTCTTCCTTGAACTGACCCAACCATTTTCCCTCTGCAGCAGCTCCTCCACGTTTGATGGAGTTACATTCCGATAAACCCATCGTAAATTGAAAATATCGCAAGTCGAAAACGCATTTGATACAATGTGATCACGTGACCGGAAGTGACGTGCGGCTCGCTACCGTTGTCGAGCGTTTGCACCATCGTAACGTCGATATATCGTAAGTCGAAGCATCGTAAATCGGGGAGCATCTGTACTAACACTCTCCTCTGCCTACAGAACATCCTCACCCTCAATAACTTCTCTTTCCACTCGTTTCAGACTCTGCAAGTTAAAGGTTTAGCCATGGGCACCTGCATGAGTCCCAGCTGTGCCAGCCTTTTTGTTGGTTACGTGGAACAATCCTTGGTGCTATCCCTCAACCCTTCCTCTGTTACATCAGCGACTATATCAGGGCCGCCTCCTGCATCTGAGCAGAACTCATAGACTTCCCACCTTCACCGGTAACTTCCACTCTTTCCTCAAATTCACCTGGACTGTCTCTGACACCTCGCTACTGTTTCTTGGTCTCTCAGTCTCCTGTAATGGGCAATCGATTGACATCCACTGTGACTACACTTTCTCCCACCTTGCTTCTTGCAAAGTTGCTATCTCCTATTCTCAATTCTTCAATCTCCATCCAAGATGTCCTCATTCTTTCCCCCATGGGGAAAGTGGATTCCCTCTTGCTGTCATAGATGGATCCCTCACCCGTCACTTCTCTGACCTGGAGTTTCGTTCTCAATCCGTCTCTCCAGATCCAACAAGGACAGAGTTCCCCTGGTCCTCACCTTTCACCCCTTCAGCCTCCACATCCAACCCATCGTCCTCCGATGCTTCAATCGCCATCATCTGCCCAACTCCTTGGTTCACTCATCCAGTTCCACTCAAACTAACCCGTCCCCAGGACCTTTCCCCAGCAACCACAGGAGATGTAACATTTGTTCTTATACGTCCTCCTCCCTCGACTTCATCCAGGGACCCCAGCAGTCCTTCCAGGTGAGATGGAGGTTCATATTAATCTTCTCTCACCCCATTTACTGCATCTGCAGTATGCAGATTGTGCATACCACATGAACCAATGCAGTATGGACTCCCCTACCTTGGCGAGACCAAGCGTTGGCTTGACGACCATTTCACTGAACACTTACGCTTGTTCCGCCAATGCCTACTAGATCTCCCAGTTGCTAACCAGTTCCCATTCTCATCTTGACCTTTCTGTCCAGGGCCGCCTCCATTGCCTGTGTGAGGCCAACTGCAAATTGGAGGAAAGTCATCTCATGCTTTGCTTGGGTAGCTTACAACCCAATGGGATAAACACTGAATTCTCTAATTTTAGGTAACTTCTACAAACACCTCGCTTGCCCTTCATCTCCCTCTGCCCTTCACCCCCCTTTCCTTCACTAAAAGACCATTAACCAGCCACACAGTTCGCAACTATGTATCCCTCTCTGCCTCTATCCAAAAATGGGACCATCAGGGAACCTCCTTGCCTGTGGTTATCTGTTGCCACATCTGATTTGTCCTGTCGTTTTCCTCACTTCCAATTTTTCCCCACCCTCCCTACTACAATTAGTCTGAAGAAGGATCCCGACCTGCAACGTCACCTGTCCAGGGCTCCATAGTAGCGCAGCGGTAGAGTTGCTGCCTAGCAGTGCCAGAGACCCGGGGGATTCAATCCTGACTACAAGTGCTGCCTGTACGGAGTTTGTATGTTCTCCCTGTGCCCATGTGAATATTCTCCGGGTGCTCCTGTTTCCTCCCACATTCCAAAGACCTGCAGGTTTGTAGGTTAACTGGCTTCTGTAAATTGCCCCTAGAGTGTAACATAGAACTAGTGTATGGTTGATCGCATGGGCTCAGTGGGCCAAATGGCCTGTTTCCACACTGTATCTCTAAACTAAACTAAACTAAACTAATCTAAACTAAACTAAACTATCAATTTTCTCCAGAGATGCTGCCTCGCCTGTTGAGTAACTCCAGCATTTTGTGTCTATAATTTAGGAAACTACTGTAGAATTATATCATCTTTCCCCCAATAATCGTAACCATGCCCAAAATGCCAGATTATAATTCCCCAAATATGAAACAAATAAATTTACTCAAGATCTATGTATAGATTTTTGCCATCATCCGTGCATTGTCAACATAGTTAAAATGCATAACACAAAATGTTTTGATTCAAGGGGTCAATTCTGTGCAGGGGTCCAGTCGGTTGTATATCATTCTGTCTCATATATTTGAGGTCTAGTGCGTTAATGCCAAGGAAACACTCTTGGCTATGTTTTTGCTGCTCTGTGTTCAGCATGTCCTCATTAAGCATCATTTATCATAATAAGCCCCCTTGGGCACAGGTTCAAGAAATATGAATGTTCCCGAGTCTAAATGAATCCTCAGGAACTGTGAACTGCTCTGCACTTTAAGTGTCTATCACCAAAAGCTGATAACTACCTGCTAGATATTAAATTTGTGTCTCAGCGGATCTGGTAGCTTGAAAATTCCTAATCGTTTTCCAGGCATTTTGTAAAATATGATTAGTCCACAAGACATTTTGAATGAGCAATCTATAAAATATCACTGTCAAATCTGAAACTTTTAATTAGTGATTTATCTTCTCTTATTTGTTATACTAAATGTGACCTAATTAGTCACATATCAAATAAAATCATTTGGCTTAAATCTACTTTTACATGAAAAATATGAATGATATTTAAATGGCATTTAACTTACTGTGTTGATGCATCACAAAACTAAATTTAATATGATAAACTGTTTTGCTTTCAAATAGATACTTCTGTAAGCATGTTGATAATTGGTGCATATTTCTCATTTTATAATTACTGAATTATGTTGGAATCTACATTTTTTTCCACTTCTGTGCTCTGTTTGTTTATTGTGTGATGCCTCAGAACAACTAAAATTAGAATGTTAAAATGAAAACAATGTACTGTCCAGAAACCAGTAGGTGGCACTCAACTATGATTTATTTGGAAAATTAGTGTGTTGCTGAAGTTTTTAAATAGGTATAATTTCCCCTCAAATATCATAGTAATGATTCCAGAACTATTCTGTGCCACAGTGGATGTGAAACAAAGTTGGGGCAGACAAATCCTGTAGGTATCAACATATAACCTGGTCGATAAATCATGAAAATGGCAAATTGTAGGTTAATATTTATGTGCTTTGGAAAAAAAATGCTAATTGATTTGTGTTGGCTTTTATTGCTAAATTTATTTATTGAATTATTAAAAAACAACAATAATATCTCACTGTCAGGAGATTCCATACATTCGGAAACATTGCAAATTTTTGTTGGGTTACTAGTGTTCTATAACAATAATCCAAAGCTATATGGTAAATACATGAGTTATAATGGTAGTAGCAGGGCATCATTAATGGGCTGAATGCGCTGACTGTTTTTGTCAGAATATCTCAGGCCTCTGGGTTCAGGTGCTACAGCGGTAGAGCTGCTGCCTTACAGCGCCAGAGACCAGGGTTCGATCCTGACTTAAAGGTGCTGTCTGTACTGAGTTTGTACATTCTCCCCATGACCTGCATGGGTTTTTTCCGATATCTTCAGTTTCCTCCCATACTCCAAAGACGTACTGGTTTGTAAGTTAATTGGCTTGGTATAAAATTGTAAAATTGTCCCTAGTATGTGTAGGGTAGTGTTAATGTGCAAGGAACGCTGGTCAGTGCGGACTCGGTTGGCCAAAGGGCCTGTTTCCGCACTGTATCTCTAAAGTAAACTAAACCTCCATGCAAACATAGAAGTTTAAGATTTCCTGAAAGGCAGGCTCTGATGGACCTGAACATCTACTCTCTACACCCGACCCTAGCATTTACACCAGGCAGAACTGGTAAAGAAACAGTAACCAGTATAGAGGAGGCCTCATGGATTAAAGTATCTCTCCTAGAACATGGAAACACTGCTGGTATTCTCCAGAGCATGCAAATAAAGGTCAAGATAGGCCAAAGAGTGCAAAAGTAACAATTAAGAACAATGTATCTTCTTCTTGTCGAGTCCACACACAAGATTAGAAGTTGTTCAGCCAGAGCTGACACACGTCTCGGCATCTGCATGCAATGGTGTCTGTCTTGAGCTTCTTGTGCTTCTTGAGCTTCTTGTGCGTAGTGATGGAAACATTAGTGGAAACAGGACCGCGACGTGAACGCTCTTTCCTTGACCCCAGAACAATGGATAAGAAGGAAGGTGTTTGACTGGTTAGTACTTGACTAATTGAAAGATAGGTTAGTACTTGACTAATTCTGATACTCTTTTCAAGAATATCTTCCACTTGAGTACCTCTGACAAGCTCCCAAAGTAGGAGCAGCAACAGTGTCACTATGAGCAAGAACAATTTCAGGTGTAGGAAAGAACTGCAGATGCTGGTTTAAATTGAAGGTAGACACAAAATGCTGGAGCAACTCAGCGTGACAGGCAGCATCTCTGGAGAGAAGGAATGGGCGATGTTTCGGGTCGAGACCCTTCTTCAGACAATTTCAGGTGTTTATTTTATTTTAGTTTAGTTTAGAGATACAGGCCCTTTAGCCCACCGAGTCTGCACTGACCAATGATCCTCGCACACTAACACTATCCTACACACACTAGGGACAATTTTACATTTATATCAAGCCAATTAACCTACAAACCTGTATGTCTTTGGAGTGTTGAAGGAAACCAAAGATCTCAGAGAAAACCCACGCAGGTCACAGGGCGAACGTACGAACTCCGTACAGACAGCACCCGCAGTCAGAATCAAACCCGGGTCTCTGGCGCTGTAAGGCAGTAGCTCTACTGCTATGCTACAGTGCCCCCCTAATGGTGAATGACAATCAATTTCTGGGAGATTGACCAGAGGAAAGAGAAGTCGTTGGTTCTCTAAGGAAGACAACAAACATGTGCAGCCACTTGACACCAGTACTAAATGCCAGCTCTCTCACTGCAATTTGTAAAGCAGTGCTTTAACATATTAAATGACCACACCAGGGCAAACAAAGTAACCCAATAGCTGCAAAACTCTTCCCATTCTATATACGTTGAATGAAAATATGTACTTAGATTTTAAAATAGGACTTGGCATTGTACAGGGTACAAACACTATTGTGGCACAGTGGTGCAGCTGGTAAAACTGCTGCCTCAAAGCGCCAGAGACCTGGGTTCGATCCTGACCTTTAACCATGTGGGCTTCCTCCGGGTGCTTTGGTTTCCTCCCACATCACAAGTGTGCATTTGTAGGTTAATTGGCCGCTATAAATTGCTCCTAGTGTGCAGAGAGTGAATGGGAAAGTGGGATAACATAGAACTAGCATGAATGGGTGATCAATGGTCGGCATGGACTCAATGGGCCAAAGGTCCTGTGTCCATGCTGTATCTCGGGAAAAAAAAACTAAACTAAACTAAACTGAATTCCATCAGGAAACCATCCGCCTTGGCTACTCTCACCGCACACAAAAAATGTATATAATTGGCTCTGACTGTCATTTAAAAAAGCTTTTGTGTTTTAGATGTGAATTCGTTATCTCCTCCAGTTCCATTTGGAAAAGCATCGGAAGAATCAACAAAAGATTCATGGTTCTTTGGGTCGCTATAACCCCGAGGGCTTCTGTTAACCTGTCTGTTAATAAAATATTGGTCTGTTTTAAACCGGAATTACTGAGGTGAACTAATCTATTTGTGGCTGCGGCAATATTCTGGCTATTGTAAAATACGACAGTTCTGGATAGGAGACTTGAGCATGTAAATTTAGATTATAATGGAATTTGCTATTGCTATGGCAACAACCTGCTCACATTTTTTGTAATTCTACTGTTCTCACCAACCGATGATCAATTCCTAAGGAATTTTTGAAGATACAGCAAAAAAATAGAAATTGATTTGTATGCACTTTTTGTGAGCATTTCTGGCAAGGTCAGTGGTGTTCACTGCACTTCCCTGATTGACCTTGAGAAGGTGCTGGTGAGTCACCTTCTGAACATCCGCACTCCTTAGCTCGACTGTAATGCCACACCGCCTAAAGGAAGATGTCATCAATGTGAAGACAGAACTTTCTCTCACCTAAGGGCTCTGTTGCTGCCACCCCTATCATTTGTTTCTGGTAGATAGGTGAGGTTGAGGTCAAGGTAAAGTAGACTTGTAGCTCATTTTAGTTTACCTCCCAGAGACTCAACCTTGATGCTATGTCCTTCTCGATTTGGCAAGATCAGATACTAATGGTGCTTCCAGGGCAGGTTGACCAGAATACTTTCTGTGATCTTGTTACTTCCAGTACTTCCTCCAAATGCTGATTAACCCGGAGCAGCATTGATCCATCAGGTGAGGAACGAGTATAGGTGGTATCTCAAGAATCTGGAACAAAGAACAGAATGCTGGATGAGATCAGCATGTCAAGCAGCACCTGTTGGGAGAAAAGGGGCATGTTGACATTCCAAGTCGACCTCATTGCCGGGAGGGAAGTTAACCCATTGTCAGTATGCGGCAGTACAAGGAAAGAGTGGGACAGAGGCTGGTGGGTGACAGGGAAAACCAGAGGGGAAGAAAATGACGTGAAGAAGGAAACATGACTAGGAAGAGAGGATGGAGAAGGTGAACAAGGGGAATAAAAGTTAGATGATTGAATGTGGGAGGAGAACACAAAGCGTGTGGGTGACCTGAAATTAGTAAATCCAATATTCACACCACTCGGTTGTAAGCTACCCAGATGAAATATGAGAATTTGTTCTTTCATTTTACATTTGGCCTCTCTGTACCAATGAGGAAAGATGAGTAAAATGGAAGGAGGATTAAAATGACATGTAGTTATAAGCTCAAGGTGGTCAATACATACAGAGCGTAGATGTTCTGCAAAACAGTCACTAATGGGCCTGTCCCACTTAGGCAACTTTTTAGGCAACTGCAGGAGACCATGCAGTCGCCACTTGGTCGCCACATGTTCGCGGATGGTTGCCAGGGAGTCGCCTTCATGGTCGTGAGGAGTTCCCGCATTCTGGGAACTAGTCGCGGCCTCATTATGGTCGCCGCAAATTTTTCAACATGTTGAAAAATTAGCGCCGACCAGAATGAAGCCGCCATGGAGAGTAGCGTGAATTCTCGTGCCGTAGGTGGGTCACCAGGAGGTCCTAGTGGGTTGCCAGGATGTCGAAGATTCCCGTAGGTTGTAGCCGGTGTTGACCGGTGAATTTCATTGGCTCATTTGGGGGGAAAAAAGGTGAGCAGTAGTTTTCCGAACCAAGGATAACCGACCGGTAATGTTAATGTCTGCATAGCTTCACAGCCATGTATCTCTGGCTTCTTAAATGTTGTCTCCACTCCTTCTTCCTCCTTCTCCCTCCTTCTCCCCCCCTCCCCCTTCTTATAAAAGACTTACTCTGCTTAGCAGTCTTAGTTACAGCGCCAACCTTCCTGCGCATCGCGCTGTGTGTCTGTATCACCTTGGCTTTGCACTGTGTGAATTTCACTCAGACAGCGCTCCCCCCGCTTGCCCTGTCCCCCGCCTGCACAACGGGCTGGTGAAGTGTGTGTGTGTGTGAGACTGACTGACTGACTGGCTGACTGACTGACTGACTGACTGACTGACTGACTGACTGACTGAGTGGGACGGGCCCACTAGTCAACTTTTGGTTTCTCCAGTTTAGTGGGGGCCATATTGTGAGCATCAAATCCCATTTACAAAGTTGGATAAAGTGTAGGTGACCTTCGCAAGGGCTGCTTTGGCACCTGAATGGAGGAACTAAAAAAACTTACGTCACCTACTGTTGCAGGGGAAAGTTGCAGGGAAAGGTGCGGGGTCATTGGGGAAGAATGTGTGGAAAAAGAAGATAGGAGTGGTGAGAGAGGGGAAGATGTGACTGGTGGTGGGATCACATTGGGTTTGGCAGAAATGGTGATGTGTTGGATGTGGAGATTTGTGGAGTGAAAGGGCAAGAGAACTCTATCGCTCATCTGTCTTGGAAGAGGGTGGTGCAGGAAATGGGGGAATGTATGTGATGGCTCCCTCAACGATGGGAGAGTGGAGCCCATGTTTCTGAAGAAGGTGGACAGTCAAACGTCTGAGAGCAGAAGGCCTCATCTTGAGAAAAGATGCAGCAAAGATGGAGAAATTTAGAAAAAGGGATGACATCCTTACAGGAGGCAGGGTAGGAGGAGATATAGTCAAGGTGGCTATGGGAGTTGGTGCATTTATAGAACACATCAGTGGCAAGCCTGTGTACTGAGATGGAGACAGAGAGATGTCAGAGATGATCCAAATGAAATTGAGGGCAGGATGGAAGTTGGTGGCAAAGGTGATGAAATTGAAGAGTTCCACCTGAGTCCATGGAGCAACACCAATGAAATCATATATCCTTTGTGGGCACTGGAGATCCGGCTTTGATCCTGACCTCGGGTACTGCCTGTGTGGAGTTTGCATGTTTTCTTAGTGAATGCATGGGTTTCCTCAAAGGTCGGCATGGACTCTGTGGGCCAAAGGGACTGTTGTGAAGCAGTATCTCTCAATCAATTAATCAATTTACCTACACATAGAAAATGAACCAGCAACCTACATGTGTTGGGAAAGCGGAGTAGCTGGTGGAAACCCCTGCAGTCACAGAAATAACACTTGGCAGCTTCTGAGGTGAGGACTGAACCCTGGTCACTGGAGCTATGAGGCTGCAGCTCTACAAGCTGAGCTACTGCGTCGCTTATTATTATGGTTATAATTACTGGAAAAATAGAATTGGCAGAAAAAATCAATCAAACCGTGTTAATGATGAAGCAAGTGGGAATGTTTTGTTTTATTTTCCATCTATAATGTAGCCTTGGACATTAAATTTCCTCCAGGATTCATGAATTTGATGGAAAGTAATTAATAGGATGTGTTAAACTGAAGGAGAGCATTCACCGAGGAACCAAGATAGAAACTGAAGACATCTCCAAGTGGGAATTTTCCTTGTTAAGTGAATTAGAATAAATCACCTGGGTGCAATTTATCAAAAGGCATCCAAGTGGGAGCAATGTAAATCCAAGCATTGCCTGCCTGCGAGTAGTTACATGATGGCTTTTTTCTTACTTTTGTACTTCCTTTGTTAACCACATAAAACTGCTTTTAAAAGCCAGTCGGATATTTGAGTAACCTTTGAGAAAAATTTCCAAAGGCAGAGATAGATTCTTGATTAGTTCGGGTGTCAGGGGTTATGGGGAGAAGGCAGAAGAATGGGGTTAGGAGGGAGAGATGGATCTGCCATGATTGAGGGGCCGAATGGCCTAATTATGCTCCTACTACTTATGACCTTTTCTCAACCCCGTCCGGCAATTCCTACAATTTATTGATATTATTAACTAAAAATGCAGAAAAGGCTTGCATTAGATTTCAGGTGTAACATGATGTTGGGACACCAGTGTATGTGTACTAATGCCATATGCTCCGTGTGAGTGTGCCAGCACAGTAATACACTGAAGGCCAGATCTCAGACATGCTCAGTTACATTTTAAATGGAGGCAAGCCACATGCACCCTGGAGAGACTGGCGAATTAATGAAACAATCAAGAGAGAGTTAAACAAACTGGCAGCTGTCACGAGGATTGAAATCAAAATAAAGAAAGCCTTGGAATATGCTTGATGAAAATGTTCAATATGCTGAATAGTAAAATTGCTAAATAGTAAAAGATTTGGGGCTGGAGTAAATTTGAATTAGAGTCGTAGAATTATAGGATTGTCACAGCAAAGGAAGTGGCCGTTCGGCCCACTGTCAATGCTAGCTCTGTTCAAGTTTACGATGAAGTCCAAGAATGTTAATGTCTGTGATTTCATAAATAATGCAGTACACTGTTTTATGAACAAAGTATTATGTTTCTAAACAAACATAATAATGCAAAATGATTACATTTCTGTGATTGGGAGCTTACAATGCACAAATTGACCATCTCATTTCTTACACAATACCACCAATTACAACTATAAGTACTACATGTCATTAGTTGGAATATGCTTTGGGGCACTCAGGGCTCAATAACGAGGGTTGCACGGTGGCGCAGCGGCAGAGTTGCTGCCTTACAGCGGTTTCAGCGCCAGAGACCCGGGTTCGATCCCGACTACAGGTGCTGTCTGTATGGAGTTTGTACGTTCTCCCCGTGACAGCGTAGGTTTTCTCTGGGATCTTCAGTTTCCTGCTACACTCCAAAGACGTACAGGTCTTGGCTTGGTATAAATGCAAATTGTCCCTCGTGTGTGAAGGATAGTGGGGATCACTGGTCAGCATGAACTCGGTGAGCCGAAGGGTCTGTTTCTGTCTATCTTTAAAATAAACTAAACTAAACTAAAATAAATGAAACAATGTTTTAGGAATGCAAGTATTTATTTATCTCTGTGTATCTGGTGTATGGTATTCGATAAATAAAGCTATTTGTGAGTGCTTACGTGAATGTGATCTTAATTGAGTGTGGACTCTAAGATGTTCAAACTGAGCTAGAGGTAAAGTTAGCGTTTTCCATTCAAGGTTCAGGAGGATCACGTGTATGAATATTTTGATGTGGTTTACAACTCTGATTAAAAGGAGAAAAAGGGGAAGATATTTGTCAAATGAAACAAGCTGAAGAAGGGCAACCCATTTGGGAGGGGATATCAGTCCCAGCTTAATAGGGCAGTTATGGGCCTGTCCCACTTAAGCGATTTTTTGAGCGATTACAGGCGATTACAGGTGACTACCACAAAATTTTCAACATGTTGAAAATTTCTCGGCGACAATGACAACATTTTTTCCGTTGTAGGTTGCCGTAGGTTGTCGCCAGGTGTTGCAGGTGAAATCCATTCAAATTAGTCCCAGGCAGTCGCCTAAAGGGTCGCCAAAGTGGGACAGGCCCAAAGGTTTTAAAAATGTCCGCACAAGCATGAGAAGCTCTTGGAACACAGCTGCATATAAAGATTGTTTTATGAATTGTATAGGAAGGAACTGCAGTTGCTGGATTAAACCGAAGCTAGACACAAAATGCTGGAGTAATTCAGCGGGCAGGCAGCATCTCTGGAGAGAAGGAATGAGTGACGTTTCGGGTCAAGACCCTTCTTCAGACTTCCTATCCTATGAATTACTGGATAATCAGCAAATCTTATATGAACCCAAAAGGTTAGCATATGATGTAAAGCATGGTGGCATTCCCGCAGATCATTGCAATGTTCACATACAACATACAATGCTTAACTATTACAAGGATCAATCCCAACTCCGCCATCAGTTGGCATGCTCTCAGTAGGGTGGGGCTCTCACTGTAATGGTGTGCCAAATAAGCAACTGGCCTAAGATGTGCATGAAGATACTTACCAGTTCCATTTGTAACTTACCCTACCTAATTCCCAATGAGCCGTTCTCCCAGTAACATCAGCACCATCCTGATCAGCACAGCTTCAGATTATTGACGCCGCTGAAATGTATTGACGGCCAGTAACATCAGACTGAAGGCTTAAACAACCTGTAAACGAGTTTGAATCTTTGTCAATATCATTGCTATTCAATAGCATCTTAAAACAAATGAAAATACTAGAAATTAAGTACATTATTAAAAATATTTTTAAATTAAAAATGCTAATCACTAGAACACATAAATAATGAACTACATTTAAATGAATACAAATCGAAACATGTTAATTACCAGCTGCTTACCTCTGTGTCTTGTCCATGTCCATGTCCATTCTTTAAATGAATGGAATTACTAAACCTGCATCAGGTCTAACTACGGCAGACAAAAATGCTGGAGAAACTCAACGGGTGAGGCAGCATCTATGGAGAGAAGGAGAAGTTTATCCAGCATTTTTTTGTACCTTCGCCTATTCCTTCGCTCCATAGATGCTGCCTCACCAGCTGAGTTTCTCCAGCATTTTTGTCTACCTTCGATTTTTCCAGCATCTGCAGTTCTGTTCTTAAACATCAGGTCTAACTATATTCAGTTTCAGTTTCCAGTTTCAGTTTAGTTTATTGCCACGTGTATCGAGGTACAGTGAAAAGCTTTTTTCGAATGCTATCCAGTCAGCAGAAAGACAATATATGATTACAATCGATCAATTTACAGTGTACACCTGAAATAACACTGTGGCAATTTGCTCTCCTTCATTGGACTTCATTGAGAAGTGATGGCCAACCATGTGGAAACTCACACCTATGCAGGAGTGCTGACCTTCTGTCCAGTCACAGCAGTAAAAGCTACAGCTCAAAATTGAATTTGTGGCTTCAGAGTTGAAATTCTGTGTTCATCATGGACAATTTGCTCGAGTCAGTCTTTGTGGGGATTTAAATTGTACAAATGTTTCATCAGATAATTTTATCTCGGCAAAACCCTTAGAATACAGATGTTCTCTTCCTTATTTTCTTTATCCAGTCTCGGGTCGTCAGTGAGTCTTATAATGTTCTCTGAGTGGCAAAACCACAGACAAATGCCACACATGTTAGTCAATTTCAAATACAGACACAAAAAGCAGGAGTAACTCAACTGGACAAGCAGCATCTCTGGGGAGAAAGAATGGGTGATGTTTCGGGTCGAGACCTTTCTTCATAGTCAATTTCAAACTCGGCAATGTTCATCATTGTATCTATTCCCTGTGCTTTCTTTGTATTCTTATTCACGCTACCTTGGCGAAGTTAAGTTATTTAATGTTGGAAGGGTCACCATTTAATACAATGCAATTATGCGGTTGAATAGGGACTATATATCCCAATGCTCCTCTCCTGCTATTCCACAGACCTGAATCACACACAAGTTACTGACACAGAACTAATACTGCAGCCACAACCATGGAGATCTGTCAACAAACTTCTTCACATAGTCAGGGGCAGAACATGCATAATTTGATTCTCAATTGGAACCTATCCTCCAGACATTAAATCAACACCAAGAGATTGTAAAGGAACTAGAGGAAATTGCTGAGACAAGCACCGAAACTACAAAAAAACTTATCGCCGAGAACAAACGCCTATCAAAGTTATTGCATCAAATAACCGAAAAATGTACTGACTTGGAGGGACGACAGAGGCGTCAGAATTTAAGAATCATGGGCGTCCAGGAAGACAGAGAGGGGAGTCGTGACCCCCGTGAATTTGCTGCAGAGCTACTGAAAAAAGTCTTGAACCTGGATCAAGCACCATTACTTGCCCGAGCACACAGAGTATCGAGACGTCGCCCAAGGGAGGGCACCCCTCCAAGACAACTGATAGTGAAGGTGCAATATGACCATGTTTTGGATGATATGATGAAGAAAATTGTCCAAAGCAGAAATCTCGTATTTGAAGGAGATAAGATTAGTATATTTAGAGATTATCCTGTGGAGGTTGCCAAGAAGAGAGCGCTGTTTACAGAAACAAGAAGAATACTGAAGAACATAAAAAATTTGAGATACGGACTGTTATACCCCGCAACATTAAGAGTTACCTACAAGAAGAAGGAACACTTCTTCATCAAGCACACAGAAGCACTTAAATTCGTCAAGAGTATCGAGGATAAGACCGAAGATTGAATAATATTCAACACTCAATACTTACCTGGATATTGTTATCCCGCAGAGAAGATATGGAACTCTAAACTCTAAACTATTATATTTAAGAGCTGCCCAAAATCTGCAACAAGAATTGGGCAAATATCTTGCTACTGATATATAATATTTACATTTTAGTACTAATTTCTAACAACTATTAATAATCATGAATACTAATTAATACTAATTATTGCTAACTGGATCAACTAAGAATTAATTAAAAGTATGAAATATAAGTAAAGTGCGATCCAGGTATTCTATAATTAAAAATGTATAGTGGTTCTCTCTCTGATATTTTTGATTTTGAGTATTCTTTGACAAATGTTTATGTTATACGAGGCTAACATTTCAATTTGAGACTAATAATTATATCATTAATGGAATATAACCATTATTTCCTTCACCCCCCCCCCCCCCCCCATAAATTGCTTGCACTGAATTTGAAACTTTTCTTTTAAGGAAAGTACGGAGCTAGTAATTTTTTTTTAACCAAAAGCTACGGAAGTCCTTAGATGCTTAGCCACATTAGGGTGGCTATCACTAACTGCAGTAATTTTAGCTGTAGTTTCTTTCTTTTTCAACCTTTTACACATTACTAATACAATTTTTTACTACCTCTTCTACCTTATAATATATTATATTTTGTATTTGGAATGGAATTACATATTTTATTTAGGGAGATATGTTCGGATGGAAAACAGACGAGACTTAAAATTCATCTACCTGATGTTCGAGTATAAGGTAGGGTTGAATGTGCTGAGCCATCTGCTCTAACCACTCTAATCACAAGATGCAAGACGTGAATAGGAAAATTGGGGATGAAGGAATTAAATTCTGTAGTTGGAATGTTAAGGGAATTAATGAACCTATTAAGAGAGGCAAAGTGTTAGCTCATTTAAAATCATTGAAAACAGATATAATATTTCTCCAGGAGACACACCTGAAAAAGGAAGCACAACATAGATTGAAAGCAAAATGGATTGCTAAAGCGTACCACTCCTCATTCTCACATAAATCTAGAGGGGTTGCAATATTAATTCGTAAAAGTATACCCATTAAACATATATCAACGATAGAAGATATTGAAGGCAGATATATTGTAATAATAGGGGAGTTATACTCAAAAAAGGTGACTCTCCTTAATGTGTATGGACCAAATTTTGATAGCCCCCTGTTTTTTAAGAGAATACTTAACAATATCCCGGAATGTACACAACAAAACTTAATAATCGGTGGAGACTTAAATTGTACATTGGATGCTTATTTGGATAGATCATCAACTCAAAGAAAACTAAAATCCCAATAAAGTAAATTTCTAAACTCATATATTAATACTACCAACATTAAGGATGTTTGGAGAATTGAAAACCCATCGGGTCGAGAATATTCGTTTTACTCACCGGTACATAAAACCTACTCAAGGATAGATTATTTTTTAGTAGACTCAAAACTTATCCCATTTACCTATAACTCGCAATATCATAATCTCAGACCATGCTCCACTAACATTTATGATTAAACTAAACGGAATGGTAGAGACACAGTCACAATGGAGACTTAATCCCCAAATCTTAAAAGAAAAGTTATGTAATGAATACCTCGTAAAACAGATTAATATGTTTTTTGAGGCTAATGATAGCCCTGAAATCTCTGCTTCCCTTCTTTGGGAAACATTTAAAGCATTTGTGCGAGGAGCATTAATCTCTTCTCAATCATTTCTTAACAAAGAGAATAGGGCCAAACAACAGAAATTGGAAATGGAAATAAGGCAATTAGACATAGAAAATGCAGCAGCACCATCCATGATAAAACACAATAAAATTGCAGTACTGAAATATAAATTGAACAAGATATACTCAGACCAAGTTATAAAACTTTATCAACACACAAAACAATTAAATTTTGAATTTGGTGATAAACCACAAAAACTATTAGCGCGACAACTTCGTAAACTGGACGGGGAAAAAACAATGTACAAAATTAGAACAGACAAAGGAGAAACACTAACACTGCCTAAAGATATTAATGATAGATATTTACAATACTATCAAAAATTGTACTCATCTAAAATGACAGAACAATCAGCAGGAATGGAAACATTTCTACAGAAATGTAAGCTTGTGGGTTTAGATCAGAAAGAGAGAGAATCACTAGGTGCTGAAATTACGATAAAAGACATCGAAGAGTCAATTAAATCTTTAAAAAACGGAAAGGCTGCAGGTCCTGATGGTCTAAGTTCTGAATTTTATTAAAAAAATTATGACCTGGTTTCTCCACGCCTACAGACACTGTACAAATACGCTTACACTCAACAGAAACTCCCAGAAACTCTAAATGAATCTACAATCATACTCATACCAAAAACGGATAAGGATCTTGAAGACCCAGGTTCATATAGAGCAATAGTCCTTTTAAATACTGATCAGAAAATATTAACTCAAATTCTATCTCATAGATTGAGCTTAGTGATTAACAAATTAATACAACCCGACCAAACAGGTTTTATTCCAAAACGTTATTCATTTTATAATCTGAGAAGACTATTCAATATTATATTATACTCCAATAGAATTCCTAATGCAGATCTAGCAATTATTTCGTTAGATGCTGAAAAAGCATTTGACCAGGTAGAATGGCCATATTTATTTTCAGTGATGGAAAAATTTCAATTGGGAGAGAAGTACTGTACATGGGTTAAATTGTTATACTCTAATCCAACAGCTAGAATATTAACAAACCAAATGTTATCAACTAAATTTAACCTCTCTAGAGGTTGTAGACAAGGATGTTCACTATCCCCACTATTATTTGCTCTTGCAATCGAACCCTTAGCAGAAAGCGTTAGAACCCATACAGGAATATATGGATATAACACTAGAGAAACAAGGAATAAAATGTCCTTATATGCAGATGATGTACTAATATACATTACAAAGTTAGAAACTAGTATTCCAAATCTATTAAATTTAATAACTCAATTTGGTCAGTTCTCAGGATATAGAATTAATTGGAATAAAAGTGAAATCATGCCAATAACAAAACTCAATCTACATACATTACAACAATCCCCTTTTAAAATAGTTAAAGATAAATTTAAATACTTAGGAATCTATGTAACTAAGACATATACCTCTTTATTTAAACTAAATTTTCCACCCTTACTGAATAAACTACACAAGAATATTCAATACTGGAAAACACTTCCCATTTCAATGCTTGGTAGAATTAATGCTATAAAAATAATCATCTTACCGCAACTACTGTACCTATTTCAATTAATCCCGATATATATCCCAAAAACCTTTTTCAAAAAAGTCGACTCCATTGTTACAAGTTTTATCTGGGATTATAAGAATCATAGAATAAGTAAAAAACATTTATGTAAGTCAAAGATAAATGGAGGTTTGGCTTTGCCAAATTTCTTGTTTTATTTTTGGGCAGTCCATATTAAAAACATGAATTTCTGGCTGGAAGAAATGGATCAACAACCAGATTGGTTAAGGATGGAAAAGGAAGACTGTTTACCTTTTGAAATTGGACCGATCATATTTGCTACCACAAAACTGCACAAAAAAACCTATAAGGAAAACCCCATAATACATAGTGGAATACGAATTTGGAAACAATTTAAAAAAGTTTTAAAATTGAATAATATACCACTATGCCTTCCCATTGTAAATAATCCCTTATTCAAACCATCCTTTATGATAAGGGTTTCACACAATGGAAAAATTATGGAATTAAAAAGATTGGACATCTTTATGGGAAAGGCACTTTTCTTTCATTTCAGGAGTTACAACAGAATCATGGACTGCACTCAAATAATTTCTTCAGATATCTACAAATTAGAGATTATGATAAATCTAACACACAAATCTAACACACAAGACTAGGGAACCAGAAATCCTTGATGAATGTTTGAGCAAGCATCCTAACACTGAAAAATTAATAGCTTATATTTATAACACCCTCCTAAACAACGAGGTACCACCGACGGAACCATATAGACACACATGGGGAAATTAATTAGGTCATCCTATAACGAAAGATTTGTGGGACGAAAGTTTACAACATATACATCAATGTTCGTTAAATGCCAGACATGCTTTAATACAATTTAAAGTCTTACATAGATTACACTACTCTAAAATAAAACTAAATAGAATCTTCCCACAAATCTCTCCTATTTGTGATAAATGTCTACATCTAGATGCTAATTTAACACATACGTTTGCAAATTGTATAAAAATTAAACATTTCTGGACTGGTATTTTTGAAATAATTTCAGAAGTTATTAATACAAAACTGGATCCAAACTCAAAATTAATAATACTTGGAATATCAGAGCAAAGTTTAACACTCACAACAAGCCAAAGAAATTTCCTCGACTACAGTATAATAACCGGGAAAAAAATAATATTAAAATTTTGGAAAGGCCCTACGACCCCCACAATTAAAATGTGGATTGTGGAAATGTCGGAGACCCTATATCTAGAAAGAATTAGACTTGTCTTAATGGACAAACAAGAACTTTTTGATAAAATATGGGCTCCATTCATTAATTATCTGACGGGATAGATTGGCCCAGCACGAAAACCCAACTGAAACTTGAACTCAGGATTAGATGAAAAGTCATACTTTATAATCTACGAACCTATCTCCAATGACGTATTATAAGTAATCCATTCCACCTTTTTTGTTTTTTTATATATTTGTAACTCTTTTTTCTCTCTTTCTCTCTTTTTCTATATAAAAAAAACATTAGAAGCAGGAGTAATCGACAATTGAAAATTTTAATAATGTATGACTGATGTATATGAAAAGTTTTTTTACTATAATATGTAACTATACTTTATAATATGTCTACTTCTAATAAAAATATTATTTAAAAAAAAAAAAAAAAAAAAGAACATGCATAATTTAGAGAGGATTGACAAACATGGCGAAACACAGAGCAACCAAGTTCCGTTCCAAATCCCAGGTCCACCTCCCTACGGCTATATTGTTTTCTTTCTCTTTGACTACAGAAAACCAAGTCAAATCATCAAGTTTATTATCATCTACCCAGGTACCATGAGATTCAGATGCAAATGTAATCTCGCTTGCAGCTGCATCACAGGCATGTAGATTCAGACGATACACAAAAACATAAATTAGACAGAGCGTGAAAAGAAAAAGACTGCAAGAACTCAACCACGTATTCCATCTCCCTCCTACATGCTGAAATGTCTTGTATTTGACTGTTTTGAATTGAACATCAATCCTAGAAATTAAAAGAACTATATTTTAGAATTGGTATTATCATCTATTTTTATTTGTTACTAGACTAAGTGGGACATGTTGCATCCCATGTTCACACTGGGAGGGCTGGTCCCCCAACGCAATATTGCACCTCTCCACCAATTCCAATATTGATGGCCAGTGGCGTGGGGTGCCTTTCTGGAGTGCTAGCATGGGTGTTATTGGCTGAAGGGAATGGTTTCCGGAGGGCTAGTATGGACATTGTGGGCCGAATGGATTCTTGGGCTGGCAGCTCAGTCACTCAGGCCTGGTGGGCTGGCAGCTCAGTCACTCAGGCCTGGTGGGCTGGCTGCTCAGTCACTCAGGCCTGGTGGGCTGGCAGCTCAGTCACTCAGGCCTCACGGGCTGGCAGATCAGAAACTGACAGAAATTCTGCCCAAAACAGGTGAGAGACTCTGTGAGAGAGAAGGGGGAGACGGTGGAGAATCAATTTGAGACATTTTTCATATTTTTCTGCAGATCACAGCAATGAAGGAGGAAAGTCTATCCTGGCCTGGATCTCAGAGGGAACCAATGAAGGGAGGGAGAAAAGTATTGGGGTGAGGTTTAATACTTGCAGGGGAAATACTTACTGATGGGTTGAAGGGACACCTCCTGGGCTAGTACAGGCCTGATGGGTCGAAGGGGTTCTTTAAAGAAAATCGGAGTGAAATCTTAGTGAAAGGTGCTTTTTCTGAGCTTTTCCTGGCCTGGCACGGGCCTTTTGGGCCAAAATGCTCCCCCTGGGCTTATAGGGGCATTTTGGGCAAAAGGGGTTGGTTTCTCGGCTAATAGTGGCCTTGTGGGTCGAAATTAGTGGGTTCAGGCAGGCCGAACAACTCATTTCATTTCATTTCCATTTCTATTTCAAGCACAGAGCAGGCCAAACAACTCATTTCATTTCCATTTCCATTTCCATTTCCATTTCCATTTCAAGCACAGGGCAGGCCAAGCAACTAATTTTATTTCCATTTCCTTATACATTTCAATTTCCATTTCAAGCACAGGGCAGGCCAAAAAACTAATTTCATTCTCATTTCATTTCCATTTCCATTTCCATTGCAGTTTCAAGCACAGGGCAGGCCAAACAGCTCATTGCATTTTCATTTCATTTCCCTTTCCATTGCAGTTTCAAGCACAGGGCAGGCCAAACAGCTCATTGCATTTTCATTTAATTTCCATTGCAGTTTCAAACACAGGGCAGGCCAAACAGCTCATTGCATTTTCATTTCAATTCCATTTCTACTGCAGTTTCAAGCACAGGGCAGGCCAAACAGCTCATTGCATTTTCATTTCATTTCCATTTCCATTGCAGTTTCAAGCACAGGACAGGCCAAACAACTCATTTCCTTTTCATTAAGGGCTAACAGATCATTTATTGCAAGTACATTGCAGACTCACAGTTCAGTTGATTCACAGCTTAGAATCACAGTTGTGGTCTCTCTCTCGCGATCTTCCAGAGTGACTGACTCACATCCAGGCATCCGTGGTTTTATAGTCATGCCCCCCCCCCCCCCCCGGAAAGGGTGTTACCTTCATCATGGTGAGTGACAGGCGAGAGGGCCAATCAGCTGATCTCAAGGTTTTTTAAACACTCATAACATTTTTCTTTTATATCGATCGGAAAAATCCTCGGGGGAGGAGGACTGTGAGTAAGATGGCCAAAAATCATAACGATATGGGGTAGCATTTTTTCTAAAATCAATATTCAGCGAGGACAGAAAGTGGTCAAGATGAGACTTTGAGTTATATAGATTCCACCAGTTGCACTGTTACTTCCTTGTTTGGCACTGCTGATCTAGCTTTGCCTGTTCTTTCCTTTTATTGCTTATTCTTTTTACCTTTATTTGAGTCTGTCTATCCCTCTCTAATTCTCAGCTAGACACACCTGCTGGTCAAAATAGATGACTTTTCCAAGGTTAAACAAACCTATTCAAATTTACCAAGCAGATTATATTACTTTAATTTTCAAACCACGCAAACTGAAACAGAATTGCAGTTATGTTTTGACTTTATCACTGAGAATATTTTTAGAGCACAAAAAGACTGAAGTTTAAAAATAAACTTTTCCTTACTAAAGTATTTGTATTTTGCCTGTAGATCTCCTTCAATTAATTTTGGAAACAAATATGGATAGCATCAGCATGTCTGTACAAATCTTGATCTGGCAAATGCTATTGATTTATTCTGAGAAATTGTACATGCCCATTGAATTGTAATTGTATTCAGCTACTAGTGAGGGTTTCTTTTATCATAACATTTAATTCATATCTCTATTCAAGAGACAGGTGGCAGAGTATATGTAGTGGTAGAGTTGTTGCCTTACAGCGCCATACACCTGGGATCGCTCTGGTCCATGGAGTCTAGACCGAGTTTGAACCACGTAGGCTTTCTCAAAGCTCTGGTTTCCTCCCACACTCCAAAGATGTGTACTTTCTGTAGATTAATTGGCTTCTATAAATTGTACTTTGTGTGTAAGTTTGAACTAATTAATGGGTGGTCATTGGTTAATGTGGATTCAGTGGGACGAAGGGATCATTTCCACGCTCTATCTCTCAACTAAACTAAACTAAACTAAACAGCTTCTCAGATGACTATTTCAAAAGGAGTACTGAAAGACACAAAAGGATAACATATTGCCAGGTTTATTTTTCATTGTAAAATAGATTTATAATATGATGCTTCATGTGACAAATCTTATTTGGGATATTTACAAATTAAAATTATAGAGCAAATTGGCCAATTTGGGTAGTTCATATTCTCTTTTATTTTATAGGTAATTTCTTCTTCCAAGTCATTTAAAATTGTTTATTTGAATAAATTCTTCATTGGCAGTTTGCCACAACTTTCATTGGTTTCGCTTTGTCTGGTGCTGGTTTTTATTTAGTGCTGTTTCACTTTAAGTAATTGTGACAAGAAACTTTGCCAGGTAAAATGTATTGTAGCAAACTCTGTATGCAAGACCTCAAATGTATTAAAACTTTGTAGGTTGCATTGTTCAATTTAATTATGTTTTTAAAGTATTTAGGGAACATGAAAATGTTTATAATGGTTTTACAGGGCATAGGAGCTGAATTAGGCCATTTGGCCCATCAAGTCTACTATCAGCAATCAATCATGGCTGATCTACCTCTCCCTCCAAACCGCATTCTCCTGCCTTCTCCCTATAACCCTTGACACCCATACTAATCAAGAATCTATCTATTTCTGCCTTAAAATATCCATTGACTTGGCCTCCACAGCCTTCTGTGGCAAAATAATTCCACAGATTCACCACCCTCTGATGACTAAAGAAATTCCTCCTCATCTCCTTCCTTTAATTCTGTGGCTATGACCTCTGGTCCCAGACTCTCCCACTAGTGAAAACATCCTCTCCACATCCACTCTATCCAAAGCTTTCACTATTAGGTAAGTTTAAATGAGGTCCCACCTCACCCTTCTAAACTCCAGCGAGTACACGCCCAGTGACCATCAAATGTTAACCCTGGGATAATTTCTATAAACCTCCTCTGGACCCTTTCCAGAGCCAGCACATCCTTCCTCAGATATGGGGCCCAACCTAAGAAGAGACTTGGATCAGAAGATTCAATTCAAAGGTAATAGTAATAGTGCTTTCTAAACTGTGGGACAAATCCTGATAAAATCCTGTTTCCTTAATCTATTGGGTACAATTGTCACTGAATGTGGCTGCTATATTTACATATATGTATTTTTAGATTTGACAACAAGATGTTTTATTGAGTTGGTCTATAATTTAAATGGGTTTTCTGCACTTAACTGATCAATCACTCTCCCAACAAATTGAATGTTGTGCTTGATATTTTTATACGTGAACTGTACAATCCGATCACTTCCTATTCAGAGTAATTTGCAGAGATCTTGATGCACATGATTAAGCAGAAATTGTTCACCAGTTATTCATCTTTCCTTTGCCCAATTTCTAGCCCAACATATCATCATTGAGTCATAGAGTGCATGGAAACAGGCACTTCGGCCCAACTTGCCCACACCGGCCAACATGTCCCAGCTTCACTAGTTCCACCTTTGGCCAGCATTTGGTCCATATCCCTCAAATCCTCTATCATTCATGAACATGTCCAACTCTTTCTTAAAGTTACCCCTCATATTCCTATTAAATATTTACCCCTTCACCTTACACCTATGTCCTCTGGTCCTCAATTCACCTACTCTGAGCAAGAATCTCTGTGCATCTACCCGATCCATTACTCTCATGATTTTATGCACCTCCGTAAGATCACCCGTCATCTGTGCTCCAAGGAATAGAGTCCCAGCCTACCAAACCCCTCCCTATAGCTCAGACCCTCTAGTCCTGGACACCATGCTAGTAAAATCCTCATCATTTTTAATAGTAAGATTAAACGAGAATTACCAGTTTGAAGTGAAGACCCCGTCCAGCACGCATGCGCGACATACTTCAAAGCAGCGGTGTGGAATCACAGAAAACACAATAATTGAAATAAACATAATAAAGATAAGGAGAACTAAGATACCAGTTGATCTCTGTAATTGAGGGTGGGAGCGGAGGGCACGTAATCCCTCATCGTAACTCCTCATAAAATACAGATCAAACTTCAAACTGGTAAGTTCTCGTTTAATCTTACTATTTTACTTCGGAGTCACGTGAGTGACTATGTGAAGATTTTAAAGCTCTGTGATTTCAAACCGTGTTACAGTCCATACTTCACTCGCTGCCGAAGTCATCCAAGGGAGGAAGTATGTTATCGTAATCAAACATGAATCTGTTTGTAAAACAACAATGGTATTATTTGAAAAATAATAACAAAGAAATTAATGCTCCCCCGGGCTTAAATTATATATTTTTTGCAGCGTCTAAAATTCTCTCTGCAAGTGAAACAGGTTTTATAATGGCTTGTTGTAGAATGTTTGAAAAGTTCTTTCCATGGACCACCCCGCTGTTACCACGGTAGGTCCAATGGCACATCCATACTGTTAGCCGCTGACGTGGATGCTGCTCTTGTGGAGTGAGATGTGTAAATATCGGTATCCACTCCAGCAGCTCCCAGTACCTGCTTGAGCCATCTAGAGATAGTTTGACTCGGTACCCTGACCCAGTGGCTTTTTTGTGGCTGACCCATTGTGCTTTTTGTCTCCCTCGGGAATTTTAGGTTGTGTTGATATATTGTAGAAGGTGAGTCATGCCACATAACGGTGGTCAGGTGGGTACGCCCGGAATTCCATAATGAGCCCTGAAGTTCCTGGTCTACTCTGTTTTACCAGCTCCTGAATGGTGAATGTTATTTGGTCTGATGTTATGACCATAGTGTCCAGCCATCAGCATGGCCGTATACAGGGTAGCTGTTTTAAGAGTAAGGGATCTGGCTGGTGGCCATCCCTTAGGTATGTCAGGACAACGCTGACATCCCAGATCTTGGTATATCTAGGTCTAGGGGGTTTTGAATAGAAGGTACCTCTCATTAATTTGGCCACCAGTGGACGAGACCCTATGGCCTGTTTCCCTTGGTGCCTGTCTTAGATAGGCTGACAGTGCACTTCAAGCACATTTGATAGTGCTATAGTTCAGACCTTCATCGTGGTGAAGGCTGGCCAGGAAATCTGGTACATAGATATGGTGGTTGATTAGTAGGTTGTCTCTGTTCTCGCACAGTATGTTTCCTATTTTCTTATACTGGAGAGATGTCGTTTCTTAGTCAGTAGACCTGGTCCGCTGGGAATGGTCATGGGTTTCAATGACCCTGTCAAGGACCACTGGGAACCATGGCTGTGTAGACCGGTCGGGCAGTACCAAAAAGTCCGAAGTAGAGTTCATCTGTATTTTTCGTAGTACCTGACTGATGAGGCAGAAAGGGGGGGGGGGGGAACATAGAGATTAGTTACCCCCAGTTCAGCGAGAATGTATCCATCGCCGCTGCCTCAAGGTCTGGTTCCCAAGCGACATACATCGGTACGTGGTGATTCAGTCAGGATGCAAAGAAATCAATATCTGGTGTTCCATATTGCTTTGTAATTTCAGCAAATACTTTGGGGTTTAACATGTCTGCCACAGTATTTAGCTTACCTGGTAGGTAAGTTGCTGATAGCCAAATATGTTTTTCGACACACCATTACCAGATTGTGTTGATCAAATTGTCACATGATATCGATTTTATCCCACCCATGTGGTTAGTATAGGCCACCACTGTGATGTTGTCAAATTGTAAAAGAACATGCAAAATGGTGCACTTTTGAACAATATGCTTTTAACCCATAGAACGCACCCAACATTTCCAACTAGGTTTTATGTCCAGTGTCTGTAGTAGTGATGGCTAGATTAGTCCATCTACCACCTGTTCTGGATATGGGTTATTGATAAATGATGGGACTGGAACTATGCCAAATGTTCTCTTTCCATCATTATAGGTCTGAAAATCGGCAATTTCATGGTTCAGTCAAAGTGACCTGTATGTTGTTTAAAACGCTAGCACCTTTGCTCTAATGCAAAGGTCCAAGTTAAGTAGCTGGTAATGCTGCTACTAATTTGCCAATTACTCTTGCCACTTTGTCAAATGGTTGGTTGATTGTTAACCATTAATTTGTTACAGGTTTGTGCCAATTCTGCTGACTTTTCTTTTGTCAACGTTATAGACATGTGGACTGAGTTAATTGAATACCAGATAGTCCATAGTGGATGGTGTCAACGTAGATTTATCTGGATGTATGACAAAGCCCAAGGTTAAATAAGTGTTTAGTAGCTAATGCTGCTGAATTAGCTAATTCCATGGTTTTGTCTATTGTTAAATATCATCGAGATATGCCATGACAATATGTTTCCTTAATAGTGTCAGGGCTGGTTTAAATATCTTGGAAAACAGTTTTGGCTCATGTTAGCCCATTAGTCAATAATTTGTACTGCCATAGCTACCCCATCCAGGTAAATTTTTAGATATCTCCGATGATCTTTATGAATGGGTACTCAATAGTATGCATCTTTTAAGTCAATGCTTACCATAAAGTATCCTTAGGAAATCCATTGTTTGGCAGTTACAAATGTTTTCCATTAAAGTGTGTATACCGGACGAAAGTATTCAATGTGGTTAAGTCAATTATGGTGCGACATTCACCATCTTTTTTGGTTTTAGTAAATTTAATACGAATTCCAAAGGTTCATATTTAGACTTCTTTATGACTCCTTTGTATGAAACTTCTCCAGTTCAGCTTGTCCCTCATGTTTTCTTTTTAGTGAGAGGGTAAAACCCCTTTGGGGTGCATGCTGAACTGGTGGCAAGTTTCTCTTAAATTCAATTTTTATCCTTGAATACTTTTTGGTATATAACTACCAAATGTGATAGTTCTTCATGCTTCCAAAAACAGGTGTAGTTTCCCCCCCTGTTAGCACAATCCCCTCACCTTTTATGTGATGGTAGGAACCAGACACACCTACCCACCTATACAACACATAATCCTCCGCCATTTCCGCCACCTCCAACGTGACCCCACCACTCGCCACATCTTCCCATCTCCCCCCATGTCTGCCTTCCGCAAAGACCGCTCCCTCCGCAACTCCCTCGTCAATTCTTCACTTCCCTCCCGCACCACCCCCTCCCCGGGTACTTTCCGTTGCAACCGCAAGAAATGCAACACCTGTCCCTTCACCTCCCCCCTCGACTCCATTCAAGGTCCCAAGCAGTCGTTCCAGGTGCGACAAAGGTTCACCTGTATCTCCTCCAACCTCATCTACTGCATCCGCTGCTCTAGATGTCAGCTGATTTACATCGGTGAGACCAAGCGTAGGTTGGGCGACCGTTTCGCCGAACACCTCCGCTCAGTCCGCAATAACCTACCTGACCTCCCGGTGGCTCAGCACTTCAACTCCCCCTCCCATTCCCAATCCGACCTCTCTGTCCTGGGTCTCCTCCATTGCCAGAGTGAGCAACAGCGGAAATTGGAGGAACAGCACCTCATATTCCGTCTGGGGTCCTTGCGTCCCCTTGGCATCAACATTGAATTCTCCCAATTTGGCTAGCCCGTGCTGTCCCCCCTCCCCCCCTCCCCTTCCTTCACCCTCCAGCTGTCTCCTCCCATCCGCCCGCCCTCGGGCTCCTCCTCCTCCTCCCTTTGTCCTTCTTTCTTTCCCCACCCCCTATCAGTCTGAAGAAGGGTTTCGGCCCGAAACGTCGCCTATTTCCTTCGCTCCATAGATGCTGCTGCACCCGCTGAGTTCCTCCAGCCATTTTGTGTACCTCCACTGTTGTTTGGTGGTGTGTTCATTTACCATAATACCATATAACCATATAACAATTACAGCACGGAAACAGGCCATCTCGACCCTTCTAGTCCGTGCCGAACACATAATCTCCCCTAGTCCCATATACCTGCGCTCAGACCATAACCCTCCATTCCTTTCCCATCCATATAACTATCCAATTTATTTTTAAATGATAAAAACGAACCTGCCTCCACCACCTTCACTGGAAGCTCATTCCACACAGCTACCACTCTCTGAGTAAAGAAGTTCCCCCTCATGTTACCCCTAAACTTCAGTCCCTTAATTCTCAAGTCATGTCCCCTTGTTTGAATCTTCCCTACTCTCAGTGGGAAAAGCTTTTCCACGTCAACTCTGTCTATCCCTCTCATCATTTTAAAAACCTCTATCAAGTCCCCCCTTAACCTTCTGCGCTCCAAAGAATAAAGCCCTAACTTGTTCAACCTTTCTCTGTAACTTAGTTGCTGAAACCTAGGCAACATTCTAGTAAATATCCTCTGTACTCTCTCTATTTTTTTTTTTTTTTCCTTCGGTTTCTGGTTCCTTGTCTGTTGGGGTGGTGTTGTTGGGGGGTGTTGTTGGGGGGTGGCGCATTTTCCATGGGGCCCGCTCTGGGCCTTGTCCCGAAAGACTTGCGGGGATGGTATGCGGGCCCCGTGCTTTCACCAGTACCATGAAGTAGACGCCTACTGGTGGATGCGTAGAGGTACTGCCGTCTGGGTTTTGCGTGGTTTGCTCGTTCCAGGTCCTGCCCTCATGAGGCCAAATGCCTTGGATTCGTCGTCCAGATTTTTAGGCTTGATTTGGTAATTCTTTGCCAAATAGCAGGATCTGTGGTTCTGAGGCCAGCGTTCTACCCAGTCCTGCAAATTTTTGAGGTTGAGGGCAGGTCTTATGACCTCCTTCCAGAGGTTGCCAATCACATACTGTGTTGCACAGTAGAGCCAGGGTGTTTTGTCATGTCAACCCTGTCCATGGAATGAGCATGTGAAGTGATAGCCTACGTCAGGGGTATCAACATTTTTTGCAATTTTAAGTTTTTGGGTTTAAATACCCTGCTCAAAGTACCCCCAGTAATGGCAGGCAGATTGAGCAAATGCAATTTTGGGGAGGCGTGATAAAGTCCAACGCCTCAATGACTACTTGTCTTGGAGAGGTTTAAAGGACAGGTAGTAAGCTGGCCCCCAGTTTAAGCTATAACGGCCGTCCCGCTCGTGGTGTTGCCACGTAGCAGTTCACCAAACCCAGCATCTCTTCCTGGTCCTGTACCTCAAGCATACTCCCGATTTTCTTCAGCCAGTGACTCCTCTTCTTGACCAGCCCAATCCTGGTCACCAACGCTCCCCTCTGTTGAGGGAGTTGCGATGGCCAGTGCTGTTAGTGCACTGGAGCGGGAGTGTTTGTGCTCCCTTGGTGAGCTTGCCCCATCTCCCGGAGCAAGTCTCGCTGGAGCTTTTGCTCCATGAGCCTTTCCATAAGGCTTGAAACGGTCACCTTTAGCCGCTCTCGGGCAGGAGTCTACCGTGCCAGGCTCTTCTGAGTGAACCGGCCGGTCCGACTTCCGTTGTGCCTTTCATCCAGCCCACTGCGGTTGGTCGCCAACGTTCCCTTTTGAGGTATGCTAGCGGCGCTGGGCTCGGCACGGAATGCTGTAGGTGACAGTGGACCGTAGCGTTGTGCGGTCCAGGTGCCGCCAGTCGCCCCCCATTGCTGGAACCCTCCTGGTCCATAGCTGCCCGACAGGAACGACCTTCCTTGGTGTTAATAATAAAACAGAACAGGGTTTCGAAAACACCATGTCCTCAGAGTAAGATTTGCTTACCTGAAGGTCCTTTTTCAAATTGTTGCGGGAGAGCTCGTACTCCCGTCCGTCGCTGTGCACTGCGTGAGACGCTATGTCGCGCATGCGTGCTGGACGGGGTCTTCACGTAGTCACTCGCGTGACTCCGAAGTAAAATCAACATTTTTCCAAGGTCACAGATTAATAATGGATTATTTTCCATTGGAATCATTCAGTGGATCAATTGTATAATTGATGAAAACTAATTGTTGTTTTTCTAGCAGACAGTGAAAAATCTAAATCAAATAGAGTCTGTTACAAGGAAAAATATTGGCAGGTTTATCTCAACCAAAGATCCCTCGCCCAAAAATACTGTGTTTGTCTCACCAGGCTTCAGTTAATGAAATTAGATTGCACATGTTGGTTTCCTTAAAGTGCAGGAAGGAATAGCAGATGCTGGTTTACACCGAAGATAGACACAAAATGCTGAAGTCACTCAACAATAGACAAAAATGCTGGAGAAACTCAGAGGGTGAGGCAGCATCTATGGATAGAAGGAATGGATGACGTTTCGGGCCGAGACCCTTCTTCAGACTGAGAGTCAGGGGATGGTGTGAAAACAAGGCATCAATGGGGAACTAGGGTTGCCAACTTTCTCACTCCCAAATAAGGGACAAAAGGTCAAATTAAGGGGCAAAATTCCCAACAGCAATTCATTGACCGACTCGGCCGTGGCTGGATGAATGATGATTGCACACAAAGCCAGCTGAAGAGTTTTGGCCTGGGCGCCGGACTTTGCACGCGATGCCGCGCGCAATGTCCGGTACCCCGTCCAACTCATGAACCGACGATCGGCCATGAGAAGGAAGGGTGGTAGTGTCGGCGGCAAGTGAAGGTCTGAAGGTCGGACAGCTGGCCGGGCTGCTCACCGACGGGGCCACGGGTGAGGCGGTGCTGCTGCACTCCATGGGCTGCAATACGTTGGGACGGGTGATACAGGGCCGGGCACGGCACTCCGACCCGACAGTCCCCTCGACCCGAGTAGTGGCAAGGGCAGTCCCTTACGGGATAAACCAATTTAGCCCAATATACGGGATGTCCCGGCTAATACGGGACAGTTGGCAACCTTAATGGGGATGCAGAACAAGGGAAATGTAGAATAGATCTTTGTTAGCTAGGGGAAGGTGACATTGAAGCATAGAAATATAAAATGTAATCAGGAGAGTCAGACTCATTGGAGAACTATAAGGGGGAGGGATAGAGAGAGTGGGAAAGCAAGGGCTACTTGAAGTTATCCTAATCATCTTCTGAGAACCCTTCTGAGTTTGTTTGTTGAGTGATTATCCCCTCGTCCATCAGTAATCCCAAATATGAAGCCACCACAACCACTTCCCAGTAAAGTACTGCACCATACCATACCATACCATACCCCATAATAATCTAAGATGTAGACACAATGAATTGCAAATGCTGGTTTACAAAAAAGGACACAAAATGCTCGAGTCATTTACTGGGTCACATTTCAGCCCTCTTCTCCCCTTATCTTACAGCCTTTTGCCTTATTTTCATCGATGCCCTACTTCACCCAACTACTAATCAAACCTCTCCTCACCTCTGTATTAGTTCCAAGCTCCGTGGTGGGCAGATCCTGCAACCCCAAAATTGTGCTCCTGTCCACCAACTGTTGCAACACTGTGACAGTTTTCACAGGAGCAAAGCAGAAGAAGTCTGGAACTCAGACCTAAAAAGCACCAAACTACTGAGGTCAGTATCTTTGCTGCTCGTTTCAAGTCCAGCCTATTTGTCTGGGATGTAATATCTGAAGACACAAGGAACTGCCAGTGCTGGTATACAAAAAAAGACCAGAAGTGCTGGAGTCCGGCAGCATCACTGAAGAACATGGATAGGTGACATTTCGGGTTGTGACCCTTCTCCAGTAATACCTGGAACCAAACTTCAACAATGTGACCTTGGATTTAAGTGCAGTCAGTTTGAGGCTGAAAAGCACTGTGGAGATATCCGACTAGATTTAATGTATAAGGTCAATTAGTTGACCTGACACCAATTAGGTTCAGACATGTTCAGTTTAATTACCCATTACACGTTAATATACACAAATTCTGTCTGCTTATAATGCTAAAGCAGATATTAAAGATATTGCGTTATATTGCCCATCTCTTAGCTGCATTTATTAGGATCACATTCTGTGAATATATTCTGGCCACCACATAAGAACAGAGGGAGAGGATTTACTCCAGCCAACATCTGTCCCACTCCAATCAAAAGTCAAATAATCAGGCTTTTGCCCACATCTGAATGCCTTGGGTTGTGTCTCAACATAATAAAAACTATACTTATTTTGCTAAATTTCCCCATATATGCTCTGTATAATAATAATGGATAGCACAGTGGCACAGCTGGTAGAGCTGCTGCCTCACAGCACCAGAGACCTGGGTTCGATCCTGAGACTCAGATGCTGTCCATTATGTAGTTTGCACGTTCTCCCCGTGGCCGCCTGGATTTTCACCAGGTACCTCAGTTTTCTCCCACATTCCCAAGGGTCTGTGTTATTGGTCCTCTGTAACCAGTCCCTAGTGTGTAGGGAATGGATGCGAATGTAGGATAAAATAGAACTCGTGGGAACAGATGATCGATTGTCAGCATGGACTCGGTGGGTGGAAGAGCCTGTTTCCATGATGTTTCAATCAATCAATAAATCAATTAGTGTACAATACACAGCCATGTTGTGGAGAACTAGAAAACCATCTGTATCGTCATTTTCCATGAGGCGAACATTTGACACAAATTGACAACATTTATACCTTTCTCATTTTATGTTTATTTCAGTTTTTTAAGTTCTGCAGGAGCAAATTTTTGAGGTAATGATTTATAAATTCCATATTGAGGAATATTTATTACTCCAACTGCCATAATACGGGGTACCTGGTGCAGCTGGCACCCAGCGCTTTTGTAAATACTCCTTCTGGAGTTTATCATTTCATTACACACATATTCTTACATCCAGGCCACCTTTCTGCCACCTTCCTTGCCCTTCACTCTAACAACATGCATGCTTTGACCATCATACTTTTAAAAACAACCTACTCCAATCAACTTTAGCAAGTTCCTGTTGAATACCAGCAAATTTGGCCTTGCCCCTATTCAAAACTTTAACATGTGCGTCTACCCTATTCTCATCAGACCAATCACAATAACAGGAAAACTGTTTTGATGGCAACTCTTACTGTTTCTCTCACTCCATAGAATCTGCCTGATTTGCCGAGCATTTGCAATACCTTTTGCATTTAAGTCTTGTCAGAATTGTGATTTTTAGAATTAACAAACAGTCCGGATTGCCTCGAAAATAGCTTGCAGTCAAATGGACAAAAGCTGTGAAATGTATAATATCTATAAATAGCAGTGATGAAGGGACTTCCTGCCTATTCACACCATGACTTTATGACTGAGTCTCTCGCATGGCAGGACAAACACTGCAGCAGACCACTGTAACACGATGGGTCTACAACAATCCTGACAGAGGCATTTTACTGATCATTTAACAGAACACTGTTTACCTGTAAATGAGACATCAGTTGAGACGTCCATTGAATGGGATTCATTGAATTGTACGCAGGTAAATTAGAAGGATATGACATGTGAAATTATCTGAATATTAGGCATCATTCAACAGTACAAGTGAGATTTTGCATGGTTGGCAAACCATAAGGAAACAAATCAAAAGAATGGCAATTTAAAACTAATGAGTAATCTAACCAGAAGCATTAGTTGATGCTGATATTTTCTGACTTGCTATTCCATCATGTTAAGTCCCCGTGCAATCATTATTATTTTCAAGATTCCAATTAACTGCTGGTAAGTCAAGCATAACCAATACAAAAGGCAATGACTTCTGTGCAGTTCATGATATTTGAAACAATGAAGCATTATCAGGTTTGATGGATTTAATGGGCGTGTGTTAGCTGTGGTACTCCGGTATGCATGTGATGTGATTACATATCGTACATGTAACATAAGCACAGGTGGTAACTAGTTGCTGGTCCTCAATGAAGAGTTAGCAGATGTTCTGAAGCTCCTGGTGTTTCCAAGAGCTTATTTAACCCAGTCCTCACCAGCTCGAGTGTAATTGCATACAAACCACTTCCAAGAAGTGAAGCCAGTCGAGTTGTGTTTATTTACACAAGCACAAGTACGGTGAGGTGCACATACAATGAGAACATTCTTGCAGCAGTGTCACAGGCTCATGAACAACACGTAAAAACATTCATTACACAATAAATTACACGAAATGTTTGAATGGTGCACTGACTGGCTGACATTTTACAATTTCGTTGTACATGGTTCATGTTACAATGACAATAAAGAAACTATTCTATTCTATTCTATTCAAGGCAGCAAAAAGAAAGAGGACTGTGCAAAGAATGAGACACAAGTGCAAAACACAATTAGGAAATGAAAACAAGGCCATGATAATGCAAGATGTTGTCTGTAATGTTCTAATGTCGAGGTAGGATTAAGGACGCGTGGGGTTATTCAAGAACCTGATAGTTGTAACTGTTCCTGAACTTGGTGGTGTACAACCTCAGGCTTGGGTGGGGTTCCTCGATGACAGATGCTGCCTTCTTGAGGCAACACCTCATGTAGATACTTTTGATGATAGGGAGGGCTATGCATGTGATGGACCAGGCCAAGTCCACCTCACCAGACCCTCACATTCATGTGTTTTGGAATCTCTGCTCCAGGCCGTGACGCAATAAAAAACTGATGCACATCATTGCTGAAGATTTTTTTTTAATAAAGGGATTGTAGAAAGATTGGTTATTGGCAGTATGAAGGACATAATTCATGAAAAAAGTCAACAGGAGTCCCTGACGCAGAAGTTGAAGAAGACAGTAACTTTATGGAGCTCAAGGCTCTGTGGTCGGGGAAGAGAAAACTACAGAGGCACCAAGAGCTTTGATGACTGTTCAGTAAACAACCATCTAGCATTCAAGTATTTAAAAATGGGATTGGAGTCAGTGTTGGAGGCACAGGAGACTGCAGATAACATGTTGTACACCTGCATTTCAGAAGTTACATAGTTGAAATCCATAATTTCGAGCATACAATAGTTCATAGGATTTGTGAACCATGACTAGAACCAAAGATGAGAGTCTTAAGAAACTGGTGACATTTGTTCCATGTGATGTGGACTTTGTAGCATTGTTACAACATTTTGAGATTTTAAAAATCAAGTCTTTAATTTATCCCATCAGATAAAGGATAAAAAGAAGTTTAATTTGACACCTAATTCACTTTCATATCTTCAGTATTAAAAAAGTTATGGCCATTTTCATACTCGGAAATTGGCATCTTGTTCCCTATTGCTTTTTCATTGACTCAACACAAAAGCTGTGATCGAGAACATTTAAAGGCCGATAACTTTCTTAAAATTTAAGAGAACTGAAATAAATTTTCAGTTATTATAGATTGAAGCATTCTGAAACAAATATGAAACAATCTTACTTAGATGACTTGAAATTAAAGCATATAATTAGTTAGTTACCTAATTGGAGCTAATTACAAAATTCAATCTACTAGATCTAAACATCTATCCATTTCTTAAGAATGGATTAACATTTTTAAATAGCCTAAGTGTCCAAATAACATTCACACAAGAATTCAGAATATAACATAATTTTTGAATCTCATTGTCATAGGCTAAATGGAAGGAATTTAATGTTTAATACCTGTAAATTAATAGCCATTTAAATCAGCTTGCGAGTGGGATTTTCTGGAACGGGACTATTTAGAACGTTGAGGCTGCGGTGAATTTATACCCCCATATCTGCAGCAAATACACTGCCGGTTCTTCGGAGGGAAAAATCACCGTTTCGCATCTTAAAATGTGAATTAAATACATCTTAAGAAACACTTTTATACATAAAAATAAACTACTTTATTTTACCTGGTCCTCCATAAAATCCGTCCCAGATGTGTCGGCATTGAAGGCTTCAGAAGCTGCTTTTAAAATCATTCCAGCGATTAACACAGAACGGCCTTATGAACGATTCTTTAGCAACATCTTGCACTCCAACAGATATAATTCAGGACCAGGTCGGGAAAAAACCCAGTTTTAACCCCCCCCCCCACCCTCAAACGCGCCAAAATCGCGCACAAGGCCAGTGGCAGAATTACAGCGCCGCTGAAGGTAAGTTTTGTAACATACCTAGACTTTGGGGAACTGAGCTTCTGGTGCTGCCTTTTCATTACAATACAATACAATACAAATTTATTGTCATTTGAGCCCCAGTGAGACTCAAACGAAATTTTGTTTCCACAGCCATACAAACAAAAACAATGTCCTACAGACATACACACAATTAAGTTCACACAAACATCCATCACAGTGAACCCACTGTGATGGAAGGCAAAGTCTTTTCTCCCCCCTGCTCGCCATGTCTCTCCCGATGTCCAAGCCCCAGGCGGGTGATGATAAGTCCCATGGCCATTTTAGGCCGCGCGGGGCGATTTACGGCCCCGCTCCCGGTCTGAAAGTACAAGGTCGGAGCCCCGGCGGGCGCTGTAATGTCCCACGGCCATGAAGCCGTGCCGGGCGATGTACGACCCCGCTCCGGGTCGTTCCAACCCCGCGACACGGGCTGGAGAAGTCGCGTTGTGGGAGCTCCGGGAAGCGGTCTCTCTCTCCCCCCGGACCCGCGAGCTCCAGATGTCCCAGTCCACCGGACCTGCGGCTGCGTTGCTGGAGCCTCCGAGCCCCAGGAATCGAGTCGCAGCAGCGAGTCACCACCGCTCCCCACGTTCCGAGGCCGGCCAGCCCCACGATGGTGAGTAGTCCGCAGTCCGCAGTCTCCCGAGCCCCCGGGTCGTTCAGGTTGGAGGCCGCTCCACGGTGCTAGGCCCCAACGACAACGGAGACCCGACAGGGAAAAGGTCGGGTCTCCCGAACAGGGAAGAGATTTAAAACGGTTTCCCCCTCCCCCCCCCCCGCCCCCCACATATACACATTTAAAACCAAGCTTAAAAAAAACACAAACACTACATTTAACTAGACAAAAATAAAAAAAAGACAGACAGGCTGTAGGAGCCGCTGCAACGAGTCGCGCCGCCACCAGGATGTTACAAGTTACAGTATGTGTGTGCATGTGATGGATGGGATTCTTTGCATTTTTCCATTGAGGGTTAACTTCTTCAAGCCAGGTCTCATGTACGATTCTGCACATCCATCCATTTGGACTCGATCTTGGGACATTTAAGCCGCACACAAATCTATTTAGGGCGGTCACGGTGACGCAGTGGAAGAGTTACTGCCTTACGGTGAATGCAGCGCCGGAGACCCGGGTTCGATCCCGACTACGGGTGTTGTCTGTACGGAGTTTGTACAGACCCGTGACCTCCACGGGTTTTCTCCGAGATCTTCGGCTTCCTCCCACACTCCAAATATGTACAGATTTGTAGGTTCATTGGCTTGGTAAATGTAAAAATTGTCCCTGGTGGGTGTAGGATAGTGTTAATGTGCGGGGATCGCTGGTCGGCGCAGACCCGGTGGGCCGAAGGGCCTGTTTCCACGCTGTATCTCTAAACTAAACTAAACTAAACTATCCTGCTATTATTTCAAATGTCTGTGGATTTAAATAATCTTCCAATTGTCCAACTGATTATCGATAAAAAAAAACAAAGTGCTTAAGGAACTCAATGGATCAGGCTGGATAAATCTCAAAATGACTACATGATTGAGGAATGGCTTCCATACAATACGTTTCTACACCATGGCTGCTTTATCCAGTGGATAACTAGTGGATCTCAACTCTCAATTCACACTTACAGGCATTTTGAGAAAGACAATTTCTAAAGTGAGCCTGTGAGTACACTCTTAAAGAACTACAAGGGAAGTATGGGCTGATTCAGGTGGGAGTCCAATTGTGGAGAGAAAACCATTTTCTAACAAATATTCAAGCTGTCCATTAATCAAGAAAGCCTGAAGTGGAGATGTAGAATAGTCATTCCCTATAATCCTGAGAGATGAGCCTTGGCCAAGTTACATGCAGCGCAAACTTCATTGTAAATATGAAAACTGTTGCCAGAAATTTCATACACTGGTTTTGTCTAAGATTTAACAGGTTTGTCCAATTAGTATTAGCTTATTATTATCATGTGCACCAAGGTAATGTGAAACGCTTTGTTTTATGTGCTTTCTTGGCAAATCATACTATACAAGATAGCATTAGGTTGTGCAAAGGAGAAAATACACAACGTGCGGAATATATTGCACAGCTACAAAGAAAGTGCAGACAAAAAAGTGTAAGGGGCACAATGAGGTAGATTGGAAAATCAGGTAATTCATGCCTCGCATGTGTAAGGTTGTTCAAGAGACTGATAACAGCAGGGAAGAAGCCCTTCTTGAATCCGGCAGTTTGTGCTTTCAATCTTTTGTATCCTTTGTCCGACAGGTGAGGGACGAAGAAAGTATGACCAAGGTGTGAATGGTTCTTGATTATGATGACTGGTTTCCCAAGACAGCAAGAGGTATATATATGGAGTCAATGTGGTAAAGCTGGTATGTGTGATGGACTGGGCTGCTGTCAATTTCTTGCAGTGTTGGGCAGAACAGTTGCCATACCAAGTTTTGATACTTTCTATGGTGCATCTGTAGAAATTGTTGAGAATCATTGGAAAATGGCCTAATTTCCTTGATCTTCTGAACAAAAGGCATTGGGGTGCTTTCTTTGCTGTAATGTCAATATGGTTGGACCAGGCCAAATGGTTGGTGATATTTAAAGCAGAATAAAGCACCAACGAGACATCTCATATTCCAATATCACCAAGTTACCCACTTCAATTAGTCTAAATTGACTTTTTGCTGGAAAGCCAAACATAAATCATGATTCCAAAAAAGATAAATCAAAATGGGTTATCTTCCAAATTTCAATTATCAAGGGGCAATAGACAGGGGTGTGAATTATCGCCCCTGCTATTTGCCCTTGTGATAGAGCCTTTAGCAGAAAGTATAAGAAGCCATCCGAATATTCAGGGATATAATACCAAAGATTCAAATAATAAAATTTCACTATAAGCAGACGACGTACTATTATACATTACAAATTAGCAAATTAGTATACCAAATATACTAAATTTAATAGAGGAATTTGGCTCCTTTTCAGGATATAGAATAAATTGGAATTTTAAAAAAAATGGGAAAGCGAGAGTATTATGACCAACAAACAAGTAAAGATTGCACTAGTCTACAATTACAACTGATGTGTCCAACTCCTCTGTGCTGCCTAGGTGACGTCTGCTGTATGATTTTACTGGATTGTATGCAAAACAAAGCATTTCACTGTAACTAGATAAATGTGACACTAACATATCATTTAGTTGAATTATTGAACCACTGAATCATTAAATCATTGAATCATTGATATCATAAATGATATGGAGGAAAATGAAAGGTGTCTACACTGTCTAAATGATTCCACAAAAGGGGGTATCAGCTCAGATTGGAGATAAAAGTAACGATGCCTGTACTGTGGAATCAGTCACGAGCCAATGGTGCATTGAGATAAGGGTTACATATTCTTCAAATTAAGAAAACTACATTTCAAGAGACCCAAACATGAAGCGTTTTGAGAATGTCATAGTAGTGCAGCTGATAGAGCTACTGCCTCACTGTGCCAAAGACCCACATTCGATCCTCACCTCAGATGCTGTTTGTGTGGAGTTTGCATGTTCTCCCTGTGACTGTGTGGGTATTCTCCAGGTGCTAAAGCCATGCAGGTTGATAGGTTAATTGGCTTCTGTAAATTAATAGGATGTGGATAAGGAAGTGGGATTTCACATATCTAGTGTGAATGAGTGATACCTGGTTGGGGTGGGCTCTCTGGGCCGAAGGGCCTGCTTTCATGCTGTATCTTTCAATCTATCAATCAATGAATCCAGAACCTGTTTATGTAAAACACTCATTCAAAGTGATAAAGCAGGATGATATACTTGTAAATATATAAATGCATTATGCATTTATATGATATGACGATGTATCATAAATGCGATGTAAACAATGATGAATTATTACATGTTCTGAAACTCTGGACTCTCCTAGAGTTTATTAATGTACTAACCACATGCTCTATAATAGTTGTACACAGACCACCTACTTATACAGCATATTGATCAATATTTTAAATCCTAAAATCGGGGGGAGATAATTAATTACCTTATCTGGAATCTTGTTTTCACCCTCAGGAACATGGCAGATGGCAATGTGCTATATGACAGACGATAATAAATCCCTAACTACCAGACATAGATAATTAATTGAACAATGCAAGAAATAAATATATATGTTAACTAACACGGTTAAGCAAGTCAGAAATAGTTTATTTTGCAAGTGATTGCATCACATCAAAACAAATCCTGTCACATGAGGGGCAGACAGGAAGGGAATTCTAATATAGTAAACACTCGTTATAAAGGACCATAGGGTGGGGAGTGGTCGGTTATTGCCGATTGGCCATTATAACAGAGTAAGATATTATGGGTCTGTCCCACTTAGGCGATTTTTCAGCGGACTGCTGGCGACTGTCAAGTTGCCGGCAGTCGCCTGAAAAACCAGCAACTGGAACGACGACTGTCAGAGTGGAACACACACACACACACACACACACACACACACACACACACACACACACACACACACACACACACACACACACACACACACACACACACACACATTGCAAAGGTGGGGGCCTGGGCAAGCGGGGGAGCACTGTCAAAAAAATTCCCACGGTGCAAAGCCAAGGTGATATAGTACACACCGCGATGAACAGGAAGGTTGGCAGTGTACGGTAAATCCTTTAAAAGAGGGGGGGAGTGGGGGGAGAAGGTGGGAGAAGGAGGGAGAAGAAGTGGAGACAACATTTAAGAAGCCAGATACATCGCTGTGAAGCTCGGCAGGCATTAACATTATCGGTCGGTTCCTTGGTTCTGAAAACTACTGCTTACCTTTTTTTTCCCCCAACGAGCCAATGAAATTCACCGGTCAGCACCTGCTCCATCTACGAGAATCTCCGAGAATCTACGACCTCCTGGCAACTCATTAGGTCCTCCTGGCATGTTGAAAAATTCACGGTGATCATAATGAGGCCACGACTACTTCTCAGAATTTGGGAACGCCTCGTTACCATGAAGGCGACTTCCCGGCAACCACCCGCGAAAATGTGGCGACCATGTGGCGACTGCATAGTCTCCTTCTGTCGCCTAAAAAGTCACCTAAGTGGGACAGGCCCATTATTGTTGTATGTAGATGAAACAAAGAACTGCAGATGATGATTAATATACTACAGGACACAAAGTACTGGAGTAACTCAGTGGGTCAGGTAACATCTCTGGAAAATATGGATGGGTGACGATGGGAACCTTCTACAGACTGATTCCGTCTGCTGAGTTTCTCCAGCACCGCATGTCGTTTCACCTTAAATCTAGGCGCTGATGCCGCTGCACCAGCGAGCTCCTCTCCACCAACTACCGTGGTGCCTGGTTGATGCGGTCTCCACCACAGCCCCTGGGCATCAGCTCCCCCCTCAGTCCGCCAATGACAAGACGCATTAGGCCACCCTCCCCGCACCCCACCGGCCCCACCACGCCCGCTCCCTGTTCCACCCTCCCACAGCTGCAAGCACCCTCCAGGGTGGAGTACATCAGCAACTCCGGGGGAGAAGGTGAAGGGGGAAGTGATGGTAGATGGGGGAGGAGAGTGGACAGAACAGTGGGAGAAGGAAGAGGAGGAGGCAGCGTGGGTGGCGGGGAAGTCATGTGGACACTGTTATGGGAGAAGAAAGAGGAAAAGTTGCATTGGTGTAGGGAGCGGACAAAGTAAAGGAAGAAGCGGCAGCTGGTGAGAGGGGAGGAAGCCCCACAATGACCGCACGTGTCCTGTCCGTGGCAGCAGCCTGAAGAAAGTGCTGTTCCCAGGGGCTACAATGTGAGCCACAACAACAGCAGTGCTAACCGGACAGGGAGATGGGTGAAGCAGGGCTCGTTGGTGGACCTTGTGAGCTGGGGTTGTGACGGAAGCTGGGGCTGTAGGCTGTGGGCTGAGAAGCTTTTTCGATCAGGTTCGTGACCCAAATCCCGGTTGGGCTGTCGGTAGGCTAGTGAGTGCTGTGAAGGGTCAGTCGGGCTGTCGGTAGGCTGGTGTTGCAGCAAGCGAGCGGGCGGACTGACGGAGCCGGTGCTATGGGGGTGCTGAAGGCGGCATGGGTGGCATGCAAGGCAGTGCTGCTACCCACCATCATCACCACGATGATCGAGAAGGGCATGCTCGCCGAGGTGGACTCGCTGAGCGGCCACACATACGTTGCCCGCAGCCGGTCCCAAAGCGGCTCCAGCTGCAGCGTGGGCAGCTCTGGAAGGGGGGCAAGTTAGGGTTAGTATAGAGTTAGGCATTTTCCTCTCAGTGGAAGATGCCTTAGCCTTTCCCCAGCCTGGCACTGCCCAGTCCCACTATGGCCGTGACCCCCACTCTGCACACTGGCAGTCAGTGGGGTTTAGTAAACGGGGGAACCTAGAAGAACTGCCCTCAGCCATTAATTAGTCTGGTTCAGGAGCCGCTATACCATCTATTTCTATATCTATATAGTTAGATGGTATAATAATATATGGTTTAAATAGACTGCAACACAGAAATAGGCTCCCCATGGTATATTATGTGCATTGGACACTATATGGCGCTTACGTTTTCAATCTCAGTTTCTAATTAGTTTAATTAATTAATGTGCAACTTTTGGCACTGACGAGTTATGACTTCCTTCTCACTTATATCTATCTATCTTTATAATATTAAAACTGTTTGTGTGTGTGTGTGTTTCTGTCTGACTTGTGGGTGCCAGCCTTTGATTCGTTGCTACGCCAACACCAGAAGCAGAAACGCCCAGATTGTTTCCATTTCGGTAGAGATTTCACTTTTCATTCCAAGTATCCACTCCTGATTAAAGTTCGTCGTGTTTATGTACACATTTTTAATAAAAATCCTTCTCCCCCCCCCCCCCACTCACTCATTTTGTCGCCTCCTGCTGGCCAGCGACTTTAACAGCTGCTGGCGCCCGCCTCTCGCCTCAAAGACGCCATTTAAAAACAACCGCACTGCTGAGTGCTGGAATCTTATATTCGGGAACGACTTGAGTTGGAGGACCACGGCTCCCATGGGGGCTACGGGTTGCGTTGGGGGAGCAGACCCAACGGGTCTGCACTTGGTCTAGTTTTATCAAAATCTGTACAATCTGTACAAAATTTAATCTAGTTCCAAGACATGGGTCACAAATGTTGATTTCTAGACACATATTTGATGCTCAGCCCACATCTACCCTGTTTCTTCCCTCTTATATACATTTAGACTACTTAATGATTTAAATAGCTCTTCAATAATGATGACTGCTATTTTTATGTGGCTGAATGCACAACATGCATCAGATTACAATGATGCAAAGCTAATACACAAAATGCAGTGCTATACGTTTTCTTTACTCATGAAACACCAGTGTATAAGCGCTTGCTGGGTTATGAAGGTCTGACATATGGACACTCTGTACATATGAACAAGCTTCCATAAACATTCTAATTCAAACGAGGGCTTGGAGTAAAAACCTGCTTAGCTGAAACCTCCCTCCAGAAAAGAGACACCATTGTATCTTAAGAACACAGTCTGCCAGTTTCATTGTGGGAGGATACTGAAGAGAGTTGCTTTGAAAATTGACAAACAATCGGTCCTCTTGATACCTGTACAATGATATTATTAAATAACATGACAACCATTGATACTTCAAGCCCATTGAAATCAGCTATTGAGCATGGGAAAGCCTGATTCTGTACCATTATAAACAATTACAAATGTTCATATTAATTGTCTGTCATCAACATGTTTCATTATTACTGTATCATGTTTTTGTGCATTCTCTGAAATAGACAAAATATCCTCTGGGCATCTGTAAAATCAATACCCGGCCGTAACCCAGAGTGTGGCCTGTTACTGTTTATGCAAAAGATCGGTCATCAGAATTAATATAATGTAAGATGATCAAACAATGTACATAACAATGAAGTTCTGAGGCCTGATGAGCATAGAGATGAGCAATCTGCAGGATTTAGCTACTCAAGAATAATAACAGCTCACAGAATTAGTCAGAATGCACAAAAATAGCGACCATCTCCTCGCAGAACAAAGGCTATTAATTGTCTGAAGAAGGGTTTCAGCCCAAAATGTTTCCTTCGCTCCATAGATGCTGCTGCACCCGCTGAGTTTCTCCAGCTTTTTTTTGTGTACCTTCGATTTTCCAGCATCTGCAGTTCCTTCTTAAACAAAGGCTATTAATTTTCCATTGTCATTTTTTTAGCGTAATATTCATTTGGGATTCTGGCAAAAATCTCAGGACAAGAGAAGAGAAGAGGTAGGCTACTTGTCCCCTCAAGCCGGCATTTCCATCCAATATGATCTTGGATGATCTGCACATAGGTCTCATCTCCACTTGTTCACAAGTTTATGTTCAGAAGTTATAGGAGCATAATAAGGTTCATCAAGGCTACTCCACCATTCGATCATGGCTGATCTATCTTTCCCTTTCAACCCCATTCTCCTGCCTTTTCCCTATAACCCCCAACAATCTGTCAAACTCTTAAAAATATCCATTGACTTGGCCTCCACAGCCATCTGTGGCAATGAATTCAACCAATTCACTACTGTCTGACTAAGGAAATTCCTCCTCATCTCCTTTCTAACGGTATGTCCTTTTATTCTGAGGCTATGGCCTCTGGTCCTAGACTCTCCCACTAGTGGAAACATCCTCTCCACATGCACTCTATCCAAGCCTTTCATTATTCATTAAGTTTCAATGAGGACCTTCTAAACTCCAGAGAGTACAGGCCCAGTGCCGTCAAATGCTGATCACATGTCAACCCACTCATTTCTGGGATTCCTGGTGTACCAGATTCCCATCACACATTATTCTCTGATCTTTCAAAAATGATCTACTTCCATGGTCCAGATATAACATCGATAAGGCCATCAATAAGATTAAAAGGGACTTTAGCTCAAAACAGGAGGATGAGATCGACATTTGGCAGCTGTGGTAGGGCTTGCACGCCATTACTTCCTACATGGCAAAGTCAACTGGCAGCATAAACAACAGTGAGGCATCACTCCCAGATGAGCTCAATGCATTCTATGCACGCTCAATAGGGAGAAAACTGATGTGCCTTCTCCGGCCCCCATAGCATTGAAATCTCAGTCGGCATTGAAATCTCAGTCACTGAGGCCAACGTCAGAAGATCCTTCTGGAGGATGAACCCACAGAAAGCATCTGGACCTGTTGGTATACCTGGTCACGTTCTCAATACCTGTGTGGACCAACAGGCTGGAGTTTTAGCGGACATCTTCGACTTCTCATTACTGAGGTCCAAGGTTCTCATCTGCTTTAAATGAACATCAATAATACTGGTGCTCAAGAAGAGTAAGATGACATACCTCAATGACCACCGACTAGCAGTACTAATGTCTGTTGTGATTAAGTGTTTTAAGAGGTTGGTTATGATACATATCAACTCCTACCTCAGCAAGAACCTAGACCCACTACAATTTACCTACCTCCACAATAGGTCAATGGGGGATGTGATCTGGCTGGCTTTCTACGCTGCACTGAAGCACTTGGACAATAAAAGCAGATGCGCAGGCTGGTGTTCATAGACTACAGCTCAGCGATGAATACCATCATACCCTCCAAACTTGTGACCAAGCTCAGGGAACCGAGTCTCTGCATATACCTTTGCAAATGGATCCTCAACTTCCTCATCAACGGACCACAATCGGTACCAATTAACAACAATACTTCCTCCTCGATAACCATCAACAAAGGAGCACCTCAAGTCCATTTGCTCGGCCTCCTGCTCTATATCCACGCTGTGTAGCTGGACACAGTTCCAACTCTATCTTTAAATTTGCTGATTACGCCATCGTTATTGGACAAATGATGGACAATGTATAGGACGGAGATGGATCATCTGATTGAATGGTGCCAGAATAACAACTTTGTTCTCAACGTCAGTGAAACCAAGGAACTGAATGTTGACTTTGGAAGAGGAAGGTCAAGGATCCACAAACCTCTCTTCTTCAATGAATAGGTGGTGGAGAGAGTCAACAACTTCAAGTTCCTCAGTGTACATATCTCTGAAGATCTGTCTTGGACGCAGCACACTTGCAATCACGAAGAAAGCCCAACAATGCTTCTACTTCCTTAGAAGATTGAGGAGATTCGACATGATGACGAATACTCTCTTGATCTCCTATAGGTGTATGGTAGAGAGCATATTGACTGATTGCATCACAGCCTGGTTTGGAAACTCAAACACTGAAGAACAAAAAATATCAAAATTTTGGTGGACATTGTCCAGTCCATCACGTGTACCCCTCCACTGAAAGGATCTACAGGAGCTGTTGTCTCAAAAATGCAGCCAACATCATCCAGGACCTGTGAGGAAGCCTGTCAAAGTATACAGCGGGATATAAATCAGCTGCAGAAATGGGTGGAGAAATCAGATGGAGTTTAATCTGAACAAATGTGAGATGTTGCACTTTGGGAGGTTGAACGTAAGGAGAAAATTGTCCGTTAATGGCAAGACCCTTAACAGTTGTGAACTTGGGATCCAAGTCCATAACTTGCTGAAAGTGCAGGTGCACCATAGAAAGCATCCTACCTCTATGTGTTATTGCTTGGTATGGCAATTGTTCTGCACAAGACCATAAGAATTTGCAGAAAGATGTGAATATAGCCTAGTCCATCGCACAACCAATCTTCGCCCCATCGACTCCATCTATACTTCATGTTCTCAGGAAATCAGTCAATATAATCAAGGAACACTCACACTTTGGTCATTCTCTCTTCCGCCCTCCCCTGTCAATCTGAAGAAACAAAACCTTGAACGCATATACCACCTGATTCAAGAATAGTTTCTTCCGCGCTATTTACAGACTCTTCAACAGACTTCTCATATGTTCAGGATGAATTACCCGATCTTCCAATCTACCTCGTTATAGTCCTTGCACTTATGTTTATTTGCACTTTCTCTGTAGCTGTATCATTGTGTAGTTTAGTTTAGTTATACGGCGGGGAAACAGGCCCTTCGGCCCACCAGCCATCCCCGCACATTAACACTATCCTACACACACGAGGGACAATTTATACTTTAATCAAGCCAATTAACCTACAAACCTGTACGTATTTGGAATGTGGAAGGAAACTGAAGATCTCGGTGAAAACCCACACTGTTCACGGGGAGAACGTACAAACTCCGTACAGACAGCACCCGTAGCCAGGATTGAACTCTGGCGCTGTAAGGCAGCAACTCTACCGCTGCGCCACCATGCCGCCAGATATGTGAAAAAGCTACACCAGTTAATTTTATCTTATGCACTAGTCGATGTACTCACGTATGCTATGATTTACCTGAATGGAAGGCAAACAACAAGTTTTTCACTGCATCTCAGTACATGTGTGTGAATACACCGACACATGGAGTGGCAGTGTCTGAAACACACTGTAACATATTGTTACATTCATCACAGAAAAAATTAACCGCAGAAAAGACGGCATCTGGCACTAAAATAAACGGCTACGCAGAGAGTGTGAAAATAGCATGGGTTCTATGAACGTTTTCACATCAGAGCTTAAAGAAATAAAATGGCAACAAAAACCATGGGACTGTAGGGGCAATGCTGCTGAGGTTTAAAGTTTCAGTACTGTATCGTTTTAATTGCATTTATAGAATTTATAATCACAGGAGTGCATTTTCATTCTCAGACAACAGCAAAGTGCAAGCTCAACTGTAATTAACTTGTTCGGACCAATAAAACTGAGTGGTGAATTAGACCAATATTTTGTCCTTATCTGTACCAGTTAATTAGTCATATAACATGGTCTATTGATTAGGAAACCTCAGCTCTAGCATTTTCCACTTCTTCCTCCCATACCTCATGCTCATTTCAAGTAGCGGTACAGTTGGTTGTGTGAGCTTCTATACATAGATATTTGATCAGTGGTGATAACGCAAGCTGTTAAAGGCTCCTGACCTCCACAGTGCTGAGGCCATGCGTCAGCTCTCAGACACCTCCCCATACCTATACCTTGACCATGGGCCCACATTTGAACACCAGGCCATCATCACCCAGTCCGTTTCTGGCAATCTCCACTACCTCCAGCCTTATAGTCCCCCAGCCCCGCACTGCCGCCTTTTATCTCCTCCCCAACATCCACAAACACAACTGCCCTGGCCGACCCATTGTTTCTGCCTGCTCCTTCCCCACTGAATTCATCTCCGCATACCTTGATTCCATCTTATCCTCCCTTGTCCAGTCCATTCTGAGACACCTCACGCGGCCACATCTGAGACACAATAGACAATGGACAATAGGTGCAGGAGTAGGTCATACGGCCCTTCGAGCCAACACCTCACACGTCTTTCACCTCTTCAATAACAATCCATTTAAACTCTCTTTCCCGTTCCCACACTGACATTTCTGATCTGGGTCTCCTCCATTGGCAGAGTGAAGCTGCGTGCAAACTGGAGGAACAGCACCATCATATTCCGCTTTGGTAGCTTACAACCCAACGGCATGAACATTGTATTCTCCAATTTTAGGTAACCTCTAACAAACTCCTTTTTTTTAACTTGAATTATTCAGCAGGTCTGGTGTCACCTGTGGGAGAGACATAGAGTTAATGGATGTTAACACTCTTGACCACCTGCTACAGCACCAGCAGGTATCCCCATCTCACATTCTTCACCCTCATTTCTACAGTCTGATTATCTTCTCGTGCCAGCTTATAGACAGAGACTGAAACGTGAGGCACCAGTGATGATTAATACAGCTGTGGTGTGTAGAAGCTGAATGTCTTCTTCAAAACGTTCTTGAATCAGAAAACAGGAACATAGGTTTTGGTTTAGGTTTATTCTTATCATGTGTACCAAGGTACAATGAAAAGTTTTGTTTTGCATGCTATCCAAACAGATCAGATATACCATACATAAATACAATCAAGTAAAACTCAAATGCAATAGCTAGTGCAAATAGAAAGGGGCACAGTGCAGAATATCATTCTCAGCTTAGTAGGGCATCATTTGCATAGACAAGTCCAATGTCCACAGTGGGGTGGAGGTGAATTGGACAGTACCCTAACTTATGGAAGGACTGTTCAGAAGCCTGATAACAGAGGGGAAGAAATTGTTCCTGATTCTGGAAGTGTGTACTTTCACAATTCTGTACATTCCAGGAGAAGGGCCGAATGGCCTACTCCTGCACCTATCTTCTATGTTTCTATGTTTCTATTCTGCTGGAGAGCAGGAGGGAGAAGAAGGAATGACCATAGTGGGACAAGCCTTTGATTATTTTGACTGCTTTTCCTAGACAGCGTGAGGTGTAGATGGAGTCAATGGTGGGAAGTCTGGCTGTGTGTGATGGACTGGGCTACATCTACATCTGTCTGCAATTTCAAGAGGTCTTGGGCTTTTTCTCGGTTTCATCAGGAAGTCGAGGCATTGGTGTGCCTTTTTGGTTCATGTCCCACTGTTACACCAGCTTTTTGTGTCTATCTTCGGTTTAAACCAGCATCTGCAGTTCCATCTTACACATCTCATGGCAAGAGCCAGATTTGCTCTCACAAGTAAACTTTCGGACAGCAGCTAGCCTGGATGGAGTCCCTGGATGGATTCTGAAATCATGCACCTGGCCATAGTGACTGGCAACATCTTCAACCTTTCACTTCAACGGTCATCTGTCCCCTCTGCTTCAAGAAACCCTCCACCATTCCAGTCCCCAAGAAAGATAAAGTAAGATGTCTGAATAACTTCCATCCAATAACTTCCATCCGTTTATGGCGGCACGGTGGTGCAGCGTTAGAGTTGCTGCCTTACAGCGAATGCAGTGCCAGAGACCACAGGTGCTATCTGTACGGTCATGACCACAGGTGCTATCTGTACGGAGTGTGTAAGTTCTCCCCGTGACCTGCATGGGATTTGTCTGAGATCTTCAGTTTCCTCCCACACTCCAAAGACGTACATGTATGTAGGTTAATTGGCTTGGTAAATTGTAAAAATTATCGCTAGTGGGTTTAGAATAGTGTTAATGTGCGGGGATCGCTGGTCGGCGCGGACCCGGGGGGTCTAAAGGGCTTGTTTCCACGCTGTATCTCTAAACTAAAAACTAAACAGTAGGTCTAAAATCAACCATGATGGAATTGTTTGAAAAAAATCGTAATGGCCCACAATACCATTGCTCTCAGCTGGATCAGCAATAATGAGATGAAGCACAGGAAAGAGAACAAAAACCTAGAGCCATGGTGTCAGGAGAATAACCAAGCCATTAATGCATCATCAAAGAACTGCAAATGGTGATTTGTACCTAAGTTAGACACAACGTGCTGAAGTAACTCAGCGGGTCAGGCTGCATCTCTGGAGAAAAAGGAAGGGGTTTGGTTTTTCAGTCTCACTAGACAGGACTGTTGGAGTCCCTAGATGGAGTCAAGGGAGGAGGTGTAAGGACAGGTGTTTCCCTTCCCAGCCAAACCACCTCCTCCCCAGGTACTTTCCCCGGCCACTGAAGGGATACAACACCTGTCCTTATAACAACTCCCTCGACTCCATCCAGGAATCCCAACAATCCTTTCAGGTGAGACAGAGATTCACATGTACCTCCCCTAATCTCATCTACTGCATACCTCTGGCTTGATAATCATTTCAACTCCCCTTCCTATTCCCACACTGACCTTTTTGTCCTGAGCTTTCTCCATTGCCAGATTGTGGCCAGACGCACATTGGAGGAACAGCACCTTTTATTTCGCTTGGGTAGCTTACAACCCAGCGGTATGAACTTTGATTTCTCTTATTGTAAGTAACCATCACCTGCAACCCCTCCTCCCCTCCCCCTTCCCCCCTCACTCCACCCTAGTCGTTTTACCAGTTCCACAGTTTTCCACATTGTATCCCTCTTGAGATCACACCTTCCCCAGCCAACAGTGGGTCTCCCAGGACACCACCCTGCCTGAGGCCATTTATGGTCGGAAGTGATTGGTCCTATGCTTTAATCGCCTTCCGTTCTTCACCCCACCCCCCCATTCCTTACCAGTCCATTTTCTCCAGAGAAACTGCCTGACCTGCCGAGTTTCTCCAACGCTTTGTGTCTAACCAAGCCCTTAACATCAGTCAAGCGATACGAGTCAAGAGTGTTTCATTGTCAAATGTACAGACGCAGAATAATGTTCTTACTTACAGCAGCATAATAATTCTGGGAATACAGTGCTCAATGGACAACATAGCAAACAAACAAAAAAATGTTCAATAAAAACCCCCAATATTAATACAAAACCAAACAAAAGCCAGAAGTCCCTAGTACAACCAACACAGCTTGGTTGCTGGAAGTTTAGTTAGTGTCTGTAATGTTCAATAGCCTTTTGGCTGTGGGGAAGGAGCTATTCCTGAACCTGGATGCCAGTGATTTCAGACTCCGATACCTTCTTCCCAATGGAGGAGTGAAATGAGAGCGTGGCCAGGGTGGGTGTGGGTGCTTGATGATGCTGGCTGCCTTTTTGAGGCAGTGCCTCCTATAGGTACCTCCAATGGTGGGGTGGTCAGTACCCGTGATGTACCAGCATGTGTCCAGCACTTTTCTTAATCTCCTCCATTCCTGGGCGTCCAAGTTGCCGAAGTAGACCATGATGCAACCAGTCAATGTGCTCTCTACTGTACACCTGTAGAGGTTCCAGAGTATTTGTTGACATACTGAACCTCCTCTTAAACCTCTTAAACCACTTTCTAAGGAAGTAGAGGTGTTGATGAGCTTTCTTTATGATGGCATCAATGTGCTAGGGTCAGGGTAGATCCTCAGAGATATGTAGGCGCAACAACTTGAATCAGCAAGATAAAAGAGGTGCTTTTAGACCTAAAGATGCAAGGGAGTGAGGACAACTCTGTCCTCGTCAGCAATGGTATAGAGGATGTCAACAGCTTCAAGTACCTAGCTATCCATATCAGCAGCAACTTGATTCCTTCACTCTGATTCACTGATTAAGAAAGTACACCAGTGTATTTACTTTCTCAGATATCTGAGATTTAACAGGCCCACAAGGATTCTCTCAAAACTCTGCAGAAAACATTCTGATGGGGAGTATCTTAAGCTGGCATGGCAATTGTTCTGCTCTCTTCCAGCTGAACCTGCAGAATGGTGAACATAGTCCAGTCCATCACAGACTCATCGCATCCTTCCATCCATTCCATCTTCATGAAGCATTGCATTAGGAAGGCTGGAAGTATCACCAAGGGTATCTGTCACCAGGACTCTTCCATTTTATCTCTTCTACCTTCTGGGAGAAGATACAGAAGCTTGAACGCTTGGCGATCCAGACTTAAGAGCAGCTTTTCCTCATTACTATCCAACTCCTGGACCAAGCACCTCTTCCACACCCTATTCCCAGAGGTGCTGCCACAGTGTTCACTCTTCGCTCCACCTCATTCAGCTATTGTACTTCAATATTCTTTTGCACAACGAGGTTTTGCACTACAAACATGCATTATACTGCTGTTTTGCAATTGGCATTGTATTTATTGATGTAGTTATTATTTAATAGGTATACTGTTTCCTCTGTGAGTATTGTGTGAATAAGGAATGTAATTGCACCCTGGTGTATAGAACAATAAATTAATCTGATCTAATCTGCTAACAATGAGCCCAGTAGGAGCAATTTAATGTGGCCAATGAGACCAATAATCCACACATCTTTGGGATGTGGGAGGAAACGGAATAATCTGGAGGAAACCCGCGTGGTCACGGAGGGAATGAGCAAATTTAATGCAGATAGCCTGCTGAAGTCAGGAACGATCACAAATCATTGGAGTTGGGAGGCAGCAGCACTACTATGTGGACAAATGCTAACTCACCGTTAAAGGAGCTATCAGATCAACATAATCAATAGGCTGATTGGCAGAGCATGTGTGCAGCAAATGGCCCTTTCTTCCCTGGCCCATTCACAAATAGTGTATTTACTTTCTCAGTTATCTGAGAATATTTGACACGTCTGTGAGGATTCTCTCAAACCTCTACAGATGCCCGATAGAAAATATTCTGATGGGTTGTGTGGTAACCCAGTGTGGTAACTGTTCTGCTCTTGACCACCTGGACCCCTGCAGAATGATGAACATAGCCCAGTCCATCACAGACTCATCACATCCTTCCATCCATTCCATCTTCACCGAGCGAAGATAATTCTCGCGAATGAGGTAATTCTCATATGCTGTGTTAGGTTTTCCAATGAAAGTTAAAACCCAATTCTTGCATACTGGAAACCTCCAGTGCTGTTTGTGATGCTGCAATGCTGCAATGCTCCATTCGGTGAAGATCTTGCTTTTTGTCTGCAAACTATTCAACATTTCCATTGAGATCCTTGAGGTTTGGACCATATTTATGAACAGTGCTTAAGATCCATTTTCCCAGCTGATTGCAAAATATATTTTATACCATATGGGATTCCACACTAGGGTTTCCCTAGATTGTTCTTCGATCTTCTTTAGTTGAAGATTAACCTTATTCTTATAGCAAATCTTCAGCCAGGTACTGAATAATTTGCTGCTATCAAAAGACCAAAGTTATCTCTGTGTATTGCATTATCTCTGCTCCGATATGTTGTGCTTGCCTATTTCCAAATCAGATTGCTCTCAATTTGATTAGTTTAGTTTAGTTTAGAGATACAGCGCGGAAACAGGCCTTTCAGCCCACCGAGTCCGCATCGACCAGTGATTCCCACACACTAACACTATCCTACACATACTAGGGGCAATTTACATTGATACAAAACCAATTAACCTGCAACCTGCACATCTTTGGAGTGTGGGAGGAAACTGAAGATCTTGGAGAAAACCCACGGGGAGAACGTACAAACTCCATACAGACAGAACCTGTAGTCAGGATCAAACCCGGGTCTTTGGTGCTGTAAGGCAGCAACTCTATTCCTTATCCTAATAATCTAGTGGTGCTGTACGTAAACTTTCAATGTAACCCCCAAATATTTCAGGTCAATGCATGGTTAACGTCTTATTTACAGATTGAACAATCTGAGTTAAGCTTGGCCATTTTTCATTTCCTTACTCAGTATATTCGCATCTTCATATGAAAAAGCTTTTTTTTTAAATCATCCCTATATATTTCAACCTCAGGCGCCTTTTGCTAATCGCCAAGCATTCCATGATTATTTCATTGTCGGCAGGATTTGTGCCTGAGTGCCTCCTGTTCTCATAGATAAATGGCTCAGAAAGGATTTTGCTTACCTCCCCTTCACAGTAATCTTACTCACTCTTAATCCTAATTTGTGCCAGGCAGGGTTCTCCTGAATTCGTATTTCTATTTTATTTAGTTATCATGTCCCAAATATTTTCAATATCGAGGTAACACTTTTTCTCACAGAGAGTTGTGAGTCTGTGGAAGGCCGGTTCTCTGGATCCTTTCGAGAGAGAGCTAGATAGGGCTCTTAAAGATAGCGGAGTCAGGGGATATGGGGAGAAGGCAGGAACGAGGTACTGATTGAGGATGATCAGCCATTGAATGGCGGTGCTGGCTCGAAGGGCCGAATAACCTACTCCTGCACCTATTGTCTATTATCTATTGTCAATATTTTATTTTACTTTTTATCTTCTTTAAAGCTTCTTTAAATTGTCCTTTCAGATGTCTACCCTTCAGCTTCTTATACATTTCCTACTTATTATTAAATTTGCTTTATAAAACCTGATGTAACTCTTTGATATTTCTGACATTACCCCTTTTTTCGTCATTTGGTTATCTTCTTCCATGATCACATTGAGCTTTATATATTGCAATCATTAACTTTTCCTAGAATTTAATCATCTTTGCGAATTGCTTCTTCTTTTGAGTGGAGTGCAAAAGTATGATATCCAGCTAATGATTAGACAGTAATTGAGAAATTATTCACTTTTCTCACACAATTCTTTAAATATAAATTTTTATCTGGAAATACTCATTAGCAATCTTTAACTGAAGGCGCAGTATGACAAGAGCAGTGATTTAAAATCAAGAAATAACGTAATAACATGCGTCAGATGCCGGAAACCCAACAGTAAAATGCTGGACGTAAAGGAACTGCAAGTACTGGAATCTTGAGCAAAAATCAGATTGGTGAAGTAATTCGGCAGGTCAGGCAGCACCTCTGGAGAATATGGATGGGTGATGTTTTGTGTTGGGTTCTTTCTTCAGACCGATTGTAATATGGGGGCAGAAAGCTGGAATAAAGGTGGAGATAGGATAAAGTAAGACATTTTGTTACGAGGATGCAGGTGAGGGGGAAAGATTAGCAGATGGATGTAACCTCATCTGTATCCAGCTTTCACTTGCCTTGCTTTGCCCCGTAAGGAAGTCTCTCTACCAGCTTTTTTCCCACTACTGCCATCAGTCTGAAAAAAGATTCCGACCCGAAGCATTGACTATTCATGTTCTCCAGAGATGTTGCCTGAACAGCATAGCAAACTCCAGCACTGGTTGCCAAACACTTTAACTCCTCCACCCATTCCCACACTGACCTTTCTGCCCCAGGCCTCCTCCATTGTCAGAGTGAGGCCCAGCACAAATTTGGAGGAACAGCACCTCATATTACGCTTGGTCAGCTTACACCCCAGCAGTATGAATGTTGACTTCTCTAACTTTAAGTAGCACTTGGTTTCCCTCTCTCTCCATCCCTACCCCATTCTAGTTCTCTATCCATTCCGATTGTCCTCCTGATTAAATTTTATCTTTGTATGCTTCGTTGTCAGCTTCCCCGAGCTAACAATGATCGATTCTACATTTTTCTTGAGCTTTGTCCCCTTTGATGTCTTGTTTTCATACCTTTCCCTTTCATATCTCTGTGTCTGCCTCTCCCTTGACTCTCAGTCTGAAGAAGGGTCTTGACCTGAAACGTTACCCATTCCTTCTATCCATAGATGCTGCCTGTCCCGCTGAGTTACTCCAGCATTTTGTGTCTAAATTTGTGTTTATTGCTTTGATTCAAATGCTGGAAATACTCAGCAATTCAAGCGGTATCCGTGAAAAGAGAAACAATATGGATGAACCTCCCATCAGAACACTCAAGATGGACGTTTGTGATGCAGATTGAGTTAAGAGTGGTCAAGAGAATAAAAGGATGGGCCTGCACCAGGGTGGAAGGCAAGAGACTGAAGAACAACAGCAGTCGAGCAGGCAGAAAGTGCATGGTAAAGGTTAGTGAATGAATGCTTGGAAAAAGTGTGAATAAAATTACAACATTCAACATCACCTGTAAAATTAACAGCTAAATTAAAAAAAAACACATCTTTGCCTGTCAACCTCTTACTGAGTTCCTAGCTAATTTGCAACACAGTTTCACAGTTATCTCCCTTTTACATACATTTTATCTCTGTATCTTCAATCCACATTTTAGGGTGTCACAGATATGCAGCTGCTGCACAATGCCTGATGCCGGGGTTCGATCCTGACATCGATTGGGGTCTGTAGAGGCTGCACATTCTCTCTGTCACCAGGTGTGTTTCTCCCACCTCCGGTTTCCTCCCCCATTCCAAAGGTGTGAAGGTTTGCAGGTTAGGGTTAGGGCTCTTAAAGATAGCGGAGTCAGGGGATATGCAGAAAAGGCAGGAACGGGGTACTGATTGGGGGTGGTCAGCCATGAACACATTGAATGGCGGTGCTGGCTCGAAGGGCCGAATGGCCTACTCCTGCACATATTGTCTATTGTCTATTGTCTATTATTAGTTGGCCTTGGAAATTGCCCCTAGTTTATAGAGAGCGGATGCGAAAGTGGGAACATATGACTAGTGTGAATGGGTGAATGCGGCGGACAAGGTAGGCTGAGGGACTATATCATGCTATATCACTCGATCAATCAATTCTAGGGCAACCTTTGGCAGCTGGCTCTCAGCGTCATTTCAAATTCACCAGCTTGGATATTCAATCATGCAAGACCATTCTTTAATGAAAAACAGACTCGGAATTATGTAACGTGGCTTTCTCACTTCTATCTTTGGCCAAAATGGTTTACATTTTACATGGCTGAAGCTTCAATGGAGTTACACAGGGTGAATGGTACTTTATTTCTTTGATCAATTCAAATTAAGCCGAAGAGCCTGACAGAGGGCACAGATCCAGAGTACAAACAAACTGCTGTGGCCAGTTTATGACCCTCATGTGTGGGCAGCTCTGCTGTAAGTTAAGGTGGTGAGAGCAGAAATATTCCAAGCAGATTCAGTATGGGGCCAGAACAGGAATATTAACAATGACTTCCCTTTTTATATACATTTGAGAAAAACCTCTAGCATTCAATGAAACGTGCCACATATACATTGTATGTAACGCCAGTCAATGGATAATCATTGTGAATAACCCTGTGCAACTCCATTGAATTTACAGTTATATATAATGTGGGTACATGGTCGCAGATATTGGAAATGAGAAAGCCATATTAGACACTTCAGAATATGTTCTTCACTCCATGATTGAAGAATCAAGCTGGTGAATTTGAAATGACACTGAGACTCAGCAGCCAAAAGTTGATCGAGAATTAAAATGTGGATTGAAAACATTGTGATCAAATTTGTGTAAAAGGGAGAAAAAACTCTGAGATAACTGGTGTTACGAACCAGCTAGGAAATCAGGAGGAGGTTGAAAGGCTGAGCTGTTTTGCTTTCAATGCCGGTGCCCCTTTAAGCATTGCTCCATGTGAGAAATAACTTCTAGTATTATAACTATGTTGTCTGGGGACAGAAGGTTCCAGAAGTAAGAAAACAATTGTGAGGGTGCCAGCTGGCTACAGAAGTTGTGTCATGAATTAAGTATCTTTGCTGATAGTTTGAATAACAAACTATTTCTGGTATCTTAGAGAGTGAATAATTTAGACATTGTGCCTAAAGTGCTGGTTGAGGGAGTTATGAAATTTAGATGAACTGCCGTCATGAAGTACTTTGAAAGATTAGTAATGGTACACTCAGAGTCAGTCTTTCAGACAATCTAGTCACTTGCAATTTAGAAAAATGGGTCTAAGGAAGACGTCATCTCCCTTGCACTACATTCAACTCTGGGTGACCTTGATAAAAGGATATCTATGTCTGGCTGCTATACATTGACTACAGCTCACCCTTCAACAACTATAACACCTAACTGTACAGGCTGCTCCTGCACACTCTGCACTTCCTCGCCCTTGTCTTCTGTCCGGGCACGTCCTGGTGGTCCGTGTTACCAGCTGATGGCGGGAGTGGTCCTCAGTGGAGGGCTCCCTATAAGGGAGTCCTCCCCCTTTACATGGGGGACCTGGTGTGGAGAGTGGTGCACATGGCTGTGGCCTATAACAGATACTTGAGCCGGTTCACGGACTCGCCAGCCGCCTGTCACTTCTGCGGCGAGGAAGAGACCGTGTTCCATTTGTACATGCAGTGTGAGAGGTTGCAGCCCCTGTTCGACTATCTGAAGGGGCTGTTCCTCAAGTTTTGGCTACATTTTAGCCCCACGCTCCTGATATTTGGGCTCCCGGTACAGAGGGGAGAAGGTCAGGAGGGAGGGGGGGGGGGGGATCTCCCTGTCTGTCTGCTCCTGGGCCAGGCAGAGGGTAGTTGACGGCCGCACTAGGGTTGACTGCCTGCCCCTTGTCCGTGCCCACGTGTCACTGGAGAGTCCCCGGTGTCCACGGGGACTTTGGAGGCCTTCCATGAATGCTGGTCGCCGCGGGAGGTTGAGTGTTTTGTTGATAAAGTTGGCGTTATATTAATTTGATGATCATTTGTTTGTAAAATTGTCAACATAGGAAGTCAATTGTATATTTATTTTTATTTTATTGAATAAAAGTATTTGTATAATAATTTAAAAAAAGCTCACCTCAAAACGCAAGGACCATGGCCTTGGGGCGTCGGTGTAAATGTCTCTACTGCATTTCGTTGTCTCTGTACTGTACACTGCACAATGACAATAAAGTTTGAATCTGAATCTGAATCTAAAACAAGAATCTGCGCTTCCTATCTGGCAGGCTTTGGACAGTTAGAATTGGCCAGAACATTTCCTTCTCCTTAGAGAAACACAAAATACTGGAGTAACTCAGCGGGACAGGCAGCATCTCTGGAGAGCTGGAATGGGTGATGTTTCGTGCCTTCATCAGACTGAAAGGAAAATGAGATATAGACGGGTCTCGTCCCGAAGCAGTCTGAAGAAGGGTCTTGACCCGAAACGTCACCCATTCCTTCTCTCCAGAGATGCTGCCTGTCCCGCTGAGTTACTCCAGCATTTTGTGTCTATCTTCATTGTCAACCAGCATCTGCAGTTTCTTCCTGCACATTTCCTTCTCCTTGAACCTAACACTGATGCTCCTCGGGGTGGTGTACTCAATACCCTGCTCCACTCCTTGTAAATGCATGATCAAACACAGCAGCATCTTGAGCTTTAACTTCACCGCTGATGCCACTATTGTCAGCCATAGCTATAATGGTGAGACAGAATACAGCAAATGGATTGGGAACCTTTTGTAGTGATATCAGAACACCAACCAAGCCCTTAACGTCAGTGTGATGAAAGAGTTGGTTGCTGACTTAAGGAAGCAGGGAATGAACATAACCCTGTCCTCATCAAGGAGCTTCCACAGAGAAGGTATGGAGCTGCAAGTTCCTATGCATCCATCTAACCAGCAACCTCGTCCCTTCACACTGATGCAGTGATCAAAACAGTGCATGGCATATTTACTTTTGTTGGCATCAGAGAAGATTCTGCATGTCCATGAGATGCACTTTAGAAAACATTCTGACGGGACGCATCTCAGCCTAGTATGGCAACTGTTCTGCTCTCTGAACATACAGAGAGTGGTGAACACAGCCCAGTCCATCACAGGCTCGTCATTTCCTTCTGTCCAGTCCACCTTCATGTTACATTGCATCCGCAGGCTGCATGTTTCACCACGGATGTCTACCACCATGGCCCTTCTTTTCTCTCTCTTCTACCTTCTGTGAGAAGTTACAGGAGTTTCAAAGGCTGGATGTCCAAACTTAGGAAAACGTCTTCCCTTTTGTTATCGATCTCCTGAACCAGCAGAACTCTTTCACACTCCCTGTACGAAAATGAAACTACGTACCCTTAAGGACCTGTCCCACGAGCATGCGACTGCATGCGGCAAGCCCGATCAAACCCGAAACGGGGGCCACGCGGGGGCCGCGCGGAGGTCGAGTGATCCCCGTACAGGGCCTGTCCCACCAGCATGCGACTGCATGCGGCGAGCGCGACCAAACCGGAAGCGGGGGCCGCGCGGAGGTCGAGTGATCTCGTACGAGTTGGCGTGAAGTTCGAGCGAAGTCCACGGGAAGTTTGCGCTAGGCATACCCGTCAAGACACTGCGTACGGCGTTGAGACGGTGCTTGCAGTGTCGTGACGGTGCGTACGGCCTCAATGCGGCTGCGGGCCGGCAGGCCGTTGGGGTCCCTCAGACTATCTTTGATCGGACCTTGCCACGCACTAAACGTTATTCCCTGACAGTGTCAGTTTTGCGGAGCCCCGCGCGATGTCGGGACCAGCTCCGCACAACTCCATACGGCTCCGGCGATCGAAGTGGGGCCGGCCCCGCGAGGCTGTATGGCTCAAGCGACCACGTTAGGTCGCGCTTGCTGCATGCAGTCGCATGCTCATGGGACTGGCACTTTACTCTCAACACTACTTCATTCCATTATGGTGCTTTAGTTTTTTTTCCTACAGACTGCAATACAATCTTTGTACCATTCTGCTGTTTTCCACTCATCCTTGTATTTATTATTATACTATCATTTACATGTATACTGCTTACTCAGTGAATGTCATGCAAACAAAGAATTTCATTGCACTTAAGGGTGCATGATATACAGTAACTGATCTAAATTGGAATACCAAATGCTAGTTGTAATCCCTCTTATCAGGGATAAATCTGTGCTGAGAGACAGTGAGTTATGTGATTCACTTGAGATGGTTCATGATGAAACAAATTAAACTGAGTGAGTCCAGTTCAGATCAGTTCAGTTCAGTTTTGTTTATTGTCCCGTGTACCGAAGTACAGTGAAAAGATTTTGTTGTGTGCTAACCAGCCAGCGGAAAGACAATACATGATTACAATTGGGCCATTTACAGTGTACAGACGTATGATACGGGAATAACGTTTAGTGCGTGGCAAGGTCCGATCAAAGATAGTCTGAGGGACCCCAATGAGGTAGATAGTAGTTCAGGACTGCTCTCTGGTTGTGGTAGGATGGTTCACTTACCTGATAACAACTGGGAAGAAATTGTCCCTGAATATGGAGATGTGCGTTTTCACACTTTTCCACCTTTTGCCCAATGGGAGGGGGAGTGGCCAGGGTGTGACTCATCCTTGATTATGCTGCTGGCTTTGCCGAGGCAACGTGAGGTGTAAATGGAGTCAATATTAGGGAGGTTGGTTTGTGCGATGGTCTGGGCTGCAACCACATTTGCTGCAATTTCTTGCGGTCTTGGATGGAGCTGTTCCCAAATCAAGCTGTGATGCATCCTGATACAGCGCATCTGTAGAAGTTGGTGAGGTTGTTGCCGAACTTCCTAATGTGCCTGTCCCACAGGCGATTTTTCAGCCGCCTGCATGAACAGGAAGGTTGGCGCTGTAATTAAGACGGCTAAAGCACAGTGTACGGTAAGCCCTTTAAAAGAGGGGGGGGGAAGAGCGGGGGAAGAGGGGGGAGAAGGGGGAAGAAGGAGTGGAGCCAACTTTTAAGAAGCCAGAGATACACGGCTGTGAAGCTCGGTGGACATTTAACATTACTGGTCGGTTATCCTTGGTTCTGAAAACTACTGCTAACCTTTTTTTTCCCAATGAGCCAATGCAATTCACCAGTCAGCACTGGCTCCAACCTACAAGAACCTAGGAGAACCTTCGACCTCCTGGCAACCCACTAGGACCTCCTGGTGACCCACCTACGACACGAGAATTCTCACTACTCTCCATGGCGGCTTCATTCAAGTCCCCGCTAATTTTTCAACATGTTGAAAAATTTGCAGCGACCATGATGAGGCCGCGACTAGTTCCCAGAATGCGGGAACTCCTCACCACCATGAAGACGACTCCCTGGCAACCACCCGCGAACATGTGGCGACCATGTGGCGACTGCATAGTCTCCTGTAGTCACCTAAAAAGTCGCCTAAGTAGGACAGGAAGTAGAAGGGAGCTGGTGTAGAAGAAAGAGCAAATATGTTATCTGGGCAGCACAAAGGAGCGGCAACTAGTGCAGCTACAGCTCCAGTGACTCAGGAGCGATGTTGACCTCTGTGTGGAATTTGCATGTCCTCTTTGTGACAGCAGGGGTTTTATCTCGGTGCTCCACTTTCCTTCCATTTCCCCAAAATGTGTTGGTTGTTAGATTACATGACTGCTGTATATTATTCTGCCTGCAGGAGGCTGGTTGGTCAATTATGGACATCTGTGAAGAATAAGCTACAGGGAGGGGGGATAGGCATTTGAAAATGTGGTTGGTTTGAAAATGTGGCTGGTTTGAAAATGTGGCTGGTTTGAAAATAAAAATGTGGTTTGAAAATGTGATTGGTTTGAAAATGAAAATATGGTTTGAAAGATCAGACTGTTTACTGCAAAAGTCCCACTCATTCAATGACATAGTGGACAAGTCGCGCTGAACAACACATACTTTCCGGTGAGTGTAGAGGTCGTGCTGAATGCGGAAGTGTTGGTGACTGCGGAAGGCCCATAGTGGAGAAGCCGCGCTGAGCCGTTTCAGTATTCAAAAAGGTTTACTGCCATATATATGGTGCTTGTGTGTGTGTCTGTGTGTGTGTGTCATGGCATGTGTGTCTGTGTGTGTGTTGTGGTGTGTGTGAGTGTGAGGTGGAGGGTGTGAGTGTGTGAGGTGGAGGGTGTGAGTGTGTGAGGTGGAGGGTGTGAGTGTGTGAGGTGGAGGGTGTGAGTGTGTGAGGTGGAGAGTGTGAGTATGTGAGGTGGAGGGTGTGTGTGAGTGTTCAATAAATAACAAATAGTACAAATAATATAGTCTTTTGTAGTTCAGACCTTTTTCGCTATGTTTAATAGCCTGATGGCTGTCAGGAAGAAGCTGTTCCTGAATGAGTGTGTTAGTGCATGTGTGTGTGAGTGCATATGTGTGCACTCTGCTTGAAATGCTGTGTAATTGGATTTACTGGCCTGCACTCTGCTTGGAGTGCTGTGAGGTTGGACTTGCAGCCTGCACTCCACTTCCAGTGCTGTGAGATTGGATTTGCAGCCGGCACTCCACTTCAAGTGCTGTGAGATTGGATTTGCAGGCCTGCACTGAATGATGACTTTTGAGGTAAATTCTCAGATTTTCTTTGTTAAAATTTGACCGCTCAATCTCTCTATATTAAAGAATTTTGTTGTCTCTGTACTGTACACTGACAATGACAATTAAAATTGAATCTGAATCTGAATCTGAAAATTGTCTTTTTTTTATCAACAGCAAAGAGGCATCACGAGGCAGTGAGCAGCAGAACACAACAAGAGACACAACAATAAATAACTTAATATATCTCATCTTTAACATTAAATTGTTGTTATATTTTAAGTCATTCACATTTTAAATTTTAATAAATCCTTTTTCCACTTGCGTGTTCTTCAACACAATGGGAACCTAATAGGCAGGAAAGGCTGCGCAGTCGGAGAGCCACTAAGCGTGCATGGGGTGGTGGGTTCAGGGTGGATGGACTGAATGCATGGGGGGGGGGGGATGGCAAGGAGCAGAGTGGGGGGGGGGGGGGGTTGAAGGGAGGAGGGGTGACTGAGTGAACTGCCACCACACCAGCCATGAGTGACTGCACTGCCAGCCCACCAGCCATGATTAAGTGAGCTGCCAGTCCACCAGCTCTAAGTGACTGAAGTGCCAGCACACCAGCTACGACCTAGTGAACTGCCAGCCCACCAGCCATGACTCATTGATCTGCAAGTCCAAGAATCCATTCAGTCCACAATGTCCATACTGGCCCTCTGGAAACCAGTCCCTTCAGCACACAACACCCATACTAGTGCTTCAGAGATCCACGCAAGGATAGACTTTCCTCCTTCATTGCTTTGATCTGTACAAAAAGATGAAAATGTCTAAAATTGATTGTCCACCCTCGCCCCCTTCTCTCTCAGAGTCTGTCACCTGTATTCAGCAGAATTTCTGGCTGTTTCTCAGCTGCCAGCCTGGCAGGCCTGAGTTACTGAGCTGCCAGCCCACCAGGCCTGAGTGACTGAGCTGCCAGGCCTGAGTGACTGAGCTGCCAGGCCGGAGTGACTGAGCTGCCAGGCCTGAGTGACTAAGCTGCCAGGCCTGAGTGACTGAGCTGCCAGGCTTGAGTGACTGAGCTACCAGGCCTGAGTGACTGAGCTGCCAGGCCTGAGTGACTGAGCTGCCTGGCCCGAGTGACTGAGCTGCCTGGCCCGAGTGACTGAGTTGCCTGGCCCGAGTGACTGAGTTGCCTGGCCTCATTGACTGAGCTGCCAGCCCAATAATCTATTTGGCCAACAATGTTCATACTAGCCCTCTTGAAACCAGTCCCTTCAGCCCACAACACCCATGCTAGTGCTCCAGAACCCCCCCCCCCCCAACCCACTGGCCAGCAATATTGGAATTGGTGGAGAGGTGGAATATTGCGTTGGGGGAACCAGCTCTCCCGTGTGAAGCTGGGACCCAACGGGTACCACATAGTCTAGTACTGAATTAAAGCTTGCTGGAAGAAGCTCTCTGATGTTGTTAAGCCCAATGAATCAAGAAAAATATGAAATTGGTTTAGCCTTCGGAGTTACTATTCATGGCGACCGCACCCCCCTTTTTCCCCCAGAGTAAGAAAAAATCCCCAGAATTTTTTTTTTAATCGGAGCGCAATCAGCGGTTCCACTTTGTGGGAAATTGCCCGAAATTCTGGCTCCGGCTGCTGGGGGAGAAACAAATGTGCCCATCCGCGCCTGCGTAGTTGGGGAAGCAACGGATAATGGCGCCGTCTATCCGCACGTGCGCAGTGGGCCCGGGCGGGATCAGACTGCCACTTGGGCTTCATCCATTGCGCTCGATGCCTCGCGTCTACTCCAGGTAAGTTGTGGAAGGGGGTGCGCGGTGGTGCGGTGTCTGCCCGCCCGGTCCAGCGATTCCATCCGCAGCGTCCGAGCCTCGCCATCGGCCAGCCTGGCGACCAGGAGACCTTCCTCCCGTCGCCGGGCGGGAGCGGCTGTAACTACAACAACAGACGGCGCTGCGTGGGGGCCCGCTGCCCTCGCCTCCCCCCGCCGCCGGGGCCCAATCCATCTTCTGCCCACGCCACCCCCGCCGATCCAAGCCACCCCCGCTGATCCACGCCACCCACGCCGATCCACACCACCCCCGCCGATCCACGCCACCCACGCCGATCCACGCCACCCCCGCCGATCCACGCCACCCCCGCCGATCCACGCCACCCCCACCGATCCACTCCACCCACGCCGATCCACGCCACCCCCGCCGATCCATGGCATCCCCGCTGACCCCGCCACCCACGCCACCCATGCTGATCCACGCCACCCCCGTTGATCCCCGCTGGCCCCCGTCACCCGCGCCGCCCATGCCGCCCCCGCTGTCCCCCGATGGGCTCGCGCCACCTTCATCTTCGCCCCCCCCGCCAGAAAGAGGGGGGAATGTGAGAGGGGGGAGAGGGAGATAGAGAGAGAGGGGAAGGGAAGGGGGAGAGAGATGGGGAAGGGTGAGGGAAAGGGTGAATATTTTTAGGTTATGGTTTAGAGCTATTATATTTTTTCCTCATGAATAATATCAAATATTATCAAACAATTGGAACTGCTTTCTTTGCCTTGATACTATTACTAAAATATATGAATTCCAAAGTTTGTCACTCGTTTTGCAGCATATTTTTAATATAATTTGAATATTACAAAAATCTGCATGTTTTCATGGTCATCATGGATCTGTCTGCAGTAATGCACCAATCCGTTGATGATGTTGCTGCTGTGGAAGCTAAGCAGAAGTTTGGAGTTGGAAGATCTTCTTGGTGCAGTAAAAAACAAACGTTTTATGATTCTATATCATGAGTTCTTACAAGAATTGTGAAAACTTCACATATATGCAGCCCATCAGTAAAATATTTTTTGAATACATGTAATGTCTTAAGTCCTGTTAATGATAATATTGGCCAAATAAAATATTTCATAAAATGGAAAATCTCTGTATTTGCAAAGCCTGTTTGTCCACTTTCTGTGAAAGGTTGCAAGGAGTCTGGATCCCAGTGGAAGTTGAGGATAAGGCGAGGTCCTTTTGTTTATATGTATGAGGGTTTTGTAGAAGAGCTAAGAGGTGTTGCATATGCATGATTAGATGAGGGGGGGGGAGGGGGGGGGGTGTTGTAAAGTACTGTTAATTATGTTGCAGAGTGTTTGTGCTGTTATCTTGTGAAGTGTGAAGCCTTGTTCAAATTGTTTATACTACTTGGAGAAATGTTTCTATTTTTTTGTAAACTGTCTTCCTGCTAGAACTTTCTGTCGAAACAATGTAATGGTGAATTTTGTGATTGGGTTCGGGAACTGTCAATAGCTATAATCTAAGAGTAAGGTGACATGCCTCAATGACTATAGACCAGTGGCACTAACGCCGGTGGTGATGAAGTGCTTTGAGAGGTTGATCATGGAGCAAATCAACTCCTACATCGACAAAAACCTGGACCCACTGCAGTTCGCATACCGCCACAACAGATCAACGGTGGTTGTGATCTCGCTGGCCCTCCACTCCGCACTGGACCACTTGGACAACAAAAACTCATATGTCAGGCTGCTATTCATTGATTACAGCTCGGCGTTTAACACAATCATCCCCTCCAAACTGGTTACCAAACTCGCAGAACTGGGTCTCTGCGCATCCCTCTGCAACTGGATCCTTGACTTCCTCGTCCACAGACCACAGTCTGTTCGTATTGGTGGAAATGTGTCAGCCTCAATAACAATCAGCACGGGAGCACCTCAAGGCTGCGTGCTCAGCCCCCTGCTGTACTCACTCTATACCCATGACTGCGTAGCGAACCACAGTGCGAACTCCATCATCAAGTTCGCTGACGACACCACTATTGTGGGGCGTATCACTGATGGGGATGAGTCAGAGTACAGAAGAGAGATCGAGCAACTGTCCATATGGTGCCAGCGCAATAACCTGGCCCTCAACACCAGCCAAACCAAGGAACTGATTGTGGACTTTGGAAGGAGTAGGAGGGGGACCCACAGCCCCATTTATATCAACGGGTCGATGGTTGAAAGGGTCAAGAGCTTCAAATTCCTGGGCGTGCACATCTCTGAAGATCTTTCCTGGTCCGAGAACACTAATGCAATCATCAAAAAAGCACATCAGCGCCTCTACTTCCTGAGAAGATTACGGAGAGTCGGATTGTCAAGGAAGACTCTCTCTAACTTCTACAGGTGCACAGTCGAGAGCATGCTGACCGGTTGCATCGTGGCTTGGTTCGGCAATTTGAGCGCCCTGGAAAGGAAAGGACTACAAAAAGTAGTAAACACTGCCCAGTCCATCATCGGCTCTGACCTTCCTTCCATCGAGGGGATTTATCGCAGTCGCTGCCTCAAAAAAGGCTGGCAGTATCATCAAAGACCCACACCATCCTGGCCACACACTCATCTCCCTGCTACCTTCAGGTAGAAGGTACAGGAGCCTGAAGACTGCAACAACCAGGTTCAGGAATAGTTACTTCCCCTCAGCCATCAGGCTATTAAACCTGGCTCGGTCAAAACTCTGATTATTACCAACCACTTTCTGTTACAGGTGCACAACCTTTTATCCGAAGATCCAAATAACGAAAACCTCCGAATAGCGGCCATTTTTTCGGTCCTTGAAGAAAGGTCCTTGAAAACGTTCACCGAGGGCGGCCCGCAGAGGTGACAGCGGAACCTCCGGTCGGTCCTCGAAGAAAGGGGAACTAAATCCCCATTCATAAAAGAGAAGATGAGGGTATATTGCGCGGGAGGGTTAATAATTGACAATATGCTGCTGCCTGCCCGCTGAATTAAAAAGTTCCCACGGTAGACTCACGATATACAGTGTTTCGTGAGTCTTGCGTGGGAACTTTTTAACTCAGCGGGGCAGGCAGCAGCAGATTGTCGCTCGCTTCAGTATCACCCCACCTACACCCCTCTGCTTCCCGGCCATGTGTGTGACCCCTTCCCTCCCCTCTCCAGCTCCCCGCCCATTGCACCGGCGCGGGGGCTTTGCACTGTCTTCACGTCGGCGATTGCAGCAGGACCGTGTCAGGACCAATTGGACACCGACCACCAGGCCCACCGCAAGCACGGAGATCCCAGAGACCCACAGCCAACAGCAGCCCAGCCCAGCCCCACTCCAACTACAGAGGAACCTGAGTTGCGGATGACGGGGCGCAGCTCGGGGCGTCGTAGGGGCCCATCGGGGAGCGGCCACTCAAAGCCACGCCGGGAGATGTAGGGCCCTGCCCCGGTCTTGATGTTGGAGCCCCCGGCGGGCGCTAGCAAGTCCGCGGCAATTTATAGCCGCGCCGGGCGTTGTAAGGCCCCCCTCCAGGTCACTCTCAACCTCTATGATGTTTGCTCTCAACCCCGTAATTCGGGCGGGAGAAGTCGCCGCTGGCCGGTGCCCCGCAAAGCAGTCTCCCACCGGAGACCCGCGAGCTCCCGGTGTCACCATCCACCGGAGTCGGGTCGCAGCAGCTCGCCCCCGCAGCTCTCCACGCTCCGAAGCTGGCTAGCTCCACGGAGGTAGGTCCGTAGGTCCACAGCTCCCACCGCCGCCCACCGACCCCCAGGCCCACTGCAAGCACGGAGATCCCAGAGACCCACAGCCAGCAGCAACTCCAGCCCAGCCCCGCTCCAACTCCAGAGGAACACGTAGGGGCAGAAGCTGATGGTGTGCAAGGTACGTCTTGTTCTTGGGGTGGCGGATGAGGGGGCGCAGCTCGGGCTGTGGGCGAACTGCCACTTGTCGCTTTAGCGGCCAAAGATCATAGAGGAGCTCCTCTATGATCTTTGGTAGCGGCCCATCGGGGAGCGGATTCCTCTGGAGTTGGAGGGGGAGGGGGGTATTGTGCTGTTTGATCGCCCCCTGCTATCCCAGGGACAGGGAGACACAGCGGCTTTTTAGACTGGTGGGCAATCACTTCCAAAGTTCTGCCCACACAGTCAGTACACTTCTCCTACACTGTATTTCATACAAACATTTATTCTGCAAGAAAAAACGACATTGAAGACTCAAACTCGCGATCGAGTAACTGCCAGGATCAAGGCGCAAACTCGCGACCTTGCGGATATGAGCCGAGCACTCTACCACTGAGCCAGCCATTAAAATCTACGCTAAAAAATTTCCATTCCGAAGACCGACAAATTCTGAATTACGAAAAGTGTCTGGTCCCAAGGCTTTCGGATAAAAGGTTGTGCACCTGTATTTGCACTATCAGTTTATTTATTCATGTGTGTATATATTTATATCATGGTATGTGGACACATTTATCTGTTTTGTAGTAAATGCCTACTATGTTCTGTGTGCTTAAGCAAAGCAAGAATTTCATTGTCCTATACAGGGACACATGACAATAAACTCACTTGAACTCACTTGAACTTGAACTTGAATCAAGATTCAAGAGAGTTTATTGCCATGTGTCCCGCTTAGGACAATGAAATTCTTGCTCGAACTTCTCTCGAGCATGAAGGAGAGTTACATAGACCTCCTAGGACCATGTGTCGACCATGCTGCGAGTTTAAGTCGAGT